>NC_090923.1:331876424-332501424 GCF_040938575.1 Ambystoma mexicanum | reverse complement strand
GTCCCTAGCATTGGGAATTTGAACCTCGTGTCTGGCGCATCCTTTCGTGTATGGTTATTGCCTTGTTTCCATATCGCGAGGGACCCCTAAGGGCCCCTTTTAAGATGGCGTCCGAATAGGGACCCTCCCCCACTTGCCCCTTCGTAGACGTTGTAACGGAGTAGAGGTGGAGAACGGCGAGGACGGGACGATCGAACTGGGATCAAGAGGTGTACGGGGCGCCCTGTAGAAGTGAGGAGAGATTCCTTCCGCAGATCTGCACACATCTGATCCCTGATCGACGTACCGGGCCAGAGGGCAAAGGAGGCGAGGGTCCCGAAACGAGGCAGAAGCCAGAGAAGCGCAGACACGACGTTGGAAGAGGTTGCGTCAGGACACAGGTGACTTGTTTTATCAGGTGAGTCATTCCCCGATTCAAACGAAACCCTGATTATTGGTAGAGTGTTGATTTAGCAAATTCAAACATCCAGAGTAAGGTTGGTTAACCAAGGGGAAGGTTAAAAACACGCCTGGAGTACTCACTTTAGCGGGGCTTCTACAGTCCTTGGAAAATGGCCAAAGTGCACCGCCTGGGGGAACGCCGGCTTATGACATGTATGCAAAATATGGCGTGGGTGCGATTATATTTTGTGAAATTTGGCATAGGCAAACCAGAAAGCAACAGAACCATCAGTGGCCGATTAATGGTAGCTTTGAGATTGCGAGGATAGATAACTTAGAAAGGGTGTTGATAAGGGAAAAAGCACGACCCGCAGCTTTTGAGACTATCAAAGATTGGAGGAGGGAAGCAATGCTCCGACTTAGGAGTAGAGAGAAGCATGCGCGTAGGCACAAATCGAAGCTTGAGGTAGCAGAAGAAAAGGAGGAGGAGAAGTGGATGGCAAGTCTAAGACGGGAAGGGAGACGTGAGCAAATGAACATAGAAGGAATATACCCGCAGCAGGAACTACACATAGCAGACGAATTGATGGAACATTTGTTAACCCATACGGGTCGAGGCCCAAAACCAGGATCGAAACCAAACACGCCAGTAGTGACTGCGCAGGCCCAACCAGTAGCTCTCATACCCCCTCCCGCAGCCCAAGCACTTCCCCTCACGCAAGCATTAACCCACGCCCCACGCAGAGCTCGAGCCCTCCCACAAGCGCAGACCGCAGACGCGCAATTTCCCAGCACCCAGCAAGGCCCTTCACAGATGCCACCTGTGTCACTTGTCCCATCCGCACCTCCCGCTCCAGAGACAGATTCAGCACCATCCGCCCCTCCCGAAGTCGAAATTGAGACCGGGGAGGCGAGAGGCGGGGCTGAAGGAACAGGATTTGGACGGGTAACTCGCAGCGCGATCAGCAAAGAAAGAAAGATTGAATTACAGCAAGAGGCAGAAAAGTACATAGAAGGAAATGATGGGACGGCAGAATTGGCCTCATTATATGGGTAGCGAAGAAGCAACGAGAGACAGGTAGTGTTGGAATACATGGGGGAATTTTTGGTGGGAGAATGGAAAAAGTTACTTGGGAATTTACCGCCACAACGATTGTTAGATTTGAATAAGTTAGCACGCAGTGAGCAAAGAGATGAAGATGTAAGAGAACATGTGTACAAACTCATTGAACTGAAAAATGAAATGGAAGATAGATATGCTGAAATGTTTGCTACACCTGAATATAGTCATGAGTGTATTAAGAAAGGTAGGAAGGAGGCGTCGAGGTTGCATATGCAAAAATCGAGGCCGACAGTTTTTCCAGGTCGTGCAAAGCATTTGCCGGCACCGGGACAAATAGGTGATAAACAAAGATTGCAGGCATGGGTGTGGGGAAACAATGCGATGGGTGTCGAACAAAAGAACGTCAGTGAAGGAAGTAAGTGAGATATGTAATGGGTACCCATTGGAGATGAGAAAAGAAGCGATGCGAACGATAGTAGGAGTGTTACTGCAGCAGGTAATTGGATACAATAGAGGTAGAGGAAATGCACAAGGCAGAGGAAGTTTGAATAATATGCATGGGGTGTCACTGGGATTAAATCAATGTGCATACTGTAAAGAGGAAGGACACTGGCGAGCGCAATGCCCGCACCTACAGAATAGAGGTAGGTTTGGCCAGAGAAGGCCTCATAGAGGACATCAGGGGTCAAAAGGCCCAAGCAGAAGACATCAGGGGTCAAATGGCCCAAGCAGAACTAGCATGCAGCAGCAGCAGGGATATACCAATGGAGGTAATCAAAACCAATCCTATGGTCAAAACCAAGCTCAACAGAACCAGGCATTGAACTAAAGTGTTCCGAACCAAAATCAGGGCGGGCAGGGCCAACAGAGAAATGATCAGAGTGGAGGACACCGAGGGGGAAATGGGAATATTTTTGATACACAGCCAAACACGTATTTTAGCAGCAGTGGTGACTACACGTCGGACGATGTGTTATTTTCGCAATAGGACAGCCCACGGCAGGCATCGGAACCAATGTCTATTCCCGTGAATCAGAGAGGACCCTACGTAGAAATGAGAGTCGGGAATAAGGAGCACCGTTTCCTTGTAGATAAAGGGGCACAAAAGTGTTCGATAGACCACCACTTGGTTCCGGAGATCCCACTGTCTGGGCAAAAGAGTGTTTCTGTAGGGTTCGCAGGTACACCAGTAATTAACCCCGTGTCCGAAGCTGTCCCAATTACAATAGGACCATTTGCGGAACAGTGTCCATTTCTTCTGACAGAAAATTGTGGGGAGAACTTGCTAGGATTAAACTTGTTGAGAAAATTGGGGGCAGTTATACATTGTACGGCAGATGGGGTGTTCCTCACGATGCACCGGTGACGGAATTTATGTCAAAAGCGTTACCAGAAGAGCTAAGTAGAGTACCAACCTGTCTGTGGGCAATGCATGATAACGATGTAGGATGCTTGAAAATAGAGCCAGCAAAAATAACTTTGAAAGAAGGTGTTACATTACCACGAATTCCTCAGTATAAAATTTCTGTTGAAGGTGAGAAGGGATTAAAGAGTATTGTTACTGACCTGGTGACATTGGGGGTGGTTGAAGAAATTGCAGGTAGCACATGCAACAGCCCGATTCTTCCAGTTTACAAGAAAGGAGGCAATGAAGTACCATATCGTTTTATAATTGATCTGTGCGCATTGAACAAAGTGGTAGACCCACAATTCCCGTTGGTCCCAGATGTCACAACAATACTGACAATGATACCGGCCACTGCAGAATACTTTAGTGTAGTTGATGTGAAGAACGCGTTCTTTAGCATTCCAGTGGATAAAAGCAGTAGATATCTGTTTGCGTTCACTCTAGGTCGATCATTCACATTCACACGCATTCCACAAGGATACACAGAAAGCCCGAGCATTTACAGCAGAGCACTAAAGGAACAGCTAGATATGCTAGAACTACCAACAGGTTGCGCACTCTTGCAGTACATAGATGACTTGTTACTAGCTGCTGACACAAAAGAGATCTGCAAAGAAAGTACTATATTACTATTGACACACCTAGCGACCCATGGTCACAAGGCACGTTTGAAGAAATTCCAGTATAATCAAAAGGAGGTGTCTTATTTGGGTTACCTACTTTCGAAAGAAGGGAGAAGATTAACACCAGAACACATAGAAAGTATTTCTAGTATGCCTATTCCAAAAACTCAAAAAGGAGTGAGAGCTGTAATAGGCATGGCCTCTTATTGTCGGCAGTGGATCAGTAATTTTGCGTTGATTGTGAAGCCGATGATAAAATTAACTAAAAAGGATGCAGTGATGCCTTTACAGTGGGATCAGGAATGTCAGAAAGCGTTTGAACAATTGAAAGTTGCATTATGTTCCGCGCCAGTTTTAGGCACACCAAACTTCAAGAAAATACTCAGACTATATGTGAGCGAGAGTGAAGGATGTGCATTGGCGGTTTTGACACAGGAACAAGGTGGAAGAAATAGGCCGTGCGGCTATTATTCTTCCTCGCTGGACCCTGTAGCGCGCGCACTACCCCGATGTTTGCGATCTGTTGCAGCGGCTGCTGCGTCAGTGAAACAAACGGAAGGAATGGTATTGGGGCATACTTTAATTCTGATGGTGCCACATGCCATAGACGTTCTATTAAACAGAACACAGACGCAACACCTCACCTCTGCTAGACTAACAAGATATGAGCTCATCTTGTTTGCACCCCACATCCAAATTATGAGTTGTAGCGCATTGAATCCTGCAGAATTAATGCCACTGCCCATAGCAGAAATTGGTGACAACGAATCACCACCCCATGATTGTTTAATGGTCACTGAAGAAGAGACAAAGGGAAGAGTTGATTTGAGCAACACCCCACAAAAAGAGCCGGATGGGGAGTTGTTTTGTGACGGCTCTTGTTTTAAATTACCTGATGGCACATCAACTGCCGCATATGCAATTAATACCCTAGAGAGTGTTGTAGAAAGCAGAAGAATCCCCTACAATTCGGCACAAGCCGCAGAAATAATAGCACTGACCCGAGCCTGTGAACTCTCTGAAAATTTGAATGTAAAAATATATACTGACAGTCAGTACGCATTCGGGGTGGTTCACAACTTTGGTCGACTCTGGGCTGAGAGGGGTTTCTTGACATCACATGGGGCCAGGATTCAGCATGGGCCTTTGATTGTACGATTGTTGTCTGCACTCACGTTTCCAAAGCGCCTAGCTATAGTAAAATGCGAGGCGCATAAAAAAGTAACATGTAAAGTGGGAGAGGGAAACGCATTTGCAGACAGGATTGCGAAACAAACAGCCACTGATTTGGGAAATAAAATGATGACAGTACAGACTGAGGAAGTACCTTGTATGATAGAGAATGGAGTTGCCACAGTCAAAGAAATGCAGGCTGAGGCCACGACCGAAGAGATTCAGGGGTGGGCTGAGGGCTCTGCTGAGTTAGATTTGGAAGGATGTTGGGTGGACAAAGAGACCAAGAACTGGATGTTGCCAAATTGTTACGTAACCGCAATGGTTACAATGGCGCATAGCCCTAGCCACATTTGCGCGAAGAAGATGGTGCAGCATTTATCCACATTATGGAAAAATGAGCACATAAAAAAGAATGCAGAAAGGCTAGTGCAGAATTGTATTACGTGCCTGCAACACAATGTAGGGAAGGGAACCGTGACTCCAGTAGGTAGTTTTGGCCCACCCTCTATGCCATTCGAGGTGATCCATTTTGATTTCATAGAAATGGAAAGGTGCCAGAACTACAAATATGTGTTAGTGGTGATTTGTGCATTTAGCAAGTGGGTGGAGGCATATCCTTTAAAAGATTGTACTGCCATGTCAACGGCAAAAGTAATGTTGAAGGAGTATTTCTCCCGGTTCGGGCTGCCCCGTGTCCTGTGGTCAGATAACGGCCCACACTTTGTGGGCGCAGTAGTACTACAGATCTGTGCAGGTCTGCAGATTGACAAGCGATTCCACAGCTCCATGCATCCGAGTTCCGCCGGGCTTGTTGAGAGACATAACGGTATCTTAAAGTCAAAGATAGCTAAAATCTGTGCTGCGAGCAAGTTGAGTTGGGTGGATGCATTACCCCTAGCGCTATTGTGCATGCGCACGTCTGTGCAGGCTAAAACTGGGCTCTCTCCCTATGGAATTATCATGGGGAGACCGGCAAATGTATGGTGCGCACCGCAGCCCAAAAGATTATGTGAGGTCGAGCATCCTGTGTTAAGCACGTACTGTGGCCTTTTAATGGAGAAGCTGCGTTTGATTCATCAGCAGGTGCAGGAGGCGTTACCAGTGCGATACACCGGAACGGGGCACGCGCTGGAGCCTGGAAGCTGGGTCCTGATTAAAAACTTTCAACGGAAGACGTCATTAGCACCCAGGTGGCGCGGCCCCTACCAAGTACTTTTGGCGACACAGACGGCCATTCGAGTGGACGGTCGCAAGGCATGGATCCATGCGACACATGCCAAAAGATTCCCAGGACTGCTGACAACTTCCGACGACCAGAGAAAGGAAACGGTCTCGGAAACTAAAGAAACTGTTGCCAGTCCACTGCCACAGCATCAGCCTGAGCGAGAAGTGAAAGTTGAAACAAAGCCTGAGCGAGAAGTGAAAGTTGAAACAAAGCCTAAGCGAGAAGTGAAACTCGAAACAGAGCCTGAGGAGGCTGCCAGGAAGGGGAAAGGGCGAAAAATGCCCCAACGTTGCTCAGCAGAAACAACATCACTGCCGAGCGACACAAACTCTGCATTGCAAACACGAGCAGAAACAACGCGTGTACCCCTTTGGCGCCCACCAGCTTCTGCAAATGCACCAAGGCCAGAGAAAGAAACTACATCATTGCCACGGCGCTCATCGCTACCCATCATTGTGCCGCAGGCTGACACTGAGCCTGATACTGGAAGTGCAACGGCACTATTCACGGATCATACAATACCAGGAGGTAAACGGTATAATTTGCGGCCTCGACAGGCAAAGTGATCCACAGATCTTTGGTGCTTTTCTTTTGCCTTGGTTCCACTCACGGACGGAGTAGGAACCAGGGGCGTAGAGGAGAGAAGTGTGAGAGTTGTGCAAGTCGGACAATTCAAGACTCACGGCTCCTCTGTGCGCTTATAATAAAGTACATGTGTCCTAAGCCAGAGTGGGACAAGCTGGATGCACATAGTACTCCGTCAACAAAGAACTGTCAGAAATCGTTTGAGCAGTGGGAGAAAGAACAACTAATCTTGCTCGGAGGGGATAAGTGATCTAGGCTGTGAAAGGGTTGGCAGAATTGAACTGTGACATTTTCATTGAACTTTTGGCATCAAGAACGAGAGACATTTGCGACAAACTTTGCCAGCACGAAGAAGGACGATGAAGAACAAATCAAGACCGGTTTCAGCCTCCTCCTGCACCCCTGCTGAAAATATGATAGTTTTAGAGACTGTAAATTTAGGAAAAAAGCATGATAAAAGGAATAAGGTACTGATTTGGACATTGGTCCTGTGTTCTCTAAGTATGGTAGTACCAACAATAATAGCTATTACACTATGGTTCCTGGAGTCCGCGCACCCATTAGAAACACTTTTGCTAAAAGCAGCTACTGAAAGCCCGGTTCATGTAATCACTGGTACTTTGTCCCCAATGGAAGAAAGACATAGAGAAGGATATGGCAACAATACATTGTTGCTCATCATGAACATGACCCATGGGGTTTTAAAGAAAAAAGATTGCTGGGTTTGTGCCCATTTACCACAGCACGGTGGGAAAGGGATAGGCTGGTATGTACAACCGTTAACATTGGTTTATTCATGTGAAGTATCGTTGAGTGCAATGTTCTTTGGGAAATGGAACAAGAGTAATACGGGTCAGCTAGATGAGACCAATATGAATGAATTTGAGGAAGTGATCATGAAACTTGTGGGTTGTTCCATATTCCATAAAGCTCGCGTGTTTTCACCAGATCCCATGAGAAAAATACACGAAAGACAACAAGACTAGATAGATTACATAGGCAGAATAGACCGACCCCGCCAGCAGAAGAAACATCAGTAATGACATTTCGAATGAGGGATGAATGGAACAAAGATACTGTGCCCCCTGCCTATACAGTAGATTACAGCCCCAAAACTGCTCCCCTATGTTTAAAGAAAAAAGGTTCCTATAAAGTAGGAACGTTCAGCAGCTGCCTGAACACAGTGGTTTTAAAGCACAAAATAGAACCCGTGTACGTAGGGGACCCTGTTTACTTTATATGTGGGGAAAAAGCATATCCATGGTTACCAAGAAACTGGGGAGGTACGTGTTACTTGGGTCTACTATTCCCAGGAGTGTTCCTCTTAGAAACTGCAGAAGTAGTGAGGCGATTAAAAGGTAGAACCCGAAGGAGTAGTAAAGATGGAATGATAGCAATGGATGTAGCCAAATCGTTTATACCATTTTTGGCCCAAATAGAAAACTCCTATAACATAAGGAAACTGTCCAGAATACTAAAAAATACAATAGATACAACATCGGATATCTTATACAACATGACGTTGGAAGAAAAAGGATGAGGCTAATGGCACTACAAAACAGAATGGCTCTTGATATAATATTAGTTGATCGTGGGGGAGTTTGCAAACTCGAAAAAACTGCATGCTGTGATTACTCCCCTACGATATTTAAAGTAATCCGGAAATTACATGTCCTAAGTTCCACACTCTCTACTGAAGAAGGGGGTTGGGGGATAGGATCCTGGTTTTGGGGGCTATTGCGGTCCTGGGGATGGAAGCTAATTTCGACACTAGTGGTGGTATTTGGTATATTCATAACATGTTGTTGTTGCATACAATGCCTAGCAATAGTTTGCACTGAGATAACTGAGGGATGTACTAAGGGTTGTATGCACATGGTGTCGAGAGGAAAACAAATGCATGGCCGAGATAACAGAGACACTGATGAAACAAAAACAGTAAAACAATTCATGGCTATAGACATTAATGATGAAGATGATGCTTATGATAGCATGAAAGGTTCAGACATAGATACCCTGTCAACTATTAGAAACTGCCCCTTTGTTTGCTAATAATTCAGACATAGATACCCCAGACTTCTCCTCATCAGAGGAGGATACAATGAATTAATAAGACGTTTGGCATATGGCCAAAAGGAGGGTTTGTCAATCTGGAAAAAATGAATACCCTTCATTTGGATGATGGACGTATCTTGATGGCCAAAGGCCAACCGTTTTATGCACAGAATTATAGAAATACAGACTGCTATGCTTGACCAACAAGCGGCCATTTTAAACGTAGCAAGAATCGCCATTTTGCTTGTTAACCATTGCTCATTGCTTTCTGTCTAAACTGCTTTGCAGCTTGCAATTCTTGCGAATTCTGCTTAATCTGCTCAACTGTTAACATTGTTGTCTGAATATGAAAGGGCAAGGCCGCGGGACTGAGGAGTTCGTTGAAACTCCTCATAAGCAGCCCAGAAAGGAATGCCCACGCTCCCTCTCTGTAGCCTTGAGGGAGAGCTGCAGGGCATTTAATCATTTCACAGCTGCCAGCCAGTCTCGTACTGTGGTAGAATATGTTAGAATAAAGCAGCTAAAGGCTAAATCTGCCTGCCTCTACTCTCCGCCCTCTGCAACTCATCCAGAACAGGACTGCAAGACTTGTCCTTGGCCTCAAGCCCAGGGACCGTGTCTCTCCAGGACTGAAATCGCTACACTGGCTCCCTGTGGCTGCGAGGATTAAGTTCAAAACCCTCTGCATTGTCCACAAGGCCTTCTGGGGCCTGGGGCCAAATTACCTTCAACTCTCCCTTCCTAAAGATCTTCCTTCGCGAGCACTTCGCTCTTCCGCCTCCAACTCCCTGAGGGTCAGCCGCTTCTCCAAGCAACAAGTTGGGGGGAGATCTCTCTCCGCAGCAGGGGCCTACCTCTGGAACAGCCTTCCTGCCTCCCTGAAACTTGAGGAGAACCATCTCCGGTTCCGGAAGCACCTCAAAACCTTCCTCTTTGCTTCTGCTTTCTCTCTCCCTCTCCCCTGCTAAATCACTGAAACTGTACTGAATCAGCAACTGGGCCACTCACCAATCTCGGTCCATGGCCCAGCCACTCTCCCCTGCACTGCCTTCCTGGCAACCCCTGCACTGCGGGACTGTCTCTGTATCCCTACAGCCCCCCCTTCCCAGCACTTGTCTGCACTTATCTTGCACTTACCACCAGCTGGCCCTTATTATTTATCTTGTTCATTACTAACCCTGTACTGCACTTTCCCCTCTCCCTTTCCCCCTTGCACTTTTCCCGTCCCCCCTACCCACGCACTTGCGCGATCTGAATGACACCTGGCCTAGTAGGATCGTTGTCTGTCTCCCCTTGTTCCCCCCCTCCCTGCCTCGTCGCGCCTTGAAACACTTGTGTATAGGCGCGTTACAAATGCCATATATCATATCATATCAAGGCTTGAATTATGCTCTACTTACGGCCCCCTTCACAAAACCCTTTAGAGCGTGTCGGCTCCCAGGACACGAATAGCACCTCATAGATAGCAAAGCTTGGAATGTGACTCTTCCCCCCGTGTGCAGCTTGCTTCCAAGAACAGAAGCACCGTGTTCTGTTCAACAACTAGAAGATGCCTCCGCACTTTCTAAATTGCACATTGTTACTAGAATAGACATCGAAAGTGTCATAATTGTCATACTCGTCGGAAATGTCCATCATCATCCCGAGTTCAAAGAAACTCAATAAAAGGGGGGTGTTAAACATGACATAGCTGATTGTATGATATGCATTTTGTATATATGTAACTGATGTACGTAATTCGCTCTCTTGCGTCCCTCGAGGTCTAGAGAATACACGTCGCGGGGCGTGAGACCACAGTTGGCCAATTGGGACTATTTTGCTTGCAATAAACCCTAGCATTGGGAATTTGAACCTCGTGTCTGGCGCATCCTTTCGTGTATGGTTATTGCCTTGTTTCAATATCGCGAGGGACCCCTAAGGGCCCCTTTCAGCACATGCATTAGCCAAGTAAACTATCTCACAAGCAATGGAACCTGTCCCCAGCAGGCTGCACATGGGTCTCAGCAGAAGGCTCCTTAAAAAGCAGATCTGAGTGATTGGGATAGGAATCTACAACTGCTGAGCTATCTCAGCAGCCTGCCGCAGGTGATTTTCATTAAGTACAGAATCTATAACTGCTGAGCTACCCCAGCAGCCTGCCGCAGGTGATTTTCATAAAATGCGGAATCTATAACTGCTGAGCTACCTCAGCAGCCTGCCGCAGGTGATGTTCATACTCTACCTGCTGGGATTTTCATAAAGGGCGCAGTCTCCCATGTTTTGCTAGAGCTTGAGGGCTACTGTTTATCACCATTCCATGCAGCGCTTTATAGAAGTACTGGAGTAGTCAGATGAAATTGAATTTGTGAAGTACATGTGTACTGATCCCCCTTGCAGCTTTTGCCAAAAGGTGCGTTTACCCTCTATAGTTGCACTTATTTTCCCATCCTCGAGTCTAACGGACATAAGGCTGACATGCAAACCTTAGAAACAGGAATTTGTGGGAAGTTGCAACTTCACATATATCGCAACTGTTATATCAAAAAATAAAGATGGGGACTAGTGGTGCATATTGTGGTTGTGCTTATGGGGTAAAGTCACAGTTGGCTATCGAGTCTGCCTCTACAGTGAATGGTGTGACCTTCATGCGTTCTCTTTGGATGTCACTTCCATTTACTAGCCTATTCTTCACCAGGCACACACAATAACCCACTGCCATAGGCGCCTCCAAAGACAGCAACTCCTCATATGGGAGCACGAGGCTTTAGGGGATTTCATTTACGAGCACTGTTCCTGTTTCTCTGTATTGCTGTGCATGTGAAGCACAAAAAGAGATGCATGGTAGCACGGACATTTCAAGTATGTATTTAAGATAGCTGTTGTCAGAAGAGCATTTGAAATGGGGAGCGGTTAGTTGTAGATGACTGCAGGCACAACTGTGAGTGGGTAATTGGCAGTCACTATTGTTAGGGAGTTGTCAGTTAAAAAGTGCAAATATTGTGTTATTGGAGATGGAAGATGGGAGGGTGCATAAAAAACTCCTTGCTGTGTAATAGAATGCCTAAAAGCAGGTGACCTTTCCATGCATTTTCTTTCACTGGTGATTTTACGTCCCGATAGTGCAAGCTTTAAACACTGCAAATATTTGTTTAGGCTCCTATTAACACATACTTGTACCCAACTAGAGTTGGGAAGATATGTGGTCTATTGCCCAATTTGCACACTGGACTAAAATCTCGGCTTCGCCACTTATCCCAAGTGTGAGATCCTGGCCAAGCTTTGCTGTGTGTAAGGTGCCAACATTGGGAATCCATGAAGTGATTCCATTCATGCTGTGTTCCAATCGAAAAGAGGTGTACCTATGCATTACTATAGTATAGTTATTGGCAAAGTCCACAATTATGTATTGCGGATAGTGATAGTGAACATGCTTTCATTGTTGCAATGCATTAACCAAACATGTGGGTTGTCCTAAAGGTTTTGGTTGCAGGTGATGTTGCTGATAGTTGAGAGAAATTCAACCTTTGAGTGCCAAGGACGAGGTATCTCGTCCTTGAGATTACCTCCCCAGTGCCAAGGACGAGATAGCTCGTCCTTGGCACTTAAGGGGTTAATGAAGGAGAAAAGGTTAGAAGGCTTTGCATGGTGAAATACTGAAATCACCAAAAAAGGTGTTGGCACTGGGGGGGAAAACCCATGGCAGTTAAAAGGTTAAATCTGATTAATGTAAATGTACGGTTTTCAATGGTTGAACAAGAGCTATTGACCAAAACCAGGGCAAAAATAGATTATCCGTCAAAAATAAACACTTTTTCAGCAGGAAAATCTAGGAGACAGTTCTTTGGAGGACAATAAGCGAATATATATATATATATATATATATATATATATTTTTTTTATTTTATTTTTTTTTTATTTTTTTTTTCACTGAAAAAACTTTGCTAAAGGGACATTATGGTTAAGTTGCACTAATAAAAACCTATGAAATTACGTAAACAAATGTTGTTTAAAGGACGTTATGGTTACAACCATAACTTGTGCCACCACCGTGCACTGCTAAGACTACCACCCAGGACATCAAAGATGACATCACAAATATCATTGATGACATCACTGATGACATCACATGTCTAGCCCCTTCTTTTTTGTTCACTACCATATCTAGGGCAGGTGGTTTTATTTACTGACAGAAACTTAACTTTCAAAAGGTATTACATTTATAGATATTGCTATTCTCACATGTTCTTACACTACTTTCCTTAGAATGTAATTGCATCTTAAGATGTACATATGTAGGGAAAGAAGCAGGCCTGAAACTCGGAAATCATTTTTGTGCGTAAATACAATCATGTAGATTATACACAGTTGCTAATGATACTGCCTCTTGTTTGCTTACTTTACTCTCCATATATAAGCCCCATATGTGTATGTATTGTGATCTATTTATGTTTTGTGTGTATTAGTAGAAATATGTAGTAAGTGATGCATTATTAGCTACTTAGTACATGTTTAACAGTACGGAAAAGTCTGATACAGAAGCATTCACCGTTTTTTTTATATAACTTTGGAAAATTAAAAATATAGCACCTCTGTGGTGTATGCTACAGCCAATACCTATATTTCGGTATGAGTAGGTTCCTTTACTAGAAAGCACACTGCAATGGAATGTTCTTTAGAACACTACATTGCGTAATGAAGTATGTAGTTTATTACACATCTCCCGATAATCCCTGATACTTTGTTGCCAACATTACATTCACAACCCCTTGTATGAAAAGTAAATGCACATGTGATGTCATCATTGATATTTGTGATGTCATCTTTGATGTCCTGGGTGTTAGTCTTAGCAGTGCACGGTGCTGGCGCGAGTTATGGTTGCTTAGCTTACCATAACTGGCGAATTTCAGGGTTTTTTCAATTTTACTTGTAACCACAACGTCCTTTTAACAACATTTCTTTACGGAATTTTATAGGTTTTTATTAGTGCAACTTAACCATAACGTCCCTTTTAACAAAGTTTTTTCAGTGAATTTCATGGGTTTTTACCAGTGCATGCTATTTTCCTACAATTTACTAATATCATACTTACCAAATATAACAATATTTGTGTCCAATTTACAAAGTGTCACCTTAAAACTCTGCCATTTCCCACCTTGTAGAATCATTTTGAACACTTTCTGCAACTATTTCAACTAGTTTTGCATCCGTAGATGTCTACGAACATCTGACTTCATTGCGGACCTTCCGGACAGTGCCACGTGATCATACGCTAGCGCGCGGCATGATGACGTGTCCAAGAACCCGTCCGCACTTCACAATAAGATCCGTCCTTCGCGGACAGTTCGAAACTGCATTTTCTACTGATCTAGGAACTTTCAACTTCACAATTTCCCTTGCCCACCCCCTACACCTTTTCCTACTCATTATCCATTACCAATCTAGTACACAGTACATACTTGGAAGAATTTGATCAAAACTGCTATTTATCTTAAAAATGGCATCAGTTATTGCCATCCCTTCTCCCCAAGAGCCACCACCACCACCGGCTGGAAAAACTTGCCAACAAAAAAAGCACAGTACTTTCAAAGACAATGAAGAGGACAAAGAAGATGAGGTAGAGGAAGTGCCTACCTCTAGCACCAAGATCGAATCATGGGTGTGCCAGTTCTTTGCTACTTTTGGGAGTGTTCCAAAGGCTAAAACTACCAAAGTGAAATGCACTGAGTACCTGGACAGTACTCCTACGGGACCACCTCCATGCGCCGCCACACCAAATCCAATGACCGCAATGCTCTCAGAAAGGTTGTTCCTTTCTCAGCAAGTAGTAAGCTGCCTTCCTCCACCTCATCTTCTTTAACAAATACTGTAACCACACAGACTGATTTCTGCAGGCATTGGTGTATTATAAATAAATAAATAAATAAATAAGGAGGGCTACAGAACATTATCATCCATTGCAGCCCCTGAAATGGGGTATAAAGGCCATTAGCATCCCTGGTTCCCAAAGCGGAACCCAGGGTGCTAAAACATAGATTTTTCTTCCTATAGCGGGACGCCTGCGGTGTCCCGCTGTAAGAAGGAAGGATTATTCTTCCTACAGCGGGTCGCCTTTTCCAAGACAGCCAACATGGAAAGAGTATGCGGGGCTCCATACACAGCCCCTCTTCACTTGCCATGGCAGCCTGCAAAACCCTATGAACATATTACCACAAGCACTTTTTTTTTTTTCCCTTTCAAACCTATCCTACCTTCAAATAACTTTACCACATAGCCGGTCCCAGGTAGACATAGCCACTTTAACACCATTTTACATCCCTAGCAGTCATGGCCAGTAGCCAGATTGTCTTCGTCATGACCTTATACTATGACCCAGACAATCTGGCAACTGCCCACGGCCACAGGCTATACCTCAGTCAGCAAAGGTATATGACTATTTTTTGTACCTACATTATTACACTTGCCAAAAAATGAAACACGGGCACATTTGCAAAACCATGCTTTAATGTCCTTGCCAATGCTCCTCACGAGTTTGTTGAAACCCATCCATGTTTTATTTTTTTAAAAGTGTCAAAATATATGTACATACAATAGTCATATAACTTAGCCCCCACTTAACAAAATCCATTCAGTCTTTACACAAACATTGAAGGTTGGGTCTATAATCTTTCTCAAAACTTTTGGCCACATTCGTCAAATAGCAACAAAGTTATAAGCCATCTAAAAATGTTGAGACCCCCCCTCTAATTTCACCCTCTCTTGAGAAAATCCCATCAAACTTTAGAAAACCATTTATATCTAGATCCAGAATCGATTTGCCAAATGTTGTGCAGATACGTCAAATGACACCACATTTATATGCCTTTACAATATTTTGGGACCCCCTCTAATTTTGCCCCCTCTTGACAGAATCCCACAAAACTTTGCAAAACCATTCAGGATTAGTCCTAGAATAATATTGCAAAATTACACGCAGTTTCACTGAGTGGCACAAAAGTTATAAGCCATCCAAAAACTGCTTTTCCCCAACCCTGTAATGCAGAAATAGGTACAGATGTCCTAGAACATCTGAAGTGTCCGCGAACACCACAGGACTGCCCCAGGACATCTGGAGTGTTCGCGGACTTTCGGGGGGTGAAACAACCAGTTTTTTGGCTTCTTATGGCCATATCCCACCCCATCCTCACCTCCCCCACCTCCCCAGAGATTGTATGTTGAGTTTCACAAGTGAAATGCTGCTTTTTTAAAAAAGAAATCACTGCGCTGTCCGCGAAACCCAAAAAAAGTCCACGATTCCAAGATGGTGGGCGTTTCAGGAAAACCGACGCATTTCATGTTTTCCAACCAGCTAATCAGCTGCCGCGTCCCGATGTCCGTGGACCACGCAAAAGTCCGCACATTTTTCTGGCCAATCAAAGGCCAGTCCACGGACCGAACAGGGAAGTGACATAGATATATCTCACTAATTTTTTTTACTTACATTTTTGTCGTTTCAAAAACAACTACTGGACAGATTTACACCAAATTAACAAAAGCACGCTTTTGGGACCAAGCCGCCGCTCCTGCCGCAAATTTGGTGAAAATCCGTCCAGCGGTTTGGGCTGTAGGCGTGAGCAAAGTTTTTTCCCATTATGTCTATGGGAAAAAAAATTGGTCACCCCTATACCTTGCCCCCCTTGACCAAACCTCACCAAACTTTGCAGAAAAATTCATATATATATACTGTTTTTGCAAAGTTTGGTGAGGATTCGTCCAGGGAGAGCGAAGTTATAAGCCGCCCAAAAAAGTGTTCTTCCTATGGGATTAGCAACTTAACCATAACTACACAGCCACTACTGTGGCTGTGTAAAATATATATGGGTTAATGAAAGTGAAATCTTGTTTGCATTACTGTTGTCTACTTTACAGTGTCTGCTTAATACTTTTAAGTACTTTAATTACAAGCTGTTTTGTCTGGTAATTATTTTAAGATGTTGGGAAGGGGGGTGAAGGGGTTGCAGTGCGTGGTTCCTAGTGTAGGTGTGCAGTCTAGTGCTTTTGCCCTGGGTGCTATGTTGTCTAGAAACTGCCCTGCAGACACCCTCCCAGAGGCCTGTCCTCCTTTGTCCGTTTTGTGGGCACTATAGTGAACCACATCTAAAAGCATAGCCGCATAAATGATTACCGGCCATAACACTTTCGGGCATTTCTTGAATTAAACATGCCCTCTATTGCTTCAAAACTCATTTACCTGCAGTGACGCACCAGTGAAATGACTTACTTTTTTATCACTGAAAACATAAAATGACTCCTTTTTGGAGCGCATATTATCATGAGGGAGACAGGCTTTCTTGGGGCTGTGACAGCAGAGGTTTGAATGGCAGCTCTATAAGTAGAATGAAGACAGCCTGGCACATCCCACTAGAATACACGCCTTTGATACTGCCCCAGTTCACATGCCAAGTACAACATGGAAATAGATTTGCCATTCAATCGCTTTCTTCGCCTTTTCAAATTTGTGATGAAAAACATTGAGTTCTCGCGTAACACAATTTATGACATTTTGGTGGCCTCTTTTCCCATGCACTTAAGGGAAATTAGGCGGTAATGAAGATACAAATATGAATTCTATTTGCAGACAAGTTGTGTGCTACAGGGCATAGCAGCAAACAGTTTTGTCAGTTCGCTAAAAGGCATGATATGAACTGATCATGTTTTTTAATGGCACATCACTGAACAGGTATGTCTTGCAAACAGAAATGATTGCAAGTGAAAAAAATAGGAAGTAAAGTTGTGAAATTCCACTGCTACAGAGGGACCATTTGAAATTAGGGCGAGGGGGGCTGGTGCAACGGAACCCTTTGGTCCGTGGTGGATCCAGCCCTGCATCAGGCATTGAAGCATGTGGCCTGGTGAGGCCACCCACATGTATCCCCTTTCTCGAGCAGAAGTCCAAGAAGTGCTGGGAGCAGACCCTGATGAAGAGCGGACCCTACTGAGGCGAAACAGGGATTATGACAACATTCTTCTGAACATAGGCCATTGCTGTGTTACATTCAGACAGCAAACAGCCAGTTGCTGAGACCCGAAGAGTACGAATCGCAGAGACATATGTGCACTACCTGTTTTCAATGCAAGATGAAATCTTATCCTGAGGGCCTGGTCAACGTAAATATTAAGGGGAGAAACCTCCAAGGTGTACCATGGTCATACCATTCCCCCCCCGCCCACTCCCCACGCTGCTTATCCTTGGAACTGATTTTTCCAGTTTCAGGGATATATTTGCTAAATTGCGCTATCAAAGACAATGAAGGGTAGTACCACAGCCACAGGTTTTCCCCAGGATCACCCACAATGCACACGCCCCCCCCACAAATCACTGTCCCCAGTTCTGTCCCATGTCACTATAGTTTTCCCCAATGTGTGCCCCATGCCACTCTCACTGCCACAGCTCTGCCAAATGTCACTATTATTGCCCGATTTCTGCCCCATGCCACTCTTAGTGCTCCAATTCTGCCCCTTGACATTCCCATTGCACAGTGCTGCCTCAGTGCCACACCCACTGGCAGAATTCGGCCTCATGCCACCTTCAAAGCTTGCAGTTCTGCCACCCTTGGTGCCCCAGTTCTGACCCATTTCTCAGTCATTGCCCTATTAATCAACCAGGACAACCTTATGTATTAACTTAGGCCCCATGTGAAATGCATTGCCAACGTTCTGGCATATGTCACTCTCAGTGCCCCAACTCTGCCTCATGTCACTCTCATAGCACCAGGCATTCCACATGACAATCTACCGTCCGCGTCTTCTGCAAATGCCCCTGTTATTTCCCACAGAAAATGCCACATTGCCCCCTCCAGCCCACAGCACGTGCACGTGCTCACACGCACATGCATACACAACAGGCCAAAAACATTTTACCTTACATTTTCTTTCCAATGTGTGCTTTTTGGCACCTCTTGTTGGGGCAGTTGTGCATTCACGTAACACTGGCAATGGGTGTTAATCCCACCCACGCAGTCGCGTTTCGGTGCGTGATTCGTAAGAGATATTGATTGTTCCGAACATCTTTGTTCTGTGCATGCCAGGGACCTGAAAGCCAGACACCACTTAGGAGCTGGTGCTCTCCAGCGCCACCCTGAGCTTGCATGGGCAGTGACACTGCAAGTGCGGCTGGGCATGATGTTCTCCCTGCCACACAGGGAGGCCTATAGACATTCTCTACTGTCCCTGGAGACGCAGACTGGTGCTAACGGCAGAACGCTGCTCATCAGCCAGACTCTGAGCTCAGAAACTGGCTACAGGGCTCTGCACTTATGTCTCAGCCACTGCATAACGGGTGCCCCCCCCCCACCCCCTAATTTTGGAAGAGAAACCACTGCTTAACACTCATGCTCAGACCGAGGAACTCCTTCCCATTCTAGACCAAATACATCCATGTAATCTAACCATGCACTCACAAGAAGGAAACAACACAAGCGCAGATAGGCAGCTAATTGCCAGCACTTGCCCTTGGGCTCCCTTTCCCGGACTATCCCTACCTAGTCCCCCTGCCTACTGCACTTTGCCTCCCCTGCCCCCTTTTTCCCCTGGCACTTGCCACCATGGCCTGTACAGCACTTGCCCCCCCACCCCCATCAGGGGGTTGCCCCTCTATTGCACTTCTCCGTCTACCCCCAATCCCTTGCACTTATCCCATGAAGCACTTGCACGGTAGGATTGAAGGTCAATATAACCGTCTCTTTGTTTTCCTGGTGCTGTTTTTTCTTATGATAACCCATGCTCCCTCCCCCTCCCCCTCCTCTTCCTTTTCTTGTGGCGTCTGGAAACAATTGTGTAAAGGCGCCAAATATCCAATAAATAAAATGGCTAAAGGGGCACTGCCCTTCCTAATCCAGAAGCAGTATAACCATGCCCGGCCAGGAAACACGAGCAGGCGTACGCGAGAGTCTAGAATGGAAGCACTTAAACATTACATGCAGGAGTACGGGGTCCACTCAGCCCTTTCAAGATTCCATTTTCCTCACGTTCACTCAAGCAGCCTTTCCAACGGAATAAAAACCACCGGCACTTGTAAACCGTGTAATGAAAAACGTAATTGCAGGAGAAGACTAGCCTCGAAATTTAGCAAAAGTTGACACTGCTCAGCGCTTTCACAGTGAAGCCAGCCTTCCTCCACACATAAACACTGTTGTGTGTTTATTGAGCCTTAATGATGAACTGCGTCACAGGTAACAATGACATCATTTGGAAACTCTGAACATGAGTGCCATGTTATCTACTATGACTTGTAGTCTTTATCGGTTTTCAAAACTATGTTCCCATTTACAAATTCCCTTAATTTAGGGGCACAGCATAGTACTCCGGCCTGCATTTTCCTTTAGAAGGCGTGCTATGAAACCCGCAGCCAGTAGTGAAATCAGACATATTATGGAATGGGGGAAGCACAGTTGGGTGGTGCACTAAGATTTGCACTGGAGCAAACGAGGAGCTCGCTGTGACTTCTGAGACTTGCACCGGCTGCCTTATCATTATGCCTGGTTCACAATGAGTCCAACTTGCGCACCTGTGACTGGAGCATCTGTGAGATCCAAACACGTCCAAATGCGATTCCCATGTGATTGCTACCCATCCAGTCCCTCGGTTTGGAGTCATCACTCATGCATTTGCGCTGTGTTACTTCCATGCATTTGCACTTTGTTGGTGTCATGTTTACGATTTTTAGCAATTTGAAGCACCTTAAGCACTTTACATTGGCCGGTCCGATAGCAGAGCGCTCGCTTTGACATCTGTGCAGAGCCTGCTGACGCAGGTTCGAATGCCGGCGAGGCCAAACTCAGCCTTTCATCCTTCTGAGGTTGATAAATGAGCACTGCACACCGTGGGTAATATTAAGCAGCGCTCAGATAACTGAGGGTTCGTAGTGCTATATAAAAGCTAAATGATAGTGATCATTGGATGTAACTATGCATTTCTGTGTATTCCCAAAACAAATGTACATGTTGTCGTTTTTAATTGTATATGTTTTATTAATTGATGAATACATCTTTTTCTTGTGCATGTTGTGTTATACCTGAATATGAATTATAGAGAGAACATATGTTGCCCCTTCTGTGAATTAATTTGAGTTATTTACATATGTATATTAGTTTTCTTTAAGGAGTCATCCGTGTTCTCAATTTGTAGCGCGCTTCGCGATGGGCATCTCTCGGAGATGCTGCAGGCATTTTCAGATTTGCTGCACGTGTTGCCTCTGTGAATCGGGTACAAGGCATCAGGGATCTTCTGATTGGCTCCTGTAAAAATATTTGTAAATTTGGTCCCAAGATGTTTGCGCTTAAAATTCTGAATCACAAATACACAAAATGTTATCAGAAATCAATTTCTCAACAATCTTAGTATGACCACTCCATCACAGATATTACTTCTTGAGGTGCGTCCAGCCCTGCACAAGCACTCTAATTACCATCGATACATTTCAACCAAAAAGACAACATCAGCATAATATAAGCCCTCCCTTTCTCTGGCATGGGCCTTGAACAACCACCTTACCCACAATCACCTTCTGTGCATTTACCAAAGTTCATAGAGAATACACGAAGACAAGACATCCTCTGGGTGGAATGGAGGAGCAAAATGACTGGGACAAGGAAGGAAGAATTTAAAAACTGATGACCACCAATAAGTAATCGAGGCATCGCTTCTCTTATCCGCTTCCTCCTCCCACCCTGTTCCTCACTTTAGCGTGATATACAGAAGTGGAATGCATTTCCTTCGATCTCAATTTTTTTAACTTACGCCAGGTAACAGCTTGCTTGCTAACCTATCCAAAGAATTATTATAGCCTTGAAAACTGGGATATATTAGCACCTGAGGTGCCAAAGAATGAGCATGGACTACCAAGAAACCCCATTCCTCGGCCACCAGTCAGACCAGTAGACTACCGAGAAGGCAGACCCCCAGAGAACAACAGCAGACAGGTCTAGAAAAAGAGCGATACCCATCTCCTGGCAAAAGTCTCAGTGATTACGGCTGAGATCAACTGGCACACCATTAGTGGAAGACTTGAACCCACCACTAGCGATGGCGAATCAAGAAGAAGGTGTCTAACTCAGATTCAGGATCGACCAATCCAGAGTCCCAGACACCTTCCAGCAGGACGCGTCTGGTCTCCACCACTAGAGCGAGATGGGGGAAAGAGGTGAGGCATGCTTAACTAAAGGAGCATAACTCTTATCAATGTTTACGCTACATTGGACCAGCCAACAGCCCTAGTTAGACAATTGGAACAGTATGTGGCCTTGGCGTGGAAAAAGAAGCCCAGACAAGGACAACCTGGAAGAAATGCTGTGCTCCGAAATAGACATGTATAAACCTCTTGTAAATCCTAGAAGTTGGAACGTCATCATGTCACTGCTGAAACGCGAGAGCCATCCTCCAACAGAAAACAGAGGACTTGGTGCAGCAGGTGCTGTGCCTTCACGTGAACATTTACAGAAATGGGCAGAGAAGCGAAGAAAAGCAAATGAAGTTCTGAGGGACGGAAGACAGAAAAGCAGTCCCTCTCGAAAGCCCTCCTGGGAGCTTGGCTACACATCTGGAAAGAAGGGACTGTAATGTAGTGCCCCTTTAAATGGGGGAGTATTGAATCCTGACGAGACGCGGATCATCACTGCGTCATGTATGTTAATAAAAGGGGTGATTCAAATAGGTTACAAAAAATGACCCCCATTCCTCACTATCTCTACCATCAGGGGATATGTATAGGTACTCATAATCAAAGAGATAGAAACACAAACATAAAAAAACAAAACTGTAGGTATCACACTGGGAACGAAAAACGACTCTCTTGATGATGTACCGGTGCTAATATCTTTGAAAAAGCAACATGGGAATAGATATGTTGGTTGTGACACATTCGTTTTATGATATTGTGATATGCTGCTATATTTGTGTCTATGTATTTGTCTAAAAATTGTGATTTTTTTTTAATGAAAATTGAGTACTACTATTGTATTTTATATGATCAAGTATTGTGAGTCTAAGGTTTTGTTCATTTTGCTATTTATAATAAATAATATATTTTTTGCTATTTTTGGTTGTACTTTATCTATTTTTTCAAAGATATTAGTACCGTTACATCATCAAGAGAGGTATTTTTTGTTCCCATTGTGATACCTACATTTTTGTTTTTTATGTTTGTGTTTCTATCTCTTTGATTATGAGTGTTAATAAAAGGGGCCACTGCAGGCACGTGCAACACTGCAGTGGAGACCCAGTTAGTGGCAACTCCTGGCTCCTGTGATTATTTGTGTGCGTCTTGTGGCGGTGTGATCACAGCCCTGTAACCAGCCTGGGCCGGTGTGACCGCCGTGCCTGGGCATTGTGTGCTGGGTGCTCCCATTGTGTCATCACCAGAGGATGATCCTGCTGCCATCGGGTGCCCCCTCTAGTGTCATTTACTGCGTGTCCGCAGTAAATCCAGGTGACCCTGGTGACTTGTGTCCTGCTCCAGTGCCCCAGGAGCACTACACAAAAGGGACTAATGCTGAGCAGTGCAAACCATGGACGCTGCCACATTGGAGGGGCTTTTTCCCGCGATGCACTGGTGAACTCAAAAGAGAAGGAGAATAATGGAACTCTCTCTGAAAATATGAGCACTGGCAAGGTTGGACTCGCAAGGCCCACGCCAATGAAGTCATGTGCTTCATGTTATATTTCTGTGGCTTTTAAGCACTCTAATAATAGTTGGGGTAGTACCCAATGTAGTTGCACTCTTTTCACATCAGCTGGAAAACAGGCTTGTGTGACCAAGAATAGTATCGGATGCGTTAAAGCTGTTTGCACACAGATCGCTCTAGAAAGCTCTTGGCTAGCTGTGTTGTATCACCGGTTTCCTTCGCCTGAACCTTACAACAAGACCCCTGATCACAGGATTAAGCATCTCCGTGGCAAACCGGTCTGTACCAAGGATATGAGCACCTTCCCATCTGCAGGGTTATTTCAGCACGAGTGACGTTTCTAAACGCGGGGCTCAGAAATGCTGGTACAACATGTGGGTTCTCTTGAAGAAAGGTATCCACGAAAGGTCAAGAAGCCACATTTGTGGGGCGATAAAGACATATATGGATGAGAATGTCACTGATGTGGAATTAGAAACCTTTATTATGCCCCTTTATGAACTCGACATGATAGGCTGCGCACAGACGCTGAGGTGAAGGAAACAAAAAAATCACACCTTCACATAGCCCCACATGTCGAAAACCTCCCACTTATAAGTGTTTTTATAAAAGTTGGCAAAACTGCATCAATGCCTCTCATTTCGAGAGATATTAGAAAGATGAGGGGCCAAGGTGCGCTCAAGCTGCGATTCTGGCCTGAGACCACCGTTTGATCACAGAGGCGTGCAGTTATAGTAAACTGGACAGGCTAGTCCACCAACTATGCCATGGAAATCCCATCAGGAATCTGGCCTGTGTAGCGACCTTCTCCAGGGACTGGGAGAAGAAAATCCAGAGACGGCGCATGCGTACTGGCCCGGGGGGAGGTCAAGTGGTATGCCTCTACTAACTACACAAGCACACAAGGCCACACTCTGACCGAAACGTAGGTTTCCACGCCACACATTGGAGATTAAAAGCTGCTGGTCTCCAGCCTCCAGTAAATACACAGTTGCCAACAATCCCTTTCCAGTCTGTGTGAAAGACTGGAGACTACCTCCTGTCCTGAAGTGGTGCAACAATATGTGTGACCCTCATCCTTCACAACATGCACCTGTGTCAGAACCTTCGAAGGAGCCAGCACACACCACCACGTTTCACCCAGATTTCTGAAGTCAGCACCCAACGCATCAGTGCCAAAAGGCCCCCTGCCCAGGCCACGCCAGCAAATGAGGAGTAATGATGCAGGCAATTCCCAAGACTCAGACCGATTGAGAGGTGTTTGCAGGAAGGCAGCATGAGAATAGTCCAAGGAAAGGGGAGATCATGTTGAGCTGTTTTGGGGTTTCTGGGCCACTGGCAGCCAGAAATAGCAGCTGCCCAATGGATTACCAGAGAAAGAACACAAGGAGCATTTGGGCATGTCTCCTTTTAACTAAGGAGAAACCCAAGGAGCCCCCTGTAAAGCAAATACAAGCACCAAGTCTTTCAGCTGCAAGCTCCAAAGCAGGTGGACTGCAAGGCTGGCTGAGAACCACCACGGATGTGCCTTGAAATCCCCCGGTGAATGCACACACAAACTGGGGCAAAATAGGAAGACAGAGCTTTAAAGAAGAAGCTTTCGGTTTCGGGTCAGAGTTCATACAGACCTCCCACACGGTGCCGGTTGAAAGTCCAGGAGACTTTGGACCTGCAGAAGACTTCTGAACAAACGGTCCATCCTGCACCCGCATTGGGCCTTATCCTTCCACCAGCTGCCGTTTGTGATGCAGATGTAGTGCTGTTGCGCGACCTATACCACACCCAGAAGTCCCCGGAAGAGGCCACAGTGGCCCAGCCACACGCAGTGAATACTCTGTATTTCTCAATAGGACGCTTGCTTTACCTTTGGTTCAAACCGTGCAGAGGCTGTGGAGATATCATCCCTTGCTTGCTGAGTTGCATGCCAGTCAGGGGTCCCCTAACGGCAATCTCTTACATATTTTGGAGAGCCCCAGCATAGGTGAAGAGACCATTTATAGTCCTTGCCAAAGAAGAGTGGTGCTTAGGGTATATAGGTTTGTTTTGTATTTGTATTTGTATTTTATTGAACTTATATAGTGCTTTAATACAAAACGCTTAGGGCTGCATTTAACAATAGGTGCAGAATGCCCTTTCGAGAGGGGGACTCAACAAATGAAAGTAAGGACTGGGATGCGGAAGGACAAGAGTAGGTAAGGCAATTCTTGTCCGGCCAAAGAGCATCATGCTTGACAAAGCGGTCCATTGGGAACTAACTGGCCTAGTCAATGACTTTCACAGCTGGCATGCAGTGTGCTATCCCTAACAAAAACCAGAGATGCTTTCACTACTTCACACATGGTTAGTTGTCTGACACAAACAAGCTGTGAAAGCCACGGCAGGCAGAGTGGCCCGCGTTAATGCTTTGGTCTCCTAAACTCCTCTAGTTCTCGTGAGATCCAAATACCATTTTCACGTTTGAAGGTGAAACTATTTCTGACTGATGTTAATATGTTGTTTGACACTTCAGTATGTCAGGACCAAAAGTGACCGTTCTTTCAGAGGCAGCCAGATTACAGAAAGACACCAACATACATATCCTGTAGAGTGTGTGAAAAAATACATATGAGTCAGAGCCACAAGTCTGGGAATGCAGGACCTTCATTTGCATATGGAAGGTTGGTTAATACATTGAAGGGCATTTAGACATTTTCGTCAAATAATGATGCATTTTTTCAGTTTGCCAATAAAACAGACATATCTCAGATGGTATTTCCATGTGAATTTTCATTGCCAAGCAGATGATAATCCAATGCATCAATTACAGGGATATTTGATTTGCTAATTATGCACATTAAATATGTGCATGATAAGCAGAAGTAACCGTTCTCCAAACGGGTTCTGTAGACAGACATGACAACACGCTCATCAATGATTGAAAATGTATGATCCTGTAGGTCGCTGTGCCGCCTCACCCTGACCTGGTGCAATTTGTTGTGGTGCTTTGTGGTGCAAATATCTCAGAAACAGTGCATCCTTGGGCCTTGAAACGTGATGCTGGTGAACATGGTTTACGGCTTCGTTGGCAGGCACCATCTCGCAAAATTTCTCTGTAAAAGTAATTTTACTTGATGCAGCAAAAATGTGAAAACTTCTGGAATGCTACCTGCCTTCACCTTCGCCTCTCAGGTCCATTCGCCTCTCATACATTTTTTGTTTCCCTTACCGGTGAACATGATTTACAGCTTCGCTGGCAGGCCACTAACCAACAAACACATTTTTACTTTTGCTGAAATCCAGGGAAAGGGGTTGTGCGTCCAAAAAAACACATAGCCAGTAATGTCCGAAGGGTCCTAACAGGTAACTATGCAAAATTGGTGCAGATTGTTGAAAGAGTGTGGAATTGTATAAGGAAAAACGCTTTACCAAGAGACAAACACACAAACACATTTTAACTTTTGGTGATATTCGGGGAAAGGAGTGGGTTGTCCAAATGTCATGTAGCCAGTAATGTCCAGATGGTCCTAACAGGTTAGTATGCAAAATCTGGTGGAGATTGGTGAAACAGTGTGGAATTGTATAAGGAACAACGCTTCACCAAGCCACAAACTCACAAATCCCACCAAAAAAAGACACATTTTGGCTTCTCTCTCTCTCTCTCTCTCTCTCTCTCTCTCTCTCTCTCTCTCTCTCTCTCTCTCTCTCTCTCTCTCTCTCTCTCTCTCTCTCTCTCTCTCTCTCTCTCTCTCTCTCTCTCTCTCTCTCTCTCTCTCTCTCTCTCTCTCTCTCTCTCTCTCTCTCTCTCTCTCTCTCTCTCTCTCTCTCTCTCTCTCTCTCTCTCTCTCTCTCTCTCTCTCTCTCTCTCTCTCTCTCTCTCTCTCTCTCTCTCTCTCTCTCTCTCTCTCTCTCTCTCTCTCTCTCTCTCTCTCTCTCTCTCTATATATATATATATATATATGGACATTTGTGGCTATGTGTGGTGTGTATGTCTGTTCGTAATTTTCAGCACACTCCCCAACATGCTACAGATCTGAAATTCAGCACATGGTGTAGACAATGTAAGAAGTATTACATTTACTTGTTTCTAATATTGTTTTTTAAGCATTTTTTGTAAGCATCTGCAATGCGTGGATATGTGTGTGTGTTTGTTTGATATGTTCAGCATACTCCCCAACAAGCTACAGACCTGAAATTCGGCATGTGGGTAGATTCCATGATGTAGACAATGTATAAACTATTCATTTGTCGGATTTTTTATTTGCAAGCGGTCTGCAATGCTTATCCCTGCCATATGGCTCTTTGCACCGTAGTTCTGCGGTACTTCTACGTTCATTGTTCCTAAAGTTAAGCAGTTCATGAAAACTTCAGCAGTTCATTGTTCCTAAAGTTTCCACACTATCGGCATTCTACCTGACAGTAGCGGTACTCACTTTTGAAGTCATGCGGGTGACACAATACAGTGCTTTTGCATTAATGTGGGTGACATGAAACGGAGCATGTCTCTTCAATAGTGTCCGCAATGACATTGTCCGTCACATTGTGACAAATCTCGTATGATAATTACAGAAACTTAATTTGCACGTAAGTTCATGAATGTATGCCATCTCAACAGTACAAAACTTACATGCATCAGCCGTTCACGTGCGGGTACGGCACTTCAAGCTGACACACTTCAGCCCTACACGAGCGGCACTTATGTTGAGGTCGCTGCTGCCTTGGCTATAGATTGGGACACCAATAATGTTGCTGCGAAATCTCAACATTCAAACTAAAAGTAGCTGTAACCGATTTAACAGGATTTATGCTTTTCTCATGGTCTACTGTAAGTGTCTTGCTCTAGACAGTTTGTTCACACTAGCTCCTACAGTAAAGACACTGGCAATATTGTCTACAAAGAAGCATTGGTTTAGTTCATTGAATAAACTTCAAACTAGGACTGAAGTAGGAATTACTGTGCAAAGCACAGGTACACCTGCTGCTATAGATATATATATATTGCTATGTGTGTGCCATTCTGCAAAAACCCTGTTACCCATCTGTGCAAAAGCAAAATATTTTGAATTTAAACTTTAATAACCTGATTTTATGCAGGCCTTCAATCTGCAGTTTGATGTTTTCTTTGCTTACATATACATTAATGTTACCCAATACTTTGGCCGTTTTATTTTATATTGTCTATTCACATCATGAAAACAGAGAAAAGACTGAGAGCATATTTTTAATTATTACCCTTTGAAATAAATTTAGATGGTGGCCTATCCTATGAATTCAACATCCCTGGTGAAATCAGTGAATGGAGCGACCATCAGTCTGATACGAAATGAGCAGAACTAAAATGCACATGAAATGATCAATCTTGCATAGAGTTGCCTAATTGCTTGATGATCCTACTAGCAATGTCAGATAATTGTATGAGATATGCCTCTGTAGATAGCTGAAGCGAGAGCTATTTTACCGTTGTAATAGTCAATTTTGAGTGAGTTTATAATGGCATACTCTTGTATTGGTGCTTTGATTGACATTTCACCCGCATTGCACAATGAGGATTTAAGAAGTATTTGTCAATGCTCCCTTCGTAAGCCGTTCTCTTCTTTCTGCCTGCTCATGGAAGACGTAACCAGTTCCAGGTCCATGTGCCTGAGGTCCATGGACTCGAGGAATTTGGTCAGCATATTCCATGGTTTACGCTCAGACCACAGCAGCAGCGACTTTCATTGCGAGTATTCCCCAGCTATGGCTGGAACTTTGCTGAAGGAAGTGCCTTTGGACTGAGTCACAGTTGTTCAGCAATTGATCAATATATTGAAGAGGATGGCCCTGTGCTCCCTGTGCTGACCCACCTTGCTAAATAGTGTCTTACCAGAACACACAATGTATGGATTAGATTCTTTTTAAGAGTTTAATGCAAAAACAGGCTGCTGGACTTGCTATTGTGGGTATATCCATCGTACGCATAGCATCAACGTATATCATTATCTGGTTCATAGGAAACACAGTATGTGGCAATGCAAAAATAATTTTATTAAAGTTTTAAATTCAAAATATTTAGCTTTTGCACAGATGAGTAGCAGGGGTTTTTGCAAAAGGGTTGAAAATAGCAATATGCATATATCAGCATTAGTTGATGATAACTTCAAAATGCCCTTTAATGATTTACTGCCCCTCTGTGTCCACCTCATTTGCCTTGCACGTAGTCCACTCTGGGCTCTGTCACTTGGGACAGTCGCCTGGGTTATCCCAGATGTATCTCTCTGGACAGTGGCATTTCCAGGAATCATATTTTGGGGGAAGGGGCACAGGAATCATATTTTGGGGGAAGGGGCACACATGGTTCCACTGGCAAGAGTAGGGGTATCATCTAGAGTGGTCGAGAACAAAATCCAGCATTATAAAACATATAACACACAGGTGTGCTTGTTTATGTACCTATGAATTTTAAATTGCTCCAATAAGAACCTGTGAAATGCAGGGCAAAATATAAAAAACGGAAGAAATGAACCAGTCATTGTAAGCTATGCAACCATAACTCCACCACCATGCACTGCTAACACCCAGGACATCAAAGATGACATCACAAATGGCATCATTCATGACATCACTGATGACCTCACATACGGTATCACTCCTTTGTAGGAGACCTCTCATGCACTGCTCCATGTATTTGTATTTTTATTTTTGTATTTTATTTATTTGTAAAGCGCAGCCAAGCCCTGGGGCATCTGGGCGCTGGACTTACATGTTACATAGGCATGAAACTATAACCAATCTTACTAGTTAAAAGGCATTAATTTACACGCAGTAGAAACTTTTAAAGGAAGTGGTACAAAAAAACAGGCGGATATTATACAATCATTTTTTGCATTTTTTTATTGATTTTCAACAGCATACATTAACTCCCTCAAAGAACATTCCTACCCTTTCCCCTCCTATTCCTCCCACCCCTTCCCCAAGACCCTTCAGGTGGCCAACAACAATTCTTGTACAGTTATTCTCTTTCTTTCAACTATTCACATTTGGGGCTTCCATCCCTCCACCTCCCTTATAACATGTCAAGAATCCTAATGTTGTGAGGACACCATTGAATCATAAAGTCACTCTGAAGGTAAGCGAGAACACAGCCCCATTCCGTTTGGCAAGCCTCGTGGTTGCCTTTAGTTTAGTTCCATCGTTACAAACCTCCACACTTTCATGAGCCAATCATATCATGTCAGTGGATGAGGTTTCTTCCACTGTTGGGCTATTGTCAACCAAGCTGCTATTACCAAAGTCCTGATTGCTCTCTGCTGGGTTTTCGAAAAATCCCTTTAAGATCTTACATGCCCAGGAGCCATGTCCTTGACTTTCTATTTCTTGCCAGAACGATCTGATCTTTGGGCAACTCCACCACATATGGTGCCAATCTCCAGCTGCGGGACACCCTAGCCAACAGGAACTACTGACGGTGGGGAACATGGAATGAAGTTTCATTGGTATATAGTGCCATTGGAGTATTACTTTCTGCCACATTTCCCTTAGCTGAATGGAGCGTGTTAGTTTGGGGAGCTTGTTCCGCAAGTCTCACCATTGGACTCTCGATATTGTTTCCCCAAGTGTTTCTTTCCATTTCTTCATATAATACCATACCACTTCCTCACCCTGTGAATTCAGATGAGCATAGAGATTTGTAATCAATTACCGTGTTTTTTGGTCGGTTGTCATACATTTTTCAAAGCTCGCAAATTGTCTAGTAGCCGCTTCCCTGATGTCGGCGAGTTGGAGCCAGTGCAGGAGTTGCGTATATTGAAGTAGTCCTTAGGCTTGCACCCCAGTTCCTGCACACATTCTTGGAACATCCTCACATTATGACCCTTGTTCATATCTTTAATTATGATGCATCCTGCTTCTGTCCAGCTAGTAAAAAGCCTGCCTATGCAGTCCGAGGAGGGGGTGGGAGGCGGGGGGGTCCTCCGGGCTGCCAAACATAGGAGTAAATGGGGACGGAATTGTGGTTAGGACCCCCCCTTATCACAAAATGTACCTATTGAAACAGAAACGTTCTACTGAGTTTTGTTGTTAAAACAATTTGGCCACTGGCCATGGCCACTGGCTATGCCTCAAGCACCAAAGTTACATCACTAGTTTTTGTACCTACATTTTGACACTTATGAAAAAATAAAACACAGGACAGATTTGCAAAAGCAAGCTTTTGGGTCCTTGCCGATGTACCTAATGGATGTTTGCTGAAATCCGTCAAGCATTTTGGGCTGATGTCCCGAGCAAAATTGTTTTCACCATTCAAGCCTATCCCGATTTCAAATATTTTGGGACCCCCCTTAAATTTTGCCCCCATGACAAAAATCCCACCAAACTTTGAAAAAACCTTCACATTTGGGTCTATAATCCCTTTGCAAACATTTGTGTGGATTCGTCAAATGGCACCAAAGCTGTTCAAAAATCTTAGGACCACCCCTCCAATGTATCCCCTCCTCCATGAGGGCAACATCTGAGATGTTCATGGGCATTGGAGAAGAAACAAATGCAAAATATTGGGCTTTTTGTGGAAATATCCCATCCCATTCTCACCCCCCCTTACTTTCCCCAAAGATTGTTTTATTTGTTTGACAAGTGTAATGTTGTCTTTTTGAATATGTTTTTACTGCTATGTTCGCGGACTATGGGCGCAGTTCGTGAATCCAACATGGCGTCCATTTCAAATGTTTGGTTGCACCTCACACTTTAATTGACCAATCAACGGTCACATACGATGTCTGCAAATTTTACATCGTTTCCTTATTGTCTCAGAGGCATTGGCGGGCACAGAATCAGGATGTGAGCCCACACCCCCAAACAGAGATATCTCTTTAACACCAAATTTGTAAAAGCACACTTTCGGGAACAGGCTCCTGCGCCTTCCACAAGTTTGGTGCAAATCCGTCCAGCAGTTTGGGCTGTAGCAGTGAGCATATTTTTTTTACTATTCATGTCTGTCTGGATTTCAGATGTTTTCAGACCCCCCATATCTCTGCCCCCTTTGATGAAACCACCGCGAGTAGGGTCTATACTTTATTTGCAAAGTTTTGTATGGTTTTGTCAAACGGTGCTAAATTTTATTTATTTATCCATTTATAAAGCACACTCAACCCTGGGGAATCAAGGCGCTGTTGCAATACAAGTAACACATAGAAAGCAGGTGGGGAGATAATATGAGGTGTGTCCCTTTAACTCAAGCAAAGAGCAAACTTTTCAACGCTTTCCTGAAGGACCTGTAGGAATGCCCGGCTCGCAAGGCTGGGGGTAAAGAGTTTAATTGCTTCGCTGCAATGGTGTGGAAACCTGACCCTCCTGTTATAAGCCACCCAAAAACTGCTCTTCCTATGGGAAAGCAAACGTAACCATAACTACAGGTTCGTTATCGCTGGCCCTATAATACACCGTGAGCAAAGTTATAGTGGGTTTAAAAGACTTAGAAAATACATCTTCAGCTTGAAATGTGGAAGCAGAATTAACCATTTCAGCAAAGTCAAGCACAGCATAGCGCCACCCAGTGCCCATTACTGGCAGTTCACCTCCAGTTTAGGGCCAGATGGGCAATTCATTGCGGTATGCATTTTTCAACCTGGGACCGACGGCTCTCAAGGATCCAGACCACTGTATAAATGTTTCACACTTATTAGGGATCATCTGTGCAGTATATACTGAATACTTGTGCTTGGAGCATTGGGGAATTTTGAGCAAACACCTGCATAGTTATGGTGTGTTTAAAAGACTTGGGGAAAATAAACTTGCACCTGAAATATGAATACTGGGTGGTGCTGTGCTGTGTGGGTGGTTGGGATGATGTGGTTAATTTTGCTTTCCCATTTCATTTGGAACGTTATTTTTTCAAGTTTTTTTTTAAACCCACCAACTTTACTGTAAAGTTGACAGGTAGGATGTTGCACAGGCTGGAGACATATTTGAGAAAACCTGTTGACTTGTTTTTTTTCCTTTTTTCCATTTTTGCTGCTCCAATCAGACCAGGTCCTGACTTCTTGTGGAGCGTTTGCGACAAGAAATGGTGACAGTGTCGGCCAGATGGGAGTGAGCGTGCAAGGTGACAGCTTTGTAAATAATGAAGCTGGTCGTGAAGGCAATGCATCCTTGTAGGGGCAACCAATGTCGTTAAAGGAGTGTGGGCGTAATGTGGTATAATTTGCGGAAGCCTTCTATGAGGCGTGCTTCGCTTGAGGCATGTCTGAAGTTGAATACAAGTCGCAGCAGTCACAATTAGGGATACTAATTTAAGACACAACATTATTCTGCTCTTTTGCTTGCCAATATTTATGCAAACATGTAGAAATGTCTTATTATAAATGTGCATACCCACATCTTTGGCAATGCCTTGAGTGCCTTATGAATGTAACACATGTTATTGCAGTGCTTTGAAGCAGAAGCAACGTGTCTAGGAACACTTTTTAAAAGGGTGATATTTCTTGGTTTTTGTGCACAACAAGGACCAAAGGTGGCAGGAGGGGGAACTGAGTAGATAGCATAATAAATGCTCTTTTCTTTAAAAATAAATAACTTTACTGAAGAATGTTGTCATATCCAATAATAAATAGAGGAATCAAGCCCAGGGGCGCATTTTTCTAATTAAATAAAGCATATCGCCCCTCTACTCATCTCAGCCCTTCAACCTCTGAATAGCACTCTATCAGCATCAGCAGCTTGTGTCCGTTCTCTTACAGGCATTTTGGGGTCTCAATGCAGTGTAAAATTGTATGGTGAAATTGGCTTAAATATCATCAGTGGGAAATCTTGGCTGAAGTCTATTTAGGGTGACCAGATTTTCAAATATCTTGGAAGGTAATTGTCTAGTAGGGCTAAAATGTCCCACACTCTGCACCACCAACTGGGTATCAAACGGTCTTCTGGGGTGTTCCAATGTCTAGGAATCGGGAATTGTTCTTCGACTGGGCCTCCCAGTAGTACTATCAGCGGATCTATTGGCAGTGGAATGCCTGTTATAGCCTTAACATTATTTAGAATCCCTACTCAGTATCTTTCAATCTTTAGACAAGTCCATCACATGAGACAGAAGCCACCCCATGCTCCGTAACTCCCCCAACTGTCTGGGGGGCATGTGGGATATATTCTTAGAAGTCTTGTGGGTGGAGATACCAGCGATAGCAAAACTTTGATGAACAGTCCTTATTCGTGCTGCATCTGGATACTGTGTGGTTGCATGCCCATTTTGCCCTCCATATATCCTCATCTTTTGCCCGGCCCATGTCTGTTTCCCAGCTGTTTATGTATGTTAAGTTATTTGTTTTGCATCTTTTTCCACTAGCTTATATAGAGTTGAGATTTTAGCCCATGTGAGGGCGACTTCAAATGTCGGTTCCAGGGCAGTTACACGCTGTGATAAATTGAGGGAATTCATCCAATCTTCCCAACGGGGAGCCCCCCCATTTGAGGCTATGGAGGTGAGCCTGCTTCGGAAGACCCTCCCTAAGGGTTTGGGCAAGCGGATCCTCACTAGAAGAGACACGCCCTTAAGGGACAATGACTTCTGTTCCTTTGAGGAACTCCATAAGCCATTCCACATGGTAGCATACATCGGACTGTCTGACCTGAAGAACAATATAAAATCAGACACTTGGCTGAAGGAAAAGCTAAAATATGTTGTGGATACAAGGAAAAGGGTTCTTTCCCTTTAAAGAGAGTTATCCACTCAACTGGCATGAGTGAACTGAAAAAGGAGGACATGCTGAGCCGCGGGAAGGCAGACACATTTGCAAGCATTAAAGGCACCTTGAATGTGTATCACCTAAGAGAGGCAGAGTCGAGGAGAGCCGCAGCGCCCACAACTTTCAGAAGTGTTCTGACAACCAGAACGGAACATTGAAGATCCAGAGGTTTCCCACAGCAAGAGACAGGAGAGAAGGGGAAACCTATCCTCGTGGTGCTGTGACCACAACAGCGTTGTGGTGGGCAGTATGCCCGTATAAGAACACCAAAACCATCAGGCTGAGAATTCAGCTAACAAGCAGTTTACCCGCAGTGATCACTGGACGCCAAGTGAGGGAGGTCCGAGAGTAGCGATCTATTGGAAACAAACAAACGAGAGGAAAAATGAGTGAGAAGAAACCGAGTGAGTGCAGGCCCTGGCGAGGTTCCTCTGCAAGACCAGCAGTAATGGCATAAAGGGAAGACAGGAGGCTGCCGGAGAATCATTATTCAGTAGGAGAAACCCGTCCCAGTGAAATTGATGAAGTAAAGTTGATGTAGGGGAAATTTGATAATGTGAAAAACCGAATCACAATTTAATCTGAAAAAGAGATCATTAATATCTGCCAACCAACACCCTGGCAAGGAGGGAAAGTATTCCCAAGTTTGAGAAACAGAGAATGGGACATATCAAGAGAGGTTTATGATATAAAGTCCAGGGAAAAGATATACAAAACAAACCCCAGCAAGTATTATTTGGCCCTCAAAACAGATAAGACTGAGATCCTGATCACTGCCTCCAACCATATGCTCAAAAACCTCTCGCCGGAATATGCCACCTTTTCCATCTGTAATGTCAATATTCCTGTGGCTAAGAGTGCTAAAACGCTCGGTGTAATGCTTGACTCCGAGCGCACCATGAGGCAACATGTAGCCAAGATCTGTGCCTCCTGTGGCTGGATTAACAAACAGTTGGGTTATATGCGTCTGTTTCTTTCTGTCAAAAACATGTTCATCCTAGCCTCTGCCCTAGTCAACTTGAGGCTGAATTATTGTAATAGTCTTCTGGCCGGCACTGCTTTGTCCAATCTGGCCGCCCTTCAGGTCACACATAACAGTGCAGTTAGAGCAGTGCTAGGTATTCCCAGACATCCGTTTATCACCGAAGCCAAACAAAACGTGCACTGGCTGCCTGTTAAGCATTGGATCTTCTTTAAGATTCTGCCATTCACTTTTAAGTGCCTGACCCTTGCAGCACCCGCGTATCTCTCTGAGCGGATTCAGCACTATATTCCATCACAATCTCTCAGATCACTTGATCAGGCTAAGCTCAGCCAACCCAGATTTTGTTTAGCTAAATTTGGGAAGACAATGTTTGATGTCCTGGCTCCTGCCACCTGATGGATCTGAAAATGACCACGTCTCTTGCTGACTTTAAAAAGAAGTTGCAAACTTTTTTATTTAGGTCTCCTTAGATCCAATTCACACTTCTTCTTCTGATGCTGTTTCTGTCTTTTTGTCTGTCATTTGTATGCGCCTTGAGGCCTTTGGGCGATCTGGCGCGTTAATAAGGATTGAAATAAATAAATACATAAATAAAGTAAGCGGGGATATTAATTGCCAAGACAGCATACCACTCATAGGAAAGTGCATGGTACAGAAACCTCCAAGACCTGCTAGTCTGAATCAAAGGATAAAGCAAAGTGCAAATATGTGTCCTGGAGAACAACCCCTAATGAGAAGAAAAAGCCCAAATACCTGGTAAAAGAATTACAAGAACTCATACAGAGCATGACGAGAGACTATTTAAGAATATCCTATTAGCAAGAACTCTGAATTAGAAGGAGAACCATTGCCCGAAGAGACAATCGGGAGAAGGGGAGCATTCTCCTGAACTTAGTTTGTTAGAATGGTCCGGTCAGTTAGACTTTGTTTTTTGTACAGCTGACCTGTTGATTTGGACATTTCGTGACGAGTGGCGAGCAACATTATTAGTTATTTACATAGGCAGGGAGAACCCACTTAAGAATAGGGAAAGATTGGCCTTTTTCTTGTTATTTAATAATATGCTCATTAGAAATGTCATCCCTGTGTCTGCGTCCTTCTTCTGATCCACCACAGCGCCTAGACCATGGGACACGATGCCCAGTGTTGGAGTTGAGTGTATCTATGCCTCTCATTTTTGTTAAGATTGAATCACTCATTGCACTGCATGAAAGATAATGGTATTTCGTTTTCATATAACTGGGCTAGATTCTTGAGGCCCTTTTTAATCCATTTCCTAAATGATGATTTTGAAAATCCCGGAATAAATACAGGATTGTTCCATATTGGGGATAATGACCCCAGACCAGATGATGTTTACCTTTTTTTCCTTCGTTAAAGGTCAACCTGCTATCCTCTTTACATGACGCATTGTTTCTAGTATGTAGTTTGCTTCTGTACTAGAATTTGTTTGCGTTGTTATTAGCTTTGTTACCATGGAGAGCGTTGAACTGTCTGGTTCTGTTTATTACATAGGCTGTTTTGTCGGGCAATTTTCTAATTTGCCCTGGGCTGCTTTTAAGTTTCTCATCGATTTCACGGAGGCTATCTGTGTTTGATCCCACATTCTTGGACTGCTTTCTCAAATTTTTACCTGTAGTATGCCTGTGTTTTTTTTGCATGTGCTGAAGCACACACAATTAATTCCCCTTCACTACAGCTTTCATCTTGTCCCTTATTAGTGAAGGAGAGATATCTTCCCTTTCTTTTTCTCTGAAGTAGCTGTTTATTGCCTCTGCTGTTTCTTGCTTAATGATTCTGTTATTTAGAATCGAGGCATTCAGTCTCCAGGGGGGTCCGGCTGGGGGCATGAGTCTTGTGACCGCCACTCCCATTATTACAGGTGCGTGTTCCAATAGAATTAAAAAATTGATTTAAGTGTTTGGAATGCATGGTTTCAAAGTAGATGAAGCCCGCATAAAATCTTTCCTTGGGAGTCTCTATGCAGTTGTGAAAAATGCATATAGTCGCGTGTTTCCCGGTTTAAGAATATCCAAACATCGTTCAATTTTAGTTCTCCTAGGAATTTCGCGAACCCTATTGCGTTTTTTACATCTATTTATGTGGGTGGCAGCGTCTTGTCCTTGTACGCATCTGGATATATATTGAAATCACTGCCCATAATTACCTGCCCTACAAAACCCATGAGTTCTATATTAGTGTCTGTCAGGAATTCAGTATGTCTTTCGTTAGGGCCATAATATGATATCAGGGTAAATATGTGTCCCAGTAAGGTACCCTTTGGGGCTGTGTAATGTGTAAATTATTTGGAATAGGGCTTCCTATATCTGCAATGATTGCTGTAGCCCCTATCTTCGCCCCTGGCATTTCTATTACGTTAATTGTTATTTTTTAATCGAGCTGGCAGGGGTTGGTTACCTTTAACATCGCAATGGAAATTTCCTTGTCTTGTAATCTCCGATGCACCGATTTTCTTTTAGCAGGTGAAGTTAGTCCCTAAGTGTTGAGTGGCCCATTCTAGGTTGTGAGCTTGCAACGTCTGAGACATATTGGCTGGGGAGGTGTGTATTGCTGTATTATATGCCGTTTACTCCACTTGCTTTGTTGGGATGTCCGGTCATGACTTGACCCGGAAGTCCACATTTTGTAGCACGTTTCCCTCCCTCAGAACCCACCATAAACCCAACATGAAACCAATTTGCTGTTATTAGTAGCATTAATCAAACAGAAAGGTAGTAAACCTCGGGGTTATTTCGATGGTCAGGAGAAAATGGTTCCCGAGAGTTGATGGCGTTGTTGGCCCTGCACTGTCTGTGACGTATTGAGCTAAGTCAATCATTCACATCTCAGGATGGCGTTTAAAAATATTGCTAAATAGTGATGCGTGAGATTAGGTGATGTCTTCTAAGTATGGATTAGATATATCAAGCTATTTACTGATAGATGTTTAATGTCCAAGCATCAAGGGCGTGTTGACAATAGTCGAATTTTTTTGCACTTTTCTTTCGAAATGTTATGCAGTGTGAGACCCCCGCAGCCCTCCCACACACCTTAATGTATTCCCTAACCCAACACCCCCATCTATTTGGTTCGAAATAATATGCAAAAATACTGAACAATTCAGTTTAACAAATGCAGTGTTTTCAGCCTTGTTATTTTGCCATTCGTTTTTTCCAGGTGATACCAAAAGGGGTGGGGTCTGAGCATTGGGGAATGAAATTAAAATGTTTTAAAATTTATCATGGAGAGTATGAACTGGCCAGGGGCTAACACAGATGCACTTATGCTTTGGAATTCATGGTTGATTTGGTCTGTTGGGGGAATGCTATAGCAACATGGGTGGTCCTCAGCATGTTTGAAGCCAGGCTTATTCATTTAATTATTTTCTGGGGAAGTCAGGACCATTTTCTGGGTGTGGACTGGGATGCCAACACAACGCGTGCTTGACTAATGCATAGAAAAAAGTTGGTGTATTTTCTTTCATTTTGTGATATTTGGAATGGTAGAATATGAACATTTCTGAGGGGTGATGTGTTAAGATTGAGGCTCCACGTCATCCAAGGTGTCCTCAACATGTTTGAAGCCGTGGTTGTGTTTCTATTTGTGTTCAGGGAGAGCTATGTTCTGGCCTTCTGTTGGTGGAGGCCCAGTATCTTGTGTTAAGCAGGATCCTTGGTGTGGGCTTGAGGAATATGGGGAGAAGTGTTGAAGTCTTTTGGAATATTTGGAATTGTAAAATATGGACGTTTGGAATGGGCAATCTGTTACAGTAGAGATTCCATGCAATGTTTTTGTAGAATGTTGTGCTATCATTGTTTTCATGGACTGAAATAATGCTTTCATTTTGGATTCCTTTTCGGGACTCCATATGGTTAGAATTCTGCTTGAAGACATGTTTTTGGTGGGTTTAATTTTAGTGTGCACTATTTCACCCACCTCTGTGTCCACCCCAACATGTCTGCATAGTTACAGTTATGGTCCGCTCAGGAGGGATCATGTGGAGGTCAACATGTGTTCACTTGAGGGCGGCATATGTAGGGTTCTTAGTAAACTAAGTGTTGTTCATTCCACAGAAGAGTTTAAAATAAATCCTTCAGTTAATATCAAATCAATACGGTCTGAATGCAATTGCTGAAGCATGCTTCCCTAAACACTCTTAAAATCTATTTGGCGACTATTTATTGCACTGTTTTTTAAATTCAAGATACCACGTCCTATTTGCTAAATTCCTAAGTATAGAGTTCTCAAATTGCGAGCAAGAAATAAAAGATTCCCTATTTGAAGCTAAAATGATGACTTGAATGTACTTCAGGTTGGACAGACGGATACACACTAGGAATAGCTCGTTTATGGCAGAAATCAAATTATTAATGCACAGTCTCAGGGGAAATGATAACACATTGTTGCAACAGAATTCGGGAACAAGTCTGAATGATTTTCTCAAAGTCAGCCCACTTGTGCTCTGCCCGTGAGGCCAAGGCCCTCTTTATGCGTTCGGTGGTATTCTGCATGGATACTTCTGAAATATTGTATCTTTGCTGTAGTGGCGGGAAACGCATAATCAGTGCAAACCCTCAGACCTGTGCATTCCATGCAGTATTTCTGAAACGTTGCAGAAAATATTTTGTCAAATATATGTTTGTCTCTGGGGGATTGAAATGCTCATAGCACAGTGGTGGTTAATAAAGGTGCCATACATCTGTGAAATTGTAGTGGGTCACACCTCTACTGTCCCATAAAGGTTCAGTAATGGCACTTCTGAGTATTATGTTTGAAAGACGGTGGGTAGGTGTCGGGAATGCCCACATTCTCAGTCTGTAGAGGGAAGCCCTGCCACTTTCTTTATTTAAATTTGAAGAGATGAGCTAGCATGTACCTTCACTAAAGGAGAAAGACCCTCATTAAAAGTACAGTGGTGATGTTAAAAAACGGAGGTAATGAGGCAGGGATTCTGTTACCGCCGCACTTACTCCCCACCTTACTGCGAGTTTTGCGTAGAAGTGAGCAATTACCTACAGCAAAAATAGTCGGAATTAATGCCATGGATTCCAGAAATGGGGAATTACACCACCACTTGCATCCCATAGTAAATCCGTGGGACCAAGTGGCGTAACAGCAATTGGGTTTGGCGGTAATCGGGCAGATTTATAGCTGAATTACCCGTAAACACGAAATGATGGCCAAGTCTTTCTCCCATGCTGGGGGCTGTAAAACATTTATTTTTCATCAACTTTTTGGTGGAGTGATCATGTTTGTTTGTTTCTTGGGCTTGGAAAGTCACACATTCATCACTTACAAAGTATCATAGCACTGGACTGCTTATACACAAGAATCCTACAATTTCAAAGATGCATTTAAGAATAGGCCCATACAGCAGAAAACCATGATTAAATATTCGAGAGAGACACCAGACATGATTCTGGTAGGATGGTTATCTCCAATGCGGTGACAATCTCACAGCCTGCATCCCGGCACTCCAATCAAAGCAAACAGCGAATGGCAACACCCTCTGCAGAAGAAACTCCCAAGAGAGGGGAAAAAGGGTGAAAAATTAATAATATAATGAAGGCCACCCTAGAGGAAGAAAAGCCAGTCTAAATAATTAGTACCTTCCCCCGTATGTGGTATTCCTGGAATGCTGCATGTGGTGAATACCTCATAGATCTATGATAAAGCGGATGTAGAAATCGGGTGGAATAAGTATTACATCCTATTTTCAACATTATTGCCATGCACAAAATAGGTGTAGAGTGCGCAGGGACTGAGTAGTACGTATGGGAAAATAATTAAATTGGCAAACCTCCCTGTAATGCGGACACCATCGCCCAACACCCCAATATTCAAAAGGCGCACACCCAGATGGCCAACAGAGTGCCAGTGCCACCTGGTTATGCTCTCCACATCCTCTGTGCCGGCTGCTGTACACTCATAATAACATCAGATAACATCAAATTGAATAATACCAGCATTAGGCCACACCGCCTCGCCTATTTAGGCACTGGGCCACGTGCACCGGCACGCGCGCACCCGGAGTGCCAATAGAGTGCCTGTGCCGCCTGGCTACGCTCTCCACGTCCTCCATGCCTGTTGGTTCCTTGCCAACTGCTGTACACTCGTAGTATGTGTACTTCCTCGATTTGATCTCAAGTGGACATTCAAGGTTGCCTGACGGTATTTCTATGTTCTAACACACTACTACTTATTTATATATGCAGATAACATCAGATAACATCAAATTGAATAATACTGGTATTAGGGTACGCCCCCTCAGCTATTTAGACACTGGGTCACGCACACCCGGAGTGCCAACAGAGTGCCTGTTTGCCTGTTAGCTGTCTAGCAGGCGGTTAGGCGTCTACACTTAATTTACTGTGTGGTGGTCCTAAGTGAACTATAAGTTCTTGTTGGTGTCTAAGCTCTTCTTCAGTCTTGCTGGGGGTTTTTGATTATAAATTGGTTTGAAAAGGTATAACTTTGACTGGTTGGTTTGCAAAGTGTCAATTACGTTTTTTTTTTGTTGTATTCTTGCCTCAAATATAATGCAATATACTGTTCAAATATGCATCCATATCCCAGGACTAGGAAAGAGAAGTTATCTGGCATGTATGACAATATACTTTCTGCCCAGCTCATTTTCACTCCATTGAAAAATACGATGTGTAGGGCGCTGGCTCTCCCCCTTCCTCCTTCCCTCCTACCGTGACCAATGAAACCATACTTGAACTAGAGAGAAATTATCTGTCTTTAATCCTACTGGGTAGGGGTAGCTCCTCCTCAGGGGTGCAAATTGTGGGGTCCTCATTCAATGTTCCAGCACTACCTTCTGTTCTTCCAACTATTGGTAATGATTCATCATTCCTAGATACGCCTCCCATTTTTATGGAAGGAGAGGTGTCGCTGTTGGCGCTGTCAGAACACTTTTCTGACCAGGGGAGTGGGGTGGAGGATGCAGTTTCCTCTGCATAGGTCCTGCGACCCCACGTGGAGGGAGTGGGGTTGGGGTTGGAATGCGGAGGAGTTGGCAGACTGTCTGAAGCAATTCAATGCGAACTCACGGAACACACTAAGTGCCTTCAAAGCATTATCATACTTTTGACAAACATTCAGATGCAGGGGCAGGGCTTAACCCGTCAGTGCAATCGGAGCAAGCTAATGGATACTGTGACTGATACTGCAGATGAATTGAATCAGGCAGGTAATTTGGAACCTTCCCTGGACCACAATTCAATTAACACTTCTGCAGAAGTGGTAGTTGAATGTGTTCCGGTAGATTGGAATTGAATTTGGCTGGGACCGAAGGGCAGACCACTAATCATATCAATGTGGAGCAACGACCACTTGTACCTAAAACCTTCTCCCAAAAAAATAGGAAAAAGAAAGAAATTCTCAAATTGGTCTCGGTGAAGGTTTCCAATAGGCCTGCTCGTAACTCTTGGTGGAATATGGTGAGGGAGGAGGTGAGCACCTCTCAAGATATTGAGTGTGGTCTGTTGCCGATCAACAAAGAGGTAGATTGCTGTGTAATTGGGGATACCCTTGGTAGGGGTGAGGCCTGTGACGCTCCGCTTCCTCTGATTGACGCTATGAAACATAAAGGCAAAATGCAAGGGACAAACTACCATAGTGAGAATCAACAAAATCATCCACGAGTGAGATGCCCTTCCCAAAATTATTGTATAACCTTTTTATTAGAAATCTTGAAAAGGGGACACCATTTAATAGGGCAGAACCCTGTATTTCAGCCTCTGAAAAGTGCTTTAATGGGAAGGTGGGCCCCTCAGGCGCAAGCTTGGCTTCAAGTCCAGAGGTGATGATTGATTTGGGGATGTAGATACATCTAAGGCACCCTTTTTGGACGGGCAAGGCCAACCAATCCTAGTTAACGAATCTCGTCAAATTAGGGATATATCCGGTGGGCCATCGTCTTCTCTGGGTATAATCTCTGGAGCTACTCAAGATACAGAGATATGCGGTGGAGAGTATCTAAATAACAATATGCTACTAGAATCCGTGATCAAGCGCACCGTAATGGAAATTTTGGGTGCCCAATCTACTCGACCACGGGGGGACCTCATCCCATAAGGGTGAACAGACACAAATCATCAATAACCCATCCTCCTCTGCTGTGGAAAAAAGAGAGCAAGAGGGAGAGACTCTGGAGACTCTGGAATTGGGGTGGGGGGCACGCTTTCAGGTGACAGAAATCTCATTAGTGGTGTAAGTCCAGTCCAGCATGGGGGGACAGGATGGATCAGGGTTGGTCCCACTGATGTGCGGGAGCCACTGGGAGGAAGGGGTTGATAGGAGCTACAAATCCGTTTTTGAAAGCAATCTTAACGGTGTCCCTTGGAGACAACCCTGCTTTCTAGATGACCCACGTGTCATCATACATTATCTGTTTGTTTATGGGGACCCTAATTCGCTTAATAGATGGCAGGTTCTGGCTCCCCTTAATGAGATTCCAAGTCTGCCAATGGTCTCTTCGGTGGACATTAAGTTGGTGGATTTTATTCATCCTGAAAAATATGACCATGTGCACCTGGTCTTGCATTCACAAACTGTTTATGAATTATTATTGAAAGAGGCTTCTCAGCTTCACAAACTCGGATATGACATCTTATCGTTTAGTCCAAGGTTTCATAGTACTGCGTTTGGGAGAAATACTGTCAGACAAGAAATTTAGATCTCTGACAGTCTATCTGACAAGAAGACTGTGGGGCTTCAGGGTGGAGGTGAAGCAGATATGAATTGGAGGTGGCTTGCTAGGAGTCTGCGTGATTTAATTTCTCAACTGCAATCATTAAAACCCTCCCTTTAGCCAAAGAAAGCCTCTTTCAGTGTTATCATGGAACTCAAGGGGCTCGTGCCATCTGTGAAATTCTTTGGAACTTTGTAATATTCTTTCCAATTTCTCAATCTTCTGCATCCAAGAGATTTCATTAACAGAGTCCTGTGTATTAGATGGTTTTGTATTTATTTATTTTTATTTATTTTTTACATTTGTAGAGCGCACTGCAGCCCATAGACATCGAGGCGCTGTTACAGGAAGGTGTATGCAAGCAAGATTATGTAAACATAGAAAACATAGGTACTTAGTTACAGAGATAGAAAGCAGAGGGTGGTTACATATGACATTCGTGTGTCTGAAGCGATCATGGCAGGAGGGTTTAGACAAACAGTCTGGTTTTTAAGGCTTTGCGGAAGGCTAGGTGAGAGTCAATCCCCCTGAGGTGCATAGGTAGGGCATTCCAGTGTGAAGCTGCTAGGGCTGGGAAGCTCGAGCCACCTGCACATACTTTGCAGGTCTTGGGTGTAGAGATCAGGTTAGTCGAGGCAGATCGCGCGGGCCTAGCAGAGGTGGGTCGTGAGATCCTCTGGGCAAGGTAAGGGGGAGCAAGGTCGTGGAGGCATTTATGGGTGAGGGAGAGTATTTTAAAGGTGATCCTCTGCCTAATGGGTAGCCAGTGGACCTGCCTTCTGAGGTCTGAGATGTGGTCTTTCCTGGAGAAACCTGTGGCGGCCCTGAGGGCGTTGTTCTGGGCAAGTTGGAGCTTAGCAATGTTTTTTCTGGAGGTTCCACCAAGGAGCGCATTGCAGTAGTCCAGCCTGCATCCTATCATGGCCCTGGCAATAGTGAGGCCATTTTGAGAAGAGATGAAGGGTCTTGCTGCGTAGATGAGTTTGGAGTAGTATGCAGATGAGGAGGCAATGGCATTAACATGCCTGTCCATGGTGAGGTTGGAGTCAAGGTAGACTCCTAGAGTCTTGACTGTTTGGGATACCGCAATCGGTATGTTGTCGATGGTAAAGGATGAGTATTGCTTGTCGAGGTTGCCTAGAATTGTTGGTGACCCGATGAGTAGAAGCTCGGTCTTCTCGCTGTTAAGACATAGCCAATTGTCTGCCATCCAGGCTTGGATGGTGGCATAGATGGAATTGAGGGTGTTCTTGTCCAACTCATAGTCACCCGTGAGCGGGATGAGCACTTGGGTGTCATCCGCATAGTTGGTGTATGAGATGCCCATGGCATCGAGGAGATTGAAGAGAGGCCGGGTGAACAGGTTGTAAAGGGTGGGCGCTATGCAGGAGCCCTGGGGCACCCCACATTTGATGTGACTGGGAGAGGCGCATGCTGAGTCTGAGAAAACTTTCATGGCCCTTTCCTGTAGGAAGGAGGTGATCTATGCGCATGCTTTTGGGGAGAAGTTAGCTGCTATAGAGAGATGGCGGCATAGAGTGTTGTGTTCGACGAGGTCGAATGCCGCAGATAGATCGAGGAGGAGCAGGAGCGCTGGTTTGCCGGCGTCACAAATGTCGTCCATTTGATTTTTTAGGTCAAGTAGAGCGGTTTCGGTCCCATGTCGAGGTCTGAAACCAGTCTGCCGAAGGCCCAGAAGACGGTGCTCTTCGAGGAACTTTTGGACTTGCTGGTAGGCCTCTTTGTCCAGAATTTTCAGTAGAAAGGGGACAGTGGTGATGGGCCTGTAGTTCCCCGGTAATGATGGGTTAAGTGAAGGTTTTTTGAGGAGCAGACGGACCCAAGCTTCCTTAAGATCAGACGGAACATGTCCAGAGTGAAAGGATGCATTTATGAAGGCTGTGAGGAAGGGGGCAAGGGTAGGGCCACAGTCTTTGACTAACTGTGCAGGGCAAACGTTACCTTTACAGTTAGATGGTTTTCAGGAGCGTGATGACTTCAGATTCGGTGATGTCCTTGAAGTCGAAAGGCGGGCAGAGGTGGGTGTTGGTCTCTTTGTTGGTGTTGATATTCTGGTTAGCAATTAGGAGGGTAAGAGCTTTTTGGTGCGCCTGAATGTTGGTTTGCAAGGTGTTTATTTTATTAAGCATGGCTGATTGGATGTCATTGCACCAGTTTTCATCTTTCAAGATGGTGGATGGTGGGGTGGATGGAGTTTCAAGTTCCCTAAAGATGGTGAAGATTTCTTTGGTGCTAGATTTAGCATTGGCAATCCTATTGTTGAATGAGTTCGCTTTAGCAAGGATAATAGCTGATTTGTAGTCCTTAGAGATAGTCTTAAAGGTGGATTTAGTATCGTCATTAGGTTTGTTCTCCAGGCTGAGAGGGCAGCTCGCTTCTTAGACGAAGCTCAAGAAGCTCTTGGGAGAACCATGCATTGGTACGCTTGGCTTTCTTAGCTTTCCTGAGAGTGAGAGGGGCGATGGCGTCAACTGCGTTGATGATTGCCAGTTTGAAAACGTTGGCAAGGGTGTCGGGGTCTGTTGAGAAGGGGGCTTGAAGAGCCGGAATCTCAAGGAAGGGAGTGATCCCATCTACAGTTAGTAGGCGGGAGCTTCTGGCGAGAGCTGCGGGAAGAGGGATGGTAGGTTTAGGGGGCCCTTTAGATGTGTCCAGGTCAAATTGGATGTGGTGGTGGTGGTCTGTCCATGGGACAGGAGAGTTTCCGGTGATTAGAACTGGTCAGTTATGGTGGGCAACCCAGTCTAAGGAACGTCCTTTGATGTGGGTAGGATTCAAAATGGTTTGTGCGAATCCGAGAGTGGAGAGGGCTTTGTTTAGATCGATTGCGTGGGTGTCATTGGGATCGTTGAGGCCTAGGTTGAGGTCACCTGTGAGAAGGATTTTGGATTTTCTCTTTGGGTTCGCTGAGATTGGCTGGATGAGGGATTCCTGGAATTCGGCAATAGGACCCAGAGGTCGGTAAACAATACGAGGGGTCAAGGTAAGGTTAGGAGAGAGATAGATTCTGAGGGGGAGGTAGTCACAGTTGTGGCCAAGTTCACCTTCAATCCTTCTAATGGTGAGGTTGTCTTTGGCGATGAGGGCTACTCCCCCGCCTCTGAGAAAGGGTCGATCTTGCCTATATATGGTGTATCCATCTGGGATAGCCAGAGAGAGGACAGGGCCTGATGAGTCATTCAGCCAGGATTCAGTGATAATAAGGTGGTCAGTGCTGTTTTTAAGAATAAGGTTGTGAATGTCTAGGGCATGAGCAGGAACTGAGCGGGCGTTTACTAGGGCACAATTAAGGGTGGAGGTCAGTTGGGCCGTGGATGAGGAGGCCATGGGGTCATGCGTAGGCATGATGGTTTTGTCATGGGTATCCGGTACAGGCAGATTTAAAACAGTGGGTGCAGTAGGCAGCGCAGGTAGATTAGGTAAAATGGGTGCAGCAGGCACCACAGGCAAATTTGAAACAGTGGGTGCAGCAGGCACCACAGGCAAATTCAAGACAGTGGGTGCAGCAAGCACCACAGGCAAATTCAAAACAGTGGGTGCAGTAGGCAGCGCAGGTAGATTAGGTAAAATGGGTGCAGCAGGCACCACAGGCAAATTCAAAACAGTGGGTGCAGCAGGCACCACAGGCAAATTCAAAACAGTGGGTGCAGCAAGGACCACAGGCAAATTCAAAACAGTGGGTGCAGCAGGCCCCACAGGCAAATTCAAAACCGTGGGTGCAGCAAGGACCACAGGCAAATTCAAAACAGTGGCTGCAGCAGGCACCACAGGCAAATTCAAAACAGTGGGTGCAGCAAGCACCACAGACAAATTCAAAACAGTGGGTGCAGTAGGCAGCGCAGGTAGATTAGGTAAAATGGGTGCAGCAGGCACCACAGGCAAATTCAAAACAGTGGGTGCAGCAGGCACCACAGGCAAATTCAAAACAGTGGGTGCAGCAAGGACCACAGGCAAATTCAAAACAGTGGGTGCAGCAGGCACCACAGGCAAATTCAAAACAGTGGGTGCAGCAGGCACCACAGGCAAATTCAAAACCGTGGGTGCAGCAAGGACCACAGGCAAATTCAAAACAGTGGCTGCAGCAGGCACCACAGGCAAATTCGAAACAGTGGCTGCAGCAGGCACCACAGGCAAATTCGAAACAGTGGGTGCAACAGGCACCACAGGCAAATTCAAAACAATGGGCCCAGCAGTCGATAGCATGGGAGCAGCGGGCACAGTAGGCAGGTTCAGTGGAATGGGCAACACAAGCCGTTTCAGAATAGTTGGGGCAACAGACCCAGGCCAGTGTTGAGCAGTGGGAGTTTGAGTGAATGGTGGTAGAGGGTTGGGATCATCGTAGGCAACTCTGGGTGAGCACCGGGTAGTATTGGCGGTATCAGTCCAGCACCTACTGCCTAAGCGCTTGTTACGGAAGTTTGTGCTTAGGGAGCAGGTACGTTGGGATGGCAAAGTGTGTGTGCAGAGGCGAGTATTGCGGGCGGAGCATAGTGGGTGTTTCAGGAGCCAGCTCGACAGTTTACCTTGTTGATGGTGGGCTCCGTCCAGCGTCGTCGAGCAGCGGAGAGCTGCAGAGGGTGGTGAAGGCCTTTTCCACAGGCCTTCGCCATGAAGCGGCTTTGCCTGGCGGCGCTGCTCCTCTCCCTTTAAAGCGGGATAGGAGGGGCTGCAGGCAACAGTGTTCGAGTCACCTGACTCGGTTCGGGCATAGGTTTTGCTGGTTGCCATGGAGGCGAGACACGGCTCGTAGCCGATGTGTATTACGGCGTGGGCCTAGTGGGGCATTATGGCGTCAGGTGCTGGCCTCCTTCCTCGGGGTGCAGGTGCAGGCTCCTGCCTGGGCTGGGGACCTCTGGAGACCACTCGCAGCGGAGCTGCAGAGAGTGGTGAAGACCTTTGTAGTTCACACTAAACCTGCAACAAAAGGACAGAGGAGCAGGCCCTCTGGAGGTTTGTTAACTGCAATCAAGATAGGCTTTAACTTGATAGTAAGAGAAACTATCACTTTGCTGAGCTGTTCCTTGGCTCTCTTGCTTGAGTTAAAAGAAAATGTGTCCTTCCTGATTATTCTGCTTATTAACATCTATTGGAATCCTCAATTGAATTTAAAAGACACACTTGAATCACTGAATTCATTTATAGAGGAGTGCCAAATGAGCATCTCTGCCTTACAGATTATCATTATAGGAGATCTGAATCCAGAAATTATAAAGGCGGGGGCTAAAGGGGCATTTGGCGAAAGTGATTTGGGGCTGCTTACTATGGTTACTGAGTATAACAAAAGTCATATTGGGGGGGGATGCCCCAGATTATCCAAAAAGAAACTCCAAGGTCAGCTTTGGAATGACTTCTTTTTTAGCTGGGGCCTGTTCCTAGTGAATGACCTTTTGAATCATCTTGACAATACAGCTACCTGGTCGGATGGTTCCCGGTCCTCAACAATAGACTATATTTTTATGTTGAGGCTCCTGGTAGACATGGTTACCGGGTTTAGTCTGCGTAGTATCCCTTTCAGTGGTCATCGTATGTTAGAAACCAAGTTCTCGTTGTTGCTTGGGAAATGACAGAGGGAGGTCTATAGTCAGCCCCTGACAGTTAATAATGCCAAAACCATAGACCGTAGGTTTACGATAGCCGTATTCAAGCTCACAAAAGGCAGACATGAAACAAAAGTGAAGGATATTTTAAATTCCACATTAAAACCGATGTTAAATATCTGGAAGTCAGAAAGATAAGGAACCAATCTAAAAATTGGGGTAGGGGCCAAAAAGCATCCCTATACCAGGCAGATAGTGAGTTAATGTGTTGTGCACTCAAGGATGGGTCGTCAAGACAATTCTGGATCTTAATCAATTCCATGGAAATTTCACAAAGCTCTATCCAAACAATGGCAATTCCAGAAGAAAAATGGAAGGGCCATTATGGTTCACGTAATGAAGGGACCACAAAGGAAGAAGGGACCCATGAAGGGACTCTAGAGGGATTAATTAAGTATCCTTGGGATTTTCAATTCTCCATTTTGGGGATTAAGAATTGTATTAACAAAGCCTCTAGAGCGGCTGGCCCAAACCAATTATCTAATGTGATGCTGAAAGACAACCCAGAGTTTTTCACCAATATTATTCGGACTAGGTTAGTACCCCCTTCCTGGCACACCTCATACATTGTCCCTATCTTCAAAAAGGGGGATTGTTCTTGCCCCACCAATTATCGCCCTATATCGTTACTAGATGCCGACTCAAAAATCTTTGCGAGCTTGATACTGGAACATGTAGAGGAGTGACCTGAGACTCATAATATTCTGTCACCATTTCAAATTGGGTTTAGTGTGTGGGGACGGATGCCGGTGGTGTGCTTCTGACAATTATGCAGGAGAAGGCGTGGGTGACAAATAGTCCACCTAGTTAAAATGCGGCTATGGACCTCACTTGTGCCTTTCATTTAGTTAATCAAAACTTACTATGGAGGAAATTAATTTACCTAGGGTTCCCACCAGGTCTCATTAAAATTTGGATCCATTTGCATCAAGGGTCTTTGGTCCAAGCAAGGCTTAATCGAGAAGGTGCATTATCCTCCCAATAGGTATCAGAAATGGACTCCGACAGGGATGCATGTTCACTCCTATGATTTTTCATTTTTATATGTCTGATGCAGGGAGCTGTTTGGAAAGGTTGCTTTTGTGTCATCAAAAATCGAGGGAGTCAAAATATGTTTGGTTACGTATGCTGATGACTATCTGCTTATTGACTATACTTCTAAAGGCATACAATGTTTGCTTAATGCCTTTAACGATTTAATCTCAAGGAATAGCCTCGAAATTAACGTTAATAAATCTGTTATAATGAGGCTGAGGGGGAGAACTTCGGCTTTGGGTTATAAGTGGTGTATGAACAATACGGAATTGGCATGTAGAGTTACCATAAGTTACTTGGGTTTTCCCATTTTTCAGAACGCTAAAAATCTGCAATATCACCAATTTCTTAAAGCGAAGGTAAACAAGTCCATTGCCCAGATGAAAAAGTTTTCTTTAATCCTGCTGCTTCACTTTTATAGAACTAAGATTATTCCCAAAATATGCTACGGTCTGGAGTTATTTCCACTCTCGGTAAGACTTGAACTGGGCAAGTACAAAGCAAAAATATGGAGATCCATCTTTTACTTACTGCCCAAATCGGTTTCATATGTAGCAATGCGATACGAGTTGGGCCTGCAGTCTGTGGGTAGCCTGATAGACTCGTGAAGACTATCTCTTTGCAGGAAACTCTTAGTAGGCCAAAGTGAGACCATACATGCAATCTTAGGGAAGGGTCTTGGGCCAGGCTCCCAGGAGGCGGGCTTTGTATCCACACTGCACAGGGAATGTGTGGGCATCCTAGACAGATAAGGATGTACTCAGATTCTCTCATTCGTAGCCCATTAAAAGTTAAAAAGTTATTACAGTATAATGACTGGGCTAAAACTGTGCAGGATGTGCTTAATACCAAGCTATTTTCTCAGTTGGTTTCTAACTATAAAAAACGGAATAGTCCTGAATCTTATCTTGTACAGTTTCCAGATAAAAGACGACTTAATGACTTTATGCGGTTTCGCTTTGATGTACTTATCACGGGGAGTTAAGGGACATAAGAAGTAGGATGGGCGTTGCATTATCTAAGTGCACATTCTGTGTTCTCACTGACTGTAAAGAAACACTGAGACATCTATCAATAGACTGTTCCGCGTTAAGAGAAGCATGAATACGCTTCTTTAGCAGACATGTGAGGAACACTGAAAGAGTTGATTCTGATCTGCTTTGGTGGGAGATGTTGCATAATGGCTCTGTACCCCTCCAAATTGCTGTGGTAAAGTTTCTAACTGAGGTGTGAAAATTATTGTAATCTCTGCTAATAAATTGCTGTGGAATATGCAATTTTCTTGTAAATTTAACTTTTTTGATGTCATAATGTATGAATTTTAATCCTATTACGATGGTCTGTGTTTATAAATTTGTACTAAAATTACTTTAACTGATTTTGAGGAAATCGGTACAATATTGCATTAATCAGGGTTTACATTCTTAACGTAAATTGGATTTATGTATATAATTGTATATGTATGTATGATTATGTCTTAACCCCTCTTTTATCCTTTGTAAAGTAATATGCACATTTTCTTTTCTTCTTTTCTCCTTTATACTTATATGTTTTAACTGAATTCGTTTTGTAAAGGTTATAAACTTAACCAAAACAAATGAAAAAATTAAGGGGAAAGTGGGAGGACCGCAGGCCATATAGGTTGATTGCATTGCTTGATGTAACTGGTAATCAATTTGCATCACTTATCTAAAGGAATTGACAAAGTGTATTGAAGAACAAAACATTATACCAATGCAGCAAACAGGATTCAAAAAAGGGTTTGGTAAAAATGTAAACTTTATGACTTTTAAGGTAATGAAAACAAACCGTTGACTAAAGGAAACCCAACCTTTTAAATTTCATGGCTGCATTTGAATCATGTGAGGTATAAACTAGATGTCTGGGGCATAGATAAAGACCTCCTGAAATTGGTAATATTGTTACACTCAGGGACATTTGCGAGTGTCAGTGTAGAAGGGGAAGACTCAGTTTTTAAAGGAATTCCTGTTGGGATATGCCTCAAACAGGGGTCTGTGTTGGCCCCATGTTTGTTTAATTTATATCTTCCAGATTTGGTGGTGATTTAGCAGAGGATAATTAAATATCCCCCAAATGTGGGACTTATCATATTTACTGGCTAGCCTATGCAGATGACGTTGGATTATTTGACGTCACTCGAATTTGGCTACTGCGCAGTCTGGATGTGGCATGGGAATTTGCCCAGGCTGATGGCTTGGAAAGGAATATGGGGAAAAGGTCAGATGCTTCGTTTTGCAACTGAAGGAAGAAGATGATCCCTACTTAGGGTCTGAGGAGAACTAGGTTTGAAAAAGTTGCAGAATTCTAATTGCGTTTTTGGTTAGTGACCGATGTGACAGGGTCATGGTATGATTCTATTAAGGGGGTCCAATGGCCTCTCTCATCTTGGGGTAGTCAGCTTAACAGGCAAAGCCAGAACCAAACCTATCCCACAGGTTTTGTTGGGAAGTTGAGGTGGCACATGTAACCGGCTCCCCAGTATGTGTTTAGACGTGTATGCACATTAGTGCCTCATGCTCTGACCTGATTCCTATCAGCCACTGTCATGGTCAGATCTCTCTGTTTATAATCATTCATGTACTTTCCTGGAAGTTTGGTGACCAGAACAAACCGGTATCTAGTCGCAGAGCACTACAACTAGCAGGAGACACCAGACTCATCAGACCCATGGATCCTGGGAAGCATTACTTTCCAGTAAAGCTCTAAACACCTATATATTACAATATTCCAATGGCCTACCTAGGTCTTTTTCATTTTGTATGTTTTTCATGCTGGATATTGTAAGCTCAGTGCCCAAATGCAGTTAATTCTGCCAGGTGCGGGTTACAAGTGACAAATGCATATACAAATACAGACGGTAATATGAATAACTAAAAACACCACAATGCATATTGGTCTAGGAGACAAAGCCCATCCCAGAACAAGAGGAACAAAATGGTTATCCTATTGGAAATGTACTCATTAGGTTCGGCTTATATTTCTCAATTTGGCAGACATAAAGGGAACCCCTCTGTGTTGTAACCTCTTATCTAGTATGTCTGCAGATGGTAGACTCTAGGAACAGACCTCCCGCACTGTAAATGATCTACGTGTGAGTAGCAACTAGTGTCTCTCTGTGTGAGTGATGAAGGCGAGTGTCCCCAGCCAGCACGATCCTTCCCGCAATGAGAGACAATGACGGACTCTCCCAAGTCGGGAATAAAGCCAAGACAGAGTGCGGGTGAGCTTAAATGGGAGTTTATCAATCAGAATAGGGCATGCAAAGAACTCTGCAAACTCCGAGAGCGCTCTGTCTGACAATAGCAAAGACAGGCGTATTTATTTACAAAAAACGTCATCAGTACCTACATACTATAAGGGGCACAAGTTCAATGGGATTGGGTGGCGATGACTAGCTATAGGTGCTGCTGCGATGTGGTTGGCCTTGGCTGGAGGACGTCACTGGTCAGCCTCGTGGGTTGGGCTGGGCCTGGCAGGTCAGCTGAGTTCATCCGGGTGGTGTTGTTGTACCATTGTGGCCAGTGTCAGAGATGAATGTCTTTTCCTGACTTATTTGCCCTATGCCATGCACACCGCAGTCATTCAGTCATTGCAATGTTATCTTCTTTAGTAAATCTATCAATAGGTTATTCTACAGGTTAATGCAACACAGGAGGAATGCAACTTGTGAGGGGTTTGATGGTGATTTATCCGTGCATGGTTCCCAGTGTCCTGTTTGACCGGTACCATAGGTCGTGGGGCTAAGTCTCCGGGCATGGGACGGGCGGTACATGTCTTTCTGTCTCGTTAGAAGTTATTATGAATGGGCTGTTGTGTGTTACCACAGTATTGGGTGTCTTCGTAGCACCGGGTCATAAGTCTGAGGTGTTCCGGGGGGTTGTGGGGTTTACGAGGGGGCGCCTTGGATTTGTGTGTTCAAGCGGAGGTTTACTGCTGGGCTGTAAATAATGCAGGTGGCAGGCCGTGGCCTTGGGTGCTGTAGCGGGGACTACAAATCTTTGAAGCGGCTCCAGCCTAGTTGGGGGAGGTGGAGCAGCGTGGCGCAGGCCTTAGCTCTCTTATTTGGCAGACTTTGCAGGGTGGGGGGGGGGGAAATGGCCTTGCACATATTCACAAAGGTATTTTTCTCGTGTGTTGCCGACTTTTGGTGAGAACGTCATAAACATTTGAACATTCTTATAATACTCATTCGGATCGCTTGAAAACATACATTTCAACTCACTACATGTATCTCGAATATAGCCAGTCTAAGCACCTTACTAGCACATTATATTTTAACAACTACAGCATTTAGTAATATGCATATATATTTGCATTACGTGAGGTAGTAGTGTGGTTGGTGGAGCATAGAGAACGAGACCCGCCATTGTATGCGGCGGTAATGGCATATAAGGGCTGTAGATATGTACACACGACTGTCGCATTTGCCTGCGTCTTTTCACACGAGCCTTATGTATAGTTGCATTCGTCCTCCCCTGTACTCTAGCAGCATTAGTTCAGTTATGGCGCAGGACCGCGGGGTGTACGGTTTTCAATGATACATATAGAGAATAATCCCCCGGAATGCTTTTTATCATTTGCACACCCCTGCAGGGGTGTGGGTCCTTCATTGCTGGTGTCATGTAAACATGCGTTTCTTACAATAATTACACAATTTTACAGGTTTCTTTAGTAGAAGTAGTTTTATGGAAAGGATACACGATTTACAAGTAGGTTTTGACATTCGTATTTGGGTATTTTTCTGCTTTCATCGGATGACCATTCTACAGTTCTCCCCATCACCCAGGCCTCGCTGACCGGGTCATGCTGGGAGCAGTGATACACTGTGGACGGTGAAATGTTACAGTGTTAGTATCTTATGCTAGCTCATGTCCGTCTTGTTGGTGGGAACGGGCTCACAGCGGATCTGCCAGGGTGCTGCGGCGACAGGGATAATTGAAACTCTCCGAGAGTGGGGGCCGCGCTACAGTGCGCTGAGCTCACACCATCTTTGATAGATAAAATGGTTTCTGGGCCTAGCTAAATTCAATACGTGTGGGCAATGTCTTCAGCAGGTGAACCCTCCACCACCTGGGCCTGGGTGGTCTGAGGGAACGCCCAATGAGCCATGGCCCTTACCTGGGGAGGGGATGTAGGCAAGGGGGGGGGTCTTTTGGACCACTCCTCCCCTACAGTGAGAATTGTAAGTGATGTTTTTCCACCCATTTATGTCAGTCAAATTGAGAAATATAAGCCTAACCTGATGAGTACATAGTTTAAAAGAAAGATAGTATTTACATATGAGATGATTCTAATGCCTACATAAATGGGCAATGCTGCCCAGAACAGTAACTAAACATAAACATGGTTTTAAATTGTAGATTCTAGTTAGTCAAGCGACTATTCATATATTTACAAAAAAAACAGGAACACTTAGATTGAGCCCTTCTATATTTTATCTACAAAGGAGTAAATAACCCAATAAGGCTACTGTACATCAGTAATCTGAGAACGGAAGAGAAAAACGAGGTAACCATGATATCCAGAAAAACAAAACGCCCTGTTGGGAAGAAGGATCTTTAATTTTCTTTACCAAAATGTATATGTCAATTTATGTTTCATAGGGTGACAGTATTTAAACCAAAAACCCTTTGGAAAGCCATACGATCCGTTGCACATAACAGCATTCATTATTGAGGGTGAGTTATACATACCACTACATAGCAAGACCTTAATATTTTGAAAATTAACTCTTTACAATTAAATGATCAAATATTCTTCTTTTCTGTTTAGACTAAGGGTCTAAAATGGATACATTGGCAAGCTCATTTATGAAGACTTCCCTCTGATTTGCAAATTAGTACCAAAACCTTAAAGAAAAACATCAACCTATCTTGATACTAACCATATGGATCAAATAAGCCGACTTGTGATGTACCGGTAGATCAATTTGCTCTCATTGTGTATGAAATGTACCAATGACACTATATTTATATGTGAACTGAAGGGACCCTTGTGATGCTGGACCCCCTACCAGTCTTTACAACCCTGAGTAACCCTTCACTTCTTGGTCCTAGAAGTGTTTCATGGACCTAATAGCCAAACTAAAAGCAATAATTTCTTGCAATAATTAGGAACCTAGTTCCATGTGTAAATAAATGAAGGAATCAGTTGTTCATTCAGTGTTTAATAAGGTATATCAATTTGGCACTTTTTTCACTTTGTTTGTAATGCATCAAGACATCAACTGTCTATGTAACTGTATGAACTTTCATATTGTAACAGCACTGTTTTGCACTTTATATTGTTATTCTGTGGGAGTTATGCAATTGTAGTGTGTTTTGTTTCTAGATGTGCATAGGACCAAAAATGAAGCTTTGTATGCACTAATATATATATATAACAGACAGCTACACGATCGCTTGTGCTACAAGAAGCTTTCCAAAGATCCATTTGTAGAAATAAGGGTCGATCTTACTACTTTGTGTACCAAGTGGGCGAAAGAAGATCTTTTGGATGAATATCTGATTAAATTCCTTATTCCTGCATGCCATACTATACCCACAATTTATTTTCTTCCCAAGATACATAAATCTCTTAAGTGCCCCCCAGGTAGGCCCATTGTTACTCTATGTGGCTCACTACTAGAACATCTGGCTCAATTTATTGACAAAACACTTTTTCCTTTTGTATCAGTGTTGCCATCCTACCTGAGGGACACTAAGGATTTCCTTCAACATGTCACAAATACACCATGGGAAGGAGGGTCTGATTTTAGCCACACTTGATGTGGTTTCCCTTTATACTTCTATCGACCATACAGTGGGCTCTAATGCATGCAAATATTATTTGGACACTCGCTCTTTAAATTATTTTGGTCACAATTCTATGACCTTGGAAATGCTTCTGTTTTGTTTACACAACAATGTTTTTCTTTTTGAGGGGTCTTTCTTTCGACAAGTCAGGGGGACTGCTATGGGAAGTACCTTTGCACCATCTTATGCTAATCTCACGGTGGGGTGGTGGGAGGCTACTTTCCTGTCTGATCTAACTGCCACTTTGTTTCCAACACAGATTTTGTCCTGGTGGCGGTATATTGACAATGTTTTTATTATTTGGAAGGGAACTGAAAGTGATTGGTTACTTTTTGTTAAAAGTATTAATACCAACAAGGTCAATCTCAGCTTCACTGAATGCCATAGTTTTTCTGAGATTGTATACCTGGATGTCATTGTTAAGTTGGACAACCTTGGTATTCATACAGCTCTTCATAAGAAGTTGACTAATACCTGCTTGCCCCTTCATGCTAGCAGCTGTCACCCGCCGTCCTGCAAAAAATCTATTCCTTACGGCGAATTCATTCGATTTCGTCGCAACTGCAGCAATATTGCTTGCTTTGATCGTTACTGTGCATCGGCAGCTGCAGACTTTGCCAAACAAGGATATGATAAGAGGACTGTTGAAATGGCCTACATGAAGGCACGGGGCCTTTCTAGAGATACTTTATTGTATAATACCAAGCCCAAAATCGCCAACAATGATGACCCTGGATTGATCATCTCATTTGATGCTGCCTCTAACTACATTCGGAAAATTGTTGAGAAACATAGGCGCGTCCTTACCTTAGATAGTGATCTCGGTTCTGTTTTGTCCATTCGTCCGACTATGACGTACAAACGTGTGCCCTCTCTCACAAGCAAACTTGTATCCAGATTTTTGTCTCCTGTAGAGAAAAAAGTATCTTCTACGACATGGCTCTCGACCTCTTCAATGGGGTTTACAAAATGCATGAAATGCAAAGCATGTGCCCATGCCACTGTGCTCAAATCTTTTATTCATCCTGTCACCAAAATTAATCAAAATATCAAGTATTCCATTAACTGTGACACCACCTTTGTCGTATATGTCCTCACATGCCCTTGCATGAGATGGTACATTGGGAGTACTACGTGCAAACTGAAGCTGAGAATCCTACAACATCTCAGAGCCATTAAGAACTCTGATCCAGCGTAGCCCCTGGCTAAACATTTTAAACAAGACCACGACAATGATGTGAAATTATTACCTTTTTTTGGCGTGGCACATGTACCTGCTCATCCAAGGGGTGGGGACCGTGTCCTAAAATTACGACAACTTGAAACTAGATTCATTCTAGATTTTGATACCAAGTATCCAAAGGGCCACAATGTTGACGAGGAATTATATACCTTTCTGGGCACTTAATTTTCACTCTTTGCCTTCCTCGCCACTCTGTTACTGCTCTGTCTCTTTCCCTAGGCCTTTTTTTTCGATTATTCTCTGATTTTTATGTCCATTTCGGACGTTGATTTGGTGTTTTTTGGATGTTTTTCTCTTTTCTTTTTGTCTTATGTTCTGGAGATCATTTCTTTACTTTTCTACTTGTATCTTAATTTGGATTTTTTATACTTTGTCTGTTCACTTTAATAGCTATGGGGAGGTCTACATTATCAGATTCTTTTCTTCTAATTGGTTTTAACTCGGGGTCCTTCCATTGCTGTGGTCTGGTGCACTGTTGTTGCCTTGCTGTATTCAGATGGTTAGTTCTTATTTTAGCTTCAAATTTTACAATCTGTGCAATGATCTGTGATTATGGGCTGTAAATTGTTACGAGTGCATTTTAATTGTTATTTTGGTTATCCTTCATATTTACATTTGTGTTCTGTATCTTGTTCTAGCTGCTTATGCACTTGCACTTTAATATGGCCATGCGATCATGAGGCCATATCTACTATTTGTAGTTGCCAATATACTGGTGCCTTAATGCGTGGATAAAGATGCAGCCATACTGGCATTTTGGCAGTTAGCTAGGTGGGCTCTGTAATTGCCCATTTAGCATTTGCCTCCTATTGCACCTTATTAATTGCTTTAAGCTCTAGCTGCTGTTGCACTTGCATTTTATTACGGCCATGCCATCCTTAGGCCATTTCTCATTACTGCCATGCTACTGCCGATGTATGTGTACCTTAATACTTGCTGAAAGGCCCAGCCATGAATGCTCTTGCACTTTACCTTGGCTTTAACATCCTGAGGCCGTTTTAATATTCTGATGCCTTTTTATTTCGCACTTGTTTAGTTAGTATCTCATTCATTTCCATTTACGAGTACATTTTACCTATTCACTGATTTGATTATGAGAGCTATTACCATTGTTGAATTTTGGGAGTGTTGTTCGACCTGTTAATGATATGTGTAAGCGTGATCATTCGTTACTTTGCTGATGACGCGGTTTGCTTCGGCTCCATTACCACATCGCAGAGTCTTTATTTCGGCTTTCTTAATTGGTTGCAATTTTGCATTTACCTTTTAGCTTGATTGATGCAATGTTTTAGTGGAGTCAGTAATGTGGGGTTAATATTATTATTCCCCTCTCTATTATGAGCCTGACCCTCTGCATGCACTATGCACTTTAGTCCTTTTGGACCATTGTCCCTACACACAGCCGGTATGCAACGTTCATGCTCGTCCGTTGTATTCCTTGGCTGGCGGTATACATGTCATCTATGCCAGTGTTTATATCCCTCACAGGCATGCTCAGCACTTCCCGACTGCAAGGCGTCAGCGCTGTACTCATGGTTTTATATGCAGTCACTGTACAGCAGTGTGGTTCTATTGATTAATATTGTGCGTGCATGAATTATTGCTTTGCAGGAATTGCTATTTATATTTGATTGCATGTATGTTTATCAACTCTGACTGCGCTTTCATGCTCATTCTTTTTGACACTGGGGCTTTAATTCCAAATTGAAAAATGTGTTAACATGTGAGTATTATCTTCATGTCATATCTGCGTTATACATATATAAGAATATATATTTGTATAGGTATGATCCAACTGTCCTTTGTGACTATGCATCACTTTCCTGGTTTTCTACTCATGAACGCATTTTTCCACACTCCATAATGGCCGCCAGAATTGTTCTCCTTGAGCCATGGACCCACGAGCTAATCAACATAGTAATAGGACTGTAGTTTTCATTGTATTTCTACTAGTCCATTCCTCCGCCTTTGCTACGTGATCAAGCGCTTAGTGGAGCGCGAAACGCGTTGTGTACAGGTCGTGTACCATGGCGTCCTGCCTCTGTGTGTCTTTGTGTGGTTGCTGATTGTACCATTATTATTTTTTTGTACAATCCTTTTATTTCTATGGACACATTAAAATATATATGTTTTTTAATACAGTGTTTCCTTGCTTTTTGTCCGTGTTTTGGAGTCTGCTGCAATTGCTGCTGTGCCTGCGGGAGTGCGGCTCGCCTTTCCTCCTTATTTTGGATATATATATATATATATATATATATATATATATATTTTTTTTTTCCAAAGAAAAGGAAAAAAATGCCCTTTGAAAAAGGCAAATCCAGCAAGTTGCAATCCTGAAATCAGCCGAGAAAATGAGCATCAAATCTCTGCAAAAAAAGGCATGACAGCAGGTCCAGGCAGCACAAATGTATCTTTATTATTTAAAGTGCATGAGAAAAGGGAAAAGCCTGGGTAGCAGACGACGCGTTTCGCAGAATTCTGACCGCTTGGTCACGTAGGTGGGAGGTAACACAAAGAAAGGACTCTTTCTATATGTTAAACGAAACTCTATGGTACAAACATAGAGTTGCCCAAGTTCTGTGTCAGTAATAGTAGTAAGCGTCTGGCAGCCATATTTAACATGCTAAAGTAGCACATTGTGATGTACATTAGTAACGCCAAATGGCCTCTGCAATCTCAAAACCATAATAGTAATACAATGCAATTAAAAGTATTGGTAAACTTTTACACGGCTGTTGCAATTACATCAACTGAGGAAGAAAAAACGGGGGGGGGGTTCATGTGTTAATACACTACGCTGTTATATTAGAGATGTGTATACCTAATCACTTACTCTTTAGGCTAAGACATAATATAATGGTATGTCAAAAAGATGTTTATATCTTGTAATTACATTAGCCGAAAAAAGAGTGTAAACAACCATTTCCTCAACTCAGTTGCATAATGCAACAGCCGCTAACACTGTTATAAATGGCTGTCAGCAATATGCTATATTGTCACCACAGGTCACCTTTGTGTATGGACGTAACATTGTCTCGAACTTAAAAATAATGTGCACAATAAGCATAGCAGCAGCAACTATACAATATATTAACAATATAAGGTGCGAGTGCCTAGCAGCAAAAAATACTCTTAATAGTAATAATAAAGTGCATAGTTCTCTCCGTCCATGTATACACAGGAGATGTAACAAAATAGTACAGCTCGTGTGTCATGGAACAATATAATTAATGTCCAAAGAGACACGATAAAAAACAATAAAGATGACATAATGTCAATATGTTAAAAAAACTCTTGTCTTTTAGCTAAAATTCATGGAATAAAAGGTGTATATATGGACTACCGGAGGATAGATAGAGGGTTTATTAACATTAAAGTGCTAAGTGCATGTAAACAATACTCATATTAAAGTGCATGGTAACACTGCTATTATAAAGTGCCTAGTGCTCCATATCAAGAAATGTTGTCAGTTATCATGTCCATGTCACTGTATTATAAAGGGCTAAATAAACGGGGATTGTTTTAAGCAATGTCTGTATAGCCTCCAAAACCATAATAGGCATCTCAAAGGTGAATGGTGACAGTTACTGACAAGAAGGAAAAAAAGTAAAGCATAAAGAATCGGAACCATTCTGTGTATAAAAGCTAATCATAATGATATTCACTTGAAAATCCCACCTAAAAATCATACTAAAAGCAATAATCAACAAGAAATGCTTCAGAATTTCATAAAAAAACAACCTGGAATATACGTTCAGAGAGAGTAAAAAATTAAAATGATATCCAGGGTGATGGAGACATGCTGTTGGACACATGCAGGGTCATAAAAGGAGTAGAAAGAGGGCCAGAAGTATATGGAAAATTCAAAAATACTTTAGGTGCCCAAAAACGCATAGTTCTTCATCAAGATTATGGCCCCTGGGTCTTTTCGTCTCGAGATCCAGAATGGACCTCGTTTCTAATTGTCTCAGCAGTAGCTCCCGATTACTACCTCTGAGTGATTTGGGCACTGACCGGATACCAAAAAAGGAAAAGCCCTCCAATTTGCTGCCATGTTTGGACTGAAAATGCAGAGCCATCAGATAGTTAGGATCTACATTTCTTATGGCTCTAATGTGATGGAGCATTCTCAGTTTCAGTTTACCTCTCGTGCTCCCCACATATTGCAGGGACAGTTCGACACATAGACAACATGTTCGGTGTCACATGTAATTCTAGACACAATCTTGATGTTATTGCCCAAAATGGGATTTTTGTAACAAGTCTTGTTGACAGCATAAGTACAGGCTTTACATTTTGAGCATTTATAGAAGCCCAATGGTTTGGTGTTCATCCACCCATTGGTCGATACATTATCAATCGGCCTCATGAAGCTCGGTACTAAAGTATCCTTAAACGAAGTGGATCTGCGAAAGGTAATGTTAATGCGATCTCCCAAAATGCTGTTAAGATGTTCATCTGATTTAAGGATATGCCAATGTCGTTGCATGACTTGGGGAATATTATAAGCACCTTCTTCGAGCCGTGTCTCGTTTGTGTCTTTGGTTATCTGTTTCAAAGTGTCTACTACCAGTAGTAGTGAGCGATCTGTGTCTCTGGCTTTCTGAAAGGCTCTCTCCAAAACTTTCTTAGGGTATCCACGGTGTTTAAACTTGTTAGCCATAAGGGCACATTTGCAATCAAAGGTTTCGATCTTAGAACAATTTCTGCGTATGCAAATTAATTCCCTATATGGGATACTCCATTTGAGGGCTGTGGGGTGGTTACTCTTGGCATGGAGTGGAATGTTAGAGCTTGTAGGTTTTCTATACAAGCTAGTGGTCAATTCACCTTGAGCCACAGTAACAAGAATATCCAAGTATGTGATAGCAGTCTTGCTGTGGCTCTCAGTGAATTGCAGATTAAGGTCATTAGTGTTAAGAACTGTGACAAAATCTAACCATTCCAAGCTGGTACCCTCCCAAATAACAAACAAATCATCAATATGTTGCAGCCATAAGGCAATTTTTGATGTATGTTGACTGTTTCTAGGGTGCCATACTACAAGTTTCTCCCACCTGCCCATAAACAAGTTTGCATAGGAGGGGGCAAATGAGGTGCCCATAGCAGTGCTTTGTAGTTGCATAAAGAACTGCTTGTTGAAGAGAAAACTATTATTGGTAAGACAAAGTGAAATCATCTCAAGTATCAATTGTGCATGTTGCAAGTAATTCAAGGATCTGGTATGCAAGAAATATTCACATGCCTTGAGGCCATCTATGTGTCTTATTGACGTGTAGAGAGAGACTACATCAAGTGTCGTGAGTAAATAGGTAGATCCCATGGTATTCCTTCTATGCGACTTAGGAAATCTTTAGTGTCCCTCAGATAGGAGGGCAAAGTGGTAACAAAAGATACCAAGGTCTCATCTATAAATCTAGAGGTATTCTCCAACAACGCCCCACATAGTGTGACTATTGGTCTGCCTGGATAGTCGGAATGACTGGGAATTTAGGATGCAAATAAGAGCATATGTCCTCATCCAACAAGTCTTTCTCTATACATATATTAATCTTGCTAAATGTTAGATTAGGGTTATCATCGATGGAAATTATATTAAATTTGTTTTCGTTCAACTTAATGGTAAGAGTGTTTGTTGTGTAGGTTTGGCGGTGCAGGTACTGGTAAGGGACTATAGAGAAATCAGGAGAGCCAGGAACAGTCCCCATACTCTGTTTGAACCCCACCTTACTGCGTAGAAGCGAGACACAGAGGACACGCACTGCAGACAACCGCATGTTAAACTGTACAAAGATAAAGGCTGGAAAGGGGGTGGGGATATAGGTCCTTATAAAGACTTCCAGGGGAAGGCCTGTCCCAAAAGGGGAAGGAGATTGGAGGAGGTGGAAATAGATTAGGAAGCGATTGACCCAGGGAAGCAGATGACTCAAGTATTGAATGGGAATGGAGAAACCCTTCTAGACATGAAGGGGAGGGCTTTAAAAAGCCAGCAGAGTCAGTTGTCAGTGAGAGGTTTTCTGTTGAGGTTGGAGGAGCTGGAGGAAAACCAAGCGATTAGAGATGAGTGTCACTGGTGGAACAGGGCTTGGAGGAGACTTTGGCTTGCTTGGAGAGAGGGAAGGTAGGGTTTTCAACAGTACCAATTTGGCTATTTTTATGTGAATGAGTGAGAGAAAGAAAAGGAAAGAGAGAGATGGTTTCAGTAATCCTCTCTAGCATCCATGGACGTCCCTGATAGACAAAGAGAGCAGAGGCTCTTTTAGGAAAACCTCCAGGTGAAAGAAAAACCTTGAAGAACGCCTGAGGAACGTGGAAGGAGGACGTTAAGCTTCAGCAAATTTGTGAACAAGCAGGCAGTCCATGATGTCCAGATAAGTCCAGCCCAGATGTTGTCAATGCGTCCTCCACTGTAACCATATGGGACGTTATCCAATATGCTCTGTGTAACCAAGCTATACAATCCTCTTGCTACTCTTGCACCTTGTTACCCCTGGATTATGTGTGCATTACAAATAATAAAAACAACTAACAAAATAAGAGGGGCTGGCGTAGCAAGGAGAGCAAGCCCACAAGGGAACAGGAACAAGGCAAGGGGAACAGATAGGGTGGAGAAGGAAGAAGTCCAAGGGAGAATAGAGATGAACCAAGAAAGCACTAAGTGCCAGTGCAACAGTTGCAATTTGCGGCTTGCCTGCTTGTTTCTCCTTTTGTTCTCTGCTGAACACAGCTCCGGCCCCTCCAGCGCTGAGCCATAGTACTGAGCTTGGGTGCCATCTTGAGTTTGGCAGGCCCATATGTTCACTGCAGGCCTATTGGGATTGGCTATAACTTGGGATACCGCTTCCAGCGTCTCCACAGAGACTATGCATGATTGTGGCAATGCTGTTATCTGACAGAGAGAGATAGAGAGAGAAAAAAAGAGTGAGAAAGAGAGAGAGGGAGACACACACACAAACACAATCACCTGCACGCATTCGCGCACACCCACACACAAACACTCACACAAGATGGATCAGGATAGTTGAGGGGAAGTGTGCAGAGAACTGCAATTTCAGAGTTGAAGTAAGTGAAAACATTTTGCAAACGTACGTCACAGAGAAAAAGTGTACCGGAAGCATTTCCTCAATGCAGAATGCTGAGGTGAGTTAGTCTGTGAACGCAGAAGGAAAGGATTGCACCTTCATGTCCGAAGCAAAGACGCAGTTTGGACCGCTCACTGTGAGGCAGGTATGCAGGTCCTGATTACTATGAGAATGTAGACCACCACTAAAACACACAGTGGAGTCACCAACATGCTTATCAGTAGTTCAAAGAGATGGCCCCGAAGACAAAGCCTGTACTTAAAGCCACAGGGCTGACTGTTGCACCACATGCATACTAATTAAATCCTGGCCAATACCAGAAGGGTAATAATAATAAAGCAATCTTGCAAAGCCAATCAAGAACCCAGAACAAGCCACTCAGTGGAAAGACCAATCCCATGCTGGCCAGCCCAGAACTATAAAAGAAGCGAGAGAAAGCTAAAGAGGGTGGCAGCTGGGAAAACCTAGACATGCTACTCACAGCTTCCTGGATCCATTGGGAGTTTGATGCCTGGAAGGAGCTAGTTGCACTGATGTCAGCCTGTGCAGCAGATGCTATGGTAGATGTATGCCAGAGATAACACAACAAGGACTAGTGGAGCATATTGAGAGGGAACCCATAGTCAGGTTCTATCAACCAGAACTAAGACTTTAAGGAAGGCCAGAGGATCGAGCACTTGCTTATGACTCTTATGAAGAAGAACCTCTTTGAGGAGGGATAGAATATTGTCTGCCATGAAAAGAAGCCTGAGTGAATGGGGGAGCACTTGTTACCACTCGTTCAGAGAATTGTCAGAGAAATCAGAGTTCATCAAGAGATCTAAAAGAATTGAACACTGCAAGCGTTTTGTGAGAGGTCATTGGGAGACCTGAGAGAAACACATGGTCATGAACAGACCTACAAGATTTGTGCTAAGAACCAGAGGTCATGGTAAGGCCTGAGATAAATGATGTGCTGAGAAGATCAAGAGGCCGTGGAGGAGCCTAAAGAAAGTTGTGATGACCAGAGACGTTGGAGAAGGCAGAATCGTGATTATCCATTGATGGGACTACCTACAAAAGCATCTGGTATATATTTGTTTCTTGAATAAGGGGTGGGCTTTGATAGTTAGAACACTTTTTTTGGCCATACCAGATGCCACAGACTTATAGCATTCCTCTCAACAATGTCTCCCATAACCTCAGCAAGCCCCACACACAGATCTATTAAAACAACTTGTGAGGCAAAGTGATTAGGAAGGTTACAGTAATACCGTAGTTGGTGGTGGCATGTAGTGTTTGTGGTGGTAAATATTGAGGTTTTTTTTAAAAAAAAGTAAGGGACAGTGTGTCCACTGACAAAATATATGGAGGGACATTTGTTTGGAACTTGAGGGTAAATCTTCTGTGCATGAATCTTTGATTTTTTTGTAAGAGAAGGAAGCCCACAAACCCACCTTACTCCTATCCCTGATAGGAATATGAGGCAACAACTAATTCTGTTAAGCCCTAATGAGTCGAAGACTCTGGAAGTGACAGATCCATCGAAGGAATCCTACAGTGAGCTCATTAATTCAGGGTTTGTGGGATACAGGGTGAGAGACTTGGCCATCGTTTTCTGGAGTGTCCAGGTGTTAGGTATGAAAGGGACAGCTACTTAAATGAAATACCTAATAATTATTTATTTAGGCACAGCTAGCAGGGTAATGGAAATATTGTTAAATCCCACCGGGAAAACACATGCGCTGGGACTTTTAAAAATATGAAATGAATTGAAAAAAATTAATCACTAATCTTATGTTTATTATTGAAAAATAATTGCATTTGTAAGGAGTTATTGATGTTATAAAGATTATTAACTTCATGTATTAATTCAAATATTACATTAAGTGGATGACTTCCCTGATGCTTGATTAGTTTAATTTTTTCATATGGACATTAAATAAGAAAATGTTAATTTCATCCAATTTAATTGCATTCACTTTATTCACCCTGCAGGTATGAGGAGTGTGTTGATCTTTTAGTAGTTGCACCTGTTTCCTGGAGGCTGAACAAAGATATCCTGGGCAGGTGCCTAACTCGTTGAGCTTTCGAACGGTCCTCTACTTGATGAAATACTTTTTAATCCGGCGTCTTTTTTACATGGATTCCCCTTTCTTCTCACTTATTGTTAATATTTTATTTTGTTACGCCTTCACGCTCTTCTTTTCGGAGTTTATCATCTTTTTTCACACTTTTATTCTTAGAATATTTTTCATGTATTTCTCCTCTTTTCTCCATTGCAGACCTGGGAAGAGTAAGATAACGGGATACACTCTGTGCTTGTTTTAGGCATCTGTGACATCCGCGTGAGTGCTCACAAATTGGTGGGTCTACGTAGGGGCTGAGTTTAAGTCTTGTCGGATTGTAAACACTTCTATCAGTTTCTAGTCTGGGGTTTGTTTTGCAGATGGTATTCAGCTTTGCTCCCAGGTTGTGTTGGATCATGCTACAGTCACATAGTTATTTTCTAATTGCTTTGGAAAGGAAAGGCCATATTAATGTGTTAATATAACAAGCACTCCTGCAGGTTCAGGTGTGAGTATGAGGTGCTGTCGAATGTATGAGGCACGTCAGTATGCTGTGCCCACTGATGCTGGTGTATCTTGTGTTAAGGACGGTTGCCGGAATGTATGCCAAGGTATCAGTTTGTTCCTGTGTCTAGGTGAGCATGGGATTTTGTGTGATGGTATGGGATAGACTGCGGTGGGGGTGGGGCGAGATCTGTTAAGAGTGTTGCGAGCACCGGGAAGGAATGTGGTAGGGGCAATATTCCCAGCGTTAGGCAAGGTGGCAGTCATAATGGGGCTTTGAGAGACTTTGTGGGTGCGGGGCACAGGGGGTTGGACGATGTGACTAGGCATGGGGTAGAGCAGTTTAAGCTTGGTGATAAGGTACACGATAGTGAGCTGGGCCAGATTACTCGCACACGTGTTGATTCGCTTGATGGACAAAAGTAGCAGGTCGGTGCCAGGAGCTCCCTATTGCAGAGAATAGCAACGCGCCAGGTGCAGGATGCGTCGAGAGAAAACAAATCACTTGCTAAGCATAATGTTAGTATAATTAGAGCAGACAACTCATTGCTGGGTTGCTTGATGCCATACTGGAAGTTAGCATGGCATGAAGGAACATGATGTGTGAAACAGTGACTGCATTTTGAAAACATTTTGAAAACAGATGTAAAGGAGCTAAAACCTGTTAGCCATCACCCAAGATAGATAATCATGTGGTCAGACTGCTTGCTGAACAGTCCTACCCATGACGATGACTTACTGTGCCCAGGCGAGAGGTAGGAGAGGAAAGTTTCAAAGACAAGAATAAAAGAAATAATGAGAAAGACAAACAGTGGGGGAATGGAAGAGCAGGTAGAGGCCTTGAGAATGATCAACCATTTCAGAAGAAGCAACCGATTGGAACGGTTTACAAGGGTGGCCACATGCGGTGGTAGTGGCTGACACACAGGAAAGAGAAATACAGAGCAGTCATAAAGAGCATAGTTCAAGGCCAATGGGGGCTGTTGAAGATAATTGGACAGTGTCCAAAGGAAAGTGTAAGCCGAATTGTAGTGGGCAAAGAAAAAGAAAAGGTTTGAAGGTCTGCACAGCAACTGTAAGCAAGGCAAACACAGGTTATTGACGGAGGTCCGGTGGGTGAAGAAAGATAACGGAGGGAGTGGGGATGAGAATGGGCTGGGGTATTTCATGGTGGAAAAGGAACATGGACACAAAGTGGATGATAGCGATATTAGGAAGCAATGACAATTAATGGGGCAATTAGAGCAGTACGGTTTCAAGAAATTTGATTTAAAGGCAGGAGGGGGATGTGTGACAAAATTACTACTGCTCTACAGCAGTACCTAGATGAGTAGATGAGTAGTGGCTATGACGCCTCTGGGCACTGTCCTCAAAGATCCCAATTTAGTCATCCATCAAATATGCAAATTATACTCAGTTATACATGGGAGTAAATAGCGCATAGGGCATCATTTGTCTCTCCGATTACCTAGCCATCATCCAGGCTTGGATGTTGACTGCCTACCTCAAACTAAACCCATCCAAGACTGAATTGTTCTCATCGGTCCACCCACTAAATAGCAACTTGTCCAACAATGGCTCAATGATATGCTCCTAGAACAATTTGATCCACAACTTTCAGAATCAGCAAAATCCTTAGGCTTCACCATTGACAGCAGCCTGTCCTTCCAAGAAGGCCCAAAAAGCCTGGATCTGAATCTCAAACCCTTCACCCCTCTGCCTTTTGTATCATTCACTGGAATGCAGACAGTCAGGCTACCTGGAATCAACATACCCTTTGATAGCTGGTTTGAGCTCCCTGGATTGACACTGGTGTGCTACAAATCACTAGTGTGTTTAAACTTTATGTGATCCATCAGCCACCATACAATAACTTCGGTCCGGCTTATATTTCATGGTTATCCTGCCACGAGGTGGAAGTTTATCATAGTTATGAAAGTTTTACATCAGAAGTGCAGATTCAAATGCAACCTGTATTTGCTGTGACTTTGCTGTCACCTGCAGCTGTTAAAGAGGATACCTGTGACCTTTGAACCTGCTCTGTGCCATTAAAGAGCAGGAGCAGCAGATCTGGAGACTGATGCAGCAGGAAGATGGTGTCAACTATGCTTTTGGCATAGAACCTTCTGAACGGGGGTCAATAAGGTGTCACTCTGCTTTTGGAATGGAACTTTCTGAAAAGGGGGTCTGATTAGTAGAGCACCCTTTCTGAGATGGAAGTACCTAATAATTGTATTATTCCACACAAATCAAAAAAGCTAGGGATTTCACTCACTTACCAGATGGTAATTCTTCAAAAGAGTTGAGAGAGAAGCGGGTGGCAGTTACACATAGGGGCAAGGGTACGGGGAGCATGGGCAACTTATTGAAATGTGGGCAACAAGCAAATGAAATATGTGCATTTGAGGCATTGACACCCGAAGAGAAGACGCCAATGGCATGTGATCCTTCCTCTTGCTACCAAAAAATGAAAGATAGGTAAGGCCTGGTCTAGCCCCTACCCCCTGTCACGGACACATGTAGAAGAATGGAGGCAGTCATTAGGTGGTTCCCTTACCAACAGAAGTACATGGATGGTAGAACTACTAAGAGCAAGTGCAGTTGGAAAAGGGAAGGAGCGGGACATAGCTAAAACAGAAGAATGAATGGGGTGGTATGCAAGAAGGTGAGATTATTGGAGTGAGACAAATAAAGAAACTGGAACATGTGTGGCAATGGTAGAAGAGGAGGCTTTGAACAGCACAGAGCAATATTGGGAGTAGGTAAGTGGGGTTTGAAAAAGACTTTTGTGGATGAGAGTGGTTTTTTTTCTCCTCCACAGCAGGAATCAGTTGCAGGGTGTGAGAAAAGGGATTTTGAAGGAAGAGGTAGGCTGCAAATGGAGCGTTGTGTTGGAGAGATGAGCAGGCACTTCCTCCCCCTACTAGGAAAATGGATGGTTGGTTTTTGGCTTGTAAAATATGAATGAGGGTGGAACAGACAGTTTAAGGTGATTGTACACATGGTATAGAGAAAGGGAATTGAGGGAGGCATGAGATAAGGAGGGAAATAGAGGCACAGATGTGAAGCACTTGTGTACAGGCGCATTATAAATGACTTATCATATCATATAATGACGGAATATAGTATACAAATATGAAATTTCAACTAATGAAGGGGTGAAATAATGGAACTAATGTCATCAAAGGGAAAATAAAACAATATCCGAGTTCGAAGAGGTTAAACTAAACTAGTTGGGCATATTTGATGATGGCATCACATGAAATAATATGGAAAGGAGAATTTGTAGACACTAAAACTATTTCACAGGGTGGTTAGGACCGACAAATGTTTGAAAGAGGGAGAGGGGAAATTGGCAAGGGGCTAGGGTGACAGTGACTGTTGAAAAATGTACATCTGTTTATACATTGTGTGTATGTATTATAATGTCTACTGGAGAAGTGTGTATATCTATTTAAATACATAGATTTTTTTTAAAAAAAAATGTTTTATTAACTTTATGCAAACCAACAACAATACAAACCAAACCCGCAGTGCACACATCAACAGTTCCATTGTTGATCATTTAATTCCGGTCACTGCTCAACACATCCCACCCCCCATTACGAGCCTATTTATTCTAAACACTCTGTGTCCGCCTCGCGTGTCGGGGGTCTCACTTTCCGTGGATTCCGACAGATCTTGTGCTGCTCCAAACAATTCTGCTATTAATGATTTCCACGCCATCAGGGTTCCCGCTTCCTCCTCTCTCCCCACATTGCTCGCCTCTTGCCATACCGTAGTTTCTGCCTCCACCCATTTTTGCAACTCCTTCCACCACACCTCCACCCGTGGCCTGTAACATGTCTTCCACCCCATAGCAATCCTTCTTTTTGCGAGCACATATGCCAAGTCCTTCACTTTACTAACATGTTTAAGTTTCTGTGCTCTGGGGAACCCCCCCAGCAAGCATGCCCAGGCCGTGTCTACGACAATAGTGATCCCTTTTTCCGCCAGTCTTTGTGCTACTTCCCTCCAGAAACGCTCGATCACTGGGCATGACCAAAGCATGTGTACCATGTCAGGATTTTCCTCATCACATTTGGGACATGCCTGTCGTCCGGCGTCTCTGAACCTAGATATTTTCTGAGTTGTCATATATGCCCTATGCGTAATGTACAGTTGTATCTGCTTCAGTCTGGCGTTCCTTGAAACCTTCTTATAGTATCCCAGGGCCCGCTCCCACATCCCATCTTCTATTGGGGCCTCCACCTTCACCTCCCAGTCTAGCCTCAATTGCGTTAATTCTTCCCCGACCCTAGTCATCACCATCTCGTACAGTCTAGAAATCTCATGTCCCCCTTCCGATACATCATATATCACATCTATGATAGCGTCTGGTTCTTCTTCCAATACTGTTTCGGGCCATGTTTTCTTAATTCACTGCACAATTCTGTGATATGTAATATACAGGCCCCTATGTAATCCCGTCTCCTCCCCAGCGCTTCATACTCCGTGATAGTCCCCTCTCGCCGGATATCTCCCCTCGTAACCAATCCTACCGATTCCCAATGGGTCCTTATTATCATTCTTAATTGCTCATCTCTCCCTACCAGTGTTGCTAACGGTATCTGCGGGGAGCACGGGAGTGTTTTCCCCATCATCCGGCACGCCGGGCGCCACATCTTCCACCCAAGCCTCATCATCTCAGGGCGCTCTTTCATTTCTGCCTTAGGCAGCCAGATCATTTCTCTTAAATAAAGTGGGGCACAATCATGACCAAACAACCTAGATTTGGGGGTCGCTTCGTCTGAGAGCCATTTAGCAATGTATTGCAGCTGGCTCGCTACATAATAAACCTCATAGTTGGGCAATTTTATCCCCCCTTTTTCGTAAAAGTTCTGCAGCTTCCTTAGCGCCTCCCTGTTCCGAGTACCATGCCATAGGAAGTCCCTACACATGCTGTTCAGTTTGGTGAAAAACCTCTTATGTATTAGGTATGGAATGTTCCCAAAATAATGCAGGAGCCTGGGCAAGACCACCATCTTCAACAATGCCCCTCTTCCCATCATTGCCAGGGGTAACTTCACCCAGAATTTCATACATTTCTCAATTTTCACAATAGCTACTTCAGTATTATACTTATGTTCTTCCTTGACTGTATGGTACACATCTATCCCGAGGTACCGAAAGGTACTCACCGCCCATGGTATCTGTAACACCGGCAGCTGCCCTCCAGGGGTCCTCTTATAACTGCCTAGCGGAAAAATGGTGGATTTGTGAGGGTTCACCGCTATCCCAGACAGCCACGCGTATCTCTCCATCACCTCCAGGATGTATTGGAGATTCTCCTACGGGTACCTCAGATACAGCAGCAAATCATCTGCATATAGGGAGATCAGGTGTCGCTCCCCTCCCACCTCGATACCTATAGTATCGTATTGCTGTCTCAAATATATTGCTAGGGGCTCTAGGGCTAGTATATAGAGCATTGGGGACCACGGGCATCCCTGTCTGGTGCCTCTGCCGAGTTTCCATCTTTCAGATATTACCGATCCTGTTCTAACCCTAGCCAGTGGTTCACTGTATAGCATTTTCACCCATCGTACATATCCTTGCCCCGTTCCGTAACCCGCCAGGGCTGCTAGCAGCCATGGCCACTTGACCGAATCAAAGGCCTTAACCGCGTCTAAGGACACAATCGCCATTTCGCCTTCTTGCTTACTTCCCCATTCGACAACTCGGTGGAGTCGTCTATGGTTATGTGTTATATTTCTGTTGGGACATAGCCCGTCTGATCAGGGTGTATATGTTTGCCTATAACTCTCCTCAGTCTGTTTGCCAAGACCACTGTTAATATCTTGCTGTCTTGGTTAAACATCGACAGCGGTCTATAAGCGCACAGCTATGCCCCGGCTTGTTTGGTTTGGGAAGCGGTATTATGATCGCTTCCCTTAGCGACTCTGGCAACCGTCCCACCTCAAACGCCGCATTTAGCTTTTTTAGCATTGGGGGGGAACACTTCTGCCCTATAGACTTTGTAAAATTCACTAGGGAATCCGTCCGCCCCCGGAGTTTTACTCGTGGGTAGCTGCTTCACCACCTCTTCTAACTCCTCCAACGTGATCGGTGCGTCCAGCTCTTCTCTTTCTTCAATACTTATTCTAGGCAGTCCTATGTCTTCTAATGTTTCCATTATTTCAGCATGACTACTCTCCTCATTATCCCCGTATAATACCTTATAATACTCCGCAAGCTCCTGGTTAACTCCCTCTTGGGTATCCGCTATAGTACCATTGTCTCTGGTTATCGTTCTGATCATGGGTCTGGGAGTCTCACTCTTATATAGCCATGCCAGAGGCCTCCCTGTTTTGTCACCTCCCGCATGCTGTGTGTCCACATATTTTTTATAATTGAGGTTGCACAGCCTTTCCCATTGTTCCGCACATTTCTGTTGCAATTTGAGTATCCTCTCCATGTCTTCACCCCCTTTACTTAATGCCCTTTCTAGTTCCGTTTCTGTTTCTTGTAGTTCAGCCACAATTCCCCCTTGCAGACCTTTTGATTTGGCAATGGCTACCCCTCGCATCACTACCTTGAAGGCTTCCCATAATGTGCCCGCCGAATCAACACTACCCGTATTTGCCTCAAAGTAATTTATAATCTCCTCCCTTACATCCTCCCTGAACACCGGATCCTTAAGTGCCTCTGCCCGGAGGCGCCATGTCGGGATCCTTGCTCTCGGAGGGCAATATTGCCACCCGAGAACCAGGGGCGAGTGGTCCGAAAGGACCCTTGCTTTGTATTCTGCTTGAGTAATCTCCATTAATACTTCCGCTGTGGCAAAGACATAGTCCAGCCTCGTGTGTAGCTGGTGCGGGGCAGAGTAGTGTGAATATTGCCTTTCTTGGGGGTGTTTTGTTCTCCATACATCTGCCAGGCCAAAGCCGGCTTTTGCCGCTGGAGTGGGTCTCTCTACCTTGCCATCCGATCCATCTACTCTGGGGTCTCCCCAAATCACTGCACTACCCACGCACATGCTAAGGTTGTTACATAGGGTCCTAAAGTATGCCGCCATATTCTGATTGGGGGCATATGTATTTACAATACTGATCTCCTTGTTCTCCAATAGTCCCCGCAATATCACCACCCTCCCATCCGTTTCAGCCACCTCCTGCAGTAGTTGGAATGGGACGTGTGGTACCACCCAGATAAGAACCCCTCTAGCGTAAGCAGAGTATGTCGCATCCCCCACAACCCCTTTCCATTTCTTCACAATCGTTCCCATCTTTTCCCTTGTCAAGTGAGTCTCCTGCTGCAGTGCTATATCTATCTTGTGCCTGCACAGGTACAGCATTACCTTGTTCCTTTTCAGATAACTGTTAAGTCCCCTGACATTCCACGTGATTATTTTAAGATCCCCGTGACCGAAAAGAGTTCCCATTCCTCCCCCCGCTAGTGCGATACAGATCCCACTTCCGTCTCAGTCTACCTAGGCTTGTTCCCCAATTCAAGCTATCTGAAACTACAAACACTCCAAACTCCCCTTTCCCCCCTCCCTCCCGCTTCCCTTCCCTCGGCTACAACAAACCACTGCACACAACCCCTTCCCTCCCCCCTCCCCTCCCTGCCCCAAAAGATCCCCAGCTCCATCCCTGGATCTCAGGCTCCCCCGTGTTTGGACCTACCCTGGAACCCCAGGTCAAGACCCCAGCAGGGTGTCACCACACTATTGGTGACCTAACTAATTCCTAAATGGGGGTGTAAAGACCAGCTCTGCAAGGCTCCATAATGATGCAATAGTCACAGTGCTCGTGTTTCACTTTCTATTCCAGTCTAGTTCTACCGGCCAATGGGCCACATCAATGACTGTAATCAAGTCCCATAGTCCCAAGCCGCATCTCCGTCAGGCGCCCCCACTGTGCATTACTTATCTCCTCCATCTCCTCCTCTCATCTGGATGTCTGGCTCCTGTGGGCAGCCTTGCGTATCGAGCCATCCCATAGCATCCTCTGGAGTTTCAAAAAATAAGGTTTTGTTTTTGTGAAAGACTTTCAATTTCGCAGGGTAAAGCAACATGTACTTATGGCCCGCTGCTCTCAATCTCCTCTTGACCGCCCCAAAGTTCATTCGACTCCGCTGCACCATCAAAGTATAGTCCGGGTAGGCCGTTATATGTGCCGCTCCCCTTTGAATTGTTCCACCTTTGCGGAAGTGCTCTAGTATCCTTTCTCGATCCCGGTAGTTAAGGATCTTGGCAATCACTGGCCTAGGTGGATTACCCGGTGGCAGCTTCTTCATCAGAGCCCTATGCGCCCTTTCCACCGCGAACCCCTTAGACAGGGCCCCTCCAGGTATCTCCTGCAACAACATGGATTCGAAAAATTTTGTGGGGTTGTGGCCTTCTGCTCCTTCCAGCAATCCCACAATGCGGATATTATTTCTCCGGGCCCGTCCTTCCGCTTCCTCCGCTCTATTCTCCAAATTGCCCACCCACTGCACCAGTGCGTGTAGTTCCGACTTATGTGAAGCACAATCCGCCGTGTACGGGCTCAGTTCTTTCTCGAGGTTCTCAGTGCGCTCCGCGAGTGACCTTACGTCCTGCCGGAGAAGGTTCACCTCTTCCTGCACCTCTCCGACCTTGCGGTCCAGCGCTGTTTTTAGTTCAGTTACAGCCAATTCAAGCTTGGCCTCCCATGCCAACTTCAAGTCTGCAATTGCCGCTAGGACCTCTTGGTTCGTGCCTGCGACGGCCATGATGCTCGCAAGGGGCTTGTCCTTGCTCCTGGCCCCTTCCGGCCCGGGCGGTGTCGTAGGCTGCTTCCCTTTAAGTCTCGGAGGTTTGTTGGACATGGCGCTACAGCTGTAGTTAGGTCAGCCCCACCGTGGTCTGCAGTTCCAGCGGCATCCTCTGAGGTGTTCCGAGCCCAGCCCTTATTCGCCGCAATGGATTGTGCTCTCCAACGTAATCTTATGAGTCCTCTCCTCGCTTCCTCTATGCCTCCACGGTGACGCCCTATGATTCTTATCCGGATCAGTGGGGAGTGACTACTACTACTGATGCCCCAGTGTCAGTTATCAGGCCCCACTCATGGGTTTTGTCGCTTCCAACGCATCCTGATTCCACCATTCTCTGGGCTTGCCGACCAGCCAGCGCACTTCTCTTTGTTCCAAGCGGGGGGCGCACACCTAGGCCCAATGTCATCAGTGCCACCCAGTCCTGGGGACACCAACACCGCAACAGCTCCTCCAGCCCTCCCTCAATCAGTCCTGGGCGCCTCACAGTGTCTTGTAGGTCTGCTCCCTCCCTACTTCACTGCTGCTGGGCAGTGCCAGGTTGCCAGAGGTGGCCCTGCGCTCAACCACAAGCATTTCCACCCATGGGGGTGCCTTGGTTGTGCTTGGAAATGTTCTGACACGGTGTTGTGTGCTATCCGGATTATATGCACACTACCGTTGCTTTTGTACTAGTGGCCCAGCCCAGGCATTTTGCTTATCACCTGGGGGTCGCCACCGAGCATCTGCATCAGCTGTTTGAGGAGCCGGAGCGTTCCTTGCCAGCCCCGGGGCTGCAGCTCATGTATCTTGTGACTCCTATACAAAAGAGCCTCCTCGTTGCAGCATGTACCCCCACGGAGCACACCCCGTTGGCTTCCTCCCCGCACTTATTGCCAGCGCTGCTGTAGCACGACCATCCGGAGTCCCCAGGTCCCAGTTGGTAGCTCCTTCCTCACAATCCTTATTTGCACACACTGCCAGTCAATCAGCTACTGTTTCGCGGCCTCCGGGCATGGGCCTCGTTATACATTGACATTTCCTTGGGCTGCACGCCCATCTGAGACATTGTATTTGCCAGCTTCATAGTTATGATCCCGCTCCCTCGCGATCCTTAATTGCACACACTGCCAGCCACTCAACTGCTATTCCGCCGCCTCCGAGCATGGGCCTCGTCATATGTTGACATTTCCTTGGGCTACGCGCCCATCCGAGACATTGTATCTATCGGACTCTTCGCCAGCTCCGCAGTCATGATCCCGCTACGTGGCAGCCCCCACCACCATCCGGCCTGTGCTAGCGGGTGCTGGCGCCGCGGCCCTCAGCTGTCCCAGCGGCCCGCGAGCCTCCTCTACCGTATGTCCGAGCAACTCCTGCTCAGGTGCCGGCCTCCCCACACGTCAGCATCACATGCGCCTCAGGCATTCGTATTCTTCCAAGCTCGCACGTTATCACAGGGGGCTCTACTCATTGCGGTGCACAATTTTGTCTCCAGTCCGCCGCAGCCGTCTCGCCATCCCGCAGCCAGCTGATTCCTTTGTCCTGGCTCTCAGTCGGCCATTTTGCCTCCTCCGTCTATCCGGCCCTCGTATTTTCGTTTCATTAATTCTTCCGTCACGGCTCCACTGTTACGCTCACAAGATTCAGCATGCACGGCCTCTCCATTCATAAGCCTGCATATGGAATTTCAGCGTTAGTAGGCATATAGTAATGCACTATTAAGCAGGATTGTTGTAGGAGCACAGGAGCTCCTCGAGAACACGTCCTGCTACATGGCCCTCTTGGCCACGCCCCCCCCTATTTAAATACATAGATGTAATTGGGAAGCCCTACATGAACTTTGGTGAGATGACCTGGGTGTGCTACAATGATAAGTTCAGGGCAAGGATGGGACAGGATGATAGAGTGGTTTGGGGTAAACATGACACACCTATAGTTTGATGACACCCATGCCCTCCCCTGCCATCGATCCATACATCCAGTATCCTTTTTTTTTTCTTAATGAACCTTTCTTGGCCACTCCATCGAGGAGCAGGATGTGAGGGCAATTTTAAAAACCTACAAAACACTTTGGGCAGAAGCTACAACAAAGAGACTTGTCTTGACCTCCAGGCATCTCCAGCATGAGAGCAACTGGTTTTGCAGGATGTCACAGGGTAACTCAGTGCTTAGTAGTGGGGCGAGGGTAAGTGTGAGATAAAAGAACAGGGGCAGAGTAGGAAATAGAATGACCTACTCTGGTTAAAGTACAAGTACAAGTACAAGTGCAAATGGAATGGTTACAATGTCATCCCGATAGAGTGGGGTGCCTTTATTAGAGGAAGGCTTTGAATGATGGGTTTTAAGGGCCTAGGTTGCAGAGTTGTGCAGTGAACCTAAAGCCTGCCAAGGAAAGGCCAGTGTTTATCAAGCAAGAGGTGAGGAAGCGAGTGAAGGAAGACTATATGGCTGGCCCTTTCACTGATTGGGCATTTCAATACTTGATCTTTTTCCCATTGGCATTAGTTCCTTAGAAAGCATGGCGCGAGTACAGGTTTAATTACCACCTTTTATGTACAGAAGGTTTATCTGTAAATTATTATATTGATGTGGAGGATTGGTCCCTGGCATATTTAAGTATTCAGGCGGCTGTTGGTTCACCCGTTGCATCCATGTTTTTAGGAGGGGTATTCCTTTTTGCTATCTTTATGTAGCATAACATAGAATTAGGTAGGATTTGTGGATGCAGAGCAAAGATGTGATGATGTAGTGATGTTTATTGTTGGATTTAGTGGACAGAAGCTAGTCATGGTGCATGATTTCTGGAACCTTGGCAGAGATTGCTTCTATGGGAAATTATTTTGTGGTTTTCAAACCCTCAGTACATGGAATGGGAAGCAAGAGGCTTGAGGGATGAGCTTGGGAATGTGTCAAAAAGGGAGTGCAGAGGAACCCAGTGCCAATAGGTTGATTGAGAAAGGTGGTAGATGGGCTGAGGCAGATTTTAACATGGCAGTGAAAACATCTTTTTTTAAAGTGAGTCTTGTGGGTGTTTTGTGTGGCTTTCAGTGTGTTTGGCATGATGTATAGGTAATACAGTAGGAGGGGGTGAAAGTTGTAAGAAATTGAGTGGGGGTTTTGCAGTGTTGCAGTGGAGAACCAATATTACTGAGATGTATCTAAAAAAGAGACATGCCTCGTAGCTTTCTTGTATTGAGAAATATTTAAGGAATTAAGCACTGTGGAATTGTTGGATTAGACTTGAGGCTTCATCCGAAGGTAGCAGGTTAGATAGGTGGTGGTCTTCAGATTACCTAGGTTAAATAGGGACTATAGATGGATCTCAATGCTAATCCCAGACTATGTGTTGTGAAGACATATTTTTATACAGATGTAAGTGTATTGGAGAATATAAGGGTGCAGGAATGTAGACTGAGTGTCACTAGACAGTTTTATTGCAACTATCTGTATTTGATAATTTTGTAAAGGTAAAGTACCCCAAAGTATTCCAAGAGTAATACAAAAGTAATCAAAAATAGAGTGCACAAATTGCAGGGGAAAAACAGCTTTTATTTGCAAATACAGCTGGGGGAATCAGACAGCTCTGTGGAATTGAACTGATGACCATCTCAATACGCCCACTCTGGGCTTGAATATTTAAAGCAAGAAACCACAAAATTAACATGTTCCAGAAATGAAACATTAATTCTAATTCTAACATTTCCTTTGGCTATTTGTCATTGAGCCCCAAAAGGACACTATACATTAACCAATTTAATTTGAGGTTTGCTTTCTAATGACCATCAAAATACCACTCCTCTAAACATGACATCATTTCATAGTCAGCACAATATGCATCGTTTCAATTGGTTGGCACTCTTCATGGTGCAATTGATTAAAAAAAAGGCTCTTCCCTAATTGAACAATGACCTTTGAGGCACCTCGGGCTGTAGCATTCCACTGATATGGACCAATGTTGTGAGTGGAAATCAGCAAGATTGTGGCAGCCAAAGGAACACAGCAATCCCTTCATCATGATTGGACATTTTGGCTTCCCACCCTATGTACCTGCTCACTCTGCGACTCCCATCTCGATACATGCTGACACTTCTGGATGCAACCTTTTAATTATCTTATGACAATAATTTCATGGAAAAATTTGTCTCAGACCCTGCTTCTGGAAATTAATTTCTTCTATTTATTCATCCTACAAAGGCACTTTTACCACTGCACCAAGTGTCCTGCACTGTGGGTGCGCTGTGCTCACAACCTAGTTATTCATTCTGGCAATGCTGCTGTCTGGACCTTCTTATGTATCTTACTGTGTCCTTCCCAATCATTGTGTATTCATTTGTCTATCATCGGGGGAAGGCACTTGCTGTCTTAAATTCAGCTTCAGCCCCCTGAGAACTTCCTCCCTTGCAACAATTAACTGGAATCCTTTCAGAATCCCTTTCCATCCGGACTTTGGCTACTTGTAGCTTTCTGCCCAACAGCAGAAAAGTAAATGACCATAGCTCATAAAAGCGGCCTAACACACTAAAATGGCAAAATGTGCTGCCTTTACCAATGGCCTTTTCTAACATGGAAGACCTCTTACTCATTAAAAATCTAACTTCTACACCTACTAAAGTTAAATCAATACAATCGCAATAAATCCAAACTACATAACCTTGTCTAATAATTTAAGTGTGGTGAAAAGAATGCAACATAATACGCTGTACATGTGTTTTACTATGCAACAGACAGCCTACAAACTCCATGATGTGTGGCAGAACTACGTCTACTCTCAATACAATGCCACACCACCGAGAGCACATGACCAGCGCGTCACTAACAAGAGCCCAATTCCTCGCTAAGAGTTTTCTTAACTTAAACCTGCACAACCGTTTAGAGTGTATGACTTGCATATTTACAGTTTGGTGGTAAGGTAAAGTGATATAGGTGCCGTGGGCTGTTTGTACCTACATCGCTTCACTTGATGGCAGGAATCCCAATCCTGGGTCTAATAATAATTCATGTAGGTGAGAATCATGGAAATCATCATACTGTCTTGCAAGGAAATACATCTTTTAGACATTACAAGCTACAGCCCAAAGTTGTAGTGCACACAGCCAATATGTTCCACACAAATTAAATGAAAAGATTAATTTATGCATCATTACATTCCACACCTGAAATTTGTCACACACAAGGAAAATGCACGTAGCACAAATAATCCTGAAAACACAATGCAGCAATAATTCACTGTTGTGTATTATTAAAGGCCACAGCTCAAAGTTGCCAAACACAAGGGAAATGCGCACTGCATTGGAACATTACACACCCAAGTAAACTTAACATTGACAAGCGTGTCCAACCATTCAAACGGGGTGACTTTCGAAAATATTGCTTAAGTTTAATGTGAAGTCCTAATGAAAGACAGTCTCTGAGTCATGGAGAATCTGATTGTTATTAATTGGGTGCATTATTATCACATTCTTTAACAACACTGGAATACAGCATTTAAGTGGAATCCCAGAGCAGATGATTGACACTGGGCCTCCTCTGCACATGGCTGCAAAAGATCTGCAAGAGAGCTAAAGCTCCCTCTGGTAAGGCCTAAAAGGGAGGATGGGTGCTTTTAAATAAGTGACTGAAACATTCCACTAATTCCTGGAGCTACGTTGGAACTCAACAAAGTACAACGAATAAAGGACAAGGTAGCAACATTGTACAGAGTCTAAATGAGTATGCATTGGAGACAATGCAGGGAGTAAACATATACCTTTTATGATGAGCATGGGTACAACAGATGAAGAAAGTAGCAAGTATCCTACACACCAAAAATTGTTTCCATTTTGAATAGCTCACGTCATACAGAAAGAATATACTAGCACTGTGAGATCATCCGTGTGATGGAATGGTGATATGAAGTTTTGTAACAAAATCTGTAAATGCCCACTCAGCAGCGCATTGTGGACATTTACAGATGTTAATGCCACTGCAGTGGGCACAACTAGATTAGCCTCGGGTCCCACTTGTTAGACAATCCTGGCTATGGCTGTCAGTCTAAGCGTTGTTGGCAGCCAGAGCATTATGACATATTGGCAATGCCAAAGTAGTATAGCTTCAATCTGGCACCCCCTTGTGGTGGCACAATGCCCGACAACAGGCCCTGGAGTCAATCAAAGTTTTGAACATATGTAGTGCACATTTCGAAGCACCATGTTATGAAAACGCATGCATGTCTGCTAAAACTTAAAATGAAATCCTACATTTCCCAAAGAAGGCTAACATGCTTTTCACAGTTCCAAATTAAGCAACTTTATCGAGGACTTCCTGAAAACATTCAGGGCCAGGTTTACAATTAATTCGCATTCCAAGTGTGTGATTAAAAAAAATATATTTTTTGAATTTGTTTTTTATTGTGATATAGCTGAACATGTGACCTTTTCACACCAAATGAAGAGAAACGATTGTACATAAAACTATTACATATCTCTTAGCATTTCTTAAAAATTACGTAAAGAGGAAGACACAAGAAAACAAGCTAAAAATGACATATGTATCAAAATAGTTTCATAACTCACACTTAACCAAACAAGGAATAGTTATTTTAAAAGACTAATAGCTATGAGCCTTTGTAAAAACCTATAAAACCAAAGGCACACCCGTACGCACTGAAACCTGGATCATACAATCTATGGGCCTCATTATAAGTTTGCCGGTCTGGGAACTACGGTACCTGTAAGCTTGCTGGTACCATAGTTCCCAGACCGGCAAACTACGAGTTGTGCTCACGGGTACTTTCTGCCAACCAGGTCGGACCTGGTGGGCAGAGCAGCACCCGCGAGCCCGCCGGATGCACCGGCACCGTTCAAAACAGTGCCGGTGCATCCGGCTTCCCCATTCCCGTTGAGCCCTATCAATAGGGAATGGGGAAGAATTTTTCCCGGCGCCCAGGAATGGGCAAATACCGGGTCCGGCAAGGCCGTAATGACCTGGTAATTGCCCATTTCTGGGCCCCGGAAAAAATAAAATACCAGCGGCAGCCGTGCCTGTATTACAGACACGGCTACTGCCAGCCTCGTAATAAGGCCCATTATGACACAGAAAGAAAAAAAAAAGAAAATTCCTATGCATTAGGATAACCTCGGTGTGGAAGTTAACTGAAATAATTCATTTAAAAAGCAGAGAGCCACGAAAGCCCATGAGGCAGATTTATCGACCACAATGTATTGTCAGGCATCATCGATTGACACAACTCTGAAATCCTTAATATGACCGGCAAAGAAATAATGACGAGAAAACAAATTGGATTTCCCAGAAATGTAAAAAACACATATCTGCCCGTTGCCTGCTCATCCCACTCCTTTCCCCAAATCAACCTCAGCTAGATCAGGAACGGCTAAAACATTTTTCTTCTGCAAACATTAGCTCTGCCAAGAGTAAATGAAGTTAATTGGTGATAAGCAGTTGAAAAGGCATCCATGTTGGCTGTGTGCACGAGCTGAGAGGCTTGATGGAATGAGAATGTAGTGATGCATATGGAACCTGGGGCATGCTTTGGGTTCCAAGGGTGAGGGTTGGGATGGGGAGCTAGAGAAGGTGCCTGGAAAGAAGCTTATACCCCGTGCTCTGTTTCATACCTGTAACTGTAACTAAGAAGCATAAAGAAGTGTTCCTTTTTCATACGTTCCTGGGTCAGTCTGGTCCATTCTTAACTGGTCCAACGCACATCATTTTGGCGATGAGGATGCTTTGAAAGGCGAGCCCATGATGGACTAGGGCCACGAGGTGATGAGCACGACGTCTCGAGGAGATGTTAGAGAGGTGGATATGCCACGAGAACACCAGGAGAGAAGCACAGCAGCACCGAGAATGGCGTTCCAAAGCACCCAGCAGAGCCAAGCGCAGTGATTGTTCCCACAAAAGTGTGGTTTAAAGGAGCATTCAGTACAGCATTTGTCAGATCAGTCAGGCAGCGTAACAGGAAAATCCATGTGGGTGTTATGGAGTAGGACTCCATCACAGAAGCCGCAGCTTGAAAGCATACCAAAAGTGCCCTGAGGAGCGTGCCGTTGTAAAGGGGGCACAAATTGTTCATTGGAGTATGGAGTAAATTTAGCTTGGAACGGCGTGGCAGTCGAGGAGCGCCATTGTACTTGGGGAACAAGGGGATCCTGGGACAGGTTTTCCCTTTTAGAGCCATGGTTGTGCAGTGTTGCTAGCCACTACACGAGCCGTTTGAGCGTTGAGCGCAGTGGTGCATGGAACAGCTCAGGACTTTATACTGGAGGTAATCTTTGTAATCCATGTGTTTGGATTTGTTTCCCTGTGCATTCCAGCTTGACTGTTGCTGCAACGCAGAGGGGCCAACGCCATTGTGGTTTTGTCAATGATGCTTTGTGTTGCGTTTATGAGGAAGACAGTTTGAGACATGGCTCGAGGGAAGGGCCTCTGAACGTGAAGGACGTTGTGACCGCGTCGCTTCCCAGACAAATAGACAGTTGCTTGTGCTGCTGGTTGGCAATGGGAGAGAGACAAAGATTGTGCGCGGTGGCACTGGAAAAAAAAGGAGTTGGTCTGCTCTGGTTAATTGTGATAGCAGCGTCTCCGGCAGAAGGAGTCCTTGTACATGTAATACGTTTTGGCTTCGGTTGCCGTTTAGCAAAGAGGCTTCCGTTGCCGTTTTGAGGGCTTTGTTAAGAATCGGAAAGGATTTACTTACGATGGAGGCAGCCAATATCTGTATCGAAGCAGCACCCATGAGAAGGTATTGCTTCCCTCATTGGTTATTGACAGAGAATGACTTGTTTTATTTGAATTAGCGTGCAGAGTGTATCCCAGCAAGGGAGGTAGTCAATGAGGGTTGGGGATAAATAAGAATTTTGAAAAAGGGTTTTATATGCAGCAAATATGCAAATTTAGTGAGGTCGCACAAAATATGGAGAGATATATAGCATGTCATGTGGCACATAAGTTAACATTAGGCTGGATAATGTGGCTGATATGTTTAGGGTTTAAATGACATAAAGTAAAAGTGGTGTTTATAGTGTAGAGCTCCATATTTAACGTGAGTTTTGAAAACATGAAGAATGGAGGCACACTGTTATACAGAACAAGTTGCAATAATGATGTTAAGAGTTTGAGCAGAAGATTTATTAATGATGTTTAGAGCGATGGGCATGTTCAAATGTGCGTTTTTACAGCAGTATTAAAGGTTGTGCGCACAAATGTACTGAGGATGATAGGTTTTTATACTGTTAACACTGAGAATGCAGTGTCTGATCACCACTGCCTTGCCACGTCTCCTGTTCATCATATATGGTGTAATTGTGTGCATAATGGTTTGGGTGCATGAGGAATGAGGTTATATAGGGGAAATAATGAGGTAAAGGCACATGCTCCTTAATGGTCACATTGGAAATTAAGAGTACAATGATGAGTACAGATGTTAAATATGGAAAATGAAACTTGAGACGCACATTGTGTGAGTGTCAATAATTGGTGATATGAGACACACATTCTGTGAGTGCCCATAACTGGTGATATAAGAAGAATGTGAAAATGAGAATATGAGACACAAGGTGTGCGAGTGTCCATAAATAATTGTATTGTAAGTAGGTATCAGACACAAATTGTGTGAGTGTCCATGACTGATAGAGTGTTGAATATGCCTATATGAGAGACCGTAAGTGATTCCAACCCGGCACTTCACCTAAGTCAATGCCTAGCGTGTGATGCACAGCTGAAACCCTTAATTATTTATTTGTGTCTATAAGTTTTTATTTCTGAACAATGTACCACTTATATCACGTCCCTCTCTTTGAATCCCCCCGATCACACTGAACCAGGAATCAGGCTGGTTTGCAAAGTTAAAATATTTATTTTATGGATTTCACAATATATAACACACTTTTTTATGGGTATACAATAATCACCAATGGGGAGATGTTACACTAAACAATCTCTTTAATCATAAGGAGCAATGTTGGGAAAAATAAGGCAGCACAGAAATAATACTTTTGTGTGCGTTCAACCAAATGGCAATGTGGTTAATATTTCCCCCTGCACACCTCTCAATCCCCCAATATGCGATATAAAGAGATAGAGAGAGAACAGGTTTCTGGAATGCAGAAATCAATACGATATGTCAATCCCAATTTCCCCCAGCAAACACAGAGAGAGAAACAGGAATGATTGCAAACTTGTCAAAAATGGTTTCAAAGTTGGCTTGAATGAAATGGTGAAAACACTGAAAATGGTCTAAATCACTAAAATTGTTGAAATTCTAATGGGAGCCACTTTGTATGGTTTCAGACACACACTAGCAATGATTTGAGAGGGATAAGCAAGTTGAAAACTTAATTTTGAGGTCGGGTGCAATGAAAAGCTGTTTTACACGTTGTAGAATTTAGCCAAACGAAAAATTTGCGGCAAACTTTTCCACGCGTGGTAAGCGGAAAAACTGTTTTGGGTTCTTTGGAAAGCTTAGGATGTTAGCTTCAAGTAGACACTTAAATTTCGTTTCTAGCATGAGTATGAAGAAGTTATGAACGTTTTTGAGGAGGTCGTTTCTTTCAGATAGAGGCAAAATTGTAAAACAAGAATGCGCTTTTTAAAATACAAACAAGGTTCTTTACACTAGAGATAGACTATGAAGATACAAACTACACGACAGCGCAGCCACCAGATCAGGGCGTCACCGATCAGGTTTTTGCCCGCCGAGACGCTTGCCTTTCTTCAGATAAAATATATCAGCGCAAAGATGATTTTAACAATATTATTACAGAAGGACTATAGGATAAGAGAGAGAGAGACTTCAGGCAAGACAAAAAGGATTTCTAACAATACATTTCTGGATATAAGTGAGATATGATTTTGATAGGGATGACTATCGATAGTACATACATAGGCTAGTGACAATCCTATACTATGGATAATCACTACCAATGTTTTGAATGGAACCGTCAGGGATTCTGGTCAAAGATTTCTGGGACAGACTGCTGGGCACACCGGACTGGACGGGTCAGCGATCAGCAGGGCCCTCTGGACACCGCACGGCAGGACTGGGCTGGATCTGCAATGGCTCTCTGGTCTGCACAGCACAGCACGAGACAGGGTTTAATCTGCCCTTCTAGTTATGAAAATGATTCTTTGGCAGGCAAGCAGTTACAGCACAGCCTGGCTGCTTCTTGGTTTCCCCTTTAAGTTTAGGGATGGGTTCAGGAAATTAGGCCCAGCTGAAAGTGGACCAGCTATGCTCTGAGCCTTTCTGCTTGCAAAGTTTTTGGAGTCTGGAACAAGGAGTATGGATGGATCTCCTTCAAAGTGCTTCACTGAAATCGGTATGGTGGGTGGATCAGTGTCTTTCTAGGTCCTAAACTGTCTCTAGTTGGGTAAACTGAATTATCCTAGGTGTAAGAAGATCCAATGAAATACTACAGCTAAGTCAATGCCTAGTCTGGGGTACGGAATGGAAACCCTTATTGATATATCTTTGTCCATTTCATGAAATCTGGACGACTACCCCTATATAACACCCCTCTCTTAGAATCCCCCTGACCCCACTGAGCCAAGAAGTAGTTCTGTTTTGCAAGTTTAAAAGATTTATTTGAGAAAAATTAAACAAAATATATATATCACACTTTTATGATCAACTAATAATTAATATCACACTGAAAACATGAGCAGTGATCAACAGTGAATAATGTCCTACTAGTAAACTGATTTGGATACCCAGGAGTAGTATAAGGATGAGGTAGCACACTTGTGAATAGGAACAGAAGAATAAGGTGGTAGAGAATGCTTCATATAAGTACAGATGGATGCAATGTTGAATGAAAATGCAGTACAGAAAATACTCTATGATTTCAACAAAACAATGTAATCACTTTTCTCTGGCAATCCACTCCCCCCCCTTATGCAATGTAAGGAAATGAAGAGTAGCACACAGTTCTCAGACATGCAATCAAATGTAATTCAGTTCACCCCAGCAAGCTTAGACTACGGATAGAAGTTGAAACACAGGCCCAAAATGCTTTTATATGTGCTGGCAATGAAGTGAGGAATATGCTGAAAATGGTTTTAATTCCCTTTAGGAGGTTCAGGGTGAGTGAAAGATACTTGGGATGAGCTCAGGCTCCCTTTAACAATGCTCTAGGAGCAACTAGCAGGTTAAACGAATTTTTGCCAAAGGAAAGCAAGGAAGCTGCTGTTTTCACACGTGGCTGGATTTTTAACCAAATCGCGAATCGCGGCAAAATTCGCGAATGCGTGAATCGCGATTACGGCAAAAGTATAAGGAGTAGCAAGTCGGTTCTAGGTTCGTTGAAAAGCTAAGATTCTAAGCTTTCAGAGGAAAGTTTCTAGCCCAAACGGTTCCAAAGATATGAACGATTTTGTAAAGGTCGTTTTTCGAATTTAAAGTAACTCAAATTAACTAAAAATGACAGGTCACAGCTATGCGGCTGCAGAATTGACAAGTGACAGTTAGGAGGCAGTTCTACTTAGATTAAATAGATTGAATTATATCACTGGAAACTAAGAGATTTGGTTTCACACCGTCCTAGCTGTACTCACAATGTATTTGGAAGGTCTAGGTCTCGCGGATCGGGTCCAGATGGCTTCGGTTCTGGTTTCGCCCCGGACGGTCTCTGCGCACAGTGTCTGGTCTCTGCTCTACTGGTCTGGTCTGACACTGCTCCTGGCCCGGCTCCTGGATCTCTGGGTACAGCGTCTGTGCACAGCTCCTGGATCTTTCTGCGCAGCTTTCTCTGGACACAGCGCTGATCTGCACGGCTCCTGGATGCTGCTACCGCTGTTAGGTTTGCTGGATGCGGAGGCCTGCTGAGAAGAGTTCTCAGTTTGTGGGTTTAGGCCCTTGCTTTGAGTTCTGAATCAAGTTCTTTGGAGTTTTAAAGTCCAAGTGTTGGATCTGGTATCTTCTGGATGTTGTGTGGTCCGGCAGAGCGCGTTGCAGCAACTGGATTTGAATGTCTCTACCTGTCCCAGCAGTCTCTTTTTATGTGTTTTGAAAATGGGTGTGTGCCTGGGCCTAGCTAAGCCTGCCCCTCTCTACTTGTCATTGGCCCAATTCTCCCCTCTCCCATGATTGGGGGAAGGAAATGTGAGTCAGAGTGATGCTGTAGGTTTTATGGGTCAGAGGATCCTCCCCTGGTCAGTTTGCCCACAAATCTATATTTGATTCAAATACATATTGCACAGATACACAGTTGTTTAAAATTACATGCACCCATCACATATCACATGAGGTATCCTCTGTTCAAACTCTGCTCTTCCTGGGGGCTTGCATTCAGAAATGGCAACATTTTGCACTTTTTAACTGGTTTTGCCATATCGGACATTTACCCAAATTTACACACATGTGCGCAAGGAGTGTGGACATTAATTGATGAAGTGTCAGATTTTTAACATGCAGACATTTGGAGTGAAACCCTATTTTCCGCTAGCAACCCCCCAGATCATACCACCGGGTCTTAAAACCTCTTAAAATGTGGGCAGAAAAATCACAAGAATTATGGTATCATTTAGCTAATTTTGACAAGTACGCACCATGAGTTATACATCTTTCTTAATATCATATTCTGGCCAACAGGGGTGTGTCTTTTCAGGTCACATGGTGTAGAAACCAGTTTATCCAGTTTCTGCCAAGCTCAGAGACCCTGCCCCCCCAGCTTCTGCCAAGAGGAAGCTATTTTACGCCCCCCCCCCAATAAACCATCTGCCTGAGTCAAGGAAGGGCTTTGTTCAACTCCCTGTAGCTGCTCCACCCCTAATCTAATCAGAGAGGTGACAACTCCTTTTGGCAAGGGGAAGAGTGGCTGAGCAGGTTTTAACTCCTGTGGGGGTAGATGTCAGGCAGAATTCAGTTTCATTAAGCCAGGTTTCAGCTAAATGTCACTTTTTGTCCCCCAGTTTGTCTATTACGATTTTTACATACACATTAAATAATTACTTCCTTCAAGTCATTTCAGAGTATAGTTTTACATTGTATCCACCTCTTAGCAAGTCTTTCCTTGGTCTGGTTTTGTTTCATTTGTTCAGTTTTACACAAAAGTCTGGTGGTTTTAAAACGCCGGCTTTCTGATAGTGGTGAGTACTGGTAATGCAACCATTTTTGGGATTTAAGAAAATTAATTCCCCACAGTTCTAGGTTGCTTTTGGCAATCAGCATTGCCATTCCCAATGGTTTCAGGCTACTGTGTGGGTAGCCCAATGGTGGTTTTAGGCAGTGCCCTCCTGTGCTCACAACCTAGGCAAAAATGGGTGGCAGCCTATTCTTCATGCATTTCCCTGCGCATTTTCTGGGAAGTTCTGGCCATCATGATGTTTTCCATGCCAGTACTGCACAGTTTTCCTATTCTGGCGTACATGTGGGCTTCTTGGCCATCTTGGATTTTCTAAGCCCACAGCACCAAATGTTGCAGCATGATAGCTCAAACATGGGTCAGGACACCCAACATAGGTGCACCCCTAGGTAGTCCATTGGCTAAAGTCTGCTCTCTCACTTGATTGGAGGGGAAAACAGAGTGTCATCATAATGATGCGGTTTATGAGACGGGGAATACCTCCTCTTTGCCTTTTGCACATAAAATCTATTTTTGATATAATACATCTTTACGTGTGTACAATCTTTATACCAATGCCATACATAGATCACATATTTTGTGGAGCAAAAAAAATCTTCCAAGCCCCGTAGCTGTGAGGTCTTTTGTCTGGATTTGACAATTTTTCGCACTTTTTATCCAGGACACATCATCTGATTTTTCCACAATTTTGTACATATGTGCGCATGATATCTGGGCATAATCATATGAAGTTTCGTGCTTATGACATGAATACAATTGCTACAAAACCAGAATTTTCACTACGCCTTCTCAGAACATCGCACATAGTTCTGGGTCCTTTTAAAATTTGCACAAAAAAAATCACATTAACAAGATTGTAATTTTACAATTTTTACGAATTCGCACAGTCCTTTGTCAGTCTTTTCCAAAAATATGCTTTCTGTCCATTGAGAATCAACAAAAATGCCTATCCCCGACTCCAAAGGTTTCTTGTAGCTCAAGAGCAATCCCTGCCTTCTTCCTCTGGCAGAGGCCACTGTTAACACTTACAATCTGCATATTCTTTCAGCCAAGGAAGGTTCATTGTCTCCTCCAGGAGCAGCAGCCCAAATCTCCTCCCCTCTTAATCAACACCTGAATGTGAGTTCCTGACCTTTGGTGGGAAGCAGGAGAGATGCCCTTTGTTGGGGGAACTGGTTTGATGACTCAGAGTTTCAGCTACATTCACTGTCAAATTATAACATTTTCTTAATTTAAATAAAACTTTCAATTTTTAATCAATCAGCTAGAACTCTGATTCCAGTCTCTAAACCATGGAGATTAAATAGTTACAACCTATGTTCCTCTTAATGACAGGTCACTTAGATTTAAGACATTAGATCTTAATGTTGCAACTTTGCAGTTTAAATACAGGCTTTTGAAACAGTCACAGGTGGCCGATGATACTGCGCCCATATTTTGACAGATTTTCACAGGCAAGTACACTTTTTACTGTGGATATTTTGATGATAGATTCTACTTTTCCTGACTTTGCAGGTTCCTATTGATTCCTTAAATGAAGTTGTGGGTAACATCCAGCAAAGATATAGGATGTTTTGTGGTGTTTTGATCTATTCTGTATTTTCAGCAACCAAGAAAAAGGGATTTAAGAGCCTTTCATGCAGTTTCCATTTTTACTCGGTAGGCAGCCCAGTGACGGGTTTCAGCAGTGTGGTCTCCGTTCCACCACTGACACAGGCAATGTAGATTTGGCAGCCATCTTTTCCGGTTTCAAAGCGCAATTTTCATAGGTTTGGCGCTCATAGGGCTTTTGCAGCCATTTTTGATGATTCTTTCACCATCAGCAAACAGGGATGTCGCAGGGCAGAGCCTATTGGGTTAAAACATCCCACAAGACATATTGCACTAGGGTCCATAATTGAAGCTATGTTGGCTGGAATTTGAGACACATATTGTTTGAGCGTCCATAATTGATTCTGGAAATGTGAGACACCAGGTTAGAGTGTCGACATGGGAGGTAAATATTAGACGTGATGCAGTTGAAATTGTTAGAATTCTAATGATGTCTGGTACTGACACACAAGAGGACAAGATGTTTGTTGCCAGGTATTGACACACAAGAAGAAGAAGCAGCGGTTTTGTAATGTTTCATGGTTGTCGAGAAGTAGTGGAGTACCATTAGTAGGTTTGTGATGTGGTAGACACACAGGAAATTAGTGGTGATATGGTTGTGGTTGTTGGTATTCACAGGAGTGTGTTGACACTGGTAATAAAGCTACCATGTTCTTAACTTATAGTTTTAAGATTTACCTGCAAGCATGTGGTTTATTCCTACCGTGTTTGCGTGGTGCTCTTTGCACTACTCCTTTGTAGATGCGCTCTGTTTCGTGTGCTTTTTCTTTTGTAAGTCTCTCTTTTGTATTTTCCATTCCTTTTGTGTGTTTTCTTTTAGGAGAAGGAATGGATGTGGGTTTAGTCACATTAGTTGTGTTTTGAAGGTGTTGTGTTATGGCATTTGTGAGGGAAGCTATAGGATTCATGTTGTGGCCAGTGATATTGCTCTGCATGGTGGAGCTGATTAGTTCTCACGTGTGGCAGGCCTGAGGCTATTTTCTATTGGCATTTTACGTTTAGTATATTACAAACCTTTTTGTCTTTGTTCTTTAAAACATGCTTGTTCGTAACAAAATAACAAAAGATCACTTAAAAAAAGAACAAAAAGAGAGAATAATCATAAAACAGTTGAAGATGATGTTGATCACTTTGTTGTGCTCCACTAGGAGGGACCGCAGGAGGTAGATTGTTTTTCACAGGATGAGAGGTTCTTAAGTCTCTTACAAATTACTAGTATTAGTTTGACCAGGGCTATTGTAAGTCGCAATCGTGGGCTTCTCATTAGCTCCAACCACCCGTTCTCCGCTGTTTGAAAAGCATTATGCATTGTGAACTGTGTCATCAATTGAGATCTGATTTCATTTAGATAGATGCAATATAGAACCAGGTGTTTCATTGTTTCCATGGTTTCATTTTAGTGACGCAGTCTACAGTTTTGTTTCTCGATAGCTCGCTTAGGTAGTATTTCACCAGTAGGGAACAGGTTCAACCTAAACCTCAAGTATTGGTCTCTGAACAGGGCATTTGGGAAAATGTCCAGATAACGAGGAACAGTATGTAAAGCTCTCCCTTCTGGGAAAGGTCTTGCATATAACTTGAGCTTTTGCCTTTCATTTTGTGTTATAATCCAGTCATTTCTGTAGAGTTTAGACTTGATATTATCTGGATTCTCTATCAGTGTCTGATCAGATTCATCTAAATCGGCTATAATCGTCTGGCAAATGTTCCTCCATTCCTGTAAAGTCTGATTGCAGTTTGTCTTGAGCGTGTCTTTGACTACTGCAAAGCCGTAGTTTTGTGGTGGTTCTAGTCAGTTGCGATAGAAGGCCAATGATTTCCATATTATGATAGCTTTTAATGAAATCAGTCCCAGTTCCATGCGCACAGCTTGTATCGGCGTACCAAGAGGGAGTCTCGGGACTTTTTTTTCCAAAAGAGGCCTTCGATAACAGTCCAATTCTCAGATTTGAATGTAAAGACAGTTTCAGCTCCATAGCTGAGTATCGGGACCACTTTTAATCTATACAAATCTAACAATGGAATTATTGAGAACTCGCAATAGCGTTTCAGTAGGATTCTTCCTTGGTGTGCCAGGTTTATAGTTTTAGCTTTTAGTGCATCTAATCTTGGTTTGACAGTCTTGCTATCATTCAGACAGACTCCAAGATAGATAAACGATGTTACTTGCAGTATTTTTTTGCCATTTATATGCCATCCATTTGCTCTTTTGCCTTTGGGATGCCAATATTCTGGATTTTGTTGAATTCATTTTTAAACAATTAATTGAACATAGGCTTGGAAGTCATTCAGTTGGCGCTGTAGTCCTATTGGTGTTTGGTCCTGTAGGACCACATCGTCAGCATATATAACCCTGCTATTTGAGTCTCGTCAATTTTTGGTGGAAAGCTTCACGTGTTTAAAAATGCTTGATCAACATTAGAGGTGAAAAGGTTGAAAAGGTCAGCTGCCAATGGTCAGCCCTGTTTGAGGCCTTTGTTTGTTGCAACAGGTTTAGTAAGCAAGCCCTAGCGGTCCAAGCAGATCTGTATTGAGGTGTTTGTATCCAGTTTTTTAATTACCTGACATATTGCATTCGGGCAGCCCCACTGTTTTAATTTATGCCAAAATTGAGATCTATTGACTGAGTCAAATGCTTCGCTGAGATCGATAAAAGCACTGAAGATCCTTTTATCTTTACGCCGTTCAGTTTGTGACTTTAAAATGTTGATTATGAATAGGTTTAATGAGGTGCCGATACCCTTGACAAAGCCACTTTGCCAAGGGTCACGATGGCTGGATTCAATACTCCATTTTCTTAGTTGTTTCATGGCGAAGGAAGCGAACATTTTGCCAATCACATCGAGTAAGGCAGTATTAGTTCCCTGTGATGGTTGCGAGACTAGGATTGTTCTTTTGTTTACTTTTGAGAAGCTGGTGCTCAGGAGTGACAGTCCTGAGACCCTGGAGTGTGAGTCCAGGGTACAAGGAGATGATGGTAATTTTAGATTGTAGTGATCCTGGCATGTGTAGGTTGGGCATATTGGTCAGACCTCTTGTTTGTTTATTTTGAAGGAAGGAGATGTGTTGTAGCCAAGGCATCAATGTTGGCTTTGTACATGAGTTTAGAGCCCTGATGTAATGAGAATGTGAGGGGATGGGGAGCTAGAGAAGGAACCTGCAAGGAAGCTTATACCCTGTGCTCCTGTTTCATACCTGTAACTAAGAAGAATAAAGAAGCTTGCCTTCATCATATGTACCTGGGTGAGTCCGGCTCTTGCTTCAAGTTCACTCTTACCTGCCCCAAAGGTACATCAGCGGGTTTTGCGCGGAAAGCAGTGACACGCCATCTCTGCATTTGCATTAACAAGCGCAGACATGTTTAATCCTAACATTCCATTACGTTTCTGTGGTAGGAAAGGAATTAGGAACATATAATATGGTTTTACAGGATGGTCTCAAATGTGCTGATAGTGGGAGGGACATCAACTTCTCCTAATATTAATTTAATAACAAATAGCATGATATTAATGCAAACGAGTGGCAGCCATTGTTTCAAGGCCCAAGAGGGAAATTGTGCTTGTTCACTGTGAATAAGGAAAAGGAATGACAGGGTTAAAAGGAAAGCTGGATATCATAGATAAGACAGGCGTCCTAATTAACTGTGCTAATGATGCTGTAGGTTTGGCACGCGCATTGTGTTACTCTGTTTTGACGCCTACTGAGCTATAATAACCCTTAAAACATGTATTGGAGAATGCGCTAGGAATGCAGCCAAGATCTTGCTGTTTAAAGGTACAATGGCGTTGCTATCACCAATGCCATCATGTTGCCCCCCCCTCGTGCCACCTGACTCGCTAGACACCACCCGCCCCTCTCCTCCCTGCCACCCTGTGTGGCTGTACCCCTCCTCTGTGCCCCTCTGTATCCTATCCCTGCTGTATATCTGTTCTGTTACTTCTGCAAAACACCCAGTTATGCATCTGACCTGTCGTAAACCTCTGTAAAGTGCTCTGTTGCTTCTCGAAGCTAAGTCTGCGCGTATTAAATACCATGTTAATAATAATAAAAATAATAATAATGATGCAGTGTGGCTTATACCCCTCATAACTGCCAGCGGGGCTCATGTCATGAGGGTCTCCTTGCTATAGCTCTTAGTGTGCCATTGTTGCATAAACTTTCTTTTGGAAGTCTGCAGTTTGGTCGACCACTTTTGGTGGATTACATACAGCTGTATAATGTGCATGTGGGGCAAGGGGAGTATGAAGGTTGGGGTTGCGGCCTGGGTTAGGCAGGGGGATTGGGAGGGGGCCCATATAAAAAAACAAAATAGGTTGAATTCAGATTAACTTAACCTAGTTGACCAACCTGAAGACTTTCAAGCAAGCATCGTAGAACCACCTGTCAGCCCCACCATGCGAGGCGCTGTTGTCTAAGTAGCCAAGACTAGGAAATGGTGATCCTCAGGATGTGGGGTCGGATCTTAGTTATGAAGTCCATGCGTGTCTTTTGTCACTGATTCACCTTTGTCTCTGTAGAAAAGTGACTGTTGTTATTGGTCATTATTTGCAATCTGATATTTTACCAGGCAAGGGTTTAGTCTGTATCCTATACACAAGAACTCTGCAGTCTGTGGTTCTCTAGATGTCTTGGCCTACAACTCGCATAGTCAATGGTGAGGGATCATAGGAGTCCAAGGCAGAAACATGTGACAAGCAGCAGGTCCCTCCTATATACTTTCAAAGGCCAGTACCACTGATAAGAACATTATTACGCTTTCATATATTGGTTTTTCACATCATTTTTGGCATGCACATGGTTCACCTTAATGGGCCAAATTGTGAGCTGGGGCTAGGTGACAGCCTTGTGGATTAAAACCTCTGTATATGACTGAGAGCACTGATTGGCACCAGAGCTGGACTGGCCTAGAGGGAATCTCTGGAGATTGCACCCTGGGCCTCTTTTGCCTGGTGACTTATTTTATTTCTATAGGAAAAGGAGTGGGCTCGTTGAAAATGAGTAACATGGGACCGGTTTGAACATTATTTCCAGGGCCTCTTTCGGTTCCAGTCCACCCCGGATCGACACCAGTCAGGCTGGCCCGATTCATTGGTGCCATCTCAAATCTACAATCAAACTCATTTTATATCTAGGAAAAACGTACGCAGAATGCCACGAAAGATCACAAGGCAATATGTCACTGGCATTACAAGCTCCGCAAGCAGGTGAGCAAGCAGCACGCGATGCCGTGATACGGGTGGATTTCGCTTTATTGACCAAATGTCAACCGCTATCGCGGAGCTCCACATTTCAGACTTTGCAGCGCTCCCTGGCGCGGCTGCGGGGAGGCTGGAAATGCCACGTTGCTCAGAGACACAATTCATTGCCCGCGTGCCCCGCGGTATTGTGTGCTGAAGCGTCCCCGGTGGCGCTGTGCACGTGTGGCTTCTTAGCTGAACTAGCCTAGTCGGCTCCCTCCGTGAATGAGCGACAAAGAGGAGGCGGCGCAGTCTCTGGCGTACGCCCAGAGGGCACGTTTTTTGGAGGCATTCACTCCCATCGAGCAGATGGCAGCCCGTCTCATTTGTAAGAGACGTTTGTCACAGTGTGTGTCGGGCGTATGATTGTGCGTGTAATTATATTTTCAGGGAGGGTGCGTGCCAGACTTGATGAAATTGGCTATTCCTTCAAGCAAGTGCTGTTGGCCAGCACTGCGTTTGAAGCTTTCGGTGATGTATCTCATAGCAAACGAAATGAGCAGCGTGCAACAGAACAGCAGTAATTACATATGGCAGAATGTAATCCCAGTTCTGTTACAATATGTGCACTATCTAAGGCAGCGGGTGAGTGCGGGACACACGTTTTACGGTAAATTAACAGAAGAAACTGTGAAACATTTCAAAACTGCTCAATGGGATTGATGAGCTAAATAACATGTTGCACATTTGCACATTTTTCTCGTGTACACAATTATGTGTCCTCCAGTTTTTCACTGTGACCCTTCCTAATGTCAATGTGTTGTCAAGGAAACTACAGTGCATGTCAAAAGAACAACAAAGGGTGTGCCAAACCTTAAAGGGATGCACATTTTTGGGTGAAACTCAGAAGTAATCACAAGGGCCACCTTAGTGAACCGCCAAGTAGCTATAACTTGATTACCCCAGAATGGATGCCCTAGTTTGTCTTCTGCAGGAAGACATTTCACAATAAAAGTGTTCACTTGTTGGTTTGTTCTCAAAACAAAGCTTATGGTAGAAGAGCTCTTGCTGTGAAGTATCAATAATAGGCTTGTCTTCACTTTACTTCATAGTTTAAGAATGTGTTGATACTTTGTGGCAATAGCTCTGAGCCCCCAAAGGTTGTATTTATGTTAATCGCATGCAGAACCCAGTGCACGGCAGACGCAGGCTGTGTGCACGTGCCACACACTGAAAGATGGTCAATACAATATCTGGAGTGATCTGACAGTGCAACCAAACTAAGGCCTGACCACGGGTTTTGCATTGGTCCCATCGCAAAAACTGCAAGTCAGTACCGCAAGAGCATGCATTACCCTAAGGGTCGCCAGCCCAGTGTGACACCACTATGGCGGAGAAGTGAGGCTGGATATGCATTATATTATGCATTATAACGGAGCAAAATAAGTCTTATTTTTTGGCATGCAAGTGAAGGGGATAAAAAATAAGGTTTTCAATACAGGGTGAAATTAATAATTTTCCTTTCGAGTTCCCAAAGGTATTGAAACACTATTTCCTGCCGTATTTACCATGTGCAGCATTTTAGAATACTATGTCAGGTAGATACCAAAGCAGTGGCGTAGTACACAATTTGCCCTCACCCTCCCCACCAACCTTGGCAACATATCATGGGTCGTGCCACACTTGTGCACTACATGCATGTTACCAACAGTGCACAGGAACATTAATGCTTTCGTAAATGTAATGCTTTGCTATTAAAAAATGCTATCCCACAATGAAAACATCCAACTGGCTGCACAATGTAGACCAGTCTAGACACATAATAAACGTATTATATTAAAACATGCCATGCCACATTAAGACATACCTAGACTGGTTGCACCAAAATGCTAGTCAAAGCAATAACAATTATCATGGTTATTTTATCACAGATACCCAGAAAATACACAATTCCACAGTAAGAAACGGCTAGACTTGCTGCAAACAAATGCCAGCCTAACCAGGTAATTACACACAACAGGAGGACTGCTTCATCAGAGATGCCCAGTTAAGAAAAGGCAAGCCACAGTAAGAAATGACTAGGCCTGCTGCACCAAAATGGCAGTCTAGCCACTAATAAAACATAACATCACATATCATGTCTGCTTAACTTGTGCATGGATGACCATTATGATTTAACGCACAACCCCCATCACATCCCACTCTCCACACATCCCCTACCCTTCCCACCCCCTAACTGAACCCCCAAAATCAGCTACTTGGCCCAAATGTACCTCCACTTCCCTCTTCCTTGTCCCAGTATGTACGTATGAGACACCTTGACTCCTGGGTAAGTACTGGGATGAGGAACAGGGGGACTAGGAGTAATGAAGATGACGTGTAACTAAATCAGGCATTAACTCCATGTCCCTCTACCTGTGTATGAGGCATGTGCCTTATACGCAAGTACTTGGACGAGGAAGAGTAGGACTAGGAGTAATGAAGATTACACACACACACACACACCCACACACACCCTACCCCTCCCCGCCCCACCCCCCACTGTCTTACCTTTTGAATCCTTGGTCCAGGGAACGAGGCCTCCAACATCCTGCAGCAGGAACGCCTGTTGCCATCATCACAGAGATAGTAGTAGGAGCCCTATGACTTAAAAAAGAAATAGATTTTTTTTTTAAGCCACTCAGCCTTCATAAAGAAATTAGTTCCCGTAATGGAAATTTGTTATGAAGGGAGAGTGACTTAAAAAAGAAACGATTTCTTTTTGAGTTCTGAGGGACCCCCCAGGACAAGTGGCGGCAGGGATCCCCACCCCGCAGGAGCTGCAGGGCCCCCGCTATGCCAGTGTAGCAGAGAACGCACAAAGAGGGTGGTTAATATAAACAGGTAACAATATCACCTATTTTTAGGAACACTGTCACATTCATGATGAGCCTCTAACTAGAAGCTATATCTCTTCATGGATTTTAAGATCACTAAATTGTTTAAACTAGTAAAATGATTAACAGTAGTGATCTAGGGGTAGTGTTTCCAGAAGTCTGCTGTTGCTTTCTGATTGCTTTTCTATTCTCAAAACCAGGGTGCAAATACGAGTAAGGGGAAGGTTTCTGGCAGTTCGAGAAGACAATCAAAAGAAAAGTAGAGAGGCTACAGGCTTAGGAGGAGGATCGGTTGTGCTAATTCAGGGGCATGGGGAATAAACCGGAATATGTAGACAAAGGGGATAACACCTGTCGTGGCCATGTTCAGGAAGGGACTATTGTGGATCATTTAATCTTGAATACGGGAGAGACAGGGTGAGATGGCATTGTGAGTGAGAGGTGAACTCTGTAATCTGAGGACCAATGGGTGCCCTCTGCATATGTTTGAAATGGCAGGGAGAATCGGGTAATGAGGTTGACTAACGGTTGCACATAGGCACTGAACATCAATGGGGGGCAGGAAAGACCCATGTGGCACTTCACATTTGGTGACATAGGCCTAAGATTGAAATGGTCCTGACTTGACCTGGGACCGCCTGTTGTCAAGATACATTTAAAGGCAGAGCCTTCGCAGCCCAGGACGTTTTCCAAAAAATTGGAGGAGATTAAATTGGATCACAGCATCAAAAACCACAGGCAGACCTGCAAGATGAGGATAGCTGAGGTGTCCATGTATTGCAAGAGTTCCTCCCTCATAAAAACGAGCACAGATTCCATGCATCTACAGAGTTTGAACCCTGACTGATGGTTGTTGAGCGAGGCACAGGAATTCATAGTGTTCCAGTAGTTGTAAACGGGCAATTTTCTCCAGCATCTTGTTGATAAACGGGGTGTTGGCGATGGGGCGATATCGGTCTAGGATCCCAGTCATTCATACTTTACTTCATGCTACCGCTAAGTATCTTCCCAGAGACAAAGGTTTTAAAGTCATTGTGCAATCTTTTTTTGGTTTGTCATGTGATCAAGATGTTGTTGGATGTTGTCATTCACAATGGCTTTTACTTGCTGTTTGTGATTATCAAAGTGAGTAGGTTCATGCAGAATTAGAGCAGCTTTGTTCAAGTGTAGGTCCCATAGTTTATCCAATGTTTCTTCCATCTCCTCTTTTATGTTATAGAGCAAGATATTAGGCCTAGAGGTTTCATTCGGGTTAAAAATTGTAGCGCTTTTATACGTGCCTAGGAAATCAACGGTGTGAGTGCAAGCTCAAGGCATAAGTATTCTTTGGTGGAATTATTAGACAGTCAGAGCATTCAAACTTCAGCTCCACACTATCGTAGACGGGCAGTTTTGTCTAGAGATCATACCGCGGCCCCGTCTAAGAGCTGAAAACATATTTTTAATTTGTTTGCTTCGCTGAGAGGCTACAAATAGTAACCACAATGCTTAGTAAAATATCCCCCCAGGTCTTGCATGGCATTGCTAATCACGTGGAACTATAAGTTTCCAGGAGTTTTTTTTATCGAAATGTGGTTACCCGATCAAGCGTTTGCCCAGCTAAATGGCATCGATGTAATCAGTGAATCTATTTGCGGTCAAAACACATTATTTTGGTTTTCTTAAAATGTATGTCCAAATCGTGTTGTTTGGAATATATTAATATTTCAAGAAGTGATTTCTGCAATCCAATTGCATTTGTGCCAAAGAAAGTTACATCATAAGCAAAAGGGTGCCACTGGACACAGGATCTGCCCAATTCAGGGGAGAAGGTAGTGAGAGGCTTGGAGATGTTTGATATATCTGCCACATACATGTGAAATAGAACTGGGACCGGAACACAACCTTGCTTCAGTCTCTGATTCATCACAATCCGTCGAGTCGTCGCCCCTCTAAGTCTAGCCTAACTTTTACATTAGTATTTTCATATAGAGCTATAATACATAACACTTCATTTAACCTGCATTCCTGGCGTGTACACCATAGTATGGGTCTGGTCACCCTCTCAAAGCAAATATAGTCCAAGAGTATGCGTATATTGGACATTGTGTAGCCACTGTACACAGAGATGAAACATGATCTGTAAGTGACTTCAATCCAGCACTCCAACTAAGTCAATGCCCAGTCTGGGATGCCCAATGGAAGCCCTTATTTATATATTTTTATGTCAAAGTTCTTTAAATCTGGATGATGAACCCTTATATAACCCCCCTCTCTTTGAATCTCCCCGACCTCACTGAGCCAAGAAGTAGGTTTGTTTTGCAAATTAAAAAGTTTATTTGAAGAATTGAACAATATATATATATCACACTTTTATTAATAGAACAATATCTGAATAGCAAATTTATGAATATGTACAGTGAGCAGCAATAGGTAATATTACAATATCAACAATCTCTTTAATCGGTTAGGAGTAGGAATAGTAAGGATAAGGTAGCAGAGAATACTTTATATGGTTCAAGGAAATGCAATAATAGGAAAGAATGCAACACAGAAATAACTTGATATGATTTCAATCAAAAGACAATATGATCACTCTTTCCCCTGTGACTACTCACTCCCCCCACTATGCAATATGAAGAGATGGAAATGAGGACACACAGGTTTCAGGAATACATTCAATAATGCAGTTCAATCCCAGTTCCCCCAGCAAGCGTAGAGAAAACAGGTATGATTTTAAAATCGGTCAAAATACTTTTGAATGTCATTGCAATGAATGGGAAAATATGCTAAAATGATTTAATTCACTAAAGGAGATTCAGGATAAGTGAGAGTTACTTTGGATTGGTTCAAGTCAACACTAGCAATGATTCATGAATGATTATCAGATTGAAAACGAATTTCAGCAGTTGGAAACAAGAAACAGCTATTTTGACAAGTGGTGAAATGGAGCTAAATTGCAATTCGCGGCAACCTTTCCGTGTGCGGGAAACGCGATTACGGCAAAACTATAAGGGTTTGTTGGAAAGCTTAGGAGCTTAGCTTCAAAATGAAAGTTAAATTCTGGTTTTAGGACGTGCGGTTCAGAAGGTTTTTGTGAAGGTAGATTTTTCAGAAATGAAGTCAAGATTTGAAAAAACAAAAGATGAGAAACAAAGATTTCTTAACACTAAAGAGTCTATGGAGCCGCAAACTACATGACAGCCCAGCCACCTATCCAGAGGCGCCTCAGTATGGTTTCTGTCTGAACGAGACGATTGCCTTTCTCCAGAAAATATATATTAGCGCCAAGATGATTATTACTACAATTATCAAGGATTATGTGGAGGAGAGAAGAATTTAGGATAGACAACAGAGGTTCTGTAATGCAGTTCTAGACTGGATACTCACTCCTATGGCTTGGGAATGGAGTGGGCCCCGTCAAAGATCTGGTCAAGGGTTCGGCTGGGGTTCTCTCGCCACCGGACAGGTTCTGCTCTCAGCACTGCACTGCGGTCTGCGCAGTCTCTTTGACTGGACCTGACGGGTTCTGGATTCTGATTCTACAATGCCCAACCCTCTAAGGATCTGATAGGTTAGAGGATTCCCTGTCCCCTTGTAGAGGAGGTCCCAGATATGGCCTGCACCCCTGCCCCCATTGCGAGTTGCCAGTAAAGTACTCACCAAGATACGTGACGTATGAGGAGCAAATTAACCAGCAGAGAGCTGCACTGGGACTCTGCCTCATGTACATAAGAAGATCCGTACCGGTTGAAGCAGCGATAACACGACAACCCTGGGCAGCACGGTACCCTATCAGACAGCCGTACCAGCCGCTGATACGAAATGAGGAATACCTGCACATGGTCCACAAAGAGATCCCAAAAGCTGTAATCGAAAGCCAGTGGAAATGAGACGAGGACCAGAGCAGCTTCAAGAATGAACTGAATTGACTACTAAGGCAAACATGCCAGTTCTAGTAACTGCAAGTATAATTGTAATAGACACAGGGGAGAGACACTGTTAAAACATAAGGGAACGGTGCCACGAGACAAGATGGAAGCAACCGCCCTGTTAAACGTGTGTAAATAGGCTTGGAATGCAAGATGCTGAGAAATCACTACTGCTTGCAATGCTTAGTAGAAAATAGAGCGGCAAGCGCCAACAATATATATCTACCTCAAGAAGACACAATGTACACGAGCGACTCCATTTTGTAAAAGTAGAAGTATGCCCAGGCAAACAAGGCCTGACTGGCCAAGTTTCATATCGAGGCCCAAGCCGAGGGAAAGGAGCGGAATCGAAACCTAATAAAGGATGGCTCAAGCCTGGGAAATCGAGGTCAACCCAAGAGGGGGAGGCAAGCTCAGCTACGGAGAATTGAAACTTCAGAGCATACCAGCCTGCCCTGTGAAGGTCAAGATAAGGAGGCCCTGGCTGGGGGTGAGGCTACAAAGAGAGTTAAATACACAAAAAGCTGGAAACCGGAGCAGATTCACGGTGAACCAACACGTGACAAGCCAGGCGCGACGATGTACCACCGTCTGATGTCACCCAGATCCAAGGGGTGCCCTAACTTTTCCTGATAAGAGACTACAGTTTCGAGGCCTTCCTCAGCCAACTAATTGACACATCGCCCTAAAACCACTGATTGATGGAAGGGAGGCAGGGTGAATCTTGGGATACCAGGTACCTGGGTGTCCATTCTGCATGCTGCTAATTAAAGTGGAGATTTATGTTTAGGGGTGTAACTTGCCCAATCACAATGGACCATGTAATCTAGGGTCCTATAGACACTGTAACCAATAGGATGTCGTACTTATAGTGACGTCAATCACGTGTGATGTAGAGGGATGGGCGTAGACGCCCACCAGATAAGAGTTAACCAATCTGCATGCTCTATTGTCGTATACAGATATAACACCTATACTTAAGTTACCTTTCCCAACCAATTATATTGCATCATGATTTTTTGTGTAAGTAGTTCAGCCTATAAAAACGGCTGTTGGACTAAAATTCGGGGAAGTCGGGACGAGGCAGGTGTGTTTGATTCTGCTGATTTCCATTTGCCGATGTATGTATGTATCATTAAACGGACTTTCCTTTGCCAACTTATTGAGTCCTGGTTATTGAGTCGTGCTGGAGTATGTGAATCCTGCACCCTGTCCTCAAATGGTGCAGCTATCTTGTATTACTAGTTCGCGAGGGTGAGTACTGACCAATGGGCCCGTCAGTAATTGCCTCTCCTCATGAACACCCTGATTGGAGAAAGGATCAGCGTGTCATCTTTATGGCTTGGGGGAAAACACTCCCCTTTGTCTCTGTATAGTATATCTTATTCTTCATAAAACACATATTTACAATATACACAACTTGTTAATATTACATAATTTACATGACAGATTGCCTAAGGTACATTTCTGTTCAACTCTCATCTTCCTAAGAGCTTTGGTTGAGAAATGACCACTTTTTGCGCTTTTGGTGGGTTTCTCAATATTATTTCTGCACCAATTTTTATCCATGCATTCACACCTCATCTGGGCACATTTCTGTAATTGTTTTTAGGTTCATAGCATAAACACAGTGGCTACAATATGAATAATTCCGGGGTTTGGTCTCAGAAGTCCAGCTTAGTCTTCAACTGTGAGCACATTTTTTCATTTTAACAATCTCAAAGTTTCCAATTTTTGTCAGTTCAGTGCAATTTGTTATACGCATTTTTCTAAAACATATATTGCTGTGCTTTCTGAATCCACACAATGGTTTGTCTCCGCCTTCAAGGTCTGGGCTGACTCAGAGGTCACATGTCTCTACTTCCTGATAGCAGTTTGTTCTCAGTCCCACCCGAATTAGCATTTTCTATTCAGCCCAAGGATTCCTTTGTCTCCACTGAGAGCAACAGGCCAGGGTGCCACTCCCAGTTCCTTTTGACACCAGCCTGCCAATCTCTTAGCCAAGGGCAGGGGGAAGTCTCCTTTGTCCAGGGAGAAGGTGTGGAATTCGTTTGAACCCAGTGTGGGAAACATTTAACTCTGAAACCCAATGTCTACAAATGGTCTTTTCTTAGAATATAACCCACATTTTTAACACACACATTAAACACTTTCTTGCCTTTTCACAATATAGTTTTAAATTGTATCCACCTCTAAGGCTTCTGATAGCAAGTCTTTCTTTGGCATAGTTTGGGCTCAATGTACAACTTTGCAGCCAATCGGGTAGCGATGGAGAATGTGTTCTTTAGCAGCACATTTCATGAGCTATCTTTGCAGTGGGGCTGTCATTTGGGAGTTGGCAGGTTCACTCCTACTCCCACGTTTGTGAATCAGTGTAAAGGTGCTGGTTTTCCATGAGATAGGAATCATCCAAGCTGTTTAACCCACTTAACCCATTTAAAGACATTCTAGAAAAAGCAGGCACTGAGAGATAAATAAAGGGAGCATTGCACACCCCATGAGGATAAGAATTCCCAGAGCCCTTTGATGCATGAATATGTCTTTTGATCTTATCAATAGAAAAAGTTCTTGTCCGCTCAGTAAGTCTCTTTTCCTGGCTGTTAAGGATTTCAATCAGGCGACGCATACCTTAGTCTCGGCCCAGTATGCAGTGCGCGACTGAAATGCTTATGTTTTTAGATTAGATTCTATATTGAGATGGTACACCACTCATATCGGACCCCCTTTTCAAATACGCCGGGTCACAATGGACCATGAACCAGGCTGGTTGATAAATTGTAATATTTATTTATTTAAAATTCAAAAGAAATCATAACATTTTTAATATGGGGCAGCAATCACCAATGGGGTGATGAGAACAATAGGAATGTAAGCAATGCACTTAGGTTAACCTTCTATTGACACCTCTACAAAACGCCAGGGAATGGGAGCACTTTTTGATTTTAGGAAAGATAGCACTTAAGTTAGAATTTCCCCCTGCAAGGTTCCCTCAACCCACAAATAATCAATTCTACGTGGATAAACAGAAGCAGCAGGTAATCAGGAATGACAAATGGAAAACAGAATTGAAATATGACCTTCCCTTCCCAAACAAGAGAGAAAAACGGATTATAAACCCTGGCAATGCTAAAAATTCCACTCGGAAATGGATAATTAAATAATGAATGTGTGTGAAAACCTTGAAGCAAATATAATTCTCCACTAAAGCAACAATGTAAATGTACAAACAATCACAAGCAATGGATTAGCAAGAGCATACAGTTCGAAAATGAGTAGCAGGTTTTAAAAACATGTTGCAGCAAATGACACGTTGGAAATTTAGCAAACTTTGTAATTCCTGCATGAAATTACCCAAACGGTTATTAATAAAAACGGGTGAAATATTGGGGTGTAGCTACAGATCATAGGTACAATATCAAAGTGAAATTAGGACTCTAGCTGGTGAATTGAGTGAGTTATACAAGATCTAGAAAGGTGCGTTTTGAGTAAAATGGAGCAGTGAAAAAGGAAAGGAAATCAGTTTTGACAAGGACAGTTTTACTCTACACTAGAGTATTCAGGCCAGACCACCAAAGAGGGACACAGTAAGCTCCAGGGTTGATTCGTGAATTCAACCCTAGCTCACCAGCGCCCGCCTTGCGGAACCAGTCCGTTCACTCGAAATAGGATTAATAGCTTAGGATTTACACAAGGCAGAATTATTACAGAGCTGGCACTAGCACTAGAAATCAAAGGCAGGGTTTCAAGAATAATTCTGACAATATTACAAGTTATCAGGATAAGGATATGATGACTTAGAGCAGGGAACTAAGGACAAGACAAGGTATACTATGGTTTTCTATGGTTCCTGTTGATACTTACAGCCCACTTTTTAGTTTTGGATTTTGTACAGTCAGCGGTTCTGTTCACCACACAGATCTGGTCTAAAGGACAGCCGGATAAAATCAGCGGGACAGGAGGAGCTGGGCAGGGACTGGTTACCGGGTGGCACTTCTGGACTGACACTTCTGGTCACTGGATAATATAGGTCATCAGGGTAGCAGAATGGAAGCAGCATGCAGTGAGTGGCAGCAAGCCAAGCTGGATCAGGATGCCAAAATACCACAGTTTTCTCCTGGTGGATGGGAGATTAGTGGGTTTTTAGAATTTGATGCATTGCTGGAGCAGGATCAGCAATGCTTGGGTTTTGCAGTGGACCCTGGGGTAGGATCAGCAATGCTTGGCCTTTAAGTTGGGATCTGGAGTCTGGATAGATGGAACAGGAACTCAGCGCAGGAAATCAGGAAGAGTGTCTGTCTAGAGTCTTGTCAGGGACCCTTATTTATAGTGCAAAATGACATCATCAACTCATAGGCTGGGCAAGGTTAACTACGCAGGCTCCTAAACTACTTGGATTGGGCAGGGGTGCTAGTCTCCGACTTGCTCTAAACTGGTTGGATTTCCAAGGGAATGATGTCAGGTTTATGAGGTGAGTTTTACAATGTCTAAAAACTCCCACATTTACTTTACTGAATATCCGATTTTGCCAAAAACATACATTTCTACAATTGCAATCCCTTGGCAAATTATACACACAGGTTACATATTAGGATCAGCAGATATCAGTCCAATCCTCCAGTCCGTGCGACCTTGTTTCGCCTTTCTGATACATTTTGGTAATTTTACACATGTAAGGTTTGGCCTAAAATTCCACAATTCTATACACAGATGCAAATTATCCCCAGCGATGTATGTACCAAAATGTATGTTTGCAACATTAATGCTTTCCTGGTAATCTGTCATATTTTGTAACTTCTGGTCCCTATGCGGCAATGAGTTCTACCAAGTTGTAAAAGAAAGCCCATGAAATTATATTTGAAACTGCAAACATTTTACATTTTTACTCATTCTTGCTGCAGAGATAAAAAGTCTTTCAAGTTTATTCATAAAATAGTCCTTGTAACCAAAAGGCAGTCCATTGTCACTAGATCATTTTTCTTTCTTTCCTCCAAATGCAACCAACTGTCATTTCATCCCTGTGTGGGATGGGGGTTCCCAGTTTAATTGAAGATTTTATTGCCCCTTCTCACTTCACAGGTTAGTGTCCCAGGACTTCTATTGTCCCAGCCTGGAGCACACACAAATGTCTGACGACCGTGTGAACTTTCTTTGTCCTGGCCCATTCAATGTTTTTCAAGCTGGCAATTTTCACTTACATGTCCTGGAAGTTTATGGTGTGTCTCCCTTCCTTGGGGAAGTTTCATGGCTGGCAACTGGCATTACTGTTTTTTTTAGAGAGCTTGCAAATCCAGCCCATGTGTTTTAAACTCTTTAATTTCTTATTTTGGGTCCTAAATTAAAACAAACCTGTGAAAGAAGATAGCCTATGTGTGTATTATCACCACTAACACAATCCCTTTACATTGCTAAGTAAGCAGTTTTCATTCAACAATTTATTTTAAACAGGACATTTCTATCTTCAGTCAGCAAAGCCCATTTTTCCCCATGTGTTAAAAGCTGCTAGCATTTCTTTATTTAAATTCAGTTTGGCACCTCCACCAGATTGCCCACACTGTCTTTGCAGCTGTAGTCATTTCCTTGAATTCAGGAGTTTTATCTAAAGCATAGATACATTTGCCACTGACCTGGCTCAGAGAGTTAAAGTCTCTTTGAACTGCCTAGCCTGGATACATTTGGAAAGAAATAAATGCGTGTTCCCGTGCAAGTGAAAGTGAAGTTGCTTATTGATTTCTCTGAGAGTTGGTTTGACTGGCCTGTCATTCAGGAATTATGGCTGGTTTTGGTGAAGCACAGTGAAATATCCTGGGCATGGCAGGGCCTTTTTAATCACAGTGGTTTCAGAATGAACAGATGGAATTAGCATCAAAACAGCATTTTTAAAGGGTGAAAATGTTTCATTTGGAAGGGGATTTTGGCTTTTGCAGCAAAGCAACGCTGCTTTTTCACTTGATTCCATTGATAGGTTTCACAACACACTAGCATACTTTTTCAGTGCGTCCCCTTGTTCCATTTTGCCTGAAGTGTGCTAGGCAGCATGGTGCAGCCATCTTTTTGTTGCTGCCAAAATGCACTTTTGAGGTCCTGGTGCGCCCAGGATCCAGCGCAGCCAGGTTGCTGTTTCCTGCGCAAATGCAACTTAGTGATGTGGGGCAATGCCGTTGAGTGGGTCAATATATCCCACATGGCTGAGTCGTGATTGCATGATACATAGTAGTTACTAACATGTACTAGTCATCTTCAGAAATAGGGTTAGTTAAAGCACTACTAAAAAGAGTGGTTACTTGATTGATTGACAGAATTTGCTATTGTTCTGGTTATGTAGAAGCTCTAACATTTCATTCAACCTCGCAGAAACGTATGTTTTTCCATAGTTTGTTTGTTTATTTGGTAATGTTCACCAGCCCTCGGGTAGCTGGGCGCAACAGTCACAAGAATATTTTAGACTTAGTTACAGTATACATGTCATTACATAAGAGTAAACAATTTACAGTGCATAAGAAACAATTTACAATGTTTACAGTTTAGGTACGGGGTACAAAATACACAGTGGAACAGTGTGGGGGCAGTAGTATGGTACACACAGGAACATGCACATAGTTCAAGGATAGCATCAAGGTGGGTGAAGCAGTATTTTAGGAGTCCTTGGTACAAAGCCAGTTCAGCAAGTTATGTCTGAATCTCGAATATGGTTGTTCCACTCTTAGGGCAGTAAGGAGTGCATTCCAGGAGACATCAGCTTTAACTGGGAAGCTAGCTCCCCCTGCTTTGGAGAGTCTGAATCTTGGGATTTCTAGGCAGAGGTGGTTGGATGATCTGGTGTGGTGAGTTGAGACATTTCTGGTCAGTCTGGCAGAGAGATAGGGTGGTGCAGAATTGTTAAGGCATTTGAAGGTAAGGGATGCCATTTTCAGGTGAATCCTGTCACTGATTTTTAACCAATGCTGATCTCTCCTAAGGTTTGAAATATGCTCTCTGCGAGGTATGTTCAAGGCAGCTCTCAAGGCATTATTTTGTAGTATTTGCATGTTGTTATGGATTTTTTTGTTAGCGCCTACGTATAAGGCATTGCAGTAGTCTAGTTTAGACATTATCAATGCATTGGCAAGCGTAATGCAACTAGCTTCAGATAAGTAGGGTCTGCAAGCCCTGATCAGTTTACGGGTGTAAGCTGTCGATGATGCCATATCGCTAACTTGTTTATTTAGTGATAATGTGGAATCAAGGTAAAAACCTAGTGTTTTTACCTCGGATACTACTTTGATTATGTTGCCGTCAATGTTGAAGGCAGCATAACTGGGGCTGAGTTTTTTTAGGTTACAGTCAGAACCCAGAATCAGGATCTGTTTTTTCGTCATGTAGGCAGAGACCATGTGAGGCCATCCATGCCTGAATGAGGAGGTATATCTTATTTACCAGAGCTGTGTCTTCGACAGAATTGCCCGAGAGGGGTGTGAGGATCTGGGTGTCATCAACATAATTAGTATATGTGACGCCTAGCCTGTCAAGTTTGTCGAAGAGGGGCTTGGTAAAGATGTTATACATTGTCAGTGAGACACATAAACCTTGTGGAACGCCACAGGTGATTTGGATTGGGTCTGCTGAGGCTGAAGGGGAGAACACTCTTATTGTACGGTTAGCTAGGAAGGATTGTACCCAAGCTATAGCATCACTCGAGAATTGTGCAGCTGACGCGAGGTGTTTGCATAACACTGCATGATCCACCAGGTCGAAAGCTGCCGAGAGGTCGAGGAGGAGTAGCATAGCTGTTTTACCTTTGTCCTTCAACTCGTCGATTTGTGTCTTGAGGTCAATGAACACCTTTTCATTACCGTGTTGTGGTCTGAATCCAGATTGGCGCGAACCTAGTAGAAGGTTAGCCTCCAAGTACCTTTGGATTTGGAGGTAAGCTACTCTATCGATAATTTTAAGGAGGAATTGGACAGTTGTGATGGGTCTGTAATTGGTGGGAATGGCCGGATCTAGTGTCTGTTTCTTAAGGAGAGGTAGCACTCAGGATTCTTTAAGGTTGATAGTGACAGTGTTTGAATTGAAGGAGGCGTTAATTAGCTTGGAGATAAGGGTGCTAAATCTCTAGCTGCAGCCTTAATTATTTGTGGTGGGCAGCTATCGCCCTGGCAGTTAGAGGGCTTCAGGAATAGTATAACCTTTTCAGTTTCCAAGATGGAGATATTAGTGAATCTGAAAGGTATATCAGTGATTGGAGACCAAGGGTGGGATGGGTGGTGTCTCAGTGGAGCGCAGGGATGCTTTCTAATTAGCTATTTTGGTCTGCAGAGTGACTATTTTGTTGGATAGCGCATCTTGGATGCTGGTGCACCATTTTTATCTTTCTGGGCATTGTCTGTGGGTGGAATAGGGTTTTCCATTTCACGGAGGATGGTAAAAAGCTTGTTGGTATTAGACTTTGCCTTGGTGATTCTTGCATTGAAGGTATTCTTTTTGGTGAGGATTATTTCTTTCTTATAAATATTGGCAAAGTTAGTTAGTGTAGTTTTATTCTCGATTGTGAGAGAGTGATGCCAGTTGGCTTGGAGTTTCCTTTTTTGGATACGTAGTTCTTTGAGCTGGGAAGTGAACCAGTTATTAAGATGGGATTTTTGTTTGCTTTTACAGAGTTTGACTGGTGCAATAATGTCAAGGGCCTTGGCCATGGTGTTATTAAAGGTTGCTACTAGTGCGTTCGGGTCGGAATAATCAGAGATGGCGGTGAGGGTATGTAGGAGGAGAGGAAGTCGTTTTTCAGTAGTAATGTCTTTTTTGCATCTACTAGGGAGAGGTGGAGCTATTGCATGTATTCTCTGTTTTTGGGGCTCAATAGCGGACGAGAAACCAATTAAGTGGTGGTCAGTCCAAGGTTGTGAGGTTATTTTGGTAATAGTAGTGGAGCAGTTCAAATTGGCTACCCAGTATAATATTCACCCTTTTATATGAATAGGTGCGAGGACATTTTGGGTCAGGCCATGTTCTGTTAAAACAGCTTCAATAGAGTGGGCTTGTTTATCCTCGGGATCATTAAAGCCCAGATTGAAGTCTCCTAGTAATAGGAGTTGAGAGCCGTCCTTGATATTGTTAGAGAGGAGCCTGGAGAGGTCTTCCTCAAAGTTTCCGATAGGTCTGTATATTATGAAGATGGTTAATGTGCTGTTATCAGAGATAGGAAGTTTGGCTGAGAGTAGCTCACATGATTTAATTTCTGGGGGTGTAGTTAGCCATAGTGCTGTTTTTTGTTTTGTTTTTTTAAACAATATTTTTATTTATTTTACAACAAGAAACATTCAAACTGTGTCCCACTAAGGCTGCCCCCATCCCCCCACCCCCACCGGGAAAGTTCTTATCGCCGCTCTGCTCTCCGAGAGTCTCTAGTTCAATTTAACTAAACATGTCCAGTATCTTAATTTTGTGTGGGCACCACTGCTCCATATAGTCACTTTACAGGTATTCCAAAGTCACTGCCCACTCCTGCCTGAATTTCTGATGGTTCCCTTGAAGATTGTAAGTAATATTTTCCATCGTTATGTGGGACCATACTCTTCTTATCCAGTTTAATGCCATTGGTGGGTGTTTCTGCTTCCATTTTTGGGCTATTTCCAGCCAAACTCCGATTAGTAGGCCCATAAAGTTACTTTTCTGGGATTTGGTGAGGGTTCTAACTTTCGGGTCCCAAATCACACATAGCCACACCTCCTCCCCTGGATCCCCCATGTCTGGGAACATCAACTTCATGTGCGCCTTAACGTCACTCCAATATTGTTGTAGGATAGGGCAGTCCCACCAAATATGCCGCCAGTTGCCTTCTGCCCCACAGTCCCTCCAACATGCATTGGAAACTCCCCTGTACATGGTGTGTAGTCTTTCTGGCGTGTAGTGCCATTGGAGGAGAATTTTCATCCACATTTCTTTTGATTGTATTGCTTTCGTTAGCTTGGGTATCAGCTCCCATGTGTATTCCCACAACTCCCTTGGTATCTTTTTTCTCAAAGTCTTTTCCCACCTCTCAATGTATGGCCATTGTACTTCCTTCCCAAGAGAATTTATAAATCTGTATATGTTTGAGACTAGCTTCCTAGAGCCATCGTTTGTCATAATGTATTTTTCAAATGGGGTTAATTCTCTCGCGGCAGCTTCTCTTATTTTGGGTGAGTCTAACCAGTGATATAGTTGGTCGTATCTGTATTTGTCTGAGGCATTGAGGTTCAATAGAGAGGTACAGTCTTCAAATGATCTTGTGTCCTACCTGGAACATATCCCCCACCATTTTGCAACCTGCGTCCTCCCATTTTTGGTATGCATTCCTCTCGAGGCCTGGGGGGAATTCAGGGTTTTTGAATAGGGGCATGAATGGTGCTGGGTTTTTTGTTAGTGTGCCCATCTTAGTGGCTCTGTCCCAAATTTCTAGTGCCGTCTGCATAATTACACTTATACGTGTATTGGGGTGCCTATGTTTCCTCCCCACCCATAGCAGGTGTCTCGTGGGTGTGGTTGCTACTGCCCTATCTTGGGCTGCCCAAAGCCTCTGGGAGTTTTCCGGTATCCATTCTTTCAATATCCAGAGTTGGGCTGCCTCATAATATTTTTTAAAGTGCGGTAGTGCACAACCGCCATCTTTTCTAGCCGCTGTGAGAACTGTGTTGGATGCTCTCGGTGTTTTCCCCTGCCATATGTATTCCGTGACCGCTTTCGTTAGGGATTTGAAGAATTTCGGGGTGGGCCTAATTGGTAGGGCTTGAAACAGGTACGTAAGTTTGGGAAGGATGGTCATCTTGATCACCGTCATCCGCCCCCACCATGTTATTGCTAATGGGTTCCACTTCTCGAGGTCCCTTTTTATTTGTCTTAATATCGAGGGGTAGTTTTGGGCATATAGTTGTTGTATTTTGTGTGTCAGGGTAATTCCCAGGTATTTGACCCCCTGCTGTGCAACCTTTAGTTGGAGATCCTCTGCAGTTTATTGAATCTGCTCGGAGTCTCCTGCCAGTATCAGTGTTTCTGATTTCTGTCTATTGATTTTGAGACCTGACAATGTGCCGAATGTTTCTATTTCCTGCATAAGAAGTGGGAGGGAGTTTTCTGGGTCCCCCAGCATCACAAGCATGTCATCTGCGTATGCGGCTATTTTATGTTCGGTTCCTCCCATGTCTATGCCCTTTATTTCCTTATTACTTCTAATCCGCGCTAGTAGGGGTTCCAAAAAAAGTGTGTATAGCAGGGGGGACAACGGGCAGCCTTGTTTCGTCCCCCTCTCAATTTGAATTTTCTCGGAGAGAGCTCCATTCACTGCAACCCTGATGGAGGGTGATTTGTAGTTAGCTTTGATCATCTTGATGAAGGGCTCCCCCATCCCCATTTTCCTCAACGTATGAAAAAGGAACGACCACTCGACTCGGTCGAATGCCTTTTCCGCATCCAAGGCCAGTATTGTCGCAGGGGTGTGAGTTATACCTATTTTTTCCACAATATGTAGGACCCTCCTAATATTGTCGTGCGTTTGTCTACTGGGGACGAAACACGCCTGGTCCTGATGGACCAGGCGTGGGAGTATTTGCGTGAGTCTCGTGGCTAGAATTTTAGTATATAACTTCGCGTCCAGGTTTATTAATGCTATTGGACGATATGATGTTGGGAGTTCTGGGTCTTTTCCCTGTTTGTGTATCACCAGCATTTTTGCCTCATTCATCGATGGAGTGATATCACCTTTGTCTTTGAATGAGTTAAAGAGTTCCGTTAGGACCGGGGCCAATATATCGCTATAGGTTTTATAAAATTGAGCGGTGTAGCCGTCCGGGCCCGGGGCCTTATTTCTGGGAAGGTCTTTAATTGCTTTGATGACCTCTTCTTGGGCAATTTCTTTGTCTAACGTCTGCCTCTCTACTTCCGTTAGTGACGGGAGCGTCACCCCGTCTAAATATGTTCTTTGGGGGGAGTCATCCGGGTGGTCGGACGAGTATAGGTGCCGATAAAAGTGTTCGAATATGGCGCCAATTTCCGTCATTTGTGTTTTCCTAATCCCTTTCTCGTCCTGCAGTGCCTTTACTGTCCTATCCTGAATTTTCCCCCTCAACTGTCTGGCCAGGAGCTTGTCCGCTCTGTTGGCCTTTATGTAATACCAGTGTTTCAATCTTATTAAATGTCTTTCTGCTTTTTTTATACGGGTGGAATCTAGTTGGCTTTGTACGTGTCTCAGAGATCTTTGCAGTTTGATGGTTGGGTTCTTTATAATTTCAGCTTGGAGTTTGTTAATGTTGGCCTTCCCATTGGAGGTTAAGTCTCTCCCTCTGGGCTTTTTGTGCGATTATATGACCCCTCGTAACCGCCTTCAGGGCTTCCCATTGTATTTCTATCGGTATGTCTGGGAGGTTGTTATTATCAAGGTATTCGATGATTTGTTCTCGAATGGTGTTTCCTATTACCGGGTCTCGGAGTATCTCTTCTGGGAGCCGCCATTTCCACAAGCCTGGGCTTCGTGGGGTTAGCATTATTTCCATCGAGAGGGGGGCATGGTCGGAAAGTGAAATGGCGCCAATTTCTACCCTCCGTGTTTTTCCCAGAATAGATGGGGTGGCCCATAGGTAGTCTATCCTCGACATTGATTGGTGTACATGTGAATAATAGGTGAAGCCTTGTTGATCAGTGTTAATGTGCCTCCAGGTATCTGCAAGTGCTAGATTGGACATTTTCTTTTTCAGGGCTTTCGAGGGGGAGCATTGCCCCTGCTGTCTGGGGGCCGATCTGTCCAGATTGGGGTCCCACGCTATATTTAGGTCTCCTCCCAGCACTATTTCCCCTGTGGCGAAACGTTCTAGTTTTCCCAGTGTGTCCTTGAGGAACCCCTCCTGCCCTGTATTAGGTGCGTATAGAGCAGCAAGCGTTAGGGAGCACCCTTCAATTTTCGTGTTCACCAACAGATATCTCCCCTGTTTGTCTGCCTCTGTTTGGAGGATCTGTACCTTTAAGGAGTATTTGAAGGCTATTAAGACCCCTGCCTTTTTGTCTTGTGTGTTTGCCTGTAGTATCTGGTTATACCCTTTCAATCGGACCTTTGTCCTGTCTTGTGTTTTTCTTGGAGCATGATAATGTCATATCTATCCTGTTTCAGGAAGTGCTCCACTTTTTTCCATTTGACTGGAGAGTTAAGGCCTCGAATATTGTAAGTTAGGATTTTAGTCCCCATCCCAATCCTGGATGTTGGTCCCTAAGTGTGTGTCTCGCAGCCATCCTAGAGTGAAGCGCTGCGTCCTGGTGTTCCCCCCCACCCCTATGAGGCAACCCCCAACTTGCCCTGATCCCCTCCCCCCCCAAAACTGCCCTGAGACGGGCTCTGGTTCCTAAGGTCACTCTGGCGTTGATAACTTGCAGGGTGTTCTAAAACCCTTTGGATGCCAAGTGACATTCCAAGTGCCCTCCTCCCCCCTCTCCGCACCTTGTTAATGATTCTGGAAAACTCTCGTCCTGTTTCTTTATCGTAGTCGAGTTGGGTCACTCGTTCTCTCCGGTGTGAGTTGATAGGTAACCACAACGAAGGCATCAGAGGAGACTATCTGTTGGCGGGGGGGCCTTTCCCCTTTCTTCCGGTATTTTTCCAGTGGGATTCCGCTCTATTCCGGTTCTGGTTATCTCTCGTCCTTCTCTGAGGTTCTTCCTCTTGGTCGTGGATGCCCAGTATTTGTCTCCCCTCTTCGCAGGTAGTTATCCTCCTTTGTTTGTCGTCCCATGTGAAAAGGAGTCCAAAGGGGAATGTCCATTTATATCTTATTTGCCTTGACATTAGGTATCTTACAAGAGGGCCCATGTCTCTGCGCTTCTGTAATGTGATCTGTGCCAGGTCCTGATACAGCTGGACCTCCTCCCCGTTCATTCTAATGTGGTCCATTGACCTGGCTTTCCTCAGGATCTGTTCTTTTTGGGGATAAGAGGAGAGGGCTACCAAGACATCTCTGGGCCTTACGCCAGGTTCCCCCGCTCTTTTTGGGCCCACCCGGTGTACTATGTCTGTGGATACTTCTTCCTCTTCCTTTGCGCCCAGGATCTCCTTAAATACCTGTTGGGCGGCATTTTTCAGGTCTCTGTCCTCTATTGACTTGACTCCGCCATATTTATGATTCTTAGGTTCGACCTTCGTGAACGATTTTCAAGGTCCTCGCACTGAATTTCAAAATTGTGAGTCCGTCTCAGCAGTTGTTCCTGGAGCTCTGCGTATTGTTGCGTCTCTTCGTCAAGATTTTGGGTGATTTTCTCCAGGGTGTCCGTCCTCTCCCCCAAGCTCTTAATCTCCGAACCTAATTCTTGTAGGGCCTTCTTCATTTCATTTTTCATGGATTCAAATTGCGTCTCCGTTTTAGCCATGAACTGTGTTTGAAATTCTCCAAACCACATTTTCATGTCCTCTTTAGATGCCATTTCGGGGTCTGCTGTTCCTGTGGTTGCTTTCGAGGGGTGTCCTTCTTGGGCTTTTTTTTCCTTTTGGAGCTAGAGGGAGTAGTCTGTTCCGACCCCCACCGTTGTGGGAGGCTCTGATCCTGTTTCTTTTGGGGGTTTTGGAGGGTAGATTGCGCTGTCCTCCCCCTGGATTTTGACATATGTGCTGATGTTTATTCTCGAATTGTGGGCGCTTCGTTCAGTGACCTGCTCTCTTCAACTGAGAAGTGTTCTCGGTCCGGGTCGGATGCGCGAGTTTCCCGGATTCCGGGTACAGGCCCCCGCCACCCCTGGGCTATCCCTGGGCTGCCGCCTCTGTACCGTCGTTGATGGGATCTCCCCCAACTGTCTGCCACTGAGTCTTCTCCCCCAGGGTCGCGTACTTGTTATTTTGAGCGCAGGTGGGTGATCCCCCACACCCCCCCCAGCGTTCTCTTCTGGTCTTTCGTCCTCACCGCCACCGGCTCCAGCGTCAACCCGCAGTCCCCGCCGGGGCCGCCCTTCAGTCCGCTGTCCTCCGGCGGCTGTTATCGGGGGGGCGGGGCTGCTTCTGCTTCTCTTCCCCTAGCGGTTCCTATCCTCGCTGCCTCCCTCTGTCCGCCCAAGGCCGCGTAGGGGTTTGGGGGGGGAGTCGCGGTCCGTTCTCCGGGTCCCTCGGGCACTCCCGACTGCGAGGGCGATTCCCTCCTCGGCGGTCTTCTCTGGCGCGCGCGGGAGCTTCACGGCCCTCCCGGCAGTCCACCGCCCATATAACTCCGGCTCTAGGCGATGTTGTGAGAGTTTTCCGCTATGTTGATGGGCTCTTTGGCGGTGCGGCCTGGATGGGGGACGGAGCGATGCTCGGGCACGTCCTCCCTCCATCGCCGCCATCTTGGAATCGCTATTTTGGTTTTAACTATGATGACAAGGCTGCCACCTCTGGAGTTGGGCCTGTCGACTCTCAGTATTTTGTAATTATCAGGTATTGCTAACATGAGGGCTGGACCTGCTGCGTCATGAAGTCAGGATTCAGTAACCGCTAGGATGTCTAGGTCATCCATAGCGAGTATGTCTGCAATTTCAGTGTTATGTGCCATGAGAGATCTAGCGTTAATTAAGGCTCCAGAAATAATTGTCGGTTTGTTTTGCCCTTGGAGAGGTTTTTTATTGTTTAGGGTGGTTTGGTCTGAGTTGATTGTGAGGAGGGTAGGCGTTACTTCAAGTATGAGTATTTTGCATGGTTTCTAGGGAAGGTTTAGAGGGATTATAGTCTGTGGCACAGGTCTTATGCCTGAGATAGGGGTCTTGTGTCCTAGTTTTATTAGTCTCGGGTTTGTGGATCAGTCTTGCTCGGAGTCTCACATTTTTTCTCTTGCAAGGTGCAAGGTGTGAGATTGATGCAGGCCATTATTGTAAAGGCACAGAACAGTATGATCGTTAGTTGAGTCTTTACGGTGTGCATAGTTCTTTTTGAGTATAATGTTTATAATTACGGAGGGGATGTGTATGGCTAGTTCAGTGGTAACAAGTGGGATAGGGGCTTGATAAATATATTGGTACACCTGGACGTGATATACTTTAGGTTGGTAATAAATGAAGTAGTCGCCTATGGGTTGGTCCCTTGTGGAGAGTAATCAAGTATAGTTTGGTAGGCTTAGATGTGGTAGGATTATATGTGAGGGTGGTGAACTGTCAGTGCAGGTATATTCAAGGGAGGTGGGCTAATTCCACAGTTAGCATGATAACAGTTGGGGCAGATGGGTACATTGCACATTTAGCAAAGTCATGGGAAAAGGCAGGTAGGCTAGACGCTTATGTATGAAAGAACCAGAGGGGCGGAATATGCTAGTACAAGGTGGTCTAATACAAGTGGTAAAACACAATAATCAAGGTAGGCTAGTTCGCATTTCACAGATAAATAGGCAGAATGTGCAAATACCAGGTGGTCAAATACAAGTGGTAAAACACAATAATCAATGTAGGCTAGTTCGCATTCATAGATAAATGGCCAGAATGTGCAAATACCAGGTGGTCAAATGCCGGTGGCAAAATACAATGAGCAAGGAGCGTTTTCAAGGTAGGCTAGTTCGTGAGGCAGGTTCTATACAAAAAGCAGTGTGTTATTTCAGATCAACTCGAGGTATGTGAGAAAAACTTAGAATATAAAGGTTCTGTTTATTACAGGCGCACAGTGAGCCAAAGGCAGTAGCGCAAGAGCTGTGGCCTGGTAGACTGTGATAGTCGGTAGACTAGAGGCGCGCTTAGTGCGTCTAATGGCACTTGCGTGAAGGTCAGGTGCAACGTACTATGGAGGAATATGTCCTACAGTTGAGGATGGTGTGTTGAACTACATAGAGTGTGTTATTACGAGATACCTGCAGTCACTTTGGTAGAACAGGGGACTCTAGGCAAATTGGTATGCATTCAGTAACTGACTACGCAAACAGTAGCAGCATCTAATGGTGCATCTATAAGATCTACTCACATAATTAGCGATGTGGCCAGTCTTGCAAGACATAAAAATGTTCCAGTTGGTTCTTGGATTGTGTTAAGCCCAGTGTCAAATGTGGCGCTCCCGGTGCGGCCAGGGGCAAACAGGGTTTTCCAGCCTTAAGATGACCTTGGGATGGCCACCGGCTCTTCCGCCTGCCGGCGGATGTTTGTGTATAAATAGTACACAGACACGCGTTGCCTAGCAACGCTGAGGCATCTCAGCCTCGCTTTCATCCTGCATCGTGCCCGACATTTTAGAAATGCTGAATGTCGGCGCGTGCGGTCTGGTGTTTGTGTTTGCTAAAGTTCCTGGTCCGCTTTGCTTTTTAAAGAAGTAAGATTATTTTTAACAGCCATGATGTCATTGGCATAGCCCTATACGTCCTGCCAAGTTCAATCTTTCTGGAAAACACAACACACCACTACAAGGGAAACCACCAACCTTCTTCATTAATGGACAGCCTCGATACTAAAGAGCCCAGGTGCCATGTGAATATTCTAAAACGTTTTCAACCTACCCAAGGTCTGATATATTTGCCAATAACATTCTAAGACAAAAGACCTTTTTTCTTTCTTGTTTCTTCCATCTAATTATGGAAGTTAAGAGAAAAGAGTTTAAACGAACACTACTATGAATGAAAAACAAAAACTAAATTAAAAGAGACCATATTATTGTGCATCACTAAAATCTGATACAAGTTATTTGCGAAGTGAGCAATCCAAAAGGTATATTTCAATTATACGCACTTCCAATTATACTTTTACCTTGTTGCACTAAAATTGATACCTGCACACGCATCTCTGCTTCATTTTATTAAAATAGCACTGTCACTGTTTCTTTGTGAAGATCAGCAATCCCTTGGTTCCTGTAACTACTTATTGCATCCAGTGCATATTGTAATTCACTTCATTTGGCAACAATGCTTAGCACAATTTGAAAGAGCATCCATTTTAAGTATGCCCTAATGTTCTTTATGCCACACTAAACCATGGTTTTGTTGTATCCCCCTTTACATTTCTGTACATTACCATAGTTGATTTTGGTTTCATTCACTTTTGTTATTATTATGACATTTACCACTGTTTGACTTTGTTCTTATTATTTCCGTATTACTAATTACATGTTTGCCCTGTTTTTCAACACTCATTTTATCCATTCTTTGTTCATTATGATTATTAAATGTGCATTTATTACTAACACTGTATTGTGCTAAATATTTCTTATTACTATTTATGGTTTTCTTCAACAATAGACAGTCTTAATCGAGCCTTGAGAAAGCACTACTAGCACGAAACCCTGCCAAGTGTCAGCTCGCCTCTAACCAATACTACCCAATGATTGGGTTTTCGCTCATTCAATAAAAATGGATCAAAACATGTTTCACTGATTTATTTGCGTTGAAGACTAGACCTGTATAATTTTGTGTAAGTGCAGACTATTATTTTCTGATGGAGTTTCTATAGTTTTCTTTAACTATAATCATACCTAATAACCCGTCACTTAACCACCATTATTGTATTTTCCGCCACAGCATGGGTCTATTCTCCCTATTGAAGGCTGATGTGTATTCCAAGAATATGCGTGCAATGGACATTGTCTAGAACTGAAAGCCTTCTCAGCCACTGCACACAGAGCTAAAGAGAAAAAAGGTTGACCGCCCAGGCCGAAAGCCAGTTTGCCAGCACTATGAAGAAGAGTGGATAAGTGATGAATTACCTACCAGAATCAGCTATTGTCCTGCTTATATAGACTCTCAACAGTTCACTCCACCTCTTTGAATTTTGTGGTTTTCGATAGTGTTTACACCAGTTCCTGTGTGATTGTTTTAATTTCCTTATTGCTTCCAGCCTCTGTCTTAGAGGGGCTTTGTCATGTTTTTTAAATGTTCCAATTTCTTCTCGCATTAATGGTTTAATGTTGGCCACAATATGATCCAGACTATTTGGTGCCAGTCTTGGAGTTTTATTTCTATCCATTAGGGTGTCTCTACTATTAATAAATATAATTATGACATTGACAGAGTATCACAAGAAACATTTACTTGTGTGTACATAGAGAACATATAGTAAAGTTTAGCCTGTTAGTGAGAACGCTTATATTTCGACCTGTCCGCTTAATACTATTGCCGGCTGAGCTTACCTTTGTCTCCCCCAATATAGCTGGTGGTAGCACCACTATACTTGGAAGTTCCCATTTAATCACCAACTGATAGTTATTGATTTCTATTCTAGTGTAAACACAAAGTTGTTGAAACTTTAAATCCCCAAGTTGTAGAGAGGTCACAAAGTTCATTGTCCTTTAGGTAGTCAGCTTTACGGTTGAAGATGGTAGTTTGAGAACATTTGAATAGTGATCAAGGTGAGAGACTGGTTACTTAGCAGTGAATGTCCTTGTAATGATTATGATGCTGGTCACCTTAAAAACAGGCTTATAAGAAACCAGAGGAAAATTAAATGTTGAAGAGAGTGGAGGGGTAGGAGCAGTCACGGGGTACCAGCTCACTGAATGGTTGTGGTGGGAAAAAGTAAGCGGGAGGACAGGAGGGCGACATCAGCCCTGTGGATAGATGCCAGCTCAGATGGGATGGTAGATGGAAAGGCTAAAGGTCTTGAGAGGGTGTTGGGTGGAGTGGTGGTGAGAGTGAAGGGCAAGAGAGCGACCAAGAAGGGACAACAAGATGTTCCCTTTTTTTGAGATTTCTGATAAGAAATCTCCCGAAAATGGATGAACTGAGAATGAGGGTGATTAGGATCAGAGTTGAGGGGGGCAAACATTCTGAAGGGCCCTGGATATCTTGTAGGGATGAGAGCACAGAGGAGATGAGGGTAGAGGAATAGTTGGAATTGGCCGTGTCCAGAGCAGTAGTGAGAGTGAGGAACAGTTTTACAAGGAGTGATGCCTTGTAGGATGCAAGGAGAGTAGATTTTGTGGCAGTGACGCAGGATGTGTCCCAGGGTTGTCCCCAGCTGTTGGATGACTGGGTAGACCCATGGTTTGGGAGGTTGCATTCCCCCATTAGCACGACTTGGAATTTAGTAGCAAGAGATTCAAGGAGGACAAGATCACGGCAGAAGAGATTGAGGTTCCCGCCGAATGAAGGCAGTAGGTGACGACAATAATAAGAGGAGCTGATGTAGGAAGTTGAACAGTGATGCGCTGTAAGGTCAGAGAGGGTAGGGGAGATGGGCTGGCTTTGTTGATCATGAGACCCTCACCACTGCCTTTTATAGATATGAGGGGTGAGTGAGAAAAAGTAGCAGAGCCAGTGTGCAAGGCTGCAAGAGTGGCAGTTCGCATGGGGGATGGTAGGTGTGAGTTTGCTGGAGCAGGGGGAGGTGGAGGAAAGAAGGAGCACTTCTTGAGGGCCATGGGAAGGGTAGATGATGTTGGTGTCAGGGTTTTCAGGGTGACCAGAGCGTATTGTAGAAAGACTAGGTGGATTAGGATAGGGGAGAAGAGGGGAGCGGGGAGCATAAGTGACGGGCACAATCCAGAGAATTGTATAGCCTCCATAGGTGAAAGGAGTGGAACGGGTGGTTAGAATAAGAATAGTGATGGCAATAAGGATATTCAGGAACATAGTGTAGTATAAGGGCCATTCCCTGATAGGGAGACATAGACAGGCATCGAGGGGATGTGCTTACCTTTACCAAAGAGGAGTCGAGCAGCAAGAAGAAGGCGTGTGGACTTTCTCATTTCATGTCCTTCTCCCCCCATCCCATGTGTTATGCATATGTTCCTGCCATAGGAACTTGCTGTACCGAATAGCTAGTCTCTCTTTGGCCCTTGCCTGTGAATATCTTAGCTACGTGCCCTGTAGAGACTGACTAATGAGGGCTGTGATCTGTTATGTGACCCTCTTGGGAACTATGAGAATAGCCACGGCTGTATCTTACTTACTCAACTATGATCATGGTAGGCAAGATATTGGCAGGGCGAGGCAGCTGGCAACAGTGCTGTACTGGTGTGTTAGAGCCCTAGAGCTATGGAGGAAAAGGTTTATGAAAAAGTGAAGATTCCTGCATTGGTCATTGGTTAAACAAATTAAGTGATGAGCTTATTTTTTACTTTCATTTATCGATTCTCATCTCAGCGATATCCACCGTACTCTCTTTTCTCTTTTTTATTTATTTAATTAAATTTGTATTGTGCGCTTAAGCCCATGTTCCTCAATAAAAACAGACAATGGAGAGGCAGACAAGCAAAAACCAAGAACAACGTGTAAATTTCAAGGCACAAAATATAAATCGGTCTCTCAATCAGAGGGTTGCTTTTATGTAAACCATTTAGTGGATAAGAAACTTCAGTTTTCTGTCCACCCATCTACATATTCAAGTGTCTTGTGTGGTATTGTGGATATCACAGACAATTTCAGAGGCATGCAAATCAATAATCGCTCAGGGCAATCCACCTTGAAGTAAAAACATGGTCTGCAACATACAACCAGCATAAAATAAGTGTGCTGTTATCTTTAGATCCAAATGTGAACGTGGGATCATAATGACTTCAATTCACAATGTACGGTACTGGGAAATGGCCTATTCCATGAAACACTTGTGTATAGGCGCGCTTTAAATAAAATATATCATGTCATATCATATCATGATTGCTCTGGCACTGTAACTGCACACTTGAATACAGGGCTGAGAACAGCACAGTTCCGGGGTTGTGTTTGGAGAAGTGAGTATAAGCGTTAGTGGGATAGAGTGAAGAAGGGAGTGACACAGACAGCCCTCAGCACATTTAGTGACCTCTTTGAATGCAATCAGCCAGGCTACACAAACCAATAAAGGCTGTAACTACTTTCTCCTACAATGCAGACTATGACAGATGGAGCTATTGGACGGCAACACTCACGTTATTGGACGAATTTGATGCACCGACCCGTCCTGCTTAGAACGTTATTGAGCATAAAAGAAATGCACTCATGGTGATGCTGACAGAAAACCTATCACAATCGATATTTAAGAATACTGCGGCAAGGATTTAATGAGTTTTCTCTAAGACAATATAACCGGACTGGTTGTGCACCTGAGGCATAGCTCATTGCAAACTTGAATGATATTGTGGACATTGATTGGCTGAGATCAGAACTGCAAGATGCCTCTGTAGCATTCGGTAGTCAGAATTCAGACTATCCACTGGATATCCTAATTAACTGCTAACGTCGAATTAGCCCACTTTGCCACACAGCTCTCGAACCTCCCTCGGTCCCCTCAGCCCCCATTTGCAGCTGCCCCATCGGGTCTTCCATGTGTCCCCAGCCACTGGCCCCATTCTCTGCCTTGGTGTACACTCACTGTGAGCCACACCCCTTGCTGCCCAACCATAACCAGTGGCATAACAATAAAGAAGACTCATGGGGAATGGCCGGCAGTGGCCATGGTAGAATGACATTGCCACAGTATTTGTTTTATGAACCTCACTGCCTCCGTTCAGCACCCAACCCTGTAGCATTTTTGAACGAGGTCCCAGACAACACAGCCCGTTAAGCTTCTCAAGTCTTCCTTATGGACCCTCACTTTGATTGGACTCAGAAATGGGGCTTTAGGGTTCTTAAAAAACATTAGTACCCGGCAAGGGTCAATGAGCTTGTAAAATGCAAGCTCATTGGCTCTCGCCCGGACCTTAGCCTCCGCAGCGTCCGGAGTGCTTTCCGCGACTGCCCGCCATGTAAAGGTCACCCTTTCCATCATGGACATTTTTTGCATTGGTTTTAATGCCTGCCATGGAAAGGGAGAAGGGACTATGTGTAGTCCCTTCTCCACAATCCTACGCGGCCATTTCTTTAGCTTTTTATTTCTCGAGTCGAGAAACGGTTGCAGTGCCGTTTCTCGAGAAAAAATGCAATTAGTACCCGGTACGATGTGCCGGGGTACTAATGGAAATATAACCCTCAGAGGGGTGCCATTATCAGTTGGTTAATGCACCTGTGGCTTTGTTAAAGCCATCGCTTTGCTCAGGCTTCTAACTATGGGCCGGGGATATTACCCAACCGGTAATGCCCCCCCTCCTCGGGTCATATTGCCTAAGTATTGCCCAGGGATCCAGGCACGAAAGCTTAAAAAATTCTGGTTCAACCTTTACACATGCCCTGATCTTGAAAAAATTCTGAACATGCTACTAAGTCTACTGATGATGAGGAGCACAGAGCCCTAGGAAGCGCAGAAAGATAAAGTAATGATATATATTATGTGCTGGGAAGATCAAAGAATTTCATGAATGTGAAAGCTGTGGGGAAGGTCGAGGTGACTATCACATGGAGGATTACTAAATCAACATTAGCAGTAGGCCCAACAATTATTAACAAGAGAATAATAACAAATAGGGGTATTGATTGCACTCAATAAAACGGAGGCCCCTACAAATGCCTCTAATGGACGCAGTGAGGTCTCTTGTAGTACAAACAACTAAATTTCTTTTGATACTAATGAAAATAGAGAAGACATTCAATGAAAATAATGATTGATGGCTTGGTCAGAGGATGCTTTAAAAGTAAGGAACAGAAGGCAGTAGAAGGGTCAGAGGATGAAGATGTGATGGTAGAAAAGAAGAATGAAAGAGCTGTTCTGCTCAAAATAGAGGGTGAACCTGAACTAAAACAAAGTTTTAAAAATCAGTAAAGATTGCCCAATGCTGAATATAGGTCAAATGGCGAGGAGTCTGGTAATGGCTTTACAAGTAGTAGTATTAAATGGCAACCAGGTTTTTTCCACAGAGGAGTTTTCATTCTATTAGCATGAAGTATGAAATCACGACCCATATTGTGAATTTGCTGACAATATATTCAACGTCCTAAAACCAATGCAAAAAAAAGTAAACAATGTCCTAGGTAAGATGTTTGAAGTGCACATTAAGGATTTGCTGGGTAGCAGTGAACACGTTTGCCTATAACTGAACAAAATGATATGGTAGAGAACAATATATTAACCATGTAATAATAATTTAGCTAATACCACTGCAAGGACTCTAGGAGCCTTTGTGCACCACCTAACTATTACATAACTTAGCTTGTGGCCTCTATTTTAAACTAAAAGGTGTCAGCAGTGACAGAGGGAAAAAACTGCACCCTTGCAATATAGATGCAATGCAGAAAACAATGATAGAAAAAGACGCAGTCATCAATAGAATGTGCAATAAACTTAGCTTTTGTAATGTTACTATTCAAGCCTTAAATGCCAAAGTCTTTAAAATGTGTGACCTTCAGGGGAGACTGCAATTCTAAATATTGAAAATGGAAATGGGTATTTTATAAGCAAGAGAATCATTGGCAGTCATCACAAGGCAGTTATGTTAATAAAAATACTAATACATCGGTAAAAGTTTGAGAATATGAACTAAAGAAATAATAGTTACATTACTGGAGTTTCTGATAAAAATATTTAAAAAATGTGTCCAAAACCTGCTGTTGTCATCATTAGGCATTATACAAAATTAACACTACTTTCTTCACTTCAGATGGTATTCAAAAGTCCCACATGGATTCTCTATTGGGAAACCCATGCCAGGGACAAAGTAAGAAAAACAACTAATTAGTGTGTGCTCGAGAGTTGGGCCAGGAGAAGGGGTATCCTCGACAGGGGTCAGACTGGATTCCGCCATGGAATGTCGACAACTCTTAATGACCTGATTGTGAACACACTTTGGGATAGTGCATGGCACTTTGGGATAGTGCATGGCTGGCAGGGAATCCCCTGTTTATGTGGCCCTGGTGGATATCAGTAAGGCCTTCAATAATGTCAACAAAAAGCGCCTGTGGCAAAAGTTGAAGGCCTGGAGCATTCCGTCAGGTTTGCTGGCAATTCTTGTCTACTTACTCCGATCCAAGTTCGATTAAACAGTAGGGGCGAACTCTCTAGGCCAATTCCTACAGAGGGAGGAGTCTGATAAGGTTTCATCCTAGCACCTCTTCTCTTTATTCTATATCTGGCCGACATGAAGGATACATGAGATAATCATGCACTACCAAGTCAAAAAATTGGTGGTCAGAGAACAAGCTGGATCACTTATGTGGATGACGTGCTCTTCATTGATTTTACCCCTAGGGGATTACTGCAATTGTTGGGTGCCATGAGCAAATACGCATCTGCTAACGATCTGATAGTCAATCCGGAGAAGACCACCATTATGAGATTCTGCAATGGGAAAAATAAATCTGTCCCTTATAACTGGTTTATGCAGGCTAAAACCATCTCACCTGTTACAGAGTCCATATATCTAGGCTTCCAGTTAGCAGCTCATCCCAATGTGGGCAAGGTGGAAGATAGGCTAAAAGTTAAAATAGATGAATTAGCTGCCCAAACTAAAAATCAGAAAGTTAACTATTGACACTTCTCTGTGATCACCTTAATAACATTTTATAAGGGGAAAGTAATCCCTACTCTGCTAAATTGGATGGATATTGAATCCCAGGCATGGAATTTGAACTGGGAGTGCCTAGAAGGCAGGCTATGGAAAAAGGCCTTGTGCCTTCCCATGTCTATCCCCATGGTAGCACTACAGTACGAACTGGGTTTACTGTCTCTGAAGGCAGGCTTGGATTGGATACTCCTCCAACTATACTGACTCAGTAAGTCTCCTAGAAAAGACTCTCTCTATGAGGACATTTCCAAGGAAGATATGAAACAATTAAACTCGTTTACGAAAGGTTTAACAAACAGTATAATGACCACTCTATCAGACATCGGCAGAACAGTCATGGACTTAGTTGAGAGGCCAAGTAATGTGAAACTGGCTCTTAACGAGTTCGACTGGATAAGAACAGTTGATCGAATGCGCTTACTATCATTGCACGGGAGTTTATCGTATGTGAATAAACCTAGGGGGGCCCTGTCCGGCTATCTGTCCAGATTCCTGGATGGAAGAAGTCGAGATATCATGCTGGGATTTAGGCTAAATGTGCTCCCCACTGGAGATATTATATCTAGGAGGGTAAGACAGAGGGCAGGCAGGGATGTGTGCTCTCTTTATTATCTAGAGTTGCGCCAGACACTGTATCATGTTCTGATCAAATGTAAAGGTACAAGCGAGAAAATTATACAGACATTGCAGTGCTTTGTGAACGACCCAAGTTGGTTACAGTCCATGGACTTTTGGGATTGGCTGTCCTCAGGGCATGAAACATTCTTGACAATGGAACTGATTAAACTGTTAAAAATGTTGGAACTATATAAAGAATATACCTGAGGTCTGGGGGGAAGGGGCATATTTTATTTGTAAATATTGTACTGATGAATATGGAACTGTTTTGTAAAATGTGAAAAGTCACATGTTTGGCTGTGACACATATCAAATAAAAATGAAAAAAGACTAATTAATATAGGACAGTTTAATATAAAGAAATATTTTGAAATTGAAAGAGGTTCATGGTGAAATTGAAAGAGGTTCATGGATGAATGAATGTTTCGGGCTTTGTGTTTCATCAAACTGGGTATCAGCCTAACCACAGCTGGACAACAATGGAAATTGAAGAACTTAATTGATACATGTACAAGCACAAATGGTTTCCCTTCTGCAATATCCAGCAACCTTTACATTTCTTTCCAAAGAGAGTTGAATGTAAGGTTTTACTCTCTGCCAAAGAATCAGAAACAACCTTTCAGATGTTCAAAAATGTAAACAAGAGAATGCAGGGACACACATTTTGAACTAAATAAGGCTTAAGATGTAAGTTATGACTTAGAGGCGGGATATTTATGTTGAACATGAATCCTTCCTGAGTCAGATGCCAAATGATACGGGGATGTCACTTGGGAAGTTGGTGCAAAATCCGTGGAATGGAAGTAAGAAAATAGATATGAAGGAATGAAACTTAGAACTTGGTATGGAGAAGACCAGACAAACAAGGAAAAAGGGAATATTGCAAGGATAGGAAACATAGTTGTTGCTGTACATACAAAAAAGGAAAATAAAATAGTATACTGTAAATCAAAAATCCAGGAGAAAATAAAATGAAACCTATTGTGTGACTGATAATGGCCCGATCTCTAGACATCAATATTCAATATTCAGCATTTATGGAAGAACTCTAACATTCTAGATTAGATATTATGATTGAAGAGGATTACATATGAATGCATTTGACTGAGCACAGAACGGAGAGGAAGCAACAAAGACAAATTGCCTATAGTGTGCCAAGTGTTTAAGTTGATACCTGAGTAAGGTGATTGTATTTCAGCTCATGTTAAGTATTAGTCTTGCGGAGTTTGAAAGCTACTGTGCTAGCTGAAGAGTTATTTTTTAAGAAAAGAATATCATGAAAAAGTGTACAATTACAGAATACTGTTTTTATAACTATGATGATGTCCCTATATACCGAATCGAACCTACCATGAAGAGAGGGACACAGATTCTAGAACAGAATCTTAATTTCCCACTGCACCCTAGTATCGGAACATCCAAAAGGGCCCCCCATGATTGATATCTATCTAAAACCTGCCAGATGACACAAACACTGATACAAAACTGAATGTCGGCGGAAATCTGTTAAGAAATCATAACCATCAAGGAATATTTCTTCTATTCTTATTGCTACCAGAAATAGATTCAAATTCAGAACATGAAATGGCGATTGACTTAATTAACCAAAAGTAAAAGTACTCCCTGGTAAATTCTTATCATTTGGAGATTGTGTTAAGAATAAAGAGTAACCTTTTCAGTGCAGCGTTCTCTTACAGTTAAGTATGTTAATTTGGGGAAAGTAACAATTCTTTAAAGTCCTGAAAAATGTCCTCACACAATGGCAGGAAAGTGCTAAAATATTGTACTTATTTATGGTCATTTGGTATGGACAAATTTGAGATAATCATCAATTCCTTTACCTGTTCAGTGAGAATACTGAGTGTGAAAGTAAGCAATTTCTTTGACGGTATTAGCTTTTACTGATTTGCTGAAATCGTTAGAATGAACTAATGTTTGAAAATTCCAGATCAAATCCTTACTTCTCTGTGAAGAAGTGAAAAACTGGAATGATAACATTTGGTGAGATTATTAATAAGTATGCCATGACCCAATACAAGTTATTTCGATTTGGTAAGCTTCTAAGTAAATGCAGGAAAGCGTACAGGGTTGATGGGTAAAATCAAAAATTGAATAACGATTTACAGGATTCCATAGAGGATTAATAATTAAACATATGTGCACTCAGTGAAGGTACGCTTTGTTTGTAGACAGGAAGCCTGACATAGCAGCCCTGAGAGAAGTGAGGACCAATACGCAGTGTTAGGGCAGCCAATGTTGGCTTTGCCCCCCGCCAGGGATGCTAAAGCTTTCAACACCATTGAGGTACTATAAAATGGGTAATCAGATGTAAAACTGACACACCTGAGTATGCTTGATGTGCTTTTATGTTGATGCAGGTGTGCATAGCAAACATCCCACTGTAGTTGTCTAGTGCACCAACAGCACAGAAAACCCAGTAATATGCCCATCCATTGCATACACCAACCCCATGGCATGTCAAGAGCATCTGCATCAAGAGAAATCTGTAGGCTTCTTGGGCACAAGTTGAGCGGCAGAGAGGTAAATATCCTTTTGAACAATAAGTTCTGTATGTGTTATGTTTAAACCACGATTTGTCCCAAGTATGCACAGGGAAGAAACATAAGACCACTTTCCTGGGCTTGAGGAAAGGGAGAGACTGGTGTCGGGAGTCGGCCTGGTTTTCCTGGGAGCTCTGTGTAGCCTCTTGACGTAAAAGGAATCCCCCTGACAACCCCCCGATGGGCCGGGTCTCGGCTTGACCGTCGGGAAGCTCCCAGGGAAACCCTTGTGAGGAATAAAACCCTTGGAAGAGCTGCTAGTGTACGTTGTCTTCCTGAGTTGACCAGGCGTGGAAGGCTGGTCTGTCTATATTTCTGGCAGGTTTAAAGAATCGGCTCCGGGACTGAACTGTCGATAAGTAGAGAAGAAAATATATAAAGTTAATCCTAGTAGCCTGCCCGAATAGGAAGGAATCCTAAGCTAGGACTCTGGGATCTTACCATACGTGAGCATAAAGAATGCGACTTGGTAAGTAATGTCCCTTAGGATGAGCAGAATAGAAAAGCACTGAGGAAACAGAAAAAGACAGAGAGAACCAGTTGTAGAGAAATGAGATCCTAATCAATGGTGGGAGTAATTCCACTAGGAAAACCTACCCTTCTACTTTAAAGCCTTTTTGAGCCAGCCTTGGAGGATAAGGTGGGTTTGCCTGAAGTGTTCCAGAGAAGGGACCTAGCTGTAAGAAAAGAGTCTCTGTGAAGGCGGGTTTCTAATAACTACGAGGCTGCCGTGAAGAATATGAAGTAGACAGATATTTTACCTAAAGGTTCCCTGCAAGAAAGCGCAAACTGTGCTTTCAATGGGCAGGGTTTACCCCCACACTGGCCGTGAGTGAGTCCTGTCCTTTAGCTGAAAGAGACCCAGCTGATTCCTAAGTATACAAGAGAGGAGACAGGAAGATGAAGTGAAAGCACAAGTAAGGCACAATTAAGGTAGAGGAAAATTTGCAGTCCTAACGAACGAACTTACGAAGCGTCTGCTGGCTCCTACGAGAGTAGCAACGCGTCTTCCCTCTGCCGTTGCCGGGCAATAAGTGAGAGAACAGGAAGTGATCAGAGAGGCTTGCAGAGCATCCTGGGAATGAACAACTATACTGCGCATTACGATATTGTTTGGTGCCGAAGCGGCGACCATGTTGGAATTAGGCCGGGATGGGAAATCCATATTGATGACCATCACAATATGCCCCCTTTTAGGTTTGTTCCCTCCCGGTTTGGCCGGGTGTTTCAGATGGAAATCTTTCACCCGTCGAGGTGCATGAATTGCAGTTTCAGGTTCCAGGTGCAATCAGCAGGGGAATACCAATCAACTAAATACTATAAACGACCCCAGTGATACCGGGAGTCATAGACTCCCTTGACTTCGTATTCTGGTCCTGAGGCATACAGTTCCGGTGGAGGATGAACTGAGACCACCGGGTGAAATGTACTTCGATTATCAGGTTTTAGTTGCGATACGTGGAACACAGGATGGATACTTGACCAGGAGTTAAGAAGCCGAAGTCTGAAGGCTGCTGTACCAACTGTCGAAATGACCTGGAAAGGACCAAAGAATCTAGGGGAGAGTTTTGATGGCACTAAATGTTGTGGAAGGAACCAAGAGGACAGCCATACCCAGTCCCCTGCTTTGATCACTGGTGCTGGAGTTCTATGGCAATCAGCAAAATGCTTCCTTTTTACTTGTGAGCATTGTAGTGCAGCCAATGCTGAGCGATGACCCTGACGTATCTGATCCATTAAATAGTCCACATCCGGAAATTTGGTTTCAGATCTTTTCATTGTGGGAAAGGATGTAAGATTGAACCCATAAGTACAGTGAAAAGGAGTTGTGTGAATGGCAGAATGATAAGAGTTATTGTACGCGAATTCGGCCATGGGTAGCAATTCTTTCCAGTTATCCTGGACTGCTGATACGTAACTCCAGAGGTAGCCTTCCAATGTTTGATTAAGCCTTTTGGTCTGGCCTTTTTTTATTGAGGGTGATAACCCGAACTGAGAGCCCGAGATATCCCAAGGTATGTGCAGACAAGTTTCCAATATCGCGAAGTATATTGTGACCACCCGGTCAGAGATAATTGTTTCGGGTAAGCCATGTAGGGTGAAGATGTTATTGCTAAAGATGCGAGCCATTTGTGCAGCCGATGGTATACCAACCAGAGGGATGAAGTGAGCCATCTTGGATAGCGTGTCAATAGTAACCATTATGGTGGAACAGCTCCCTGATGGCGGAAGATCCACTATAAAGTCAGTTGATATTATCTGTCATGGGCGAGAAGGTAATGGCATCTTTACCAATTCCCTGAGGGGTGCTTGTCGAGGTACTTTGGTCTGTAAACAGACAGGACATGATCTGACGTATTCCTTAATATCCTTCGGTACTGTAGCCCACCAAAAGACACGTGAGATCAATTCGAGAGTAGAAAGAAACCCACAGTGTCCAGCTGTCTTTGAGGTGTGACACATGTCTAGAACTTCTTTTTGTTGGGATCGAGTGGGGATGAATGCTCTACTTCCATGAAAGTAGCAATCATCTTCCTTGATCAATGCCATCTTATCTGCACGTGAAAGTTGATTCTTTATAGTGTATTTGGATTGTGTATTAAGTCGTGTCAAAAAATCTGGTGCTGTGTATAGTCCCAAAGCCATCTGAGGTAAGATGGGTTCTGACTTGAAGAGTTCATTAGGGAGGTGTTCCTTGCGAGAAAGAGCATCTGCTTTCGAATGATCCCTTCCGGGAATAAATGAGAATGTTATCCTGTATGGTGAAAAGAAATGAGCCCAGCGAGCTTGGCGGCTGTTACAGGTCTGTGCATATTGTAGAATTCTGAGATTGTGGTGATCTGTCCGGACTTCTACTGGATGTTTAGCTCCTAGGAGTAAATGACGCCATTCTTCAAAGGCTCACTTGATGGCTAGGAGCTCCTTTTCTAGAACAGTATAGTTAAGCTCAGCTGGTGCAAGTGTCTTGGATAGATAGGCTATTGGGCGTTCTTGGTTTGAGTTGTCCTGTTGGAGTAGAACTACCCCTAGAGCATATTGTGAGGCATTGGTTTCAACAATGAATCTGCGGGTTTGGTCTGGAGTTAACATAATGGGAGCTGAGGTAAACAACTCTTTGAGTCTGTTGAACGCTTGATCTGTGATCGGAGACCATGTACACTTAATTCCCTTTTTAAGTAGATTCGTCAAAGGCTGTGTAAGTCTAGAGAATTCGGTACAACAAAACGCTGGATATCTTTGCCTGAAGTGGGAGTGGGCCAATTCTGGACTGCGGACACCTTTTCCAGATCCATTGCTATTCCCTTGGCCGAGAGAACATACCCTAAGTAGGTAACCTGAGTTTGGTCAAAGGAACATTTTTCTAACTTACAAATGATTTTGTTGAAGCCGTTGTAATACCTCCTCCACATGTTTTAGATGTTCTTCGATATTGAAAGAAAAGATCAGGATGTCGTCTAAATAAACAACCATATTGTGAAGCAGCAGATCGGCAAAGATATGGTTTATAAACCTTTGGAAAATTGCCGGGGCGTTAGATGATCCAAAAGGCATCACTCTATATTGGAAATGCCCAAACAGGGTTCTAAATGCCGTTTTCCACTCGTCACCAGGCTTTATTCGGATCAGATGGTAAGCTCCTTTTAGGTCCAACTTGGTATATATGTTGGCCCCTTTGACGGCTTCCAGAATGTCGGGTATTAATGGCATTGGGTATTTGTCCGGGACTGTGATTTTGTTCAGACCACGGAAGCCAATGCATGGACAAAGTTCAGCCGTGTTTCTCTTGGAGACAAAGAATAGAGAAGCAGCTGCAGGTGAAGTGGGTTTAGTGATTAGGACGTGCTTTAAGTTGGTTCTAAGATATTCACGGAGGACCTCCTTTTCGTTGTCTGACAAAATATACATTCGTAAATAACAAGAGGGGTCCTTGGAGACTCTCTGCCAGACATGAGTCCTGGTTACAAGAGCCTTACCCAGAGTCTTTAGCTCACTATCTTTCACAGAGGAGAAATATCCTAAACATATCAGTCTTTGTCCTGCCCTGGGGCAGTCCAGCACCGAAATGCTAGGCAATTCCCCTCTGAACAAGAGTACCAACAGCAACCCCAGACACGTGTTTCGGTCTGGTTGAACCTCATCAGTAGGGTGTATCTGTGCCTCTCTAAAAATAGTGAGCAAGGGGTCCACGTCTGGTTTCCCCTAGTAACTGAGGGTGAGACCCAAAGTTACTTGAAATATGCAAATAACCCCTTGCTCACTATTCTTAGAGAGGCACAGATCCACCCTACTGATGAGGTCCAACCCGACCGAAACACGTGTCTGGGGTTTCTGTTGGTACTCTTGTTCAGAGGAGAATTGCCTAGCATTTTGGTGCTGGACTGCCCCAGGGCAGGACAAAGACTGATATGTTTGGGATATTTCTTCTCTGTGAAGGATAGTGAGCTAAAGACTCTGGGTAAGTCTCTGGTAACCAGGACTCATGTCTGGCAGAGGGACTCCCAGGACCCCCCTTGTTAATTAAAATATACATTTGTCCAAACGGCAAAGGTTGATCCGGAACTAATTCAATAGAACAATCATCCCTCCGGTGGGGGGGCAATTGGGTGTATTCAGAGATTGAAAACACTTCCTGGTATTTATGATAGGTTTCGGGGAGACCAGTAACATGATTTAGAGAAGTTATCCCCCGATTATTCATTGGAGCTGGGGCAGAGTCTACCATCACCGTCTGTTGATCTTTAACACAATGTGTAACACAGTATTCAGATCCCAGAAAGAAGGATCCCGCTGTTCAATTAATGTAAGGATTGTGTTTCTTTAACCAAGGTAAACCTAAAATAACCGGATGATGGGCTGCCTGAATAATGTCCAACGTGATAATCTCCTGATGAGAAGAGATGGCCATTAGGATTGGACTGGTTTGGTCCTTGATGGGTCTGGAAACCAAGGGACTTCTGTCCACACTTTCCACTGGAATGGATACCAATTTAGTGGATCGGCGAATACCATGTGAGGCGGCCCATTGGTCATCAATGAAATTACCGGCAGCTCCGCTATCCACTAGTGCTGTTACATTCTGCAGTAATCGGTTCCCAATGGAGAAGGAAACGATGAGTACTAACATGTGAGTGTTAGTCTGACTAGTGCAGAAAGATGAGTATGATGTTTGTGAGGAACCCTGTTCAGGCATTGGTTCCCGTACCGTGGTTCCCCTTAGGCCGGGCGCTGGCGTTTCCGGAACGGCGAGGTGGTGTAATCGGGCAATCCTGAACCGTGTGAGTATTGGCACCACAGTACATACACAAACCCAAGGTTCTCCTACGGTTCCATTCCTCAGGGGTTAAGGGACCTCGGGCTGTTGCACCTAATTGCATTGGTTCATCAGTGGTCTGTGGACGGGATGAAGAAGGTGCGAATGATGTTCTTGGTGTCCTTCCTCTTCTTCTCTCTATTGACCTTTCTTTCATACGGTAATCTATTTGCATTACCAGTGCAATTAATTCAGTCAGTGTTGTGGGACGTGGTACCCGGGATACCTCGTCTTTGAGGTCTTCCGACAGTCCCCTTCTGAATAAGGTGACTTGAGCATCGTCCGACCAAGTGGTCTCACTTGCCATCTGTTTGAATTTTGTAATGTAGGTTAGTATGTCTAAACTTCCTTGCCTGAGGTCTAGTAGATGTTCCTGTGAGGCCACTCGGATCTCCTGTCGGCCAAACATGGTGCGGATACTATTGCAAAAGGCTGTGTGAGAGTCTAAAATAGGGTTATTGTTGGTGATTAATGGAGTGGCCCAAGCCAGTGCTTGCCCAGTCATTTGTGACACCATATATCCCACACGATCTCTATCGGTATGGAAATATGCTAGTTTAAATGTAAATTGCACAGCACAGGAATCCAAAAATTCCTTGACTTTATGTGGGTTGCCATCGAACTGGCCACCAGGTAAAGGGCCTGGAGGTACATCAGAGCAGTGTGGAATACGAGGGGCTGCAGCCTGCTGCGCAGTCTGTTGTTGAAGCTGTTTTAAGGAGGCATTCTCCTGTTTCAGCTGTTGTACCTAGGGGGTTAGGGACTGAAAAGCAGCAATCAGCTGCTGGATTTGCTGTTGCTGCTGCTCCATGATTTGTGGTTATTTTATGTCTCCGCCCCAGAACACTTAAGACAAGAAATAGAAACTGGCGTTTCTATCTGTTATGTTTAAACCACAATTTGTCCCAAGTATGCACAGGGAAGAAACATAAGACCACTTACCTGGGCTTGAGGAATGGGAGAAACTGGTGTCGCGAGTCTGCCTGGTGTTTCTGGGAGCTCCGTGTAGCCTCTTGACGTAATAGGAATCCTCCTGAGAACCCTCCGATGGGCCGGCTCTAGGCTTGACCGTCAGGAAGCTCCCAGAGATCCCTTGTGGGGAATAAAAGCCTTGGAAGAGCTGCTAGTGTACGTTGTCTTCCTGAGTTGACCAGGCGTGGAAGGCTGGTCTGTCTATATTTCTGGCAGGTTTAAAGAATCGGCCCCGGGACCGAACTGTCGATACGTAGAGAAGAGAATATATAAAGTTAATCCTAGTAGCCAGCCCAAATAGGAAGGAATCCTAAGCTAGGACTCTGGGATCTTACCATACGTGAGCATAAAGAATGTGACTTGGTAAGTAATGTCCTTTAGGATGAGCAGAATGTGAAAAGCACTGAGGAAACAGAAAAAGACAGAGAGAACCAGTTGTAGAGAAATGAGATCCTAATCAATGGTGGGAGTAATTCCACAAGGAAAACCTACCCTTCTACTTTAAAGCCTTTTTGAGCCAGCCTTGGAGGATAAGGTGGTTTGCCTGAAGTGTTCCAGAGAAGGGACCTAGCTGTAAGAAAAGAGTCTCTGTGAAGGTGGGTTTCTAATAACTATGAGGCTGCCGTGAAGAATATGAAGTAGACAGATATTTTACCGAAAGGTTCCCTGCAAGAAAGCGCAAACCGCGCTTTCAATGGGCGGGGCTTACACGCACACTGGCGTCATCTACCCGTGAGTGAGTCCTGTCTTGTAGCTGAAAGAGACCCAGCTGATTCCTAAGTATACAAGAGAGGAGACAGGAAGATGAAGTGAAAGCACAAGTAAGGCACAATTAATATAGAGGAAAATTTGCAGTCCTAACGAACAAACTTATGAAACGTCTGCTGGCTCCTACGAGAGTAGCAACGCGTCTTCCCTCTGGCTTTGCCGGGCAAAAAGCGAGTGAACAGGAAGTGATCAGAGAGGCTTGCAGAGCATCCTGGGAATGAACAACTATACTGCGCATTACGATATTTTTAGGTGCCGAAGCGGCGGCCATGTTGGAATCAGGAACAACTAGACTGACTGCGCATGAAGTTATTGCTAAGTGCCGAAGCGGCGGCCATGTTGGAATTAGGCCGGGATGGGAAATCCGTATTGATGACCATCACAATATGAGAAATTTGGGGCATGCTAACAGGCAATAGTGCCTGAAATGACTTGTTCGCAAAAGGGTGATGATGTGAAATAGTGATGTCATATAAACATAATCTATACTCAGCCATGGTTCAGGCGAATCCGGAATTCCAATCTCCACTTTGAATAAGATGCACCAAATGTTAAATAGAAGAGGGCCCATTAGTGCATATGCTATACAGCTGTTTCAATATTCAACTCAATTGGAGCTTCATCTGGAAGGAAAGTAAATATAAGAATATTAGATCTCTCTATTTCCACTATTCCTAAACTGCTATGTTTAGGGGTAGATGGGATAAATAATATCATCTTCTCTTCATAAGAGAATAGAATAACATTTGCATTGATTTTAATTGCTACGAGACAAATAACATACTGGAGATCATTGAAGAAACTGTTTTTTTTGCAATGGCTACAGCATGTGAAAACGCTGTTGTCTATGAGAATCTAACCTTGGCCATAAAATATTCTGGCTGTGTCTATATCCAACCATCTGTTTGGCAAATTACTCATTCATCAGCCAAAGCACAACACAAATATCTAGCCTCCACTAAAGCATATGGTTAGTGGTTTAAATGCTGCTTGCTTAGATATGTGTATGATCTACATGTTCCAGATTTAAAACTGGTATAACCAATTCAGCCTTTCGTCCTTCCAAGGTCGTTTAATGGGTCCCAGTTGCGCATGGGTAATTAGAATTTTATTATAATTGTATGTACAAATGTTCTATGTGAAGCGCACTGGCGAAAGTACGATGTAAATAACAGATTATCATCTAGCTTACATCTGCAAGAGAGGGTGCCCAGACTTTGGGGTGCAACTGGCCCCACTTGCCACTGAATGCCACGAAAATAGTAGGGTACAAAACGGCACAGGCAATGGTCTTAATTGTGTGTTTCCTATGTGCCTTCGCTTTAGATACATGCAGCCAATAAGAGGGTTTCACACGCGAGCTCACCTCCTGCGCCATGTCCCGCAGGTTCCACCTCTCCTTGAAGACACACATATCTAAAAAAACTCACAGCTTGGTATCCGCTCTCCCTCCTGTGGAAATTCAAGCCCGTCCTCTCTTCTGACAGCTTTAGATCCATCGTGCAAGCACTGGTCCTATCCCACCTGAATGGGGCAATGGACTCCTCGAAGCCTTCCCGTCATCTTGCCTTGTGCCTTGAGAAGTGTTTTACACGCGGCTGCATGCCTCATCAAGGGTCTACGCAGATACAACCACATTAATCTGGCCCTTATCAACCTTCACTGGCTCCTAATGCATGCGTAAATCACCTTCAAGCCTTGCTACATCATCTATAATGCAGTCACTGTCAAGTCACCCAGCTACCTCGCGGAGAAACTCAGCATCTCTGGTGGACAGTACACCACCAGAAAGGAAAGGGCCAGAAAACAAGACTTCTCTGCCTGCTTCCCAAGACTATGGAACCTCCTCCCCATCAGCATCAGACTTGCCCTCATGCTCCTACAATTCAGAAAAGAACTCTAGACCCACCACTTCAAGGAGTAGCTCCTCCTCAACAAGCCATTACGTCGCCCCCTGCGCTACCTGACTCGCTAGATGCCACCCAGCCCTTCTCCTCCCTGCTACCTAGGGAGGAGAAGGCTGTACGCCTCCTCTGTGCCCCTCTGTATCCTACACCCCACTGTATTTCTGTTCTGGTGTTACCTCTGTAAAACACTCTGTTATGTATGTGTATGGTTGTATACCTCTGAAAAGCACTACATTGCTTCTAGAAGCTAGGTCTGCACTCAATAAATACCATAATAATACGATAATAATAAGGAGGCGCAGAGTAGTTTAGTGTGCGTGCCAAGTGCATGCATTTCAGTGTGGAATGTGTTACGATATTTCGCCAGAGAATAGGTACTATTATTGAAATAGACAAAAAGGCCTGTCCATGCTACCCTTTGTTTATCTAATAGTAGTCCTCATTGAACAATATACCATGGCCACCAGAGTGGAGTGTGGAGTTTCAAGATACAAGTTACCAATATCACAGTAAATAAAAAGGAATTACAGACAGAGGTATTGTTTAACTATGTTCCTTCTTTATAATTCATGTGGAACAGTTATGTACAGATAAAGCTATTGCTCTTTACTGAACTTCTCAATTTCCTAGGCAACACATTCAAGAGTCACATAGGCTAGGGTCATTCACAAGATCAATGAGGATGTTTGCGGCTCACTGGGACTAAAAAAGTCTACGCAATTGTACAACCCTTTGCAAAGGCAGCCAAACAGTTCTTTGTCCAACTGTGATGCTAAGCTGACTTGCGATTCAGGCCTTAAATCAGTCATGACCTCATTGGCTGGGGGGTTGGGGGATTGTCCAGAAGATGAGCTATCTTAACCTGGGTTTCACAGCTGTGATATAAAGGTATGCTTTTCATTTGCACCATGGTTCGGAGTTCACTGGTCTCTAGCAGTCCATTTCTATATAGAACTGGGTCCAGAGGTCAAACTATGAACCAAAGTAGCGGAGCGTGAGCCAAAAGCATCACAGTAATCCAGATGGTAATGTTGGTCCGGGACTCTTCTGCTATTGTTGGGAACTATCTTACAAAGGCTTGAGTAGGGACTCCATGATAAGGTGTCTTTGGGTGCTTTCAGCTTTGAGCTGTGAAATGCTGTTTTATTTATAGTCAGGAACTGTCATGGTCTAGCTGCACAGGTGTATGTTGATGTTGCAGAAGTAGTGGTCAGAGCATTGAGGAAAAATAGATCCCTGTGCTGATCTAATTCTGTAGGTTGGTATATGTCCTGCTGCCATTCGCTGGGTAACCCCTGGATGATGCTCCAGTAGTCCCGTATTGTGAGGTAAAGGAGAGAAAGGGGGGGGCAATACCCTGTTGGTTGTGGCACTGGACTTGAGGTATCTTGACCAGTTACGGTAGTACGTAAGTTTCGAGTGAATGATGAGTCTCACTACTTAGGTTGAAATGCAGTGATGATTTATTGGCATAAGATTGTCAGAAACATATAGCACTTGTGGCGCCAATCACATGAGGAGTGCCGACATGTGTTTCAACCAAAGGGTCTTTGTCAAGGCAGCTTAGGTAATGCTGGTATATTTTCCTGACTGAGGGAGAGCTGGTTAGCAGCTGTGGATCCAGCAAGGCCTCTGTCAATGAGATGCACGGTCCAGTGATCTTTCGATGTTGGGCTTCATTGATGTTTGCCTTCATTGATAATGGTGTTGTTTAAGGTCACGACGAGCTGAAGATGGCAAGAATGTCCTGGCAGACATTACATAGTACTAAGTATATTGTACACTATCATTTAATACCAACTGATAGTGCACTCATTTGAATGTGTAAGACTGTCTAAAACAAACTTGTAACTATAGGGTAATCAAAGTGATGCTTATTGAATGTAACCAATTATTTGCTATAGATAGAATATTTACTGTTACTTAATTGCACCAAAGTATTTAAGTGAAGCTACTGGTAATTTTGTTTATTTCTTTATGGTACACAGTAACCTTTACAAAAGAATTTTGTTTTTAAAAGCAGAATCAAGATAAAAAACACTCTCACAAAATATTACACCACAAAGATAAGAACACCAATCTGATAGTACATTTCCAAAACAGACAATACCCAATAAATGCAGAATTAAGTTACAGGCAGAAAGTATTTTGCACCACTAAAATAATTCCAATTTTACTATACATATAATCACTCAGTTTTCTCATATGTTTAAAGTTCATTCCACAATAATTTTTCCAAAATCTTAATACGGCCAACTGAAGTTTGATTAAATGTTCATCCTTGCATATATCCGGTTATTTACATTGATTCTTTTACCATGTGGCATATCCAGCCATAAGAGATTCAAATGAACACATTCCGTATTAGGCACATATTGACTAAAACTACAAATGTGTTCTTTTCTTAATCCATCACATTCTGTTAAAATATGTAGTAGTGTTTCACAAATTCACTTTTGTTTACAAAATCTACAAAAGGTAGAAGTCTCAATGCAACCAGATCTTATGTCCATTATTTCCCCTGTCCCAAGCACATTGAAGCGGAATCGCATGAACTCCTGCCTCCATGATCTGTCAGGGAATGGGGTCAAGTATGGTTTAGGCTCCCCCATCTTTTAATGATTAGATACAAGATGCCTATACAGTTTAGTCTTCAGAACTTCATTGGCCGTAAGATTCCAATCAAAGTGAAGCAGTAATTTCTTAACTTTCATTGGATTGGAAATAAGCTCACAGGGTACTCCCAACTTGTCAAGGGCTGCATTTGCACCCGCCACCATATTTTTAAGATACTTTGAGGCAGGAAAGCCACTAAGAAGACCCTTACCCATAATTTCATATAAGGTGGTTTCTTTACAAGTGATCAATTTCCTATATAGTGATAGTCTCCGCCATTCTATTATACTTCTGATTGAAAAAAGTCCAAGGCGTAGCGAATGGCTGTAAGGGGAACACATTTAGGCAAACATCTTACAATAGATTTTACCAGTCTGGACTCATATATTGCGAGTTCCCTCCTGCACCACGGCAGGGCCAATTCAAAACCGTAGTATAGTTGTGCCACTATTTTATTTCTATACAAGCGTAGACATGGTGATATTGAGAATTTTCCATACTTGGAATTAATTTTACATATCTATGATATCATCGGATTTACTTTAAAATCAAGGTGATCCTGATAATTTTTCTTGTCCCCAAATATGGGGTAACCCAAATATCATATAGCGGTACTCATAGATCATTTTTCGTGGTTTAAAAACCAAGAGATTTTTTAGGTTTTTTCCCGTGTGTCAAACATAGAATGACAGTCTTACTATAATTGATTTTTAGGGAGTTTGCACCAATGTAGTCTTTAAAGGCAATAAGGAGACATTGTAGGCCTATGGGTGTATGATCATACAATGTCACATCATCAGCATAGGCTGTCCAATATACCTTAACACCATCTACCATGGGTGAGACCACAACAACATTTTTTAGGTAACTGCCAACATCAAAAAAATTCAAATTAAAAATAGTAGGTGCGTAAATGCATCCTTGCCTTAAACCATTATTTACCATTATTTCTTGCGATAGTATTCCTTGAGCGCTAACTCGCACTTTGATTCTTGAGTCCTCATGCAGATTATATAAAATAAACAGTAAAGGCGCAGGCTTTCCTAAATTAACTAGTGTTGTCCACAAAATTGTTCTATCCACCAGGTCAAAAGCCGACGTAAGATCGATAGAGGCCACACAGATAGGGGGATTCCCAGAAGTCCAGGCATATTGTTGCATGATGTTAATGAATAAGCCCCCTGCATCTGTTCCAACATTCTTCCTAAAACCGAACTGGAATATCGACACGATGTGAAATTTATCCATCCAGTTCTGGATATTTTCTAAGATGAGGCCTGCAAAAACATTGGAGTCAACATCCAGAAGGGCTATTGGTCTATAGCTAGTAGGAATAGACCGGTCGCCCTTCTTATAAATTGGAACAACATATGACATACACCAGCTCTTTGGAATAGATTTTGTATTCAGAATATCTTTAAAAAGGAAGAATAGAATTTTAGCCCATAAGTTTGGATTCCCCTTCCTAACCATACTACAGAGCATATATTCGGACCAGGAGCTTGGGAAGCAGAACTACGCACAATGATTCTTTCAATATCAGTTACTTTAATTGGGATATTCCATAAAGCACTGCTTATAGTCGTTAGGGGGTGGGGGGGGGTTGCACCCCAAAATCGGGGAGCTATATAATTTGCCAAAGTGACCTTCCCAGACCTCAGAGCTAATACATACCATTTGTGCTTTCATTTGTGCTGGCCCACCTTTATTAATCAGGGCCCAGAATTTTCATGTGTTGGAATCGTGAAGGAATAAAAGCATATCCTCTGCATCCTTCTGATAGAGTTTAGCACGAAGGTGTCTTGCTTTAGTTTTTAATAATATTGATTTTACTAGTATGGGAGTCTATAGGGTGATCTTTATAGAATGCTCAAATTTATCGATTCCTATGATTATTCAGGGTATGCATTTCTTTGCAGAAGGAGTGCTTATGTGTCACTCTACCTATATGAGTTTGCTTATACCTGATGTACCATTTATCACTGAATCAATATAGTTCTCAAAGGCATCATGAGATTAGATCTTTAATTTCTTATCGAAGTCATGTTCTTCGAAGTCCTGCTGGAAGGGGATATTTATTTTCCCAATATGCACAGTGCCAAGAGATTCTATATTGAGGTTTATTAACTGACAATACAGGAGTAAATTGCCCATCATCACGGATAGTAAAATCTACTTGTAAAGACATTTTAAATATTTTATGATCACTCTTCTGGGCAGGAATTAACAACTCTTGTACTAGATTAAATATTGTAGCATTAGCAAAGATATAATCTATAGTAGAGTCCTAGTTTCCATTTGACCATGTCGAATGTTCCTGTGTGACTTCCAATAGGTCATTGACACAATACACCCCCCACCCTAGAAGGAATTGAGACCAAATTTCACCCTGATTACATTTCAGAGTGCTGCCCCTTTCATTGAGCAGATAAAGAGCCCTGTTTCCAATTAAATCACCCCCAGAGCAAATATCAGAGTTGTAGTCTCCACCAATAATAACATTAAGTTAATTACACATAGCTTGATGACTGAGTCTATTGATTCTATTTTCTTCTTCAGGTCCAGGTCAGGGCACCAGTATATGTTTATAATTAGTAGGTGCATGAGAATCTTCTCCTGTCCTAGTTTTAAAAAAACAGCCATACACCCTTTGTTGATATTAAAATTCTTTATAACTTTAAATTAAATGTTATTTTTGACTGCTATTAAAAGGCCCCCAGATGGTGTCCCTTTAATCTTCTTTGTTGCCAGTTCCTGAAACACCGTAAAACCATCCAGTGATAATAGTGACAAGGCCCATGTTTCTTGAATGCATAAAATCGAAAACTCAGAGAGCATTGCACAAGTTGTAGATGAGAACATTAGAGATCGGGATCCCCTTGAGTTCCATGATAGAAATGTGGTGCTTCAGGGAATCTAGGGGTTGTCTTTCATGCTCTGAATCTTAGAGATAGATTCTCTAAGTGTCAGTGCCAACCATATAAAATCAGAATCATTGGTGGATATCTGTGAATGTGTGCTTCCCTTACCATGTGCGTGATTACTTACATACTTTTCTCTAGGATTGATAGTCTGTACCCCCCCCTGTGGTTTCAAGAAGTCCTGACTGAAATTTTCTATATCATAACCAAATCTTTGCATGGATGCTACTTCATAGAGGATAAGTTCATACGTTGTTCTCGAATGCAAGACTATCTTTATGTAGTCGTACCTAGTGGGGTGTATGAAATCAGCAAGCTTAATGTCGCCAGAGGATATTAGTGAGAGGCGGGGTATCTCATTAAACAGGGAGAGGACCCTCCATCAATTTAAGGAATGCGGACCGCCAACTGTCAGCATAAAATTCAGCGTGACACTGGGGTCGTCCACAAATTGTGGCTGCCTCCAGTCGACTCTTTCCCACATCCCTGTTTTTAAGGTAATTTTTTCTTGTTCCCCTGTGAGGGGTGCCCTCTACTGCCACCCTCTTTAGTACATCCTCCAAATGTACCTTCCTCCCAGTCTTTATATTGTGTAGAGCTACTGCCATGTTCATTCGCCCTACCTGTATTCCACAGTTCATGCCTCTCTCTCGTCATCCAAGAGCAGTTGCCTGATCAAGTGGTTGGTTCCTCATAAGACCAACTCCAGTGCATTCCTCACGGTTATCAGTGGAGTTGGCCTGTATAGGACCTGTAATGCCACCATGCTTTAGTGCTATGACCGGTTTAGTGGTAATGGTTTCTAGTTTTATTTGTTCCTTCAGTCTCTGGGAGTTTTGGTTTGTAGGTGGATACAGTGTAACAGTAAGGGTACCCTTATTGGGATCTTCCTCATGAGCCTTAGTATCATATAAGGGTAATTTAAGACCATGCTTGGAAGAATGTTGAAGAAGATTCAGGAGTGCTTGTTGTACCAGTTTTTTAATATCCTCACTGGGAGCCAAGATTGAATCACTGGTTTCAGTGTCCGCCACACATTCCACACCTACCACTACATTTCCATATTTAGATGTTGTTATAACTTGTTCATTAATACAATCAGTAAAATTAGATGAGGGTAGGTCCTTCGTATCATTAATTATATAAATAGCTCCAACACCCATATGTGGGCTGTTTGTCGTGACCTTTGTTTTACGACTGAAGAACTGTTGGATGCCAATTACCTCATTTGGTCCTTCTGTTTTAGTAGGGTTCTGTTTGGTGCCTTCCTTTTTTTTTATTTATCTCATTTCTTTAGTTTTTTTGTTTTGATATAATAGTTTTCACTCCCTTATGATTCATTGCTTCGGATAATACATTTGTGGCTTCTCAATTTTCCTTAGAGGGCCATCATTTACTTTCTCAATAGTTAAATCAAGGGACTCTTATCAGTATTGTTTATTAACTCAATATCTGCATTTGATGATATTGTGCCCATTAGAGTCTCCACAAATTTAATTTTGTCTGAAATGGAAGAAACCAGTCTCTTTAGTTCTTTCAAATCGTCAAATTCTATTGATAGCTTTGGTTCTTTCCCACATAGTAATGCATCTACATAAGATGCATCTACATAGGACTTGCCCTTCAGCAGAATGGCGTTGGAGGGTGAGTATTCTGCAACATCATTTCCGTGTATATATTCAAACAGTGTTTGAGTACCCTGGGAATGTATCATTTTTATTTTGTTGTTTCCTTTTGTCATATTAGAGTGTTTGTGAGTCTCGGAGGCATATACAAACCCTTCCAATCTACTTAGTTTCTCTGTGCTTTCAAGTAGCAGGAATCTTAATTCCTGTATCTCAACATGCGTTGATGGCCCCTATCTAGGAGATTCAAAATCCTAGTAAGGGCCGGGAAGGACGCATAAGCAGACGAGATATCTTCAGCATTGAGTCCCTCAGTAGGATTAATAATGTTAGACGCTTCATGTTCATTGCCAAGTAATAGTTTCAGGGTAGAGGGACTTGAGCATTTATGAGAGTCAACATTTATGGAGCACTTTGCCTCAGCCCCAAGCGGCCCTTGCACTTTCCCCGCAGTATTCACAGAGCCCAATAATTGATTAGAAATGCAACAAACATCATGAAATTGTATTGTTGCATCAAAGGTAGCAGCTTTATGTAGGTAAACATTGTCCAGACCCCCTCCCTTGCATTTGCAGGAGTTGAGGAAGCCTGACCCTTTTATCCAGCTCAGCCGAAACCACTTGAGCCAGCAAGGAAGTGTCAAACTGGGGTCTAGAAGGATTGACATTTTCCATGTTCAGGTCAGATGGCTGCACCTGCAATTCATGCATACTTAGGAAACTTTTCTGTGTGTGTTCGTTAGAATGTTCTTGCTTATTAAAGCAATCTGATGCGTCCTTTGTTGAACTGTCTGTCATTGTTGGTAGGGGTGGGGGGGTCCATCCCACTCAATTCCCATTTGTCAGTGGCAGACAGAAGAGACAAGCCATCATCTCGGTCTACATTAAATTCTGTATAATATTGAAAGGCAACCTTAGATGTATTTCCAAGTGTGACTGCCAAACTACCACTTGCTGTCAGTATAGGCATTTTCTCTGACTTTTTCTGATCAGCGCAGGGAATGACTAATTTGCCGCTCTGTAAATAATCTAAATGCAAAACTGACCACCAGAGGCATCAAATAACGTTATTTGTAGCCTCCAGTAAATAGTGCTCACTCAGTTCTCATGAGAGCAAGCATAATCGTCACCTACTTATGGCACCCCAGTCAGCATGCAAAAAAACCAGAAGAAATTACCGTCAGATGGCACAGGCTATAAATTAGCAAAATGAACATTAGTACAGTCAAGATACAATACAACAGACACTGTGAGCATAATATGCCGCCTCATGCCCTACCGCTAAACAGCCCAAGTACTTGTCGGCATACTCCTGGTGCGCGCGCACCACAGCAAAATAGAATGCTGGGAAGTGGTGGGCGGGGCCAAGCGTGGCTGGGTGTCAGCAAAAAGAAGCCTCTAAATAGAGGAAACACAAAGAGGCGAAAGCTCACAAAGTCCAGAAAGCAAACATAAGCTCACAAAAGTCGAAAGAACATAATAAAGTTACTTCAGTAAAAGTCCTTCGGGATGTACGTTTCGCAGTACCACGAGGCTTCCTCTTGGGCATACACAGGGTCCACAGTCCGGATAAAGAGACAGAGACAGAGGTCCACAGCCAAACAGGCCAAGTACTTGTGGGGGAACTACTGATATTGATTACCTCTAGCTTTTAGAAATCATGAACTTCTCCAAGATGGTCTACGGCAATTAGGTTGAGAAATGCATGCATTCCTTAATTTAGCAGTTTTGGATATTTAGTATGATATGATATTGTAAGTCATTTATAAAGTGCCTGTACACAAGTGTTTCTCAGCGCGACAAGACAAGGGAAGGAAGACGGAGGGAGGACAAAACAAACAATCTTACTAGGCCTTGTGTCATTCAGACTGCGCAAGTGAGATACGCAAAATGCAGGGGGGGGGTAAGTGCAAGGGTGAGGGAAAGGTGAAAGCGCAATCAGTGCAGCATTGCTCTGAGTAAGTGCAGCCAGGGAAGCACGGCTCTGGATAAGTGTGCAGAAGCAGGGGACTGTAAGGTTCCAGATACAGCCCCTAATGATGTGGTAGGCCCACAGTTAGTACAGGGGCTACTGGGCGTGGAGGAGCCTGGTACCCAGTGAGACTCTGTGGGTAGCCAGGCAACCAGTCAGTACAGCAGAAAGGTAGGTCAGCAGGTGAAAGAGAGACAGACAGCACAAGTGAAAAGGAAGGTCTTGAACTGCTTCCAGACCTTCAGGTGGTCTAGCTCAAGTTTGAGAGGAGCAGGGACGCCATTCTGGAGGGAGGCACCAGCCGAGGAAAGAGATTTACCCCCTCCCTGCCTGGAGAAGCGTCTGACCCTCACAGTTTGAGATGTCAGAACAAAGGGCTCGAGAAGGAAGGTGTTTAGGAAGAGAGAGTTGGATGTAGTGTGGTCCCTGGCCCCAGAAAGCCTTGTGGGTGAGCTTGATCCTTGCAGCCACCAGGAGCCAGTGGAGAGATTTCAGGGCTGGAGAGATACAGTCCCTGGGCTTGAGGACAAGGACAAGTCTTGGATTTCTGTTCTGGATTAGTTTCAGGGAGCAGAGAGTAGTGGAAGGCAGATTGAGAAAGAGGCTGTTGTAGTCCAGCCTAGAGAGAACCAGGGCTCTGGAGACAATAACCTTCTGGGGGAAAGTGAGAAAAGGAAGAATACCTCTGAGGAGGTGCAGCTGGTAAAGGGCCTTCTTGGGGAGGTTGTGATGTGAGGAGAGAAGGAGAGAGTGGAGTCGAAGATGACACCGATGTTTTTTGCCTCACAGGAAGGTGAAGAAAGAGGGCCTAAGGAAGGCAGCCAGAGTGAGAGAGGGAAAGCGGGAGCAGGGGTCCCAATGATAAGTATCTAAGTCTTATTGGCATTAAGGCAGAGATTGTTGGAAGCCACCACTCCTAAATTATGAATAGATAGTCAGGAATGCGCGAGAGAAGAGAGAAGGCTGAGGGGAGTCTGAAGGAGAGCTGACTGTCATCCACTTAACACTGAAAGATGGAGGAGAAGATAGAGATACGCTGGGCCGAAGGGGCCAAATAGACATTGAAGAACCAGGGTGAGAGGTTAGAGCCCTGGGAACATCACAAGTGCATAGAGAGGTGGTGGAGAGAAAGGATCCAAGTTGGACCTGGGAGGGCCGGTCCAGGAGGAAGGAGTTCAACCAAGCCAGGGCCTGATCCGTGATGCCCTTGTTCTCACGAAGACAGTTGATCTGGATGGCATGATTGACTGTATCAAAAGCAGAGGAGAGATCAAGGAGGATGAGGACAGATGGAAGGCTAGAATCTTGATTAGTGAGAAGATCTTCACAGGTGTTTAGGAGAGCAGTTTCTGTGCCTCTGGCTGCTCTGAGGCCAGACGGATGGTCACGGAGACAACCAACAGATTCAATATGGAGAGTAAGCTGTAGATGGCCAGCTTTTCCAGAAAAGGATTGATAGATGTCTGGTGGTAGTCTGCTGGACAGGAAGGATCGGCAGAAGGCTTTTTCAGGAGGGGGTGCACAAGGGAGCACTTGAGGGGCGAGGGGGAATTTCCAGTGGCAAAAGAGTGATTGCAGAAATCGGCCAGATGGAAGGCTAGAATTGAGATTAGTGAGCAGTGGCAAAAGTGATTGCTTAATGTTTCTTGAGGAGCCGGGGAGCACCTGCTTGGATGACACTCTAATAATCGGACTTGTCTAGAAGCATTGTCAGGTGTGGCTAGAGATAAAGAGGAGAAAGGAGGAGTAGAGGGAGATGCTGCCAGATGAGGGCCAAGAGAGGTAGAGGGAGAGGACGAGGAGAGAGAGGACAGGATGTCCTGAGTTCTAGTGTGAAGTGCGAAGCCAGAGCCGTACAGAGATCCAGGGAGGGAAGAGGAGAGGTGGAGACTGCAGAAGGATCGGCCAGCTCCTTGCAGATTTTAAAGAGTTTGGCCGTGTTGTTAGAGGCCGCAGAGATGCAGGCTTGGATGCAGGCTCTCTTATTGGACCAGACATAGTGTCTTTATTGACATTGGAGCAGGCTGCAAGTCAGTTTGTCAGAGGATGCATCCGATGCCCTCCACTTCCTCTCAGCAACCCTACACTTTCATTTCAGGGTGGAAAGGTCTGAGTCATACCAAGAGTTTCACTTGGCGGTAGGCTTCAGATGGATCCTCATGACGGGAAAGGACATCCAGAGTGTTGGAGATAGAAAGATGCAGGGTTAGAGAGGGCTATGTCAGAGTGTGACCCAGCTGCAGGCGCAGAGAATGTAGCAGCATAGGCCTCTACTGACACGTTTCATGGGCTAAATGACCGAGAAGGTAGGTGGCAGTTCTGGGGTCGGCTTTGCCTGGGGGACAGAGAGCTACAGGTGAGAAGAGATTAGAAAGTGGTTTGTCCAGGAGAGAGGAGTGATGAGACGGTTTGAGAGGGGGATGTCTGAAGAGATGAGAGCATCCAAGGTGTGCCCGGTCTAGAGTGTCAGACCAGAGTGTAGAATGGAAAGAGAGCGAGTACTAATGAGGTTGTGGGAGAGACCAGAGGAGGGATTATAAGCATCCAGGTGGATGTTGAAGTCTCTGAGGAAAAGACGTTGAGAGGTAGAGGCAAGGAGAGTAGAGGAGAGGTTAGACAACTCTGACAGGAAGATGGCACCCAGGCCAGATGGCCTCTAAATGGTGACCACAGTAAGAGAGAGGCCAGGAGAGATGGAGAGCCTGCAGACCAGGCATTCAAAGTAGGAGTATGCCTGTATAGGAATGACAGAATCAGGGACCCACTCTGGAAAGATCAGGGCTACTCCACCTCCTGGGCGGTTTGTTCTGGGTTCGGAGATGATCTTGTACCCATCTTGGAGGAAAGTGTCAGACTTGTGACAGAGCTGTCTGTGAACCATGACCCGGCGACAGCGAGGATATCAAGTTCTTCAAGGAGGTGCCAGATGTCAGAGGAGTGTTTGAAAGCAGAGCGAGAGTTGAGAGTAGCGACGTGGAGCATGTGGGCATATTTGAAAGACTTTTGTGGAAGGGTATAGGCTTGAGGTATGCCCTGCGGAGGTAGGAAAGGGGCCCGAGAGTCGGCAGAGGAGGTAGTAGGAGATGGCAAGGTAGCCAGAGAAGATGGGGAGGATGCCAGAGAGGTGGCGGAAGAAGGAGGTGGCGGAGAAGCCAGAGAGGTGCTGGTAGGAGAGATGCTGGAAGGAGTAGCAGGAGCTGGAAGAAGATCATTGGTATTCCCTAATTTGTGGAAATCTATCTTATTTTAGAGTATGCAATTGGTTAAAAAGCATTGTTAATCGAATCCAAATGCTTTATTCCGTCCCACGCTCCCCTCATTTCTTTTAAGGTGATCCTAATGTTCACATTGAATATTTCACAGTTAACACGTTGTTAGGCAGAAACCTGCGCAGTTCCCTCTGGGACCACTGCAAAAGATTTAGGACTACAGGTGTTTGGCAGTAAACCCACTTGGTAGCAGTGTGTACCACACAGATTCACTTGGTAGCTGTGGCTGAGCAGTCAGACTTCCCTCAAGAAGATTTAGGCAATATACAGAGTATTCACAATAGGTCAAAAGAACATAGTAGAACAAGTAAACACTGACCAGGGCTTGGTGTAAAAGAGATATAATTATTTATTTAAAACCACATCTAGAAAAACAGGCACTAGTAGTAAGCAATCCAAAAACACGGTCACTAAAAGATATACACTCCCTTCAAAAGAATATTAGACAAGTCTTAAGTAAAGCCCCACTTATTTTCAGACAGCGGTGAGCGCTTAACGTAGATGGCACTCTAATAATTCTTTTAAGAAAGGGAGAGAAAAGCAGAGAATAAATTGGAACAGATCCCAACACTTTTTCACGAACACAACAAGAGAGGAAGGCAAGTAACACCGTGAGTTTAGAGTCAGTAGGCCGGATCCACTTTAAGAGGATCAAACGAATTGCGTCCAAGGTCACACAGTTGCAGTGCACAAGAGTCTTGTAAAGGTTCAAAAAGGAGTTGGACCAAAGAAAGGGACCAGTTAGAAGGTCAAGGCGGCCAGCCCAGTCCAGAAGGTTAAGGGGTTATTATTACCTTGTAGCAATCTTTAGAAAGGGAGGCCGGGGGGACACGTTACCTTAAAGTGGTGAGAATACTCCAGCGGGGGAAGTTGTTCCTGGTAGAGGATGCAAGTCTGTGCTTTTATCCGGGGGAAGAGAGGATCTCGTCGAGGAGGAAAACAGGAGTCCGTTGCACTGCCAGGGAAGAAACCAGCCGCAGAGTTTCTCAGGTGAAAGGAGCGGTCCTTTAGTTCGCTGTCCAGTGGTAAGTGGCTATCCGGTTGCCGGGGTGCTTGACACGGGCAATTCGACCACTTAGCCGGTCGGGGGTGCGAAGAGAAGAAGGTAAACTGGTTGTGCCCACCAGTCAGGGGAAGAAGCCTCTCCAGCCGGGAGATCTTCTCTGTCGTCGGGAAGTGGTGAGTCGGTTCCGCAGGGCTCCACCGGTGGTGTCGTCGTGGTAGGTCGGCTCAGCTTCTCCCTCGTCGGATTCTCAGGTCCTGTGGCGACTTCTGAAGTTCCAGTCCCCAAAGCCCTGCTTTTATGCAGCATACCCCTATTCACTCAGCCTAGCTGTCAATCAAACATGCTAAGGGGTGAGCCGGCCGGCTCACCACTTGGGCCAATCACACAAGAGTGCGACGTGAGTTACCAAGGTAACTCAGTCCAGGGTGCCTAAAGCCCCTCTCACCCCCCCTGTGGTACCCAGACAGAGTGGCACCACTTTTGGAGGCTTCTGTGGAGAAGCCCGCCAAAAAGTGGAACAAAGGGCTCGACTTGGGTTGGAGTCACAGAAGAGAACACAAACGCCATTTTAGAATCGAGTCCTGTCAAAAAATACCAACCGACAAATTAATATTAATTAAATAAACCGGCGGTATGTTCGAAGCTATGAGAATTAAATAATTAAAGTTGGTAGCCTCGAACAATGGGAAAATCCCATAGGAATATATTCGCCGTCGAATATAAAAAGTAGTATCCACTGCCACCAGCCAAAACTCGATCGGGGGGGACGGAGACGTGCCCCCTCGACTAACAGACCCCGGGGCAATCGAATTGCCCCGACCAGTACGTCCACAATATGATGGTTTGTACAGGTGCCTGTTAATAATTTGGGACTAGTAAAGCCAATGGTGACTTTACATGCACTGGGAGACAGTAGTCAGTCCCAGGGTATAGAGTCTATGGTGGGGTGTCACTATGACACCCCTGTGTTACTGCACGGAGGGTGCTGTGTAACACGCATAGTAAAAACACATGAGACCGTATGGAGTAAAGGACCCCATAGCCCATAAAACACATTAACAGTCAAAGGAACACCATAAATCATGTCCAAGAGTGGGAGAAAAAGAGTATCACTCTTGGCAGGAGAAAAAAAACAAACTCCAGAAATCCAGCAAAGCTGCTGGGGGACTCACGAGGTTAGGAAATTCAGCCTAAAGAGAGAATTCTCCCTAACACACGTTTGTTTAGAAAGACTTTGAAAAGGTGACTGCACTATTCATTGGTTTTACTATATACTGCATGTTATTCATTGTGTAAAACATGGTTACAGTGTCTCTGATAATAGCACCTTTATACTACTGAACCTTATGCTCCATTTTATTAAGAGAAGCAACAGTTTTGAATGTACGATTTTACCCACTGTTCAATATTTTGGCCACTGAGAATTACATATTGTTATTGAGTTATGGCGCAGACACTCCAGTCTGGCAGAGACGCAGCTAAAGAGATGGATCCATCTGCACTATGGGCAGCACATATTATGGAAATGTAGACATAGGGTGTTGCTCACCACTCCGAATAGGCCGAAGATGCAGAGAAAATGACCTTGGAGATGTTGGTGGTATAGGATTCCGAATTCAGCCTTCCATCCCAGCTCCCCTGAGTACAAGACTCAGGCTTCCTCAAAGAGGGGCTCTTTTCCACAATGTACCTCTCTGCTGTTTCAGTTAGAACAGACAGAGATGTCAATTGAATAAAAGAGCGGGGAGAACACACACCGCCAATACCAATGCTGCAAAATAATACCAAGATATTAGACAGTGTTGATATTATACAGTAGATTAGAACAGTTGAAATGATTGGACAACTACCTATATAGATATTGGAGTGGAGTTGCGTTTCCCCGGGATAATCTACAAAGAATAACACAAATGAGTGGAATTGAACTAGATCAGTATCGGTTCCCACTATAGTTATAGAATTGATAACAACTAACCTGAGTAAAGATAAATGGAGTAAGAGGAGTCCGGGATTCTGAAGACAACGACAGGAGAAAATAACAAACAGGGAAGTTAGTATAGGTAAGTAACCCCGAACGGCACGAGGGACGCATTAGTGCCGGGTTGGTGCAGATCAGGAGAGTGTTCATGCACTAAAGAGCAATCTCACAGGAAAGTCACTCAATGTCTCAGAATCCAACAGAAGACAAAATCCATGGAAGACAGTAGGTATGTACCTGAGTACACGAGTATAGTTGAGTAGCTGTAGAGATGATCCGATGTAGACAGCAAAATGATGAGCAGAGCGGCGACCAGGAAAGAACCGCAAGACACAGAAGAGAGCCGTATCCAGTAGCGTTCCGAGTCCAACAACCAGACGATCACGACAAGAATAAGGGAGGAGACGAGGCAATCCAAAAGTCAGGCAAAAGGTCAAAACCAGGAGTTTAGATAAGGATTCGTGTAAAGAGACACGAAGAGGAAACGGATGAAACCGTGTGTAGCTGGTAACGCTAATTAGCAGCAACGAGCCCCTTGGAAGACGGTGGTTTTATAGTCGTAAGAGGGGCGTGGCTTGCTGTACGTCTTCCACGTACAAGACGTGTCAGGTGACCTGGAGTGCGTCGACGTTTGTACAGACGCCATGGTAGCTTGTACCTGGACCATAGAGGAGCCTGTAAAGAAGTTGTATTCTGCAAGGATGCCCGCGGGGAAGTCTGAAGTGTAACATAGGGTCACTACAAGTAGGGTAGAGAAATACCAACACCATGAAGAGGGTTTGCTAGGGGTAGGTGACACACTAAGGTGTCCACACACGTGTGAACATGGATTGCATTTGCAAATGCAGATTTCTGCCTCTGTCAGATTGATTCCTTCCCCACAGGATCTCTCCCCCTAGGAGGTAGGAAGTGTGATTTCGGATCTTCGTGATTTGTCCGTGGGTAAATTACCTGCAACGGAAATGTTTGCATGGGAAATGCATGCAATACAAAATGTTCGTACATTTCCCATGCAAACATTTCCATTATAAATCGCACAGATTCAAACACACACCCTCACTCACACCCCCAACAAACCCCTAACCCCCTACTTACCTTTCCTTCAGACGCAGTGTGTGTCCCTGCGGTGCCGGTTTCCTTTCACTTCCATGATAGGGAGCCGGCACCGCAGGGTCCTTTTTTCTTTTTTTTTTTACTTTTGCTCGGGTGAGCTGCGGGGGTGTCCCCCACAACCCCTGCCCAATATGCTATATAGTATAGTGAGCGGGGTGTTGCGGGGTACACCCCTGCAGCCCCCAGCTTTTTATTTTGTTGCTCGGGTGAGCTACGGGGGTGTTCCCCACAACACCCGACTTTTTTTTTCTTTTTCTGGCACTGTAGTGAGCGGGGTGTTGCGTGGGACACCACCCAGGCAGCCTTTTTTTAAAAAAAAAAGTCACACTGACCCCACTAAAACAGCTACACACATACCACGAAAAGTTCGAATTTTTGGTAGTTATAACTTTTCGTGGTGTGTGTTTTAGGTCTTTTGGTGCGGTCGGTAATTTTTATTCAGACATTTCATCCTATTCCTGATTTAAACAAGGATATATAGTAGTTTTATAGAAGCTTTGAAACACCTCTTTTTTGTGATCATTTTGGTCAACCTAATTTTTGTATTTCACTCTAAAAGATTTATATAGTCTGAAGGGATGGGTAAAACGGGTATGGGGATTGAGGGCAGGTTAGAGAGAATGAGTGCAAGGGGAAAACCCCATTAATACAAAAAATGGAGCTACCAAAATTAGGTCTTCTCAACTTACCACAAAATAAGTGTGTCAACAACACCACATATAACCTTCCCCAAGATACCAAGAGAGAGTTTGCATATTCCTTCATTGTATTTTATTTTGGCTCTTTATTGAACGTAATCCTAGGTTTGAGAAGCACCAGAGCGCTGCACATCGGTAGGGGTTAACAGGCATACAGTAAGATGGCTACAGGAGGGAAGAGTCCTTAAAACATACCAAATATGACCAGCATACTATTTAGTATACAGTGAGTAGTTTACATTTACAGTTAGTGATTCATATGTAACAGTGCTTAAAGCGGTGCTGGGAACATAACAGGGGTGTGGTCTGTAAAGGATGCTCTTCAAAAGGGTGCTTGTGAGTCTGATGGTGATGGATATGAGATTCCATAGATTTGAGGCTTAGTCGAAGAAGGTTTGATTCCTGGTTCTTTTGTTTGCATTTCTCCTGCTCTGCTCTTGTTCCAAATTCTGGTAATGCGTTGACTCCCAGAGACTTTAAGTGATTTCAATCTGGCACACACCTAAGTCAATACCTAGCGTGTAATGCACAACTGAAATCCTTATTTATTTTTGTCTAAAAGTTCTTTATTCTGAATGATGTACCATATCACGCCCCTCTCCTGGAACCCCCCCCCCCGGTCACACTGAACCAGGAATCAGACTGGTTTGCAAAGTTAAAATATTTATTTATGTATTTACAATTTAATCACACTATGCTTTAATGGGTATACAGTAATCACCAATGGGGTGATGTAACACAAAATAATCTCTTTAATACACCAGGAGTAACAGTAAGCAAAAGTGTGTGTGTGTGTGTGTCAGTGTGTGTGTGTGTGTGTGTCAGTGTGTCAGATATCACTGCACACCCCTCAACCCCCCAATAGGCAATGTAAAGATATAGGAGGAGAGAGCAGGTATTCAGGAATAGCAGAATTCAAACAACACAACAATCCCACTTTTCCCCAGCAAACACAAGAGAAAACAGAATTGACTGTCAAGCTGTCTGAATGGCTTTTGTTATCTTGAAAATGGATTGGGCAAAAACACTAAATATGGTTTAATTTGCTGAAATTGTTATAATTCTTATGGGAGCCACTTTGGATAATTGCACACAAACACTAGCAATGAGTTAATACCAAGAAGCAATTTGAAATTAGAAAATGAAGGTCCGGAGCAATCATAAGCTGTTTTACATGTGTAGGAATTTCCCTAAGACAAAATTTGTGGCAAACTTTTCACTGCGCGATAATCGCGATAATGGGATAACTGTAAGGATTTGGGATGCGGTTCTAGAAATTCTGTTTCTAGCACGAAGACTGAGGAAGTTATGGACTTTTTAGTGGAGGTCGTTTTTTCGAGATAGGTGGAAGAATGGGAAAAAAGGGAGTGCGCTTTTAAAATGACAAATGGGATTTCTAGCCCGAGAGGATGGCTATGAATAAAACAAATCCCCACAAGAACCAGCCACTTGATCAGGGCGACTGCCTGCCCGGGACTCGCCTTCTTCAGATGAGAAAAGATCAGCGCAAAGATAGTTTTAGCAATACTAGCACAGGAGGAAAGATAGAAGGGCTAGGATATAGCGTTCAGGCAATTCAAAAGTATTCCTAACAATGCAGGTTCTGAAGACAAGATATGATGGATTTAAGATAGGGATGGGACTAAGCAAGGTACATATGCTAGTGACACAGTTCTATCTATAGATACTCACTAGATATGTTTTTAATCAGAACTGTCAGGGATTCTGGTCAGGGATTCTGGTCAGGACAGACTGCTGGGCACATCGGATTTGGCAGCATCAAGGTGCTCTGGACACCGCACGGCACCGGACTGGATCTGATCGACAATGCACTCTGGTCACGGCACGGCACAGGACTGGATTGGACCTGCCCTTTTTGGTTCTGGTGATAAGCACTACAGCGCAGCCCGGCTGTATTTTAGTTCCCCTTAGGTTTGTGGGGTTGGTTCTGGTTCTGGAAATTGAGGCCTAGCTGAAAGTAGTTCAGCTATGCACTGGGTTCTGCTTTGCCAAGTTTCTGGAGTCTGGAGCAAGGAAGATGGAGAGTTCTGCAGCAGGGTTCTCCACCAGCATTCGGATTGTGGGTGAATCTGTCTGTCTTTTTCTGCCCTCTGCTGTCTCTATTTATGCTATGATAGAGGGGGTGTGTGTGCTGGTTTATCCTAAGCTCGCCCCTTTGACAGGGATTGGTCAGAATCTCCTCCCTGCCTTGATAGGAGGAGAAAAACAGGGTATCACCTTTATGGTGTCGGTTTATGAGGCTTAGAGTCCACCCCTAGCCTCTTAAACACAAAATCTACTTTTGACACAATACATATTCCCAAATGTGTAACCTCTGTAACAACCACATATACAGATTACATATTTTGTACAGCAGCTACTCCTCCGAACCCCATAGCTGTAGGATCTTGTCTGCTTTTCCCAGAATTTTGCCCTTATTCATCAGGAACACAATGTTCCATTTATCAGCAAATTTCTACAAGTGTGTGCGTATAACATGGGCATACATGTATAAAGTTTCATACTTCTAGCAAAAATACATTTAGTGTAAAATCACATTTTCTGCCGTTTCCTTCCACAATGTCACACGATCTTGCCGCCTCTTGAAATGTGCAGCCAAAAATTAGATTTACAATTCTGTTATTTTTGTGTTTTTGACAATTTTAACTGGCAAGTTATATGTATTTAAACAAAATGTTCTTTGTGAATGTTTAGCCAAAGATGGCTGTTTGTCTCCGCCTCTTTTTGTCTCCCTTCAGTTCAGGAGCAGTCTCCTCCCTGTTCACTTGGCTGAGGCCATTTTTCGACGGTCTTTACACCTAGCCTTTCCTGCTTGGCAGTTGTTCATTGTTGCCTTCACTACTGCAAACCAGGTTCTTCCCATACCCTATCATTATCATTTAGGCGGGATTTCCTGGTGGAGGGAGCTAGAGGGGGAGGCCTTGCCTCTGTGAGGAAAGCTGTTATTCCAGTTTGGTTGCTTTAGCCAGGCTTATTTTAACTTTTAATTCTGTTGAATTTCCCTTAGCATACAGCAAACTTGTGGGATCAAATCACAGCCAAAAATATCTTCAAGATTTTAAACCATGGAATCAAAACAATTACAACATAGGTTACCATCAGTACAGGCCTCTGAGCTTGCAAAAATGTGATTTTAGTTTATATATGTTTAAAGTTTTAATCCTGCAGGCCCCTGACAGCTGTCATTCAGGCGGCCAAGGGTTCTGCGCCCAGATTTTGACAGATCCACAGAGCCCTTTTTTCTCTGGAAATCCCTTGATTCTTTCAGCTTTTCGGGACATTGTATGTTCATAATGGTTTCTTGCCCTAAGTGAATTGTACCACCCAGCAAGAATTCTGGATGTTTAAGGGTGTTTGTACCGACATTCTGCAGTTTCAGCCAGAAAGAAAAAGAATTTAAAGCAAGATGTTGGGGTTTCATCTAGCAAAGCACTGCCTTTCCTTCTGTACTCCATCTTCACATGTTGTGGAACCCAGTGACATGTTTCAGGAGTGAGATCTCTGTTCCACCACTGACAACATGCATAGCAGATTGGTCAGCCATCTTTTTGTGCTTTGCTAAGTGTGATTTTCAGAGGTTTAAGCGCGATTTTCAGAGGTTTTGGTGCGCCTAAGGGTTTTGCGGCCATTTTACTATTTTTGGCACCATCAGAACACAGTGATGCAGCATGGCAGAGCAAAAGTGGGTTAGGACATCCCACAGAACCCCCCTCACGACTTGAGGTTGACCGCCCGTCAAGGGGAAGTCGGGAGATTGGGATGTTCTTTCTTTCTTTGGTCCAGGTGGAGAAAGTCATCTGCTTCTCCCATCAGTGCTGGATCGACATGCTCTCCTTGCCGGTCCTGGATGGGAGTATGGAGCGATTATCCGGGGCCCTTGGGTCTTTCTTCCCGGTCCCTGAGTGGTCCTCCTTGGTACTTAGAATCCTTGGTTTCAGTGCTATGAGACAGAACAGAGCATGGTTATGGACATTTCCCCACCACTATTCATGTAGTGGGGCAGATGCATACATCGAATATAATTTACAATATTGCCCGTCTATATTTACTAATAGTTTTAACAGGTGGAATGGTATAAACAGTTGGATTCTCCTAGGTGTCCGGAATGTCCCCCTCTGGGTTTCCGGTTGGCTCCTCTATTTGCCATAAAGTATACCTGGGATGGCAACTCTTCAGCTGGTTGATGTGGACCCACTTGTCTTCTCCCTCTGCCAAACTGCCCTTGGGATGCAGATTTTGTCGGCAACTGGTGAGAGTTTGTCTACAATTTCAAAAGGACCCCGCCAACTAGGGAGGAATTTTCGCTGTTTGGCTTGGTTCCTTTGGAAATATTACAAGTAGACCCGGTCTCCTACTTGGTATTCTTTTTTAGTTGTCTTAAAGTCATAGTGGGTCTTCATACTGTCTGCAGATCTTTCTAGATTCCGCTGAGCATAGGCAAAAGCATGTTGAAGGTGTTTTCTCAGATTCTCAACATACTCATGAGTTGTGGAGGCATTTATCAAGGTCTGTTCTTGGGTTCTGTAGAGCAGATGCTGGTGTAGCACCATCCTTCGTCCAGTCATCAGCTCAAACGGAGACATTTCTGTTGCAGAAGAAGGGGTAGATCTGATGGTCATCAGGACAAGAGGTAATCGAATGTCCCAACTTGGCCCAGAATCTGCCACAAACTTTTTTAATATGCTCACAATAGTCTTGTTGTATCTCTCAACTCCACCACTAGAGGCTAGCCAGTAGGCAATGTGTAGTTTCCTTTTGACCCCAAATATCTCCCACATCTTTGTCATCACTTCGCTAGTGATGTGGCTACCTCGGTCTGACTCAAACCTTTGGGCTAGTCCAAAACGCGAGAAGATGTGATTGATCATCAGGGCAGCTGCTGTTTCTGCCTTGCAATTTGGGGCCGGGAGACATTCCACCCATTTAGTGAACAAGCATGTTACGATCAACATGTACTTGTTCCCCCTAGAGGAGCGAATCACGGGCCCGATGAAATCGACTTGTAAATCTGACCAAGGAAGAGTCATCCCCCTCTTTTGGAGGGGAGCACGGTGTGTGAGTAATGTTGGCTGAAATTGTGCACACACAAGACACCCCTTCAAGTATTAGTCGAAGTCCTTCCCCATGTGTGGCCAGTATGCAACCTCTGGCAAGATTTTGTCATGAGTCCTGCCCCTCATGTCCCCAGCCCTCCAAGATGTCCGGCTGGAGCCAGGCCACATTCACCTACATGGCCCTCAAGGGCCTCTCCATCCCTCCAAAGACCCACTTGGATTCAGACTTGGCGCTTGTGGCACCAGACTCACTCACTCCCATAGGATAACATTGGGGATTGGACTTGTAGTGCATTGATGGGGACAAGATGGATGCCCCCACATATTTTGGTTCCCAGAACTGCATGTGCAGTCTAGTCTTTTGGGTGTGGTTCAGCCCAGAGACAACTGGGATACCCAGAGACTATTTAGGCCACGCCCAGGCTGAGAAACATGCTTTGTGTTTTCTGCACCTGCAGCGTGACACTCATTGTGTTCGGATCGGTCTCCAGTAGGCCTGCATCTTTCTTCTGCGCTCAGCTCCTGCAAGAACACCGTTAGGAACAGCCTTACCTTGCGGCGCTTCTGCCCATCATTCATCGCTTCTTCTGTTCTGCGGGCATCTTCGGCTGTGTCATTCCCATCCCGGCATGCCGCATCCTAAGGAAAAGGGAAAAGAACAGAAAGAAGGCATTAGTAAGCATTCAGCAAATCTTTGCTTATTTTTAAAGACTGTACGAGCTTCAAACGCTTACCTGAATCCCAGCCGCTCTGAGGGAACTCTGTCTCCGGAACATCTCATCCATCTGCAAGAGGGAAAAGACACTCCAGGTTAGCGTGGAAACATCTAGAGGCGCCGCATACTGCGCTTACTCACCGCATTTCTTCTTCATAACCGGCATCCACGCTGAAAACGGCGCGCCACCTAAAAGACACAGAAAAAGAACTCAGTTCAATACAAATACGAAAGTGTCGCATCGTGCTCTCACTCACCTTCAATGCTACTCATCTCAGCAGCACGTCGCCATCCCCGGACGCCAGCCATTATCTAAGGAAGGAAAGGAACAAAGTTAGAGAACTGTTCAAAAGACTCATTATACTTACCTGTCGGACTCTTGCTAGTGAAGTAACTAGGCAGCAACGAGCCCGCATCAATCAACGCGCCCCTGCGCTGAAAGCAGGACGTATAGCACACTTTCGAAGAAAACAAGGTGAGCTGTGGATCAAAGGAAAGGGTTGGGCCCCGGGGAAGAAGGGGTTCAAGCACACAGAGACAATAGGGAGTTAAACTCTACCAATCCTGTGTTTCAGGCCCAGTCTCCAGTCGAGTAGACTCCAGGGAAGGGTTTGAGGTCGTAAGAGGTCAGAACAGGCTGAGTGACGTTCCCGTGGATACCAGGTGAGCGTTACAGATTTCTAGTGTCATATGAAACCCCCGATGACCGGCTGTGGCCGCATCATGGGCGTGACTTAGCATCAGGCTTCGGAATGAGGTGGGTACCACCCACTGGTCATGGCCAGCTATGGATCTCCTCACCAACAAACCGTCTTGGATTCAGAACATTTTTGGACATTTCATCAACACTCTGAGGTCCTCTTTCCCACTGTAATCGGTATCTGTCAGGGGAAAGTTCTCAGGGTCCACAATATGTTGATAAAACTTACCAATTATTGGATCCCCTTTTTGAGCAGTAATCAAATAAGCATCTGTGGTCTCCTTACTCCATTGTGCAGTTGAGAGCTCATTGTGGGCATTTGTCTGGGACCTAGTGATAGCAGTGACCTGGATTTCCCCCAACAGGGACTCGATCTCAAGTAGATCCCCTTGGATGGCTCTGGCCAGCTGATCAGCTAGGTCATTTCCAGTTTTGTCTGGTCCCTCTACTTTTGAATGCCCTTGATCTTTTTCCAGTAGATGGTCATCCCATTCGAGGTGACCAGATCATCAATATTTCGTATTAATTTCCCATGTTTCAATGGTTTGTTATTAGCACATAGCATGCCTCTGGTTTTCCAATTAACCAGGTGTTCCACGAACCCGTTCCGTACATAATCTGAATCAGTGATTATGACCAGTTTGTGGAGTTGGTTTTGGACAGCAGTGAGGATGGCTTGATGCACAGCCATCAGCTCTGCCACTTGACTACTTTGGGGACCGATTTTGTACCCAGCGGAGGGTTCTGGGGCATCATTCACCCTTGTATTCCCTACGCCGGCCACAAGTTCTTTTTCCACATTGTTGTCAACATGGTAGGAGCACCCCTCCACATAGACAGTGGGCATTCCCTCACACTGGTCTTCTTCATAGACTTCGTGTGGGGAATTAAGGTATGCCTCCATGTTGTCCTTGATTTTAAGACCTACGTCCTCGAAACAGTTTTCTCTGGCACAATCATGCAAGGCAGCCAGACCTTGCGCGAGGGGACTCTTCTTGATTTGGCCATATCTGACCTCCACAGGAAAGCCTTGCATTGACAGAATCCAGGAAGTAATTCAGGAATTACTCACATTTCCGGGCCGGATTTTGTCACTTTGAAGATATTGCAAAGGTTGGTGTGGAGTCTCCACTATGATGTGTTCTCCCTGGATAAACGGCCGGTAATTCTTCAATGGCCACACCGTTGCCAGGAGTGCCTTCTCACAATCGTTGAACTTTTCCTCCACAGAGGATAAAGTCTTACTCGCGTAGGAGATTACTTTATTGACCTTGTCATGCTTTTGATATAATACTGCAGTCAGGCATGTATTTGAGTTCTTTTGAGTTGTCTTACTGCCTCGGCTTGTTCTGGACCCCACTCCCACTTGACACCCCCCTTCAAAAGATGGATCAGGGGTCTTGTGATCTCTGCGTAATCCTCAATGAACTTTCTGCTGTAATTAGTTAGTCCAAGGAGTCTCCTTAGTTCCCGCAGAGTTGTGGGGTCTTTTATTTTCTGGAGTGCTTCCACTTTCTTTCTTTTCCTGGGGACAGAGACCCTGAGGAGTTATCTCATGCCCCAAGAAATTGACACGGGTTCTGCACCACTGTGCCTTTTTAAAGAAGAGTTTTGCTCCGGCAGCCCTCAGCTGTGTCAGGACATAACGGATCACCGCTATGTGTTCCTCCACAGTTGAGCTTTTGAATAGAACATCGTCTACATAGGCCAGGTTACCTCTTTCACCCAGGTGGGGCATGGCCTTGTGTAGAAAGATGTTAAATTCATTGCCGGAGTTGATGTATCCGAAGGGAGTCCGGGTCCACGTGTACTGCTGCCCCCCGAAGGTAAAGGCCAGCTTGTATTGGTCCTCCCTACTGACAGGTACAGTCCAGTACCCATTGGTTAGGTCTATTGCAGTGAATACCTTTGATCCCTGGATCTGGCCCTTGGTCAATGTAGGGAAGAGGCCATCGGGAAGTATGGACCCGTTTGTTGAGCTCCCTTAGGTCAGCACAGAGTCTCCACTGGCCGTTAGATTTCAAAATCCCCAGCACCGGATTGTTGAAAGTGCTGTGGACTGGACGAATTATCGCACGGGACTCAAGGTTCTTAATTATTTCAGTAAGGGACTCCATTGATGCGAGAGGCAAGCGATATTGCCTCACAAACACTGGAGTCATACCAGGGTCCATGGGAATTGTTGTTGTGTGGATGTCGGTCCGACCACAGTCATATGAGTCCACCACAAAGAGATCTTGAAAATCTAAGAAAACTTGTTTCAATTTTTGCTTTTGCTCCAGAGTGTCTCAGGGATCAGCTAGGTTGACTCTCTCTTCAACCATCTGCCTGAAGCCTGGAGAAAGACTTCTGGTTTGGCTATCTCAGGGGCCTCCTCCGGCTGGGTGGAGAAGTCCCTGGTCAAAGTCCTGATTTGGACTGATGGCTTCAGGTGGGGGAGGCAGTCCTCATGGACTTGAAAGATCACCTCATCCCTCCTGACGTCACAGGTCACATCTTCCTTACCATAAGGGCAGGAAGAGTACACCAGGAAATTCCCCCCATGCCGGGTGAAGATCCTGTCTGGTGTTGTGTCTTCGTCGCTATCACTGTCAAAACAGTCCTTGGGGATTGCTCCTAACAGTTCATTACCTAAATCTATGGAAAAATGTCAGTCATCAACCGCCATTCCAATAATGGTGCCTGTGCCCAGAGTGATACTCTTTAGGTCGCTGTTTTCCACCTTTATTGGAATGGTGGTGTGTTCTATGTTGACAAGTGGTGTTGGGTTTACCCCAACCCTTGCTGTTAGAAATGAGCATTAAGATCGTCAGGGTTTTTCAGTTTCTGTCCTCTTTTAATTTTTACTTCCAGTGAGAATTGTCGGGTCCGTTCTGGGATGGTGACTTCCTCTTCAATCTGAATTTCAACTGCATATGGCAGCAGTTGTGCTGACCGAAATGCTTTATCTGGGTCATCAAAGTCCATGGGATTACCCGCTAATTGGGACCAAGCTTTGAAGTTTATTAGGTCCAAACTAATGGCAAAGCGATTGAGAATGTCACTGCCTAAGTAAAATGCAGCAGGGACATCTCGCACGACCCAACAATTATGGATTATGCTCTTGTTGCCTATGTAAATTTTGAGAATACACCTGCTAGGCAGGAGATGTTTGGAATTGGGTGTTTCCAGGTCCATTTCCCATTTGTCTAACAGTTTAAATGTGGGAATGGCTGGATTTTTTGGGAGTTTGCGGAACATGGCTTTCGCTGATGAAGCTCTTACCGTTGTTCACACACACTCGGGCGAGAACAGAGTCCTTTGCCTCATTTAACTGAATATGGATGAACAACTGCTCGCCAATTTTCTGAATATCAGCCAAGCTTTGAGCTGATTTCTCATCTTTTTGGACTATAGGAATGGGATTTTCTGATTGTGAATTTGTATAGAATTTCAGAGTGTTTCCTTCCAGTGTGGAATGCCACCTTAGACTGGAAGGAAGGTTGATTTTCAGAAATAGAGAGGACTCCCCATCACCAGTTTGTCGTCCTACTGCAATTACTGTCACGTCTGGGATTTTATTATTCTGGAAGTGAAATTCTATTTGGTCAGGTTTTTGTTCAACCATGTGGCATGTGCCATTTCAACTAACATGGTTGACACTATGTTTCAATTTTATTGGTTGGCTAGTCTGGGTCCAGAGGACCTTGTTTACACAATCTATGAGGGGAGACAACCTACGCATGATGTCATTCCCTAGTAAACAAGGTGTGCCCTCTGGAGTCAAAACTATGACCGGGTGCTTCACCTTGTGTCGCCCAATTTTAATGTCCAAATCTGCAGTGCCCTCGATGGGAATTTCCTTCCCGTTGAAGTTCTGAAGTTGTCCAGGAAGAGGGGTGAGAGGAATTTGGTATTTCTCCCCCCTTCCCGAATTCAGTTGATCAAAGGCCCTTTTTGACAGAAGGGTAGCTTGGGATCCAGTGTCCACCAGTGCCAAAATTGTACATTGCCCCTGTATTTGGACCGGGGCATAAAATCTTCCCTCCTTTTGCTCAAGGGGGCAAAGATAATGCACATTTTTGGTCAACTGGTGGGTTAACTTCCTTGCTTTGGATGCCGACAGAGAGGTGATTTGGGCTGGGTTTTGTTTGGGATCTCGGGAACCTGTAAGAAAGAGGTAACAGCTAGATATGGGGGAAGTTTTGGGTTCCCCTGGATCTGATTCTGGGCTGTCCCCCCGCCCCCCTTTTTGGAGGCAGTCACCAGGATGGGTTTGAACCAGGGGATTTTCATGCTAGTCATTCTGAGTACTGATGATGGGCGGTTTTAACTCGGTCCCCGCATCTACCAGTCTGGATTTGGATCCTTTGGAACCCATTTTTCTTTGGGAGGAATTCCTCCATCCCCGAAGGAGAAGATCCTTTTCCCAGAATCCTCTGAGGACCCCTCTCCTTCAAACTGGAAGATTTGCACCTCCTCCACAAAATGGGCCTTTTTAGGTTCTTTATTTCTCCTACCCGCCCTCTGCTCCTTGGGTTGCAGACTTTCACGGGCAGGAGATTTTAGTTCCAGTTCCTGGGTTCCCAGGGGCTTTTCACAAGTGGGGAAGGAAGCTTCCTCTAAGGCTTTACACCCCCTTCCCCTTGTGCCTCCTCCCTGGGAGCTGGTGGGTTGTCAGGGTTCTTCCCCCGTCATTGTTCTGGAGCACCAGACCCTGGATTTGAGGAATTCTGAGCCACCATGCTCATCTGAGGGTTCTGTTGAGCCCTCAGCATGCGACCCAGATCCTGTGCCATGTTCTGGACCTGGTGCTCTAGTTGGGACACCCGCTCTGGCTGGTACGGGCTCCTCAGGTCTACCCTGGGTTGATCCCGGGAAGGGTAACTATCCCTTCTCGCAAAATACCCCTGGTTAGTAAAGTTTGGGTACCCTTCCACACTTGGCCTCCCCTCTCCCGGATTGGGCTGTCTGGGCTTAGGAAAGTGGGGAAAGAAGGATGGGTTGTTTTGGGGGTTGAAGTTTGGCAGGTATCGGGGAAAGAAATTTGGTCCGGTATTTTGGGGATTACTGCCCTCCTGAGGAAAGTGAGGAGGAAGTTTCCTGGGTTTCCTGCTGTCTGGTTGGATTTCCCCCCCCCCCCTTGGGCTGGAGGAGTCCACACATAGCCCATGATGGGTCTATTTCCCTTGTAGTGTGGGCTGATGTAATCAGGGGAGTTAGGGGTCCCATTTGTGGGGTTAGCTCCCTGGCTCCCTGTTTGGGATTGGCCCGAAGGCCTTCTGCATTTGGGGTTGGTTGGATTCTGCGCGGGAAGGTTCTTAGGCCCCCCCATCTCCAGATCTAAAATAGGGGCAAACTTCACCTCCGCCACCTTAGCAGCAGCAGGGGTGTTGGTTGTTTTGGGGCTTTTGCTACTATTTTTATTTTCCAACGGCTTCTGTACTTCATAGATGCGCGTTGCTTGTTCAATGACCCAGTCTAGTGATCTTTTCTCATGAAAGTCCCTCACTAGCTGGGTCATAATATACTTAGGGAGAGCATGAAAGAAGGTGTTCACAAATTTCTTACTGTCAGTGCGCACACTTCTAGTGGTCTGCGCAAAGGCGCGTTTCAATTCCTGAACAAATTCTTGTGGGGCCTGGTCTTCCCCACATTGTAAGTTGTAGGTGGCCTTGTGAGCCTCCTGAGGGTTCCTATGAACGGAAAAATGTTTCAGGATGGCCGCCCTATAGGTGGACCATCTGGAATGGTTCTGATCCTCCAGCCCTGCAAAGAAGCTGGAGTAGTCAGGAGAAAATGTTCACTTTACATACTGCATACAGCTTTGGCTGTCCTTCAGATGGAAAGTCTCCATCATCTGCTCAAATAATTCAAGGTGCTCCCAAACCAAATATTTGGCATTTTTGTGGTACCGCATGATGACGCTCCTAATAGCTTTTATTTGTTTCAGGGGATCCTTGAGTGAAGTCCTCTTGACTTTGTTGGCCTTTTTAGTTCTTGTCACCCTGGTCCACTCATCCTCTGACTCAGAGGCACTGCTACCAGAGGTGGCTGTCTGGTCTTCTAGACTCTCCCGGATTCTGCGAGCTTGGGAATGGCTGGCAGAATGTGGGGGCCTAGTCTCTTGGGACCTGTGGCGCGCAGAAGAGTCTTCTGACTCGTCCTTGCTCCTAGGATTGGCTGAGTACCCCCCACCCCCAATGTTCTAGCTTGGCAGAGGTTTTTAGTATGCTCTTAGTGGGCCTAATCTCATGGAATTCCCCACCAAATGTCACTGCCTGATCTATTGATGAGTTATATTTCTGAGGATCCATTTCTCTGATTCTCCCCTCACTAGAGTCTCCCTGATCAGAGAAGATGGCCCTAGCACTTGGGAACCTGTACATAGATGCCCACCCATCCATTTCTGGGAAGTGCTGACCTATTAGCCCCATATTCCCTATTGGGTTGAAGTCTACCATCCCTGTGGCCCTTGGCTCATGTGAGCCAGTGGACATGGGGGTGGCAGAGTCCATGGAATTGAAAGGGTTAAAGTCTCTGGTGCCAGGGTTCCTGAGGTTATGCTCAGGGGTTTCCCTCTCCCATCTGACCTCATCTCTCTCAGTCGCTACTCCCTGATGGCATGCAAGAATCTGACCCTTTTGTTCTTCTATTAAGGCCCTACTGGTCTCTATTATTTGTTCCTGCATGGCTCTTTGTCTATTGAGCCTGTCATTTTTCTCACAGAGAGCCTCATTGTCTCGCTGTGCTTCCTGTCTGATTTGGGAGCTTTTGCCCAATTTTTGCTGCAGTAGGCTCACCTCCTGAGTTCTGTCCTTACTGGCCTGGTGATTCTTTGCAAGAGCATCTTCCACCCTCCTGGTGTGCTCTAACAGCTTTTCATAGTCCATTTTGAGTTCACCCAGTGCCTGAAGGGCCAGGTGATATTCTTCCACCTTGGCTTTTAAATGGCTGACTTCCCGGCCTAAGGCCTCCCTTTCCTGAATTAGAGTGCCCCTCTGTGCAGCCAGGTCGTCCCTCTGTTTTTTTAATGCACCAGCTTTCTGGCGCTCTTCATCGAACTCTGTTTGGGATTGAAGATCTTTAAGAATTAATTTATTATTTTCTTCTTTTAATTGGTCTATCTGGTCTTGTAAAACGACCATCTGTTCTGTGCAAACTCTATTAAAAGTTAATTGTTGCGCCAGTTTTTGTTGGCTCTGTTTTAAAGAGTCCAACCTTTCTTGACACTCTTTTTGCAGTGTCAGTAATTTGGTGTCTTGCTGTACCCTCTCTTGCTGCAGGAGATCCAGTTCTTCTTTTACTTTTGTCAGGTACTGTCTGGTTTCACTCTCTGATTCTTGGCTCTTATGTAGCCTTTGCTCTGCAGAGTCCAGATCAGTTTGGATCTTCTCTAGGGATTGTACTTTCCTTTTTGCCAGGTCTAGGTTTTCGGCATATTTTTCCTGTATTTCTCCAATGTGAAGGTACAGGTACGCAGCTATTTTGGCAATCTTACATTGCTCTTCTTTTACCCTTGGGGCCATATACAGTTCACTAGGTGCCTGGTGTAATGGACACTGGTCCTGCCATATATCTAATTCTGTGGCAGTGGCTTGTTGTTTGATTTCCTGCAGCCAAACATTCTCATCCTGCTCAATCCATTCACCCCTGACAAACAATTTGTGCAGTAGGTGTTCTTTTGCCATATTAATTTCCACTGGGATCGCCTTTCCGCAAATATTAATTTCCTTCTGACTTATCTCAGGGTTATTTTACTTTGCAAAACAGGCCCAACTCCTTTGAGTATTTCTATTGAAGGGTGTTTTACAGTGTAGCACAGTGTGGTAGCCCAACAAGGTGTATGTACCCCTTTCAGTTAACATGCTGTGACTGTCACAAGTGGTATGTCTAATTCAGGATCTCGTGACGAGCCCCCAAGCTGTAAGTGATTTTAATCCGGGACACATCTAAGTCAATGCCTAGCGTGTAATGCACAACTGAAATCCTTATTTATTTTTGTCTAAAAGTTCTTTATTCTGAACGATGTACCACTCGTATCATGCCCCTCTCCTGGAACTCCCCCCGCCCCGGTCATACTGAACCAGGAATCAGGCTGGTTTGCAAAGTTAAAATATTTATTTATGTATTTGCAATTTAATAACACTATGTTTTAATGGGTATACAATAATCACCAATGGGGTGATGTAACACAGAATAATCTCTTTAATACACCAGGAGTAATAGTAAGCAAAACAATGCAGCACAGAAATAATACTTTTGTGTGTGTGTGCAGATCAGATTTCACTGTGGTTAAAGGTTCCCCCTGCAAACCCCTCAACCCCCCAATAGGCAATGTAAAGAGATAGGAGGAGAGAGCAGGTATTCAGGAATAGCAAAATTCAAACAACACAACAATCCCACTTTCCCCCAGCAAACACAAGAGAAAACAGAATTGACTGTCAAGCTGTCTGAATGGCTTTTAAATTACCTTGAAAATTGATTGGGCAAAAACACTAAATATGGTTTAATTTGCTGAAATTGTTATAATTCTTATGGGAGCCGCTTTGGATAATTGCACACAAACACTAGCAATGATTTAATACCAAGAAACAATTTGAAATTTGAAAATTAAGGTCGGGAGTAATCATAAGCGGTTTTACACGTGTAAGAATTTCCCTAAAACGAAATTTGTGGCAAACTTTTCACTGCGCGATAATCGCGATAACGGGATAACTGGATTTGGGATGCGGGTTTAGAAGCGATTCAAAGCTGTGGATGTTAGCTATAAGCAGAAGTTGAAATTTTGTTTCTAGCACGAAAACTGAGGGATTTATGGATGTTTTAGTGGAGGTCGTTTTTTCGAGATAGGTGTAAGAATGGGAAAAACGGGAGTGCGCTTTTAAAATGACAAATGGGATTTCTAACCCTAGAGGATGACTATGAATAAAACAAATCCCCACAAGAACCAGCCACTTGATCAGGGCGACCGCCTGCCCGGGACTCACCTTCTTCAGATGAGAAAAGATCAGCGCAAAGAAAGTTTTAGCAATACTAGCACAGGAGGAAAGATGGAAGGGATAGGATATAGAGTTCAGGCAATTCAAAAGTATTCCTAACAATGCAGGTTCTGAAAACAAGATAGGATGGATTTAAGATAGGGATGGGACTAAGCAAGGTACATATGCCAGTGAGACATTTCTGTCTATAGATACTAACTAGATATGTTTTTAAACAGAACCGTCAGGATTCTGGTCGAGGATTCTGGTCAGGACAGACTGCTGGGCACATCGGATTTGGCAGTGCCAAGGTGCTCTGGACACCGCACCGCACGGCACCGTCTGGATCTGATCTGGAATGCACTCTGGTCACGGCACAGGACTGGATTGGATCTGACCTTTTTGGTTCTGGTGATAATTATTTCAGCAGGCAAGCAGTACAGCGCAGCCCGGCTGTATTTTAGTTCCCCTTAGGTTTGTGGGGTTGGTTCTGGTTCTGGAAATTGAGGCCTATCTGAAAGTGGTTCAGCTATGCAATGGGTTCTGCTTTGCCATGTTTCTGGAGTCTGGAGCAAGGAAGATGGAGAGCTCTGCAGCAGGGTGCTCTGCCAGCATTCGGATCGTGGGTGAATCTGTCTGTCTTTTTCTGCCCTCTGCTGTCTCTATTTATGCTATGATAGAGGTGGTGTGTGTGCTGGTTTATCCTAACCTCTCCCCTTTGACAGGGATTGGTCAGAATCTCCTCCCTGCCTTGATAGGAGGAGAAAAACAGGGTGTCACCTTTATGGTGTGGGTTTATGAGGCTTAGAGTCCACCCCTAGCCTCTTGAACACAAAATCTACTTTTGACGCAATACATATTTCCACATGTGCAGCCTCTGTAACAACCACATATACATATTACATATTTTGTACAGCAGCTACTCCTCCGAACCCCGTAGCTGTAGGATCTTGTGTCTGCTTTTCCCAGAATTTCGCCCTTTTCATCAGGAACACAATGGGCCTCATTACGAGTCAGCCGGTCCAGAAAGAACGGTGGTGGTAAATCCACCAACACCGTTCTTTCCGGACCGGCTGAACTTGAGTTCTGCAGGCAGGAGGTGTCACTTTAACACCAGCTGCCTGTAGGCGGACGTGGGAACACCAGCACCATTTCAGCATGGTGCCGGTGCTTCCACTTCCCCATTCCCATGGAGTCCTATGGGACTCCACAAAGAAAAGGAATTTAAAGCAAGATTTTGGGGTTACATCTAGCAAAGCACTGCCTTTTCTTCTGTACTCCATCTTCACATGTTGTGGAGCCCAGTGACATGTTTCAGGAGTGAGATCTCTGTTCCACCACTGACAACATGCATGGCAGATTGGGCAGCCATCTTTTTGTGCTTTGCAAAGTGGGATTTTCAGAGGTTTAAGCAAGATTTTCAGAGGTTTTGGTGCACCTAAGGCTTTTGCGGCCATTTTACTATTTTTGGCACCATCAGAACACAGTGATGCCGCATGGCAGAGCAAAAGTGGGTTAGGACATCCCACAAGATGGTGACCTGTCTCCCATACAGGTAGGCGCATGCATGGTGACAGAATTGTATATAGTGCGTATGGGTTTGAAGTTGATGGATGCTTGCATGGGTAGCTAGCGAAGGTTTATGTCTGTGCACATTATGTGGCCCTAGTTGTATGGAACTTTGAGGAGGTGGGCAGACACATGGAGGATACTTCTTGTAGATGCTAATGTGGTGGTGGGTAGGATGGTGAGCAGGGCATTTCTACCATTCAGATTAGCAATAATAAGGACTGTATGATAGATGTTAAGCTTGTGACTGGTTGGAAGGCTTGATGATCCACAGTAAGGACAGTTGGTTCCATGCTATCTGGATTTCCTTTGATATGTGTGCTTCGAATGAGTGGTGGACTGTCAATGTGAAATTCCATAGACTTGGTGCAGAGTGCCAGTTTGATGTAGGTGCTGGCTAACCATGTTTTGATCCTGGGGAGGAAGGCCTCGAGTTAGCTTGTGTCTTATATTATTCAAAAGTGGAGTTGTATATCATCTGTGTGTTGTTTTTTGTGGATGTTGTGGTTGGTGAGAAACATTCTTATGGGCTCCATGTAAAGGTTGAGGATTGTGGGTTAGAGTATGGATATCAGTGTGTTTCCACATGTGCCTGAAGGTACAATCGGGGCAAACGAAAGGCAGTCTTCTAATTATGAGGTGAACCAGTGAAGAACACTCTCTCTGATGTCCATGCGGTTCTACAGTATGTCGATGAGGGCTTTATGGTCTATGGTTTTGGTGGCTGAATTACTATGTGTCAGGCATGTCCATTACTGAGGTTGCAAAGTGCAACCACTTGTATTCCGGTTATCTCCATGCATGACCTGGGACTGAAGCTTCATTGAAAAGTCTGTAGGAGGCCTTGGTCATCTATTTGCACTTCAATTTGGGTGACTGTGGCTCTTTCATGGATTTTGACTAGGAAAAGACAGTGAGTAATCGGGTTGTTTTTGCGGAGGGCATCCGGGTCCAGCATTAGTTTCTTGAGAATGGAAATGATTTGTCCATTTGTGTGGGCAAAGGGAAATGTACAACTTTGGAAGCTGGTGCTGCTCCTACACTTGCCCTCTTGTTATCTTCACCACCCTTGCTTTGTGCCATACTTTCCCATTCTCACACCTTACTGCATTCACTAGATCCTCCTTAACTACCATGGCTAATGAGAACTTTGACATGCCTTTTTGCACAATCTGTCCCAACTTCACTTTGACCACAGGCCACATAACCATGGGAACATCCCTCACACAGTTCAACTCGTCATGCCTCTCTTTTGCTTTCACACCTTTCTGCTGTACTCTCCTCTTCATCTGCTCCTCATTCACCCTCACAGGTCTTCACTTATTTAATGACCCTGACACAGCCTCGTGTTTGGTTTACTCCTCCTCAAACTTTCAAATTGTGACACTCCTGTAGTATCATGTGGGGCTATCCTATATTTTAACACTCTTTCCATCACTACATGTATACAGTCAACCACTATAACTGCTGCAATCCTACCGCATCCATTATGGTCCTATTAGACCATTCTACTACAGCATTTCATGCAGTAGTTGCATGCTCAACACCCTTTCTTCCAATAACTCCTCAAACTCTTTGGACACAAACTGTGGGCCATTTCCTGAGATACCTTTCTTCGGGAAACCCTCTCTCCAGAAGATTGCTTCCAAAAACGGAATGATCTTCTTTGGCCCCAAAATATCCATTGCCACCACATCTCACACAACATCTGGCACGTTTGGTACCTTCATGGGGAGCGTTCTTGTGATCAACACCTTGTCACTGCCACTACACTTTTAGCAATCTTTCAACATCCTCTTTATGTCATCATCCATACCATTCCACCAAGAGTCTTTTGTGATAAACACCTTTGTTTTACTCACACCCAAATGTCCTTCATGGGCTATTTCCATTACCCTAACTTTTATTCTTTCTTGCACCACTACTCTGTGCACCCTCACCAGCAACTTTCATTCCATGCCCAATTCATTCTTCACCCACCGAAATCCTTTAAGCTCATTATGAATTTAATCTCTCCGCCAGCCTCTTTTCACAAATTCTACTACTTTCTCGTAATTTTCATCTGCCGCACAGAACTCTCCACTTTTCCTCCTGACTGCATTGTTCACAAAACACTCTCCATCCTCCTCCTCATTGACACATTTTTGCTTTTCCATATTACCACCATCCCTTCTCAGTACATTCCTAGACAACACATCAGCTGCCACATTTATCTTCTCATTTATGTGTACTACCTGGAAATTCTAGCCTTGCAATCTTACAATCCAGTTATCCACCGGACAATCCTTCTTGAAACACTATCAAGACCCTGCTTGCTAAATATCACAACCAACGATTTGTGATCCGTCACTATCGTAAATGTTCTCCCCCAAACAAAAGACTTAGAGCCTCATTATGAGTTAGGTGGAAAATCTGAGGTATATCCTCCACAAAATAGACTTGAGGAATTACCGTTACCGCCACTTGGTCAGGCGGAATTCCTGCCTGATTACAAGTGGTGGTGGTAGTGTAATCCCCCATTTGGGCCCATTGGACACAATGGTTCTTTTTTTGTGGAATTACAGTGGTGGAATTACCGCCACAGTAATTCTGGCAATTCTGCAGATTTTACGTTGTTCAGTGGGAAGATTTACCTCCAGGGTTTTGCTGGAGGTAAATCCTCCACTCAAAACACAAACTCATAATTTGGTGTAGTGATAAAATTGGCGGTAACTCAGTTACCACCAATTTTACCACTTACCGCCTATCTTGTAATGAGGCCCTCAAACTTCTTGATTCCCCATACACAGGCTAAGGCCTCTCATTCCAACACTGAGTATTTTTTCGCTGCATCCCTTAAAGCTTGTGACTATAGTGTTCATTTTGTTTTTATTTGGTTGCATCATAACACCCCACTCCATTAACTCCTCCTCACACCGTTCACCCCAAAAGCTGTCTCATATACTTTAATTTGTCTGCTAGATTCTTAATGAATTTCCCAAAATATTCCAACATTCTAATATAAGGATGACACCTCTCCTTTGTTTGTCGGTGCTCCCATTTCTTTCACTGCCTCCACAGCATCTAGCCTTTCTTGAATCCCTCCTTCAGATAACTCATACCCCAAGTAGTTCAGCTTGCTCTTCCGAAACTTGCATTTCTAAATCGATCTTGTCAATCCTGCCACATATAAAATCCTCAAAACTTCCCTTAATCTTTTGTCGTGCTCCCTGAAATCCTTACACTACACAAGAATCTCATCCTGATAACAATGAACCCCAATTAATCCACCCAGTAACTTATCCATCACCCTGTGAAAAACACTTGAGTCCGAAATGAGACCAAAAGGCATCCTCTTTTACCTATACAGCCCAAACGGTGTAGTAAATGTAGTCACTTTACTGATGCAGCATGCAACTTGACCTTGGCGGTGTGCTGATTTCAGATCCAGTATAGAGAATACACTGACTCCGACACTACCGCAATCAAGTCATTAATCTTCGACAGAGCGAACCTGTCCAGAATCACATTTGTATTCAATACCCTCAAATATACACATAATCTCACCACCCAAAACTCTTCCTCACAACCACAACAGGGCTCAGCCAATCTGCTTGCTCTGCCTCGTCTATTATCCCTTCATTCTCCAATCACTCAACCTCCTCTTGTATTTCTGCTCATGAAGCTACTAGCACCACTCTTGCCTTCATTCTCACTGGTACAGCGTCAATTCTAAGTTTAATTCTATGCACAAATCCCTTCAAACATCCTGTCCCTTCTTTGAACACTTCAGGATACTAAGCAGTGACATCTTGTGATGCCTCTCCACCCACAGGTGTACACTCTATAATACAAACCTGTTCCGGATGCTCGTCGTCCAATTTTATCCCCAAGTCAGCCTGTGCATCCCATGATACTAGATTCCCCCATTCTTCTTGTGACCTGAACAGGTCCTTTGGCCTTTCTATTTTGAAATGCCAACATTGCTTCAGACTCCTCTAAATCTCAATGTGAGCTTCTATGCATGCTCAGATACATCACTCTCCTGCAGTACACATCAATTTAGTTTCTCCTTCCAAGTGGTCATGCTCATTAGTGTGTAATCGGCCCGTTGCCAATTAAAATTCTAATTTGAACACCATTCATGTCAATTTCTGCATGTGGCTTGTACATCTTAGACACACATCAACAGCGTTGACCGCGCTCACCTCTTCTTGTTTGCCCCCCATGTATGGTAACGGTCCGCTCATTGAGGACTCGACCTCATGGGCAGATCTCAAACCACCTAATCAGGGCTTGCAACACTTGGCAATGTGTCCCTTATTTCCACAATCACGGTAACACCACATGAAAAGCAAAACACTCCCTACCACTGGCAAGATGTTCGGCACCTGCAAATCGGTAACACCTCCTCGTGGTGATATATCTCCCTTCTTGTTTGGTCTAATGTCAGTTTTGTGATACACACCCTGTTTCACATTTTCTTTTGTTACTTTTGGCTTCTCTGACCACTCCAATGCATTCACACTATCCTGGCTGTGCACTCGATGAGAACCTTCCAATTCCTTTATGCAGGTGTCCATATGCTCCACAATCTTTATAACATCAATCGCGCTCTGCAAAGTTATAGCACCCTCTCTCCACAGTGCTTCACATATTTTCTGATTGTTGCACTTGATCATGAACTGATGTCTAAAGGGTTTCTCTCTACAATTTTCAAAGTCACTCTTCATCACCAACCCCTGCACAGCAGTGACAAACTCTTCTATTGGCTCGTTGACTTTCTGTTCTCTGGTTGCGGAATGATAGTGTGACAAAACGTTGTTTTCTTTTATTATATAGTATTTGTCCAACTTCTTCAAACTGACCTCAAATACATTCAAATCCACATATTCTGACTCGGGTATAACAGGAAGTCTTTTATACCCTGTTTGACCCTCATGTCTGAGACAGTGGTACAGCAACATGTATTTTCTTTCTGCTGCAAATGTCGCCCCATATACGCCATGACTATAGCACAAAAATCCCTCTTTCCAGTCCACCCATTTTATGAATGGTTTTCCTGGAGCTTGAAGGAAAAGTGGAGAGCATGGCAAGTTCACCATGACATTTCTTGCACTCTGCACGTCAAATATCTTAGACAACAATCTACTTAGCATTCCTAGCCTCCTGCCTAAGTAAACATAGATAACTGTTAGCATAAAATCAAGTTTCCACTTAGGAAGTCAGGATGCATCAGCTGTTGCCGGGTGACCACAGACACCAAACATCACTCACGGTGTGTCACTGTAGCAGTTCACCACTTCCCACTGCTCGTCCTTGACGCACTCTCCCGTTGTTATTGTCACAATAAAATCTCTGCATCATGTGCACGCGCATCCCTGCTCTCTGCCTCCCCGCACCACTCTGGCCCTCCTGGAATCCTGATGTCACCTCACGATGGCCATCAGCATCTGTAAGAGCACGCCGGTCACACGAGCTGAGGGCTGCCCAGCTCGCACAACACCACTGTTGATGCTCATCCCAAAATCCAGAGGGGATCATCAGCTGCCTGGCCGGGCACCCAATCCAAGAGCAGTGCAATACCATGTGGAACGGCAAGCCGACAACAACAGTCATCATTGCAAAGTCTGCAGCAACCAGTGAGGGCCTACGACTGCTGTTGCAGTCCTCAAACCTTGTTGCCAGTTTTATGATGGAAGCTCCACATGGTAGGAATGTAATGACCTCTTTTATTTAGGATATAACGTTAACAGCAGCTCCAGCCTTGTAGCATCCACCTTCTCCTTCACATCCAACACATTAAAATTCAAATCTATAGATTGTACATTCCCTATCCCCAAAGCTCCAACATCAGAACCCTCCTCAACATTCTACATTTCCTCCATAGGCATGTGTTAACTATATTCAATTGTATTCACTTTAACATAAACGTTAGTCAACATGAAATGTTTCATATGTAAGAGGTGACATCCAGATTTCGTTGGTAAAGAGGGCGCCAAGATCATGCATCACGATGAAGTCTGAAAAGCCAGGTGTGTGTGTGAGATTGCTGAGGAAGCTTTGAGGAGCACCATATTCCAGGTTATTCTAGGGGGTGCTGCATTGGTTGATTCGAGGTTGACGTGGTTAAAGTTGCTGTTGTCTGGTGTAACGGAACTTATCCAGTTGAAGCAAGGCCACTACACTTGCATTTCTGATTGTTAGCCCCAGGGTGTTGCCTGAAATTCTGCCTCTCTGGTTGGTTGGTGTTTATGTCTTAGCTTATAAGTTAGTGTTTGCTCCTCTGTGAGAGAAAGACTACATACTTACCTACCCATGTGTCATGATGGTGGTGTACACTAAAGGATGTCACTGTAACTGGCACTCATGGAAGGCTCGCGTAGGTGACATTCCCAGGGTTGCACCCATCACAGCATGTCTCATAGTTCTCGCTTACACAGGCATCACACATTCAAGGTATAGCACCATGCCCGTCTAGATCCACACAATCTCGAGCCAACGCCAGAATGTTCCTGGGTTTGAGCCATGCCCTTGCTTCTGGCTGAAAAAAACCTGCATTATCTGTGCCTCCGTGTGGCTTCCATTGATGGCGATATATTGAACATACTTAGCAGTGTCTTTTCATAATAGTTTATTTAACACAACATCATATTGCAAAACTTACAGAAATGTCTCATCTGAAGCAATACGGTGTGCACCTTCAGGTCGAGAAATAATCGAAAATAAAAGTAGTTTGCTTTAGGCAAAAATACAAATAATTCAAGCTCGCTCCCCTTTAGCCTCCTCAGAATGCTAATGTGCAGAATGATGTGCCCATCAGCTGGTGAACTCTGCATTAGTGGTTATATTTGAATTGAATATTAACATAATAGCTGATTTCAGACCATTAAAGAAAATGTACAACTTGAATCACAGCACTGTGTGGGCTTTGTGGGTGGACCCCTCTGATGATTGAAATGATATGATATGATATGATATGGCATTTGTAACGCGCCTATACACAAGTGTTTCTGTTTCTACCAGAGCGTGGACCCCTCTGGTAGAGCTATCCAGACGCTGATGTTCTGGTCAGGTGATAAGAGCGGGGACCCCTCTGGTAGAGCTATCCAGACGCTGATGTTCTGGTCAGGTGATTAGAGCGCAGACCCTTCTGATGGAGCTATCCAGACGCTGATGTTCTGGTCAGGTAATTAGAGCGTGGACCCCTCTGGTAGAGCTATCCAGACGCTGATGTTCTGGTCAGGTGATTAGAGCGCAGACCCCTCTGATGGAGCTATCCAGACGCTGATGTTCTGGCCAGGTGATTAGAGCGTGGACCCCTCTGGTAGAGCTATCCAGATGCTGATGTTCTGGTTAGGTTATTAGAGCGTGGACCCCTCTGGTAGAGCTATCCAGACGCTGATGTTCTGGTCAGGTGATAAGAGCGAGGACCCCTCTGGTAGAGCTATCCAGACGCTGATGTTCTGATCAGGTGATTAGAGCGCAGACCCCTCTGATGGAGCTATCCAGACGCTGATGTTCTGGTCAGGTGATTAGAGCGTGGACCCCTCTGGTAGAGCTATCCAGACGCTGATGTTCTGGTTAGGTTATTAGAGCGTGGACCCCTCTGGTAGAGCTATCCAGACGCTGATGTTCTGGTCAGGTGAGTAGAGCAGACACGCTTTCACAACATTCTCGAAGACTTGAAATGGATGCCTTTTCAATTGTCATCTTTAAATGGGGGCCTTAAAGGTATTGGGACCTGCAGCTTCAACTATGCGCTATTTTTAAATGTCTCTATGTGTGCGGTAAACGTACATTTCAAAACAGGTATCATATTGTATTGTACATTGTTTCTTCTTAAACTCACACAATGCACCCTGTGCCCTGAATTTTATTGGTGACCAACAATTAATTTCATAATGCAAGTAACAGAAAGTAAAACAAAAATAGTTTTAATATACTATAGTAAGTTGAAAAAGCTGCAATTCTTTTATCTCGGAAGATACAATTTATGCTATTTGATGGTAATAATGACACTTGTCCCTTTCAAAGTCCACTCTCCACCACAGTGATTAATTAAAATAAATATATCTTTATTTTCTATTTTCTGCCAGGGCAAAACTATTATTCTTCCAAAAATTAAAAGTGACATATTATGCACTGCAAATAGAAGCTTATTTTTTGTACACTTGTACATATTGTTCTCTCCGGATGTATGGTAAGGTAACCTATTTTTCTTTTCTTTTTTTCTGATTATACAAAGGAATAGTCCTAGATACTGAAAATAAATATTTCTGTGTTGTAGGTTTTCTCTCCTTACTTGTTTTGGGAGGTTTGGGGGAGGGTAATTCGAATGACACATTAAAATAAAGATTTGAAACAATTAAAGGTTCCGATCTGTTACTTTTGAATATTACACCACCATTTAACACACATTCAATTGAAAGCATTTTTGCAACGATGCCACTATTCCGAGACTGATCACAGAGTGCCCAATATTAAGATCTAAAAGAGAAATTGTTTTCACACGACATTGTGAATATCTGGGGAAAATATCTCAAACTGAATGTTGGGAGCATTGTTGGACAACATGGACAACATGTCCATAAAAATTGCAACTGTTAATTTTTTATACAGCCTAAAATTGGAAGAAAATGTGGAATTAATATCACAACTGTCAATGACATTATGTAAGAGGCATAATGCTAATGTCATGCAATAATTCAACCGATTATCCTATTGTATTTATTTTGTATAGCAACACATGTTTGCGGTCGTCTCATTTTATTAATTGTATGCATTTTAGTGATAATGAGAGTTGATTTGTTATTGCTAAATTGAACCTTCTGTAATGAAGAATTAATTTATTTTAAGAAATGCTCTATGAATTATTTGTTTGATATCTTTTGTTTGTATTTTTTAAAGGTTGATTGAATTCAGCCAATTCAAATAATATTTTTTTTTTTTAAAAAATGAAAACATTTATACTGAACCCACAGGAGCCCTCTCTTTGTTTATACTATTGTCTAGCCCCAGTTCTTGGATGAGTGGGGCTTTTAGGGCTTCTGCAAGGAGTTTTGAGGCTTTCGGCAAAAGGTAATTGTGCTGCCCCGCAACCCTGCACCCCGGATTATAACATTCACTGCCAGCAAATGTACCCCAGCCCAGCCTCATGCGATGCATGAGAAATTCTCATTGACAAACGTTTGTAAATCCCCCCACCCCTCGTTTTCTATCTCTATCTCTATCTCTCTCTCTCTCTCTCTCCCTCTGTGTCTCTTTCTCTCTCTCTTTCTCTCTCCCCCAACCCCCTCTCTCTCTTCCGCTCCCTACAAAGAGAAACAGAAGCAGTGCAAGCTTCCCTCACAGCTCCCCCACCAACTCTCCCATCAACAGGTCCTGGACTTACATGGGCATGGACAACACAATCTTCCATCACAAGTGAAACAGGGACAAACACAGCATTGCCAGGCCTAACACAAAGTACCACAACCACAGCATGTGGAACACCATTGCCAGCTTTCCCCACTAAGACGGCCGCATGGCCAGGGCTAATGCTATCACTGTTCACTTATGCATGACCTCCTACCTATAAAAAATGTACAGATACATCATGGAAAGGGGGGCTGCAAGTCCCCCCTGACAAGTGGGTACTGAAACAACTGAAACAGCACAGAACCAGTTTCAGAAACGTCTGTCACAAACAGGTACAAAATACAGTGGTAGTCTGGCCTACAGGGAACTCTGGGGGATTTCCCGGTGGGCCTCTGCACCATGGACCCTTTTTGTGTGCATCGTCTGGATTTCTGCTCTCCTTATCCTCCCTCCTATCCACTCATCTCCCTTCCTTGCATCTCCTGCCCCCATATCCAAGTAAAGAATGTGTTATAAAGCATCTAGTATGTTGTTCCTCACTCTACGCACATCATATATGTCCATTATTTTTCGTTGAAGTTCTTTAAAATATTTATTTAGAGACAAGTGTGCTTAAAAATTTATCTTTTTGATCCATTTGTTTCAAAGTTTCTTGAGGTGAGCCCCCCCCCAAACCCTACTTTGATGGGTTATTCCTGCCCCATACATTAAATCACACAGTGTAATATAGGGCCAATTTGAAAAACATTTCCTGAGCCACGTTTGGCTCCCAGTCCACTCCTGACAAAATAGACAGGGATTCACTCACAAACAGGCAAGTACCACGAGATCCAACAATAAAGTTCATTTATTTATGCAGTAGTTTTAAAACTGCATAAATCTTTTTTATTCTTGGGAGCACATATTGATTCAGATCAATCTTGGGGTCATTACTTGAGACCTATATGCAGCTTTGCTTAAAGGTTTGCCATATATTTCTATGCGTTTCTTCATATTCTGAGGGTGTGCATGAAAGGTCATTGTCAGCTCTCTTTTGCTACCCATTCAGGATACTGCTCACCCCTACATTCGCCATCCCTCCCATTCCCCCACATGTGAGTTGTTTGAATTGACCATTATGGCCTTTGGAGTTCCCTGCTTCTGACCTTACGTCAGAATGTGATGCTCTCCAGACACCCGCCATGGTTTTACCCTCCAGCCATACCCTTGGACACTGGAACCTAAAAATAGACAATAGTCTTTCTTCCACTGCTGTTTGGAGTGACCCTGAAGGCATTGAAATCTGTGAGCACAGTCGTTCACCATAGGGTGCCCTCCGCTTGTTGGGTGCTTCTAGCAGCACTTCATCTCTCAGTAAGTTACTTATTATATTTTGTAATTCATTGCAGCAGAGATAAAATGAAAAACTGTGTTTGGTGCCCCCGGATGGCTGGTAACCAAAGCAGTTGCCTAGTTTGCCTAGTGCTTACACTGGCCCTGAAAGCTTACCTTCTCTTGCATGACTAAAAGCGTCTTCATGGCATGAAGTACATTTTTGAGTAGGTAAAATGAAAGATTTGTACAGTAGAAAAAACAACTATAATAAGGCAGCATGGTGCCTGTGTGTGTTAAGAACACTTTTCATCTCCCTGCTATTAAAAGGGCCTACAGTCTGGAAGGATCTGCCTGTTTCAAGTCTCCGAACATGGGCGCACACATTGTTGCTAGACATGAAATGCTCTATGTGTGCATTTCTCAGAACTGTTTGTTCACTTCGCTGTCCTCACTGCATTGTGTATGTGCCTTGAGCGATGTTTTTTTTTATAAGGTTCCCGCGCCAAGCTCTGTGATCATCTGCCGTTGACAGCCAGCTTTACGTTCTGCCTTGAAACACACAATGCAAAAACCGTCTAATTATAAAGTAACTGGGCTGTGCTTTGCATGGTGCTGCATAATGCATTATTAAGAGGCGAGAAGAGTCGCCCGCTTTGTGGCTTTCAGAAAACATAATGTACAGCACTGAGGATTGGCCGTGTTAAGTTCAATATTTTAATGGAAAATGTTTGGATCAAGTATTGCGGACGTGCTTTGCGCACAACTTAGTACTTTGTCTAAAAGTGTGTTTGCTTGTTCGTATTAGATGTGTTAGTGTAATGTAGACTGCACCCGTTTTCAATTGCACCCAATCATAGACTACATTGCGTTTAGTCACTTCCTAAAAACACTTTTGAACACACATGAATGCACTGTTGTTTCTCCGTTTCCCTTCTCTCCTCCTCGCCACAGCTTTTACCGGATCTATGTGCGCCACCCGCATCTGCGACGCCAAAAATGCCGCCGCCAGTTATGGCGCGGCGCAGTGATCATATGGATCACTGTGCCCCCTTCCCCTGGCCTGCATTACCCCTCCCTACCCTCCCACTCCACTTACCTTTAGGGCGGCATACGCAGAAGTGTGCCGCCCGCACTGTGCGATCCCTGCAGTGTCAGTTCCCCCCACTAACGTGGGTTGGAGCTAATGCCGCAGGGTGCTTTTCTTTTTTTTTTCTTACGTGTCCCCCACTTTACGAAATGGTAAGCAGGGGACATCCCCGCAACCTCCGACCCCCATTACTGCGCCCCGGAAGAGCGGGGGACACCCCGGCAACCCCCGCTTTGCTTGGGGGCAGTAAATGTCACCCTCATTTTGTGCACCTCCAAAGTCCTAGTGACTGCGGGGACGCACAAATGAGGCCGACATTTGTGTACAATACCCTTTTACCCAACCTCCATCCTGATCTGACAGTACAAAGCCAAACGGCAGCGCATTGAAAATGCACCCAATACACTAAAGCACTACCAGTACAGGAAATACATCAGTAATGATAATGCAAACAATGTATACAGTCTTCCCAGCTATATGTTTTAAGGGTATGGCAAATTGGGGGCTGCTTTACCAAATAGAAAACAAGGCATAGGCCCTGTTTATTTGTAAGGTCACAAAATGCAAGGTGACTTGCAATAACCTTTTTGCATATGGCAGTGGTATTACAATAGGAATTATGGATATACTGCAGTGCTTGAGAAGGACACTAGTAGTTTATTATGCTTTACCGAAAGTTAGCTCTTCCCAGCCACAATGTGCAATGCACACAAGAATGAATACCAATGTATTGCCAAAGTTGGTAAGCTACTTACAGTAAGAGCTCTGTTACTGCCTACTAATAATTATTATTTTAAGACTTAACTTATTGGGTGCATAATTGCAGAGAGGGGATTTATTGGACATGATGGAACATTTAAAAGGGTGTGATTCAGGGACAGGCATGAACACTGTGATGGGGGCAAGTCGAGGAGAGGGAGGGACACAGAGCCTGAAAGTAGTTCTGAGAGTAAAAACATGATGTGGTACACGATGGGCAGAGAGATGGGAGGAACAAGCATGGATGCAGGGTATGTAGTACAATGTATGGCCGTGAACACGTTTGATGAGGTCTGCCCTGTCCCCCACCATGCAGCCGCCATTGCAGGCTTTCGTTTACTCTTTGCAATGGAGGATACAAAAAGGGACTTTAAAATGTCACTTTAAAACAGCACAGGGATGCTGACAGGGGATGGTATGACCAAACTCAATTGTACTCCTGGTTGTCGGAATAACCATGAGTGTTGCATTGCCTATCTCTGGTGAGTTTTAAAAAAAAGACATCTTTAAGCAGATTTGATGCATTCACTATAGTAACACACCAAACATACATAAAAGCAATTCAAAGTTTGATGCAATGTCCAAACATTGTAAAATGTCCTGTAATTCTTGGCTGCTCCTCAGTCCTCCAATGAATGGCAGCCATCTTTTCTTTGTACTGCATCACTGACTGCAAAGCCTGGGCCTATGTGTCTACAAGACAGCGCTGAATCATAGAGTGATGGAATAGTAATTAGAGCAGTAAATGTAGACTTTATTAACTGTTGATGATAACATATTTCAGCCCTTTAGAGACCGAAACTGTACGATATACTTTGCTTGCGAACTTGGCTTAGAATTAAAGACTCTAGGCCACAGCTGAGTATGCCAAGCGTGATGAAGTGGCCCCATTAAATCTCATCAGCCAGAAGAGTCTACAGTGCTTCATTCGATATTCACTGTCGTGTGAGATGATCAGCGGCTCCCCAGTAAAGAGAAAATCCTCCGAAAGAGCATGGAGCGGAAACCCTATTGGGATAGAAGAGAGACACTGTTGAGCAGTGCACAATGAGAGTCTGGAGGAATGTGCACACACAGGATCCTTGTTGGGATCCTTGTAGGTATTTGCAGCTGGATGTCAGATGCTGAAGCCATAAGCAGCGGTTATGAAGGGGAACCAGTGAGAGGAAAGTGCAAGATCATGCCAAAACGAGAGTGGCAAAGCAGTGTCAAGAAGTGAGGGGGATGGAAGAACACTTGTGAGTGGTCACCCAGGTTGCGAACCATGTGGGAGATATAGTCAGTGAGTGCTGGGAGGGAAAGTGAAACCTAAAATGGGGGTGAGGAAGGGCAGAGAAGGCCAAGTAAATAAGGGGACATCCGGGCAAGAGGGAACCTGAACATTGTGTGAGAGAGAAATTTGCGCTGCATCCTGAAATCTGGAGTGAAGTATTCCAAGTCAGAACACAACATTATAAGAAGGCCAGAGAGTGAAAGACCCTTGCTGCATCCACCAAACCAGATTGAAACCTCTCAAGTGTGCAACAGTAACAATCCAACATTGTGCAAAAGAGAAAGAAACTTTGTGCGGTGTACTCGAACCTGGAGTGAAAGTTTCCACCACAGTAACAGTTGCTCATTTCATTGTGCAAAAGAGAGGGACCCGTGCTGCATCCTGTAGTATAGGTTTTCGGTAGTGCAACAGTAACAATAACATTCTAATTGTTGAATCTTTACTTCCTTCTCACCCATTTTCAGAAAAAGATATAATTTAATGTCCCCAGCACTGCTCCCCATTACATCCTTTGTCTACATCCTTACTTAAGCCTACGTTTTCTTTGTCATCATATTTAGTTTCCTGTTTGAGTGCTTCTCACTAATCTTCACTCTCATACTCTGACCTATCAATATTTCTTGTTTTCTGGTACATCTGTGTCTATCAAACCTATATTTAATTCTTTCTTTGTTTCTTCACACCCTCTCGTTGAGTTCTTTTGTTTCCAATACACATACTTCATCCTTCCCAACCACAGAGGACAAACTTTCATATATGCCGTCCTCCTCCCGAGATGCTGAAAAGGAACCAATTTAGTCTATAGGATAGCACTTTCTGGTTTATCTTATCTTGTCAATTTTTCCTAGCACTCACAGCCATCCTGCCAGTTTCAATAGTGTCCTATTGAATCTCTCTACAGCTACATTGGTTTCTGTGTGGTAAATTGATGTTTTGGCATGATGTAGGTCAAACAGCCTCAGAAAAGAATCCATCTCACGAGACATCAATTCTACCCTGTTGTCAGTCAGAATTTCAGACGGGAAACCCTCCAGTTGAAATACCTTGTACAGAAACACCATCACAGTGTAGAGAAGCAGGTGGACATGTCATCCCTAGCTCCCACTCCCTAACCTCAGTCATACTGGAACAGCAGAAGAGGCCTATGTGGGACAACAAGTACTGTCCCAATACCAATACCACATTGAGTGTATAAAAGACGATATGCACTGAGGCAACCATATCGAATGTACCCTTGCACTGAAAGGGTGGAAGAATGTTGGCACATACCAGTGGGCATCATAGAGGAATAAGTGAAATCTGAGAAGTGCAGTCTGTTGTCATGAAGGAAAGATACTGAGACGCACTGAATTGATATGCAAATTCTTAAGAATACAATGTAACTGAAGTGACAAGAGAAACATGTAATCGTGTATGACAAAATCATACATGAAAAGAAGATAGTCACCTGTTAACTAATCAGCATATATACGCATAAACGCTAGATAGATGGGACATATAGAAGCTTGCTGCAGAAGAAAACGTAATGTGGAGGGGGTGGCTATGATGGAAAGATGGAAGGCGGATTCATATTAAAACCAATCAAGCTACCTCAGAGACAGATCAGGGCGGCAGAGTTAGGAGATAATCGAAGAACAGCTTTATGTGAGGAATAAAGGGGAGTCTATACGGATCAAGGATGCTACTTCAAGGAATAATTGGGAGGCACAAGGGGAGTCAGAAGGATAAGCCATGTACGTAAGACATATTTATCTTAGATTAGGAAGAAAACATCTGCAAGGGCCAAGTACTGGACAATTAAAGATGTGAAAAGCCTATGCAATGTGGGGTGAGCATGTCTCTAGAAGCTGAGAGGAACAATGGCTCCCAATATAATTGAATCAAATAGCAGTAAATAGAATGTAAAAATGGCCAAATTCGTGGTGTCCTCATATGTGAGTCAGAAGTCGAAAACAAGGGCTATTCACTAAGACGAAGATAATGGTGTGCTTACTCTCCCTTAAAAGTCCCAGAATCGAGAACAGGCTGCGAAGCCAACTACAAAGGAGAAGCCTTGGCTTAGGGCCAGGCCAATGAGAGATGATGGACTAATTGGGAACGTGGTGAGTAGTCTGATGTTACTCTCTGCACCTGAGTTCCATTTTGCTTGCATGCTGCTAATGAGTCAAAAGTCCAAGGTTGGGATAGCATGCCAACCAATCAGTGTGTTTATGTAGCAACATGCTAAGCAATATTGCAAAGACAAACTGACTGCCATTTCTTCATTACAATCACTATTATACGTATTTAGACGTGGTTCAAGGCATGCCTAACAGATAAGGGACAGCCAATGATGTTATTAACACCTAAACATAATTTAGGTACATATGTTCCCTTAAACAATCCCTCCCTTCAATGGGTTTTACAGTTTACCCCGTAGGATGACGTCCTGATGATGCATATTGAGGTATAAAACCTTTGTATGACCAGATTTGGGTGTGAGTGTGTGAACTACAGCTTGTTGTTTGCCAGATTGACCTACTTTATTCAATGCTGATAATAAAGTAGTACTTTGCCAAATTCTTTGAGTCTGTGTAGGTATTCAGGCCCAAGATAGTTATTGGCAATTCCATCTAGCACATGAGATGTTTCAAGATGACACAACAGCCTTGGTGTCAGCCTCAGACTATTACTACTTCCACCAAATTCGAAAAGAGACCCATAAGAACTAAGACATACATCTTCTTTCCATGCCCATCATGTCTGTGTCCCACTGTATTGTGGGATGTCTCAACTCACTCATCCAAGCCGTGCAACATCACTAGGCATTGCTGGCAGCAGAAACATCAGTATGGCCACTGGAAAGCATTCTGCTCGCCAGAAATCACCAGAAAATATGCAGTGAAAACCTGTAAAATAGGCTGCCATCCACTTTTGCCTATCTTAGAGAGCACCGGAGATCACTGCCGATACCCAACCTTTGGCTGCTCGCAGAGCAAAATCTCTGCCAAGGAATACAGAGCTGTCTCAAAATCCTTTTTTATTTGGTGTCAAATTTGCTAAAATCATGGCTCACAAACCACCTAAAAAGATCCAACCTCCTTGCTGGGTGTTCCACATCATTATACTGCAAGAATCCACATAAATCCAATGTCAGAAAGAATCATGTGTTATTAGAACAAAATCCACTTTTAAAGATATTTGATGGAAAGACAGCTGTCAAAATGGGAGAAGTACCGTTACTCGCCTCTGTCAGGTGCTGGCGATTTATAATTCTGACAGGAGAGCTGTGTTTCAGAAGTTAACTATGCCAAAGAAGAGAATTCCATAAAAATGCCACATAGAGTGCCACACAGTGATTTCATTGTTGAAAAAGACTTGATTTAAATATATGTTGCTTATTGTGAGTTTATAAATGTATTTTTTTAAAAGGAACTATGTTGCAATTGACTAGAAGGTAATGTGATTTAGTTAAAACTTCAAGAGGCCGTCTGTTCATGGGAACCCTTCACACCTTATCCCTAGACAAAGAAGCTTCCTTCTGCCCTTGGCCAAGAGATTGACGGACTGGTGTGAACAGGAGCTAGCCAAGGCACCCTGGCATGTTGCTCTCAGTCAAGACAACGGGGGCTTTGGGATGAATAGAATATGCTGATTCGGGTGTGACTGGTCAACAACTGCTCTGGGAGAAACAAGACATGTGACCTTCTGAGTCAGCCAGCTCTGGGGGCGGGGACAAAACATTGTGGATTCAGGTAGCCCAGCAAATATGTTTTATAAAATTGCGTATAACAAATTTTACCAAGCTGACAGAAATATGAAACTTTGGTATTCTTAAAATGAAAAATTCACCCACAATTTAAGACTAAGCTGGACGCCATGTGATGTTCTGAGACCAAACCCCGGAATTATTAATATTGCAGCTGCAGTGTTTTTGCTATGAACATAAGAATTTACAGGAATGTGCCCAGAGAGGATATGTATGTTTGTGTAAAATTTGGTGCAGAACCAATATTGGGGAAACCCACCAAAAGCGCAAATAAGTTGTCATTTTTGAACCAGAGCTCTTAGGAAGATCAGAGTTGGACAAGAATGTACCTTAAGTAATTTGTGATGTGTATATGTATTATGAACAACCTGTGTATCTGGGAAATGTTTTTTGGGTAAACTTGATTTTCTCTGTAAAAGCAAAGTGGAGGGATTTCAGTTAAGCCATAAACATGACACCGGGTGGCACGCCGATTCTTTCTCCAGTCAGGGGACAGAGAATCCTCTAACCTATCAAATCCTTAGGGAGTTGGGCATAGAGAATCAGCCTACCCACACACTTTGGAAACACATAAAAAGAGACTGTTTAGGACAGATAAGGAACACTCTTTTTTCCACTACTCACCGATTCCTGCGAAGCACTCTGCCAGACCAGATCCAGACAATATCTAGACAGAGACTCCAGATCTAGATCCAGAGACTAAAACTCTAGAACCCAAACTCTAGAATCTTGAAGCAGAGAGGCCTAAACCAAAAGCTGAACTCTTCTCAGCAAGCCTGTAGAACCTAGCAACCTGACTCTCACATTCAACAGCCGGGCTGAGCTGTTCTATTCTAGCCAAGAACCCTGTGCTAGAACCACGGTCCAGACCCAGAAAGCAGAGCTGTATCCAAGACCCGTCAGATCCAGTTCAAGAGGCCGCAGACCGCCGTGCAGTGCTGAACGCAGAACCCAGAGGGCCTGAGACCTGTCCGGTGGCGAGAGTGAAGCCAAACCCCTTGACCAGATCTTTGACGAGGCCCATTCCATTCCAAAGCTAGGAGTGAGTATCTAGTCTAGAACTGTGCATAACCAATCTCTTAGTTTAAAGTAATCCTCTTCCATCCATCTCAACCTGTCCAGAATTGTATTATAGAATCTTGTGTCCATCCGATTGATTTCAAATCTGTAAAGCGCATCTGTCATTTCTGAAATCTTGATTTTATTTCTGCAAAATCTACCTTCACAAAAACATCCGTAACTTTTGAACCGCACGTCCTAGGCGCGAAATTTAACAGTAATTTTAAAGCTAATATCCGAAGCTTTCCAACAAACCCAATTCATTATAGTTTTTCCGTAATCGAAAATTTTCTGCAAATTGCAATTTGGCTCAATTTCATTTTCTGTCAAAATAGCTGCTCCTTGTTCTCAATTGCTGAAATTCGTTTTCAATTTGATAATCATTCATGAATCATTGTTAGTGTTGACCTGAACCAATTCCAAGTAACTATCACTTATCCTGAATCTCCTTTAGTGAATTAAAATCATTTTAGCATATTTCCCTTTCATTGCAATCATATTCACACGTATTTGTGCCTGTTTTACAATCATACCTTTTTCTCTAAGCTTGCTGGGGGAACTGGGATTGAACTGCATTCTTCATTGTCTTCCTGAAACCTGTGTGCCCTCATTTCCATCTCTTCATATTGCATAGGGGGGGAGTGAGTAGTGACAGGGGAAAAAGTGACCATATTATCTTTTGATTGAAATCATATCGAGTCTATTTCTGTGTTGCATTCTTTCCCATTATTGCATTTCCTTGAATCACATAAAGTATTCTCTGCTACTGTATCCTCCATATTCATACTCCTAAGTGATTAAAGAGATTGTTAATTTTGTAATATTACCCCTTGTTGATTACCGTCCATATTCATAAGTGTGCTATTCAGATATTCTTTTGTTCATAAAAGTGTGATATATATATTGTTTAATTTTTCAAATAAATCTTTTAATTTGCAAACCAAACCTACTTCTTGGCTCAGTGAGGTCAGGGGGATTCAAAGAGAGGGGCATTATATAAGGGTCCATCATCCAGATTTAAAGAACTTTGACATAAAAATATATAAATAAGGGCTTCCATTGGGCATCCCAGACTAGGCATTGACTTAGTTGGAGTGCTGCATTGAAGTCACTTACAGTATCTAGTGCTCATACTCCCACGGTAACTCTGAAGTTCCAGAAATATGCAACGAGGGCAAGGCACCAAATCCCAAGACAACGTACCAGAGGCAAATTTGAGTTCCAAATGGAAGGTCAGTACCATAGTAATCCACCAGGCAATCCCAGCATTTTAGACAAAACAGCAGACAAGACAATGTCCAAAAGGAAGAAGGGAGCCCATTAACAGTATCCAGAAAGAGATCCAGCTGTCAAAAACCAAAGTAGCAGGCAGAAGAAATATACCGGTAGACGCAAGCTCAGCTCCGAAAGAGATTTTTGAGAAGTACTGTGATGCTACAGAGATGAGGATTTATTCCATAATCATCATCACATACCCAGCTGCGTTCCTGTGTTGTGATGGCACTGTCGGATCACCTGGAAAATGTAGTTCTCCTGGTGGTGGCAGTCATAAACCCACCAGCGCAATCTCCATTTCTGCTGCAGGGCTGTGACAAATGATGGTACCTAAAGGTTTAATTTTAATCACAAAGGACAAACCAATTGTGCTGTGTTGATTGCTTAATTGACATAACTTTTGACACAATAAACAAAGTGCTTTTAACAGCTACCTGGGATATAATTAATTCTCTGGAATAATGTCGGGGTAGAGGTTCTCACTTTTGGTTTGTCTTTGAAAGGCCCAGGTCAGGTAAGGACACTGACGGGCCTCAGGTAGCGCTATCATCCCCCTTCTATTCATGCACCTGCTACAAAATCCCTCTCAGATAATCTGGCCCTGCTTTTGGAAAGGCCAGTAAATCCAGTCAAATCTGTATCAGATCATATATAACTAATTCCTGACCAGCTAAATCAAGTTGGAATCCAATCTTTGTCGGGCTCTCTTGCTACTGTTTTCCCAAAAGAATACCCTCTTCAAATATTTTTAATCTTAAATGCCATGAAAACTCCATCCATTAATGGTAGGTGAGTTCAGCTTATTTTCTATTGGCTAGTGTGTTTGATTGATCTGTAAATCCTAGGGTACATGGCACATCTAACACCCACTTCGAATGGATTGTGTCCTCCCACGTATTCCTCATCTCGTTATCTCCAGCTTTGCTGCTTCGGAAAAAAAATGTCTCGGCAGAGGGCGCTGTGCTCGAGGTCGTGGCATCGATTGTCCCTCGACGGACTCCGTACTCTGTCGATGTCACCAATGGTATAAATAGCTCGAGCCGCGCCCGTTGCTTCAGTTCCATTTTTCCGATCGCTTCGCTATCGAGAACAGCACGCTTCTATTTTCTGTGAAGAAAATTTCATCATCTTCAACTCCTTCGACACCCAAGACGGGGTTCAAGAAGTGTGTAGATTGTGGATCTAAAATGTCGATCACCGATCCCCACCGGATTTGTCTCTGGTGTCTCGGTTCCAGTCACCGAACCGACGACTGCGGGTCCTGTCAATCCATGACCGAGAAAGCTCTTCGTGAGAGGAGAGGTAAACTGTCGGTGGGGAGGGAAGCCTCTAAGAAGGCTATGTCAAAAAGACATAAGAAAGCGACTGATTCAAAGGAATCGGATCGCAATAGGCACTCAAAGAGATCTCGATCTAGGAGTAGATCGAGACACTCTTCGTCATCATCTAAAAAAATTAAGAGGAGACATAGATCTCCCTCATCATCATCTTCTTCAGAGTCGACCAAAGAAATTCGATGGCCGACTAAATCGGATTCTCCCAGTAAGTGGGAAGAATTCTGCAAAAAGATGATGGAGGTTTTCGAGAACGCGGCCCGACCCCCTCGAAAGACCCTCAAAAAAGCCATACCCCTAAAGTCGCTCCATTGGACGACAAAGGGAAGTCCAAGACTACCATGGCAAAGACCGGTAGCGTCGAGGAATCTAAAAGAACTCGAGTCGACGTAAATCCGTCGAAGACTCTTTGAGAGTCGAGCACTTCGCCAGTGCCATGCAAAAAACACAAGCCGTCGAAGACTTAGACGACTTCATCGACGCCCTCGACGTTGATAATTTTGACTCCAAAACCAAAAACATCCTTGATGCCAGTATCGAAGTCATCTTCGAAGTCTTCGAAGAGCCCTTCGACAATTTCGAAGGATTTATCAATTCCTTCAACGCGGATAGTAGAGGAAGAAAGAAGATTCACTCCATTGCCCAGATTAGACTTTTTCAAGTCTATGTCAGCAATTTATGAAGAATCTGCTTCAGAAGAGGACGAGGTTACTCCTCTTGGAGTTTCTCATGGTACAAGACAAGTTCCTGAGGAACCTATTGATCAGGAATCTAGAATGAGAGACCTGAGTGATACTCTACATTCTGCCAGTGGAATGGACACATCCCCAGAATTAGAGTTGGCCAGACCTGATTCTGCAGAGCATGCAGATGCTGGGTACAGGGGTCTTATGTCCAGGGTAATTGAGTATATGGGTTGGGGTAATACTTCACCCATTTTCGAACAAGATGACATGATGGATATAATCGTCAAGGGACCGCAGAAAGATCCTTTTCTCCCTTTCCACAAGGCCCTTCAAAGGACTGTGGAGAAAAACTGGGAGAAACCAGAGAGTATTGCTGCTGCAGATGGCACTTTTCCAAAAAAATATAGACCAGCTGGAACGGATCCTGAATATTTGAATAAACATCCGACTCCAGGGAGTTTAGTCATTCAGGCAGCATCCACTTCAAAACAAACTGCTTATCCAACTATCCCTCCAGATAGAGAGGATAAAAAAGTTGATGCCAGGGCACGTAAAGTTTTCACGTCAGGCAGTATGGCACTTAAGTCGGCAAATGGTACCTATACCCTAGCCAGGTTTACCCATACCCTGTGGGACTGTATTTCGGTGGCGGCTGATCATATTACGATATTCCGGAAGGCGAGGAAAGGGAAGGCTTCCTGAATATAGTTAAAGACGGGAAGGAGGCAATGGGGGAATGTCTCCAGTCTGGACTGGATACTGCTGATAGTATCAGCATATCCATGGCTGCAAGCGTTGTTACGCAGATTTGCGTGGTTGAGGAAGTCGGGGGTTTGCACCAGACGTGCAAGCTAGACTCCTCAACATGCCCTTTGATGGCTCGAGGCTCTTTGGCAGAAAGGCTGATGAAAGCCTAGAAAAACTTCAGACCTCGAAAGCGGCAGCTAAATCACTTAGCGCCTCTTTGCGCCAGCCTCTAAAACCCTATTCCGGCTCATCTTCCTGGAGGGGCCGTTCTTTTCGATACTACTCCTCTTTTGGTAGAGAAAGAGGACAGGCACCTGTACCCTCAGCCACTCCTGCACCCGCCTCCAAATCCCGCTCAGACCTTGTTGCACAAAACACCAGTGGGAGGCAGGATCTCTCAGCATCTGAAGGAATGGCGGTCATTACCTCAGATGCTTGGGCACTGGAAACAGTAGCCCAAGATTACTGCCTCCCCTTCCAAAAAAGGCCTAAGAATCATCCACCGGGAGCCAACTCTGCCAAAATTCCGGATCCGCTACTGTTGCAGGAAATTTTAACCCTGCTAGAGAAAGGTGCCATAGAACTGGTACCTGTAGCGGAGAGGAACAGGGGTTGGTACTCCCCACATTTTCTCATCCCAAAAAAGGACGGAGGACTGAGACCCATCTTGGACTTGAGAAACTTGAACAAGTTCCTCAGGAAGGACAAGTTCAAGATGGTGACTCTTTCTCAGATCCTTCAGGCTCTCCAACTCCAAGATTAGTTGGTATCATTGGACCTTCAGGATGCTTACTTTCTGTGCTTTGGATGAATTGGCACATGAAAGTACCTGAGGTTCGCGATTGGCAATTCTCATGATCAATTTCGAGTTCTGCCATTTGGGTTGACCTCCGCCCCGAGGATTTTCACCAAACTGTTGGCGGTTGTGGCAGCAAGTCTCAGTAGAGGGGGCATTCACATCTACCCCTACCTGGACGATTGGTTGATCAGAGCAAGTTTTCCAGAACAAGCTCAGGAACATCTTTCGATCACCTGCCGCTTCCTCCACAAATTAGGTTTCTCCCTCAATTTCAAGAAGTCCCACGTGATTCCATCCCAGAAGCTCCAGTTTATCAGAGCAGTCTTGGACACTTCCTCGGGAAAAGCCTCGCCTCCCGAGGTGAGAGCTCTCCACATCCAGCAGATGGTAACAAAATTCCAGAATGCCCAACGTCTACCGGCCTTCAATTTTCTCAGGTTCCTTGGCCTCATGGCATCCTGCATTTTCCTAGTACCAGAGGCCTGGTTGAAAATGAGATCCCTTCAATGGGCACTCAGAACTCAGTGGTCCCAGTTCTCAGGGAATATGTCGGATCTTCTGCAAGTCCCGAGTGCAGTTGCTCAGGATCTTCTATGGTGGGCTTGCAGCGACAACATTCTCAAGGGAGAGTCTTTTTGGCAACCATGGCCGGAGATAACAGTAGTGAAGGACGCCTCACTCACGGGGTGAGGAGCACGCACCAACGATCTGACAATCAGCGGTCGTTGGTCTCCATCGGAGTCCAAACTACACATCAACCTTTTTGGAGCAGAGGGCAATCAGAGCCTCTGTACAAGGAAAGAATGTTCTGATAATGACGGACAACACAGTGGCCATGTACTACCTCAACAAAAGAGGAGGAGTAGGGTCACTACCACTGTGCAGAGAGGCAATGCAGCTATGGTTCTCTGCAATACGAGAAGGAATCTCTCTATCGGCAATTCACCTAGCCGGAGAGAAGAACACGGCGGCAGACGCTCTGAGCAGGCAGAGCACGGTCTCTCACGAGTGGGAGATAGCTCAGGAAGTCCTTCTGGAGATCTTCGCCCTTTGGGGAACCCCTCAAGTGGATCTGTTCGCCACCGTGATCAACCGGAAGTGCGATCAGTACTTCCGGATGACGTAATGGAAATCTTGCTTTCGGCCAGAAGACCAGCAACAAAATCTTTGTACCAATGTCGCTGGAACAGGTTTAGTAACTGGTGCAAAGATAAGGATGTGGACCCTTTTCAGTGTGGCACCCCAATGGTGCTTTCTTTTCTATTACATCTAGCTAATCTGTGGCTCCACATAGGACAATCAAAGGATACCTTGCTGCGCTGTCCATTTTCAAGCGCTCCTCGGAAGAGGTTTCATATTTCAAAATACCGTTAATCATTCAATTCTTAAAAGGGCTTACTAATATATACCCTCCAGTACCTTTTCATGTACCAACTTGGGATTAAAATTTAGTACTAAAATTCTTAAAGACTTGCATACCTTTTGAGCCTTTGCATTCATGTCCATTGAGGCTTTTAACTCTAAAAACTGTCCTTCTTGTGGCCCTATCATCAGCCCGCAGGGTTAGTGAACTTCAGGCTCTCTCATGCAAACCACCATATACTATTTTATATAAGGATTAAAGTTAAACCTTCGTTCTTACCAAAAGTAGTCTTGGACTTCCATTTGTCACAAAAAATAGTACTACCAACTTTTTATCCTCCTCCTCATCTGGGCAAGGAAGAGGAGAGATTACACAGACTATATCCCAAGAGGGCTCTTAGTTTGTACATCTCAAGGATGGCTAAATTGAGACAAGATGACCAACTTTTCGTGGGTTATACTGGTCATAAATTAGGCTTATCTGTAACAAAACAGACCATTTCCCACTGGATCATATTAGCCATAGTTGAATGCTACAGATTAGCTGGAAAAGAACCACCAGATGGGCTTCGTACAAGGGCAATGGCTACTTCTGTGGCTCTAAAGAGGGGAGTCCTGGCAGCAGATATTTGTGCAGCTGCAACCTGGAAAACAATGCATACTTTTGTTAAAGATTGTTTGGCTACTGCCTCCTATAATGAGGGTTTATTTGCCAAGGCAGTTCTGCATTCTGTCCACGAAAACTGAAATTAGTATTCCCGCCTCCAAAATTGCTACTGCTATGGGAGCCTATCACAAGATGAGGAATACGTGGGAGGACACAATCAATTCGAAGAACAAGTTACTTACCAACTGTAACGTTCTTTCGACTGGATGTTCCTCCCACGTATTCCTCATTGACCCTCCCATCCAACCCCACAGTACAGTTTACGTTTTCTTACACTTTCCTCTCACGAAGAATGTATCGGTCATGGGGCACGCCTGGGTGTTCCTCCTATATGTTTCATCGAAAAAATAGAACTGAAGCAATGGCCGCGGCTCAAGCTATTTATACTATTGGTGACGTCGACAGAGTACACAGTCCCTCGAGGGACAATCGAAGCCACGACCTCGAGCACAGTGCCCTCTGCCGAGAATTTTTTTTCCAAAGCAGCGAAGCTGGAGATAACGAATTATCACAAGATGAGGAATATGTGGGAGGAACATCCAATCGAAAGAACGTTACAGTTGGTAGGTAACTTGTTCTACTTTACCATTGCCTCTTTCAAACAAGATGGCTGGGCACAGAAATGTCTGTCTAAAAATCAGTTTTCATTTTCTGCTAAGCCCTCTACCCCAGTATTGGACATTGCAAAATAACAGACTTTAGGCAGAAGAATTCCAAGATTTCATAAATATAGCTTCTGTGTTTCTCACAGTTTAGAAAATCACATTTGAATGGGTCTCTCGCTGGATAAAATGTTCCCAATTCATCCCATGTCTTTAGAAGGGGTCATTGCAAAGTTATGACTAAAGTATTTTGGTTGGAAGAATTAACTAACTAAATTCTAGTTATTTCCATATGTATGGCTGCAGCTTAAGGTAACAATTAAGCAATAAACCCAGGTCAGGCAATGCTCCTGGGGCATCACAAGGGCATTAACAATAGCTCAGGGGGAATAACTGGCCTGGTAATGCCCCCCCAGTAAGTGGTTTATTGCTATTAGTATTCTGGCACATTATATTTGGATGCTAATATTTGTTTTTTTCAAGTTGAGAAACAGCGTGTTTGTTGATCCAGCATTTATGTAATTACAATGTTTGCAGCATTTGAGTAGTATCATTTGAGCACTAGGAACAGGTTGTGTTACACCATGTGACGACTTTCACTACTTACATAAAAGACACATTATAATCATCAACAAAAATGTAAAAGATTTTATATAAACATAATGTGGAGGCATTACCCAGGGACTCGGGAGTCTCTATATATCGGAGAAAGAGACCATCTGCCCCACTTTGTTTCCTTTCGTCTATTGTAAATGTGTGTCCTGTATATTCAGTCTTTGGGAATTTGACCGAAAAGTTCACGTTTTCTTGCTTTTAGGCATATGTCTGCATGTACCAACATGTAACAGTTCTCACTTTGTCTTTAAGTTTATCAGACCTGGCTTGGGCCATTAATCTTAGTTCCAGGATGTTACAAAAATCTGTATGAATAGTATCTTTGTGTCCTGAAATCGATCATTTATCTCACTCTTACGCTTTTATTGAGGCTTGCTATGGGCTTTAAGTTACGTAACCCAGCCTTTGGTACCTTCTCATGGTTCAATGATTCTAGGTTTTTCCTGCTCATCAGGGACTACCTTATCCAACATGCATCAACTTCTCCGGCACACTTATTTCCAGATCTTTCCCACCCTTGCTGCCTTCCTTTCGATCCAGCAGGCATCTCTTCTCAATCCTCCCACATCCAATTCCAGGCGTTGTCGCCCTCCATCCACAGGACTGTGTTTTTATAGGCCTCTGTCTCGAAGTGCATTATTCCTCCTCATGAGATTCTGATATACTGTTCCTATGACTCTCCCAGAACAGAAGTTCATGTATCTAGACCCTCCTCAATCTCCTTGAGTCTCTAAGCCTGAAGAGGCAGTTCTTTATACCACCATTTCTATTTTGGAAATTCTTAGGAGGTAATTTTCCAGGACCTTGTAAATCGCACAGAGGAGACCTCTTAAACAAATAGGTCCTCTCTTGGTAGTTTTATCATTTGTACTATGAAGTGCAAAATGGAGGAGCCAAAACAGGCAGAATCGCCCGCGCTCCTTCTTCGTAGTTGGTATTGTCTAAATACTGCCCATTTTCCAGGCCTAGCATGCAGCAATTAGAATTAATTCCTATGCGATCTAGCTGCTTTTAGCAGGTGAAAAGCATGCAAATTCCATAGTAATCCAATGCATTACTGCCAGCATGAAGATATTTTGATGCCACTAATAAATGCAGGTTTCATTGGCGGAGCAAATGGGGGTGGTGGTAGCCTCTTCTCGACTACGTGCTCCATAATACAAGTCAATGAAAGTATGGGGAGGCATAAATAGCATGCATACAATTTATATGGATGCCTTTTACTCATGGTTTGAAACTTCTCCATTACAAAAATTACCCTCTTAGTGTTCATTAAACCACGCAGTCCTCTGCCAGTTTCTCTCTGCCTCTTGAAAGAAGTGAACATGATATTTCTTCAGTCTCTGCTGAGTGCACTGCCTTCCTGATGAATCTCCTATGCTGAGTGTTTCACTGAGGAAGGAGCAGGAGTTTTCCTGCTGGCTGAAACGTCAAATGATGAGGGTTCAGAGTGCATTGAGTCACGGCCGATGAAGACATGAGAAATCGGGGAGAGAAAACGTAGCAGGTCATTGGTTGTTTGGCCTTCCCGGCTTGAGGAATGGAATTAGCCAATGGATGTTTTTTCTGAGGCACGTACCGTAGAATCACAGTGCAGTGGCGTCACACGGTTTTCCGTTGAGGGCAATTAAGCACTGAATAAGTGCTTTATAACAGTCAGGTAGTAGTTGGCTGTGGATAGACGGAGGAGCTACTTTTGCTGCTTGTGGCGTCAGGTGTGAAGCTTTAATTTGAAGAGCAGTCTTTAGGGCTTTTAGGAATGTGAGTAGGCGGGCGGCAAGAGGGAAGCATGGTACGACTTAAGACCGCAATAAGACGCATAACATCAATCACTGAGAAACCTTGGTGCTGTTCAACTCCCAGTTGACTTTTCAGAGATGCCTTACGGAACTGCACTGAAGATGTTACAGTTGTGGCAATCAAACATAAAATTTGATCCAAATCTGCTCCCGCTTTATTGTAGTTGGGCTGAAAATGGAGCATACAACTAATTGATGGTGTAGCAAATGAATGAAAACCCGTATTTTTGCAAAGTGGACTAAATCACACCTCAGAGCAGTTCATTGTTAATGGTCGTCATTACCAGGACCCTAAGCATATAAAACACCTTCAAAATGATGGCTTATCCGTCTGCCACAGGAACTCTTTTCTGGGCGAGCGGAAGCAATCATTGTACTTTGTATGGGCGGCAGACAACAATTCTCGCCTTGGGGAAAGAACCAGGTCACATGACTTAAACAGAACATGTCTACGGGTGTGCCTACTTAATCTATTGCAGAGGGGCTGTGTTATTTTCTTTTGGTCGTTATTATGAAGTACACAGTGCATTTTGAATTTAATTTGAGTGTCTTTTAAGAGCCATTTTTTTTATGGGTAGCCTCTTCTCAAGTGTTAATGCTTGTGACTAGATGCAGTACTCTGCTGGACTGCTGCATTTTGTAAGCATTGCAAGTTAAAATGGGAAATTCCACAGGTAATAAAACCAGGGACGTCATTTCACCTAAATGCCAGGGGTAGCGTAAGTGACATCACATGACCCTTGACCCCCTGATGACATCACAGGAAGTGATGTAATTTGACCCCACCCCCAAGTGACAACACAGGAAGTGGTAGCACACAACCTTTCCCCTTGACAAAACAGGAAGTGGCATCACATAGCACTGTTCCTTAGTACACTAAGAAACATATGCCTATATCACTGCAATATGATATACATTTCATTCAAGAATGGATTACCATATATGGGGCCTCATTACGAGGTAGGCAGTAGCCATGGTGCTGTTAGCACCATGGCTACCCCCTTACCGCATTCCGGGTCCGGGTTGTCGAAATAGGGACTTACCGGGTCATTCCAACCTTGGAGGACCTGGTAAGTCCCCATTCCCAATCGAGCCCCCAGAGGGCTCAATGGGAATGGGGATGGAGCTAATAGCAGGCCCGTTATTAGCTCCCTGGTCCCTTAGCGGCTCCCGCTAAGGGCACCTTCTAAAACCAGGTGCCCATAGCGGGACCCACTAAGGAACCTCGGAATAGGGCGGTAAGGGTTTACTGGCACCGGTCTCCTTACTGGTGCCCGTTAACCCTTACCGCTCACCTCGTAATTAGGCCCATAGCATTAATATCAGTGTGTATAGGCCGATATTACCAAATTAATGTGAATGTTAGCATTTACACTTACTTTGGCTTGTCTGCAGTTACGGTCATCTCAAGGTTCCGGACAAGGCAATAGAAGCTGCTCCTGCTTGGTGTTGGTGTGCTCCGGCCGTCCTGCTCCCAGTCCTGTGCCACAGGATGCACAAACCTGGCATAGAAGAAAATGGCAACGCATGGTCATGGTGCACAATTACACTTAAACTGATGCAACATGCACCTAACGAAAAGAAAAGAGGCAAAGCAGCATGCAGCAAAGTACCCCAGCAGTGATCACTTAACCCATCTGAGCTGTCTTACCAGCTATCTATCCTTAAATGTGCTAGACGTTTTAGATGCTGCACTCTGGAAATGTGTAGTCATCTAACGAGTGAAAGCACTACTAGAAGAGCCATAATGGAGGGAGCAAACACAGGATTGGTTGAGCATCTGTCAGGTAACACTAGACATGAAGCTCTGCGAGTAGGGCAGAAAGAAAATGGGTGCACGGGCAACCCCACAGTTACTGCAGTCGGGAAGCGGCCGTCTGCTGCAGCAGACAATAGCCCAGTGCCACACATCTCGGGGACCGTGGGCACAGGAAGTATGTGGAGGGAGAGCCAACCGCACGTGAACCGCACGGCCGCATGTGAACACGTGGGTTCCCTAAAGCATTTACGTGCGAAACGCGGCTCACTGACCGTTTCCCTTTACCCTCCCCCCCCCCCCCCGCGGCAACCCGCACAAAGAAGGGCAAGCAGTAATGCTTTTCCCATGCAGCAGTGTTTTGCCTATTACCCCCTTGAATGGGAGCACGGACAGTTCACTTCCCTTGCTGTCCATTAAAGGCAATTCAATCTTGGGCTCACCACAAACCTGATGCCGGAAGCTCCACTGCGAGCAGTGCGCGAGTGCCTTCAAACCCCCCCCCCCCTACCAGCAACGAGACCCCCACACCACGGGCACCCCCCGCAACAGAAAAGACAACAGACCCGTGCAGTCCTACCAGTGCCTGCAGCTCTGTGTCTGCCCTCCTACTCAAAGAGTAGGTGTTGAGCAGTGAGGAAAAGGCAGTAGTGTGACTACTGCTTGTGGGACAGATAAGTCATGGATGGTATGCACGGCACCTGGTATCCTGCTTCCTGGCACTCACGTCAAGATGTGGCTGTATGAGAAAGTGTGTGCCATCCGTAATTAAAAAGGCACTGTGAGTGGGCGTGTTGCCTTCTGAGCCACCAGACTCGCCCTTTCATTGCTGAACTAAGCATACGCATCGCATTGGGGTACTGCCCCTCAAGGCCCCGGCAGCACTAAAATGTATGCTCCACCCGATCCTACGCATACCATCCTGAATGCAATCTTGCTGCATGCGAGACACCGCAGCTATACCCAAAATGCAGCATAATAACTACACCCCCCTCTGACACAAGCCTGCCATCGCCCGCATATTATCCCATAGGGGGCATGTAGGCATCAATAAGCACCCCTGCCACCGCTATGTACTGTCTGCCAACCCCCGCTAACACCCCATGGCCTGAGGCACTCAACAACCGTGCGCCCACGGATTAACAGCCCTCCTTCCCCATAACGGACTGACAGCTTTTCCATATCTAATCACCTTCCATTTCGACACAATGCTGCACAACGCTCTTCGTGATGCAACTTAGCAGAAGAGGTGAGGTCGGACAAAGGTCATGGTTGCCAGGAAACCATGAACTCGAGTCTCAAATGCTCCAACCAGCCTCCATACCTATTGGAGCCGCGCCGGCCCCCCCAGGCAGGCATCATGGAGCTTGCAGTGTCGCGCGAAGCAGCCTGCCTTGTCGCATGCTATTTAAAAAATAGTTGGAACACAAAGGTTGCAAAATTATTAGAGGTTGGAAGGGAATCGCCAGAGGTCACTGTTGCGACCACTGGCAACCCCCAAATGACGTCTCTGAATAAAACCTTGCAATTGGATCTGAAAACACAGAAGGTGGGGGGCGCTGTTGCGCACAAAGAAAATGGCTACCTGAACTAAGAGCTCCGACCCGACAGACATTCTTAGCAAAATATACCCTTATCAGGAACACCCTGCGGGCATACAGAAGATCAGATTGCAGAGGCAAAGATCCGGCGGCTACACAGCAAAAATCCTGGCCAAAAACGGAGAAGTTTTCGAGTCGCTACATAGATGTGAAAGCTAGCCATGAGAAGACCACAGCGCGAGTCGGGATCAAGAACCACGTGGAACAAGGGCTGGGCCGGAGACGCTCTGTCAAGCAACCACAGAGAGGAGCTCGGCACTGAATGATAAAGAGGCCTGTATGCGAGACCCGGCCACAAAAGCAGCGATCCCTGCATAATCCACGAGAGTGAAGCGGGCGGCGCCCCACGCGAAGGAAAACTGACGACCCTGAGGAAGGTGCCTTAGGGACGGAAATATCCTCCACAAATGTAGAAGACAAAGGCCCAACAGCAAGCGGCAGCACAGACATCGGGCTGCCGAGCCCGACGAAGTTGAGCCGGTGGATCAGTAACAGCGACTGCAAATCCTGTACACGGCATCCGACCACGAGCACCGGGGAACGGCCGCGGATGCAGCGCATGCAGTGAGGACAATACGAACATCAATCCAGTACAAATATTACCCTTAACCCGGTGGAACGGGCGTATGCGCTGTGTCCCCTGACCCCTATGGATAGATCAAAACTGGGAAACGGGCGCATCGACTAGCGAAGCCCAGACACTGGAACCAATCGGGAGCAAAACTAAGAGAACGGGAAGTGGGAACAGCACCCCATGGCGTAGTAGGCAGCCCGGCAGCAGGTTGCTAACCCACGCAAGTCAACGTTATGCAAGGGTAATCACAAACCTTGATAACCAACCACTAATAAGAACACCGAATTGCATAAGGTTTAAAACAACGATACTTGGTGCAGACTAACACCGCAATACGTGGGAGAACACAACCCACTTGCTGACATACAGCAGGAGCAATCAGTAACTCCAACACTGTACAACATAGGTGAAAGTACCACAGGCATGGGATGGACACATAGAATGCCGAGTCACAAGTCAACCAAAAAGCTTAAATGATCCACAGAAAACCTTTAGACGACACAAAGGCATAGACGAATACTGCTCATAATTCGGTCAGAAAGGGGTAAACATAAGAATCCCATCTGGCTGAAACGAGTAGATACTGCTAGGGCATACAAGGCACACAGTGACAATAGCCCAGGGAGTGCCCTGCCCCAATTCATAACCAAGACAATATATCCATATAAAAAACAGGAGGGCGGCACAGACCGGAGAGCGAAGAAAAGCCAGCAGGAAACCAGGGCCCTAGGGGGGGAAAAACAGTGAATGTAAAGATACTGTGTGCATATTCCAGAGCAATTAATCCTATAAGGGCGGAATGGTCATCGGCATCGACAGTTACAGTAACGTAGAAGGACGCAGTTGTGGACTGTGAGGAAACAATCCATCGCAGGGGAACCTGAAAAACCTGAGAAAAACAGGATACACCCTGTTCCACAGCAAGACACCCCCTCACATCCAGGAACAACCAGTTGTAAACCCCACGAACGACCAGAAACTACGTCGCTACACGGAAAGAATGCAGTGACCCATTGAACGATCGCTTCAACACCAGGCACGACTAGTGAAACAGTGACTCCAAATACGCATAACGACTCCATCCCATAAACTGTGGAAGTGCAAAGGAGTCAAACGAAAATCCGAAAAGATGACAAAAGGTGCAGGTGCTAAAAAAGGCCCCGTGGACTCGTTTACAAGCAACCAAATATCAGAAGAGGCGCCGGCCACGCCGTCCACTTCCAATATGCAGGACGAGACAGAGATCGGAGATAGAGTGGACAAACTGACCACCATAGTTCAGAATGGGTTCCTTGCAGTAAACGTTAAACTAGATGACATAGTAACCACCATTGGGACACTAAAGGCAAGAGTGGACAAAGAGAGCTCGAGAATCACGGAGGCGGAGGGCAGAATCAGCACCAACGAAGACACAATCGCCCATCACGATTGAGACATAGCACAACTGAAAAGTGACTTGGCCAAGGTACAAACTAAATGCGAGGACCTTGAATCACGCTCCAGAAGAAACAACATTGAGGGTGTTACTTAGAAATTTGCCAATGGAAAAATGGAACAACAGGTTGAGTCACTCTTAAAGACCCTATTTGGAACTGAGACTTTCTCGAGCCACTTCTTAGTAGAAAGAGCACACCGCACGCTAGCTCCTGTGCCGAAGCCTGGAGCGCTGCCTCACACGATCATTGCGCACCTCCTAAATTACAGAGACAGAGATGCAATACTCAGAATGGCAAGAGAGCAAGGCACGCTACATTGCGAGGAAAACCGCATCCATATATACCCGGACTTTGCAGTAGGTGTTCAAGCCAACCGGAGATCGTATGAACAGGTTAAGAGACTTCTGAGAGCACGGCAAGTACAATATGCACTAATATTCCTGGCTAAAATGAGAATATAAGACGGGGGGAATACACTTTTTTGAAACTCCGGCCGCAGTCATGGCCTATGTGGAGGCCTCCATACCCCTCCCCCCTGGAAATGGCAGACCGGATCAAAATGGCAGACCCCTTCCTGAGTCAGACTGACACGATCCAGCCAACTTAGCGAAAAAGCACAGACACCATTTTTAACAACCTGTAACTAACAACGCAGGCTTCTGCAGGGTGCTCCACACGCACATATGAAAACTGGGTTGTGAGCCTGGAACTGGCGGCCGTGTGGAGGCAACTTGGCAACCCCAGGAGAACTCCAAAAGTTTGTATGGGACAATCATCAAGTTGGGGCAGATGATGTGGGTGGCGGGAAGGGAGGGCAGTGAACAGGATGGGAGTTGGTTGAATTGTTCAACAGTTTGAAAAGTGTTTTTGACCATGGTCTTGCAGATAATTGCACTATACACACTAAGCAGCGACCCTATGCTAGCAAAGTACTGAATACACACATGAATAGCGCCAACACAGTGAATGGCTTAAATATTAAGCTCCTATCTTGGAACGTCAAAGGCCTAAACAATCCATCAAAGGCAAGGAAAATTGGAGCATACGTGAACATAATTTCTCCCCACATAGTTATGCTACAGGAAACACACACACAGGGGTCTAGTAACGCGAGTATACTTGCATCCTGGGGCAAACAAAGATACCACACAGAATGTTCCACCCAGGCTAGAGGGGTGATAACACTTTTGCACCCATCACTGGGATTACAGACCAAAGGACACAAGCTAGATCCCCAAGGAAGATATGCAATAATATGGGGGAGGTAGCATAAAAATCAGTGGTACTAATTAACACGTACAGCCCCAATATTGATCACCCGGATTTTTATCTGAATATATTTGAATTGTTATCATCACAAGACAGCTCCAGAATCATATGGGGTGGAGACTTCAATCTTATACTAGACACAGAATTAGACAGACCTTCCAAAACCAAAAGGGTACTAACAAAGGCAGCAATCACTTTGCGACAAATCTTGTCACAGCTGGCATTACATGATGCATGGAGAGCATTAAATCTAGTTGCGAAACAATACACAAACTATTCAATTGTACATGATTCGGAGTCCAGTATAGATTACTGGCTCCTATCCAACGATATGCTAGACACATTGGGAAAATGTGAGATTCACTCCGGAACATTGTCAGACCACTCCCCGGTGATGCTCAAGCTGATATTTGGAAATGCTCTGAAACCCCAAAAGACATGGAGAATGGCACCAAATATACTTAGAGACCCCAATGTAGCCGAACCCCTCCACATTGAGATGGAGGAATTTTTCAATAATAATGTGGGAAAGGTAGACAAATACTCTACGCTCTGGGAGGCGTTCAAGGTCTGGGTGAGAGGGGCGATCTCTAAAACCACAAGACTATTGAAATCTGTAAGACGCGAGCTGACCGAGGTTGAGGCACAACTCTGAAACATAGAACTCTTGTATAGTGAAACCCATAATAAGGATACCTTGGCAGATATCAATGTACTCCTGAAGGAATTTGATAGACTGGCCACAAGGGAAGTACAATACATGGCAGCCCCAGCTCGAGCACGTAGATATGGTGAGAGTAATAAGGTGGGTAGGGCCCTAGCAATCCTTATTAAAGCAGACCGACGTCACACACCAATTATCAGCATTAATGCACAGGCAAGGGGGTAATCACCGGGGGACAGGCCATAAACCAAGAATTCTCTAGATTCTACCAGACACTATACTCTAATAGTGACAAAAAATTGAAACCAGAAATACAAGCATACCTCGACACCCTAGAATTTCCAACACTACCAATGGAAGCTAGGATGGCCCTTGAACAGCCGGTAACTGAAGAAGAAATCACTGAGACAATAAAAGCATTGAGTTCTGGGAAAGCACAGGGATCGGATGGGTTGGCGGTCGAATTATATAAGGAATTCCAAAAAGAACTAGTTCCTATCATGTTGAAAGTGTGGGAGGAGGCATTAGAATGAAACAAACTCCCCGATACAATGAGAGAAGCAATAATAACAGTCCTTCCAAAACCCCAACTCCCTCCACAGGACATGTTGTGATATAAACCAATGTCATTAATAAATGCATATGCCAAAGTATTCGTGAAAATACTGGCAAACAGATTATTACCAAACATGCCAACAATAGTACATCCCGACCAGTGTGGGTTTATTCCTACAAGATCTACGGCCCTGAATCTACACAGACTATTTGCAATAATGGCGCAGATAAATCCAGAAGCTCAGGCGGTGGCGGTATCCCTGGATGTCGAGAAAGTGTTTGACTCAGTGTCGTGGGTGTATCTCTATAAAGTACTCAGAAAGTTTGGAACAGGCACCAATTTTATTCAATATGTGAAGTCACTATACACTGAAACTGGCACTAAAGTCCTCACAAACCACACAATCTCAGATTTGTTCATGTTAGGCAGAGGCACTAGGCAGGGATGCCCCTTCTCACCCATATTATTTGCATTAACCATAGAACCAATGGCAATGCTTGTTAGACAAAAACATGGCGACAGAGGGATACGAATGTCAGGCCCACCCCAATCAATCTCGCTATACGCTGATGACACCCTCTTATACATTCGTGACCTTGAAACTAATTTAACACCCCTCATGGCAGACATACATACATTTTCAGCATACTCTGGCTACAAGATTAATAATGAAAAATCAGAAATCCTTCTTCTAACACCAACCACGAAATGCCTGACGGCAATGCGGAACCTTAAATGGGCTAGCAGACATATACGATATCTGGGAGTATTGATATCCCGAGACTGCCAGACACTATACACAGACAGTCACGAACAAGCCCTACAAGCTCTCGGTGCCAAATTTCAGATATGGTCTAAACTCCCCATATCCCTGAATGGCCAAGTCACCGTCCTTAAGATGGTAGTTCTTCCTAAACTGTTATATCTGTTTGTAAACATACGCATATGGCCAGGCAGAGCCTTTTTTGAGAAGGTACCCTCGATGGCAGTATCGTTTGTTTGGGACGGGAAGACCCCTCGAATGAAATGGGAGAAAATGACTGAACTATATAGCACTGGTGGAATTGCAGCACAAGACTTTGAGCTATATTACCTGGTGGCACAGGCACAGTTTGCAAAACATTGAGGACCGCTCACCCCATGTGTGGCTGGAGAAATTTGCTGCATCCCCAAGTGAGCTCCGTTCCATTATCTTTAATCTCCACTACAAAGACTCATGTCCTTATGACCCGGTGGGTAGTACGGTCCGAGCATGGAAAACACTATAAAAAAAATTAAAAATAGATCTCCCATATGACCACATTGTTCCACTATGGAAATACCCTGGCATACCGCCCACAATGGATAAGGCTATGCAGCAACTCTGGGACCCAAACAAAGAAATTAGAATGAGAGATATATTTCCGAATGGGAAATTTGTGAGCAAGGGAGAGAGCGGTGGGGAGGTGTCCACTCAGAACACTCCAATACTACACGATGAAGTCAGCATTCAACGCACGTTGGCCACTCTTCCCTGACGAACCACCTACGCACCCATGCTTACAGGCAGCGACATCAAGCACAGTACTGGGAATCTCTAAACTATACTCATTAACGCAGTGACACATCCCCACAAAGAACGATGTCAAAACCAAATGGGAAAGGGATCTGAGTATAAATATTACGGACGAGAAATGGACCAAGTATTATATGCTCACAAAATCTGTATCACTAAACGCTGGCCTACGCCTAATACAATTCAAGGTCCTTAACAGGCTCCATTATACCCTGGCCAAAATGACTAAATTCTCGACTGATCAAACAGGAGAATGCCCCAAATATAGAACACCCCAAGCGGGGGCCTTTCACATGTACTAGGAATGTCCTCCTGTAGCTGACTTCTGGGGTAAGGTTGCAGAAATTATAGAAGAAATAACACAGATCCCAGCAACCCTGATCCCTCAAAAATACCTGTTTGGGGACTTTGGTAAACATATAGAAAAAATTAGAAGATTATTTAATGTTTCTTGTGTAATAGCTAAAAGATGCATATTGAAGTGTTGGACAGGGTCTTTCCCGCCAAGTATCGAGAACTTTCTCCGAGACTTAACATATGCCAACAAATGCGAAGAACAATACACATTGACTGTATCAATAACTAGCTGCCCAAAAGACAAATGGGCCCTGTTCCGGATGTACCTATGTGATTTGGCGTCAGACGATGAAACATCCATGTAAATGTAAAAGCATTTTTCTAAACAAATGTTTATTAACATGAGTTATGTATGCGCTGAACGGTGTGATATGCAATAAATTGTATCTACTAAGACCATCAATAAAAAGAGTTTAAACAAAAAAGAAAACGCAGAAGGCAGCAATATTTAACACTCATGTGCCTCGCCCTCCCCTTGACTGCCATTAAGCCCATTGGCGAATGCCCCATAATGACATTGGTGCATTTAGTCTGGGCAGGAGCAAGCTCTGCTCTGTGGACAGTATACCTGCTCCACATGCAGACCCGTGTTGGACTTTCTAAAACGGATTCCGGAATGTTGATCAACAGAGCAAAGAAGGGTAAGAAGGCCCTGATAGAGATGAGAGAAGGTCTGAATGTTCTTGCTCGAAGAGCTGACCTAGGAAATGTAATCCTAGTCGGTGACTGGAATGCTAAGCTCGATTAGCCCTCGAACAGAACGGAGAGTGACCACTTCCTGTTGACCCTCTGGTTAATATTGACAGGGTCCTTCTATCCAAGCCGACGGATTGGCCAGTCTGAATTCCCGAAGGTATGGCTGAATAAAAATTAAATTACCAGCTGTTGCAGGTCTGGTGAAGTTCTCGAGTGCCCTAAATTGCTTTTGGAATTAGGGAACACTGCAGAAGAAGCTCTGTCAGCTTTCGAATCACTTATTGATGTGCTTCATAAAGAGATAGACAATGTAGTTAACAGAAAGGGTAGACATGGCAACGGCGAAAGAACATCCGCACCATGGTTTGACTAGGAGTGTAGAGCCCATAAGACGCAACTATTTTCGGCACTTAGGGATGGCTCTACAACTTGTCTCGGGAGGATAGCTCAGGGGCAACTATGTTTGCCTAGGAAACAAGATGACACGGAGCACCACAGGTTCGATCTCCTGGGTCCGCGCTTTGAAACCTCTGGGTATTTAGCGCGTTAGAAATAACCAATCATATCATATCATATGATAACTTCAATAGCAAGAACAGGCTAAAAAGATAACCTTTTTGAAGTAATTGAAGGGGGTGAGAGGATTTCAACTAAGTGGCAGGGCCGGAAATAGTTCTGATTTTTAAGAAAGGCAATATAGACGATCCCAATTGCTACTGCCTCATTTCACTACTGGACATCACAGCAAAGAAATATGCCGAATGTATTTCGGGCATACTAGAAGACTGGGTAGATGAGAATAACATCCTGGGCCACCTGCAGGTGGGATTCAGGAGTAGATTCTCCACGATGGACCGCTGTTTCATCCTGTCATTAATTATTGACAAATACTGCAAGCTCAGTGGAGGGGCTGGTTATGCTGCATTTTTAGACCTGGGAAAGTCATTTGACAGGGGCACAATATGGAAGAAACTAATAGCAATGGGGAGTCCGACAAATCTGCTGAGAATTGTGCAATTATGTTACGATCAAACCACGATTTGAGTCAGATATGGTGGCAAGGGGCTAACACTGAATTCTTTGATTCAAACGGGGGTTTGCACTGCTACCTTTTAATCTTTTTATGGGGGATTTTGACCCTGTGAAGTACAATAGCAGGGTGTACACACCCAAACTAGGAGACAAGGAATTCAGCCGTATTCTCTATGCTGACAATACGGTCATCCTGACACTCACTCCTGCAAGCCTGAACCAGGGGCTCAAATAGGCCACAGAGTTCTTAGAAGTGAATACATTAAAATTAAATATGGACATGCCCAAGATTGTGATATTTGGAGGAAAGGACAGGAAAACCAACTCGAAAGTGAATGGAGTGCCAGTGGAGGTAGTGGACTCATATACATACTTAGGGCTCAAATCCTTAAGCGACTGTAAGTGGGTTCCACATATTAAACATCAGGTGGAGAGGGCTAGAATATGTCTAAAGGTTCTTCTTCAGTATGGTGCCCAAAGACTAGATAAATGCATTGAGGCTTTTAGATGCAGTGTTCTGACCCAAATGCTGTATGGTAGTGAGGTCTGGGGCTACTGCTCCTGGGAACCCCTTGAAGTAGCCCAACTACTATTTTGGCATCAGACTTTAGGGCTTCCAAATGCCTGTCCAAACAGCGCATTGAGAGTCGAGCTGGGAATTCATAGCATCTCTTATTTCGTGAAAATTAAACTAAATGAAAACATCAACCTGAATCTCCAGCTAGGACTCATTGTCGCCCGGACATATTTAAGCCAGATTGGTACAAATATGGAAGCAGGCTTTGGGAAAGGTTCCTGACTGGAAGAGGAAGAATTAATTAAAACCAGGCGAAGGAAGAAATACAAATGTGGGCCAGAGAAAATTCACTGAGGGCGGATGGGAAGGAAATGTGTGCTCTACCATCCCTCATAGTTTATGGGCAGTATAAGAAGGCCCTGGGTGCCCCAAGCCCAATACTAGATCTAGAATCCCCAGAGGGACAAAGACTCTTTCTTAAAGCCAGGCTTAACTTGCTGCCGTTGGTGAAAAGAACCACTTGGCTAACAGCCCCAACTAAATTCTACTGCGATATGGGTGCAGAGGAAGATTTGGTGCACTTTATCTTACTGTGTCCATTTAAAAAAAAAGGAAAGGATAATATGTTTAAGACCTCATTTTCTCGAAACAAATGTCAAATCTTGTAAGGAGGTGATGTTTTACATTTTTAACTGCACCAACTCACAATTTCTTTATGATCTGATTGAATATCTAGATCAGTCTTTAAAGAAGAGGCTTGACATAATACACTTTAAAATAGGTTTGGGAGGGAAGGTGTGAAGTTGACTAAGTCGCAAAGGAGTATGTTTTATCTGGACTATGTTATATTTTACTGATATTGTAACATCTTTTATGTAAGTTGCTTATGTATTATGTTAATGGAGAAATCGGAATACATATTTTAAAGAAGATCAACAGAGCAGCAGCCTAAGCCAGAAACTCCTGCCCCTCTACTAACAATTTACTTGAAGGATAATGAATACTAAGAAGAAAATGGAGACTGCAGAGATCCCAATCCCTAAACAACCTAATCAAACCTCTCCAGAGATGGGCAAAGAGTCGAGCCCATAAGACATATACACCATGTTGCTAAAAGTGGCGCAAGACGTTTGTGAAATGAAAAGTACCTCTTCTGATCTATCTCACTAGGTTAACCAACTGGAGGGACGCATTACCATGGTGGAAAATGAGAAAGGAAGTTTGGGGTCTAAAATAGCTGGCTGTTTCCAGCCATATAGTGAATTAAAAGGTGAACTGTCAAGAATGAGAAGCAGAGCTATGGACCTGTACTAGAAGACCTGCTACCATATCCTGCGCCTGATGGGCCTGGAGGAACATGATGATATTGAATCTGGTATCACTAACCATTTTACTAGAGTTATTACAGAGATGTATGGTGGAGTGATACTAGTTCCTTCTGATGTGGATTTTGCCTAAAGGGTGGGGAGGCTTGAACAGGGCAAGTGTAATATCCATACTATTGGATAGGATAGAACGAGAAGAATGAGAAGCACGAGAAGCCAGCATGTGAAGCTGGGAGCGTGTTATGGAGATGACGTAGCGAGATGGAATGCGGAGGACTGTTTGAAGATAAACTGCTGCCAGCCGGACTGAAGGATGTACAATCTCCCTCCTCCCTAATGTCTATATATACTTGTTATGATAATTAAATCACACGTTAACTTACTCCGTAATCTTGTACAGTCTCTTCCCCGGACACTTCAAATGGCGACGAGGATGGGATTTTACTCTACCCATCTGACATCATAGGCCGCTCCGCTCAGCCCCGAGCGTTGCAGCGGCCCGAATTGTCAAACGGTAACGTTCATTAATATTATATATATACGGAGTATCTTTGTGTGTGCTGGGCTGCCGTGACTCCATCTTCTCTCCGTGAATTACTGTTCAATTACGCCCAACTACTTCCTGGATTTCCACACGCATGCGTGTGAATGACTTAGTCTTAAAGGGACATACACATCAATTTTCTGCATAAACCAAACAGCATTGAGAAAGGAAATGCTCCAGGCGGTTTGGACTAGTCATATATGAGGTGTTCATCTTACTCAGGAGACGTGTTATTGCAAGGAAACAACTACGTTTTTCAGAGTAATGTGGATGTCAAAGAATTTAAAAGCAATAATAATATATGGAGCGATGTAAATAAACATTAAGGACACCATTTAGTCAATCTACCTGGTACTAATTTATATTCACTGAGGAGCTCTCTGGTGAACCTTATATTAAACCACGTTAACTATAGGTGGATTAAACATCATAAACAGTGGGCAGTGATGGCATTTAGTAGTGTGCCTCCTCCAGCATTGTTTATGCCTGATACAGATGAACCCATCATTCCGTGGAAAAGATGGATACGATCCTTTGAACACTATGCAGGTGTAGTGTGTGGACCAAATTGCAGTGCTGACAAAAGAAAATCATTATTATTGCATTGTTTAGGACCTGCTGGTCAAGAAAAATATGAATCTTTACCAGAACTTACTGCTGATGAAGATGTAAATATTAATGAGTATGAACGCACAGTAAAGAAAATAAACAAACACTATGAAAAAAAAGTGAGTATTATTCTGGAGAGGTACAAGTTTGGCAAAAGAACACAGGAGGAGGGAGAAAGTGTTGAAAAATATGTGACTGCTTTACGTAAACTTGCCAAAACCTGTAACTTCAATGAACAATTAGATGAAAGGCTAAGAGACCAATTCATGTTGGAATGCAGAAGTACTAAAGTAAGAGAGAAGCTATGGTCGGAAAATGATCCTTTGTTAGATATTGTAATTAGGGTATCAAAAGAAGTGGAGCACACTGAGGAATGTGTGAAAGAACTGGAGAACAAGATGAAATCTGTCAAATTAGAAGCAAGCAGTCTGAAACATGCTAAATTAACATGTGAGAATGTTGATGAAAAAGAATCCATAGCTATGGTGACCAACTCCAGAATAAAGAAGAAAGAGTACAATAAGTCACATCAATCATCACTGGACAAAGGGAAGCACAAAATTAATCAGAGAAACATTCCAAGCAACTATGGCAGGAAAGAAAATTTCAATATCGACTCAAGAAAGAAACGTCAAGGCAGATGTTACAGATGCGATAGTGCAAATCATTGGGCAGATGATCCTGAATGCCCAGCAATGAAGATCATATGTAGTAGTTGCAAAGGAAAGGGACATTATTCCAAGTGCTGCAGATTTCGTAGCATGTCCACCAACTGGATTGGTGGGAATTCAAGTAGTGACCGCAGTGATCAAGATGAAGGGGAAGAATGTGTCTTTGTGGTCATGGATGATGAAGATGAAAGGGTATTAGACAGTCCCAAGGCCAAAGTTCATATTGATGGTGTTGAAATTGACATGATGATTGATACAGGAGCGAAGTATACATTAGTACCACAACAGCTATGGGATAAAAAAAGACATGAATATCTACATGAGACAGATATTAAACCCAGGGCATATGGTGGTGTAAAAATAGATACCATAGGATGGTTTGGGGGAAATTTGAAATTTAAGGGAAGAAGAGCCAATGGAAAGATCTATATCACTGACTCAGGTCAAACTCCCCTATTAAGCTGGACACATCAAAGCAAATTAAAAGTGAAAATTGATTCCATTGCTGAAGAATCTGTGTTTGTTGTTCAGGATGAATTGAACAAACGGACAGATAGTACTGAAGTGAAGAATTATACTTCTCAAGATGCCATGACAAAAGTGTTTCGTGAAGGGATAGGATGTCTTCAGGGATATGTGCATGAGATAAAAATTAAATCCATTCATACGCCTGTTGTACAGAAGTTAAGGAACATTCCTATTTCCATGAGAGATGAAGTCAGGAGAGAGATTAAGCTCATGGAAAGTCAAGGCATAATTGAGAGCATAAATGCTAGTGAATGGGTGTCACCATTGGTAGTTCTCAGGAAGAAATCAGGAAAATTACGAATCTGCATTGATTTGAGAGAACTCAATAAATGTATCATACCAGATAGGCATCCCCTGCCTAATATTCAAGAGCTTATAACTGTTACACTCACGAAGCGCTGGTCCCTTTGGTCTAGAAGCCGGCTCTGCGGTTCCGTTCGGAATGGTACCTCCAAGATGGTGGATCGCAGTACGAACGGTTCCGCTATTGCCGTTCCAGTCCTCTCACGTTCGCCAGAGGTACGGCGTACCGCTCACGTGACTCTTCATAGGCCATGGAGACTTCCAGCTCTTCGCGTCGCTACTGTGCTAGCGGATGCTCCGTGAGTTCGCAACTAGGCAATCTCAATCCTTCGTAAAGCCTCTACCTCTACCATTACTAACCCCTCTTCTCTTGACCTTCCAGATCCTCTATCCAGCATTCTTGGCAGATACATATTCCCCGGATTCATCTAGCGTCTCATTCTGAAACGCTGCCTCAGAGTTCTCGAGTTACTGCATTCTGGGTATTAACAAAAACTCTCGTCCAAGTCCCTTCCTTCTTCGAGTATTTTAGGATCTGATTCTACTTACCTCTACTTTCTTCTTACAGACTAGTGTTCCAGTTACCACTCTCTGTGTCCCGTATTCTCGGCTTCTCTCCTGGTATTTCTAATCCGGCTGGTTAAGAGGTCAGGGAAATCAGTCTCCTGCCTGTTTTTACCCATTTCCCTTCCTGTACTGCTACTATTCATCTCTTCGCTTCTCATCTCTCCCCTCTCCAGAAGCAGTCTTCCGATACTCAACGCCATGATCGAATAGGAGTCATCAGCCTGCGAACCACACTCAAACCACACTCCAATCTTCGGATCCTGCGCTCGACCAGGGTTTTCTTCCCCAGAGGGTTTCCCTGACTGGTGCGTACCTCTCACGCTGAGTTTCCCTACCGGTTGAGAGGTTGACGCATTGGTCGGGGAGATTCTTGAGCTCAGCATTTGCTTTCCCGTTGAACATATCAGTCTGCTCAGGTAAGACCTCCAAACCTATTCAATCGGGAGTTATTGTAACTAGCCTAAGGTTCTAGTATTGCATAACAGTTAGCGACGCCCAAAATAAAAATATAAAATAAGGCTACGGCAGACTGTGATTCAATGGAACAGCAAATGCAACAACTAATTGCCGCCATGCAATCAATGTCCCTAGAGATACAAGCTCTTAAACAGGATAATGCCCAATTACGACAACAGGTTACTCGTGCCTTCTCAGACTCTCCTCCAGTATGTTTGAATACAGGCAAGTTTGACGGAGACCCACACAAACTCAAGGAGTTTCTTGATAGCTGCACTGTGCAATTTACCTTCAAGTCCCGCTTCTTTCCAACAGACAAAGATAAGATTGGCTTTGTGATTTCTCATTTGGCCGGACCTGCTTTGGCCTGGGCTACACCTTTAGTGACCTCTAATAATGTGATCTTGGACTCTTATTCTGCTTTCACCAACAGTTTGAAAGCAATGTTTAGTAGACAAGAGATCTCGGTATCCACGCAAGAAAGACTGTTAGATCTTAGACAAGGTAACAAAGACCTACTTACCTATATCACTCTCTTCAAACAGCTTTCCTCTGAGTCAGGATGGCCAGACGATGGGTTGCTCACCTTATTCCGACGAGGACTTTCAGACGAATTAAAGGATGAGGTAGCTAAGGTTCCGCGTCCGGCAAATCTAGCGGATATGATCACACTCATCATGCAAATCGATTACCGCTTACATGAACGTTCTTTTGAAAAGAAGAAAACTAGAGGCATACGATCTCAACTCGATTATCCCCCCGTAACAAATAAAGCTATCACTTCAGACGAGCCTATGCAAATAGGAACAGTGAGAGGGCCCCTATCGATAGGTGAGAAAGAGAGAAGGAAGAGTATGGGACTATGCATGTATTGCGGAGCTTCGTCTCATAAGTTACGAGATTGTCCTTTAGTTCCCCCCCGACGCACTCCAGCCAAGGGGTCGGGAAACTTCAAAGCCCTACCGCAGGGGGAACAACGGTAGGGGCGCAAGATTCTGATTCCCCGAAGAGAATCCCTGTAAATCTGGACTCAGTAGCAACCACTCAAAACATGGTTATTATTTCTGTTACTCTTGTTTTTCACACTCAGATGGTACAGAACATACCTGCTCTGATAGATTGCGGTGCTGCAGGGAATTTCATTGATGACCAATGGGCCAATAAACATGGAATTAACTGTATACCCAAAGCGATGGTCACTCCTATTCAAGGAGTGGACGGACATCCACTAAGTTCTGGTCCTATCCGAGAACAGACAGAACCTGTTGTCTGTCAAATTGCCTCTCATAAAGAGACCTTATCTTTCGATTTAATCAAGGCAGCCCATTTCCCCATTATATTGGGTCTCCCCTGGTTAAGGAGACATAACCCCTTTATAAATTGGACAGCAGGTACTCTTTTCCTCGGCTCGGAATACTGTGTCAGCCATTGTTTAGCCAAGGAATCAGTTGGCATCTACATCCCGACTGAAAACTCGATCCCTTCACCAGTATCCTCAATAAACAACTTGGAGATTGTTCCGGAATGCTATTCTAAGTATCAGTCTGTCTTTTCCAATCCCCAGTTCCCTACTCTACCGCCTCATAGAAGAGATGACTGTCACATTGAACTTCTTCCGGACAAACCTATCCCGTTTGGGAGGATGTATGTCCTTTCCCAACAAGAAAAGGTAGTCCTCAAAGAATATCTCCAAACCAATTTAAGGAACGGGCTCATTACTGAGTCGGTTTCCCCGGCCGGAGCCTCTCTCTTCTTCATTCCAAAGAAGGAGACTAATGAACTTCGACCTTGTATTGACTACAGGGGTCTTAACAAAATCACAGTGGCAGATAAATATCCTATGCCTTTAATCCCTGACATCTTGGAGGCAGTCCGAGGAGCTTCCTTTTATACTAAACTGGACCTTCGCGGAGCATACCATCTCATCCGGATTGCCCCTGGAGACGAATGGAAGACAGCATTTCGAACCCCATTTGGGCATTTTGAGTATCACGTCATGCCTTTTGGATTGGTGAACGCACCTGCTGTGTTCCAGCGTTTCATGGACCATCTGTTCGCAGATATTCTATTCCATTTTGTAATCATCTACTTAGACGACATCTTAGTATACTCCTACTCTCAAGAAGAACACCTGATACATGTAGAAACTGTACTCAAACGACTGCAGTCAAATCAGCTGTACTGTAAAGCATCTAAATGTGAATTTCACCAAAGACAGGTAACCTATCTCGGGTTTGTGATGTCAGCCCAAGGCATTTCCATGGATCCAAAAAAGATCTCCGCTGTGGTTGATTGGCCCATACCTTCTAACGTTAAGGAGATCCAACGGTTTTTAGGTTTTGCTAATTTCTATAGGAAATTCATCCCTAACTTTTCGGATATTATTCTGCCCCTGACTCGACTGTTAAAGAAGGGAATTCCGTTTGTTTGGGATAAATCCACCGATTCTGCATTTCAAACACTTAAATCCTTGTTCACTTCTGCATCCTGTTTGATTACCCCCGACCAGAATAAACAGTTTTTTGTGGAAACTGATGCATCTCATCATGCTCTGGGCGCGGTCTTACTCCAACAAACCGACCAAAGAGATGAAAGACCAGTTGCATATCTTTCTAAAACCTTCAATGCTTCGGAACAGAACTACTCTGTGCTCGAAAAAGAATTGTTGGCTATAAAAAGGGCGTTTGAAGAGTGGAGACACTTGTTACTAGGTTCACCCTTTCCTGTAGTGGTACGAACAGATCATCAAAATCTCAGGGTCCTACAGAATGCACATACAACCAACAGCCGACAAGCACGTTGGGCGTATTTCTTCCTTCCATTCCGGATCGAATTCACTATTCTTCCAGGAAAACAAAACCAGAGGGCGGATGCTCTCTCTCGTAAGGACGTTCCTGTCTCCCAATTCAGCTCTGAACAATTGTTCCCCAAAGCAAGATTCATCGCTGTCATCACCGACTTCTTAAGCGAATTGAGGACTGCATCGGTTTCTAACCTTGACGCCTGCAAGAAGACAGCCAGTACTTACCATCTTTCCCAGGACGATTCCTTTTTCTTTCACAAATCGCAAGTCTTCATCCCTACTTCAGAGTTGCAGCATGAAGTATTACGAATGTGTCACGACTCTCGGGCCGCTGGGCATCGAGGCGTTCAAGGCACTTTGAACCTAGTGCTAAGATATTTTTGGTGGCCGGAAGTCCGCAAGGATGTACAGGACTATGTAGCAGCCTGCATCGTTTGTTCCCAATCCAAGAATCCCAGAACTCCACCTTTGGGGCTGCTCACCCGGATGCCGATTCCAGAGAAACCTTGGCAAGTGATCTCTACCGACTTTATAGTAGATCTTCCTCCCTCACGCAACAAGACCGCCATAATGGTCACCATTGATTATCTTACGAAATTGGCACATTTCACTCCCATGAACAAGCTGCCTGGGGCTGGGGAAATGTCTAAGATTTTCCTTTCTGAAATTTTCTCCAGACATGGCCTACCGGACACAGTGGTCTCCGATAGGGGCCCTCAATACACCTCCAAGTTTTGGGAAAAGGTTTGCCAAGTCTTAGAAATCAAGCGGGCTCTCAGCTCGGGATATCACCCACAGACGAACGGACAGACGGAACGCCTTAACCAAACCTTGGAGGCCTATCTACGGTGTTTCACATCAGCCGCCCAAGACAATTGGTTGGACTTGTTGCCTTTAGCCGAATTTGCATATAACAATGCCCTTCATTCGGCCCTTCATACTAGCCCTTTCCATTGTACTTATGGATTCCATCCTTCCTTTGTTCCTTCTGTCCCTTTATCCCCTTCTAGTTGTCCAGGAGTGGATGGCCTTATTTCCGAAATACAAGAAGGACATAAATCGGCTAGAGTCTCATTACGAATGGCTCAAGATAGGGCCAAGCGGACTGCTGATAAACATCGCCAAGACGTCCCACCTTTGAGCCCGGGAGATACTGTTTGGTTGGCTTCTCGCTTTCTTCCCCGGCATCTGGTCCCTTCCAAGTTATCCCCTAGGTTCTTTGGTCCATTCAGGATCTTATCGATGGTGGGTTCTGCGGCAGTCAAGCTCGATTTGCCCTCGTCATGGTCCCGGATTCATCCTGTTTTTCACCTCTCCCAGATTCGGTTGACAGTACCGGATCGATTTCACCGGTCGGATTGTACCCCTCCTCCTCCTATCTCTACCGATACTGGTCCAGAATTTGAAGTCGCCAGTATCTGTGATTCCCGTTATCGGAGGGGGAGGCTACAGTTCTTGGTGGACTGGAAGGGGTACTCCCCTGCAGAAAGAACGTGGGAGCCGGCCTCTGGAGTTCATGCTCCACGTCTGGTCCGACGATTCTTTAGGTTGCATCCAGGGAAACCAGGGTCGCCCCCCAGGAGAAGGGGGCATACTGTTACACTCACGAAGCGCTGGTCCCTTTGGTCTAGAAGCCGGCTCTGCGGTTCCGTTCGGAATGGTACCTCCAAGATGGTGGATCGCAGTACGAACGGTTCCGCTATTGCCGTTCCAGTCCTCTCACGTTCGCCAGAGGTACGGCGTACCGCTCACGTGACTCTTCATAGGCCATGGAGACTTCCAGCTCTTCGCGTCGCTACTGTGCTAGCGGATGCTCCGTGAGTTCGCAACTAGGCAATCTCAATCCTTCGTAAAGCCTCTACCTCTACCATTACTAACCCCTCTTCTCTTGACCTTCCAGATCCTCTATCCAGCATTCTTGGCAGATACATATTCCCCGGATTCATCTAGCGTCTCATTCTGAAACGCTGCCTCAGAGTTCTCGAGTTACTGCATTCTGGGTATTAACAAAAACTCTCGTCCAAGTCCCTTCCTTCTTCGAGTATTTTAGGATCTGATTCTACTTACCTCTACTTTCTTCTTACAGACTAGTGTTCCAGTTACCACTCTCTGTGTCCCGTATTCTCGGCTTCTCTCCTGGTATTTCTAATCCGGCTGGTTAAGAGGTCAGGGAAATCAGTCTCCTGCCTGTTTTTACCCATTTCCCTTCCTGTACTGCTACTATTCATCTCTTCGCTTCTCATCTCTCCCCTCTCCAGAAGCAGTCTTCCGATACTCAACGCCATGATCGAATAGGAGTCATCAGCCTGCGAACCACACTCAAACCACACTCCAATCTTCGGATCCTGCGCTCGACCAGGGTTTTCTTCCCCAGAGGGTTTCCCTGACTGGTGCGTACCTCTCACGCTGAGTTTCCCTACCGGTTGAGAGGTTGACGCATTGGTCGGGGAGATTCTTGAGCTCAGCATTTGCTTTCCCGTTGAACATATCAGTCTGCTCAGGTAAGACCTCCAAACCTATTCAATCGGGAGTTATTGTAACTAGCCTAAGGTTCTAGTATTGCATAACAATATCTACCATTGGACCTTCGAGTCATTTCTCCACTCTTGATCTTACGTCAGCATATCATCAAGTCAAGTTACATGAGAAGTCAAAGCATTTTACGGCATTTATTACACCAGATGGATTATACCAATTTAGGAGGATGCCGTTCGGTCTCGTGTCAGCAGCATCCGTCTTTCAGAAGATTATGCATAAGCTATTTGAAAGAGTGCCAGGAGTGGTATGTTTCCAAGATGATATTTTGATTTATGCTAATGATAAAGAACTTCATGATGAAAGATTGAAATATGTGTATGGTAAACTGTTTGCAGCAGGAATGACATTAAGTAAAGAAAAATGCAAAATTGACCGTGCTGAAATTGAATATTTAGGGCATAAGATATCAGCCGAAGGAATATCTCCAAAGGAACAACTGGTCAATGCAATCAAGAATATGCCCAGACCAAGTAACAAAGATGAAGTACGTACATTTTTAGGTATGGCAGAATACTACTCTAAGTTTGTTCGTGATTTTGCTGTACATACTGTTCCTTTACGTGAAGCCAATAAAAAGAAGAATTTTGATTGGAACAATGAATGCGAGGAAGAATTTAAATTTATCAAAAATGCAATTGACAAGGCTCCAGCATTAAAAAATTTCATTAGTGATAAGAAAGTCATAATTACCACAGATGCCAGCAATGTTGGATTAGGAGCTGTCGTCACTCAGGAACATGAAGGACGAGAGATGGTAATCGCATTCGCTTCAAGAATTCTTAGGGGTGCTGAAAAATCGTATGCAGCAATAGAAAAAGAAGCTTTGGCAATTAAGTGGTCGGCAGAAAAGTTCATGAGCTTTATTTGGGGACGTGAAGTGGAATTCCGGACTGACCACAAACCGTTGGTTCATGTTATTATGTCCAAGGGATTGGACAAGGTATCCAACAGGATTAGAAGATGGGTGATACTACTTCAGGAATATAATTGTAAGGTGATATATGTACCAGGTACAAAAAACATTACAGCTGATTGTTTGTCACGTTTGACTAATACATCAGAAACTACAGATGAGGATGACGATACTGAAAATGTTCTTAATATTGAGTCCACTTCTATTTCAAGGACGGAATGGAGTGATGCCATAAAAGGTGACAGTGATATGGACAATCTTAAAGGATTGATATGCAGTCAAGCTCCATGGAATAAAGCGTTGTTTGAGAAAGCCAATCTTTCAGAATATTGGCCTATTGCTGAGGAATTACATATACATAGAGACATAGTTATGAGAGGAGACAAGATAATCCCGCCTACCAGCCTGAGAAGAAGAGTTATGGAATTAGGTCATGAAGGACACCAAGGGATGGTGAAAACTAAACAACGCATAAGAAATGACTACTGGTGGCCAGGATGTGACCTGCAAATTGAGAGACACATTAGGGATTGTATCCTTTGCAATAATAATGATAAAAGTTGTGTGGGAGTAAAACAAACTATGGTTGTAACTGAAATACCGGATAAGGCATGGAAGGATGTGGGAATGGATGTGTTAGGCCCAGTATGCAGTGCTGGTGTACAAAAATATTGTCTAGTACTAATTGACCTTCTCACTAGGTGGGTTGAAGTACTTATTGCGCCAAAAATTACTAGTAACACAGTGATCAAATTCTTATCTGAAATATGTGAAAGGGAAGGTTACCCGAGTAGCATTTTGACAGATAATGGTACACAATTTAGGTCTAAAGATATGGAAGAATTTTGCAAAAAGTATTCGATATTACATAAAAGGAGTGCCATTTACCATCCTCAGACAAATGGTACTGTGGAACGCTTTAACAAAGTGTTGAAACAGACCATTAGATTGGCATGGTCTAACGGCATGGATTGGGAGAGAGCAGTTAAGGAGAGAATTGTTGCACATCGATTTACACCCCATTCGACTACAGGTCTTTCCCCGTTTGAGTTAAGTAGGGGTAGAAAGGCGCACACCAAATTAGCGCCTATATGGTTAAGCAGTGAGAACAATAGAGTCAACAAGGACTTTGGGTTGGTGTGTGAAAATATAAGAAATACACAATTGAGAAACAAAAAAGTTTATGATGAGAAAAGACCCATGGGCAAGTATGATGAAAGTACTGTGGTAGGGAAAATGGTAAGAATTAATTTACCCCCGGTGCTCAGAGAGGGTCCCTGTAAATGGTCCAAGCCCATCAGAGTATTGGAAGCATGCAAACATTCTGTCAGAACTGAGGATGGCAGAATCTGGAATGTGGAAAGAGTATGGATATGTGATGACAACAAACGTTCTGATGGGGGCAGAAGTAGTACAATGAGGAAGCAAAAGGAGGGAAGGAAAGTGGATCATAGAGAAGTAGGGAATAAGAAAGATCAGAATGTTGTATGTGGGATGAAGAATGTGCGAGTGATGAGATCCAACAAATCTGAAGTAATTTCCTTGCCCAGTCGCATCAGTGAGCTGTCCTGCAAATCCAGAAGTGGGAGAACAATTCGCAAGCCCAGGAGGATGGAGGACTTTGTGTGAAGTTGTATATAAGCTAGTGTCAACACCTTTGGTGTTTTATATTATTGTATATAAAGGAAGGGAGATGTGTAATATCCATACTATTGGATAGGATAGAACGAGAAGAATGAGAAGCACGAGAAGCCAGCATGTGAAGCTGGGAGCGTGTTATGGAGATGACGTAGCGAGATGGAATGCGGAGGACTGGTTGAAGATAAACTGCTGCCAGCCGGACTGAAGGATGTACAATCTTCCTCCTCCCTAATGTCTATATATACTTGTTATGATAATTAAATCACACGTTAACTTACTCCGTAGTCTTGTACAGTCTCTTCCCCGGACACTTCAGGAACATGATGATATTGAATCTGGTATCACTAACCATTTTACTAGAGTTATTACAGAGATGTATGGTGGAGTGATACTAGTTCCTTCTGATGTGGATTTTGCCTAAAGGGTGGGGAGGCTTGAACAGGGCAAGTCAAGTCAGGTAGTTTTGGTCCTCACCAAAGTAAGCGCAAAAAAAACCCATCTTACAAGCTGCAAGGGAAAAGGGTGAGTGCTGTATGGTGGCAACCTGTTTTCTATGTTCCCTGACTACCCCAAGGATGTGATTAAAAAAGGAAATTAGTTCGAAGAAGCCAAGGCACTGGGGAAACAGAAAAATATCTATGCCATCCTGACTAGGCGTGAAGTTCACTGAGGACGCTTCTGAGGCATTACATAGGCTGAAAATCCGTAGCCAGTTTCGAATTGAGCTGCTGAATCCGTGAACTTGGGTATTGTCTATAATTATTAATAATTAATGCCGGCAGTACAACTATGCCACTCGAATGTTTGGATTATGTTTTCTTTTTCAGGTTTTTGTTTAACTGAATTCATTTTTCTTCATTTAAAAAGGTGCTGCTTGTTGGTGGTGGTTAACGGCTTACCATTTCATTTCCTGCACTGTCTTGTGGCCCTCCAGAGAGCGGATATGGTTGCACAAGTTCGTGGATCTCCATACTCTTGGTGTGTTCCTTCTTCTAGACCCATGAGGAGGATTTCCATCACGTCACAGTAGACGCAACGTGTCACATCACGTCATTAGTCTTTGGACTATGTTGTTGATGCTGTCGTCTTCCTATTAATATCGGATTGCCTGTGGAAGTCCTTTCAGGGACTTTCTTTCTTTACATTATGAAAGTGATTCAGCTCCCGGAATTAAGTGACTTTCTTTTTGAGGATTTCATTGCTGGTTGTGAAGAGTGGTATTGGGTGTTGTCTGTTGTGTAGTCTATAGGAGTTATTATTTATTGGCTATTGTATAATGCACCAGCTCATCGTGTTCACTCATTTATTATAGTGTATACATTTTTCATATTGCTTTTATTGCAATAAAGGAAGGGGGTTCATTTTGTGACCAAGCAGTTCTGTTCAGAGTTGACATTACTAGTTAAGGTTTTTGGGGTTTCCTTCTCTTCTTCCTGTATTTTTATTTTTTGTGTCTCCCTCAATATGCACCACCAAGTGCATGTCATTCCAATCATAGTAAAAATGATCTTTTCAATTCTGTAGGCAATATTTTTAACACAAAGAAGAGAATTCGATCATCCCCGGGAATGTTAATGGTATTAATAACCCTAAATAAAGGAAAACAAAGTAAAATCATCTACATAGCCTTAGGCAGGCACAGCTCTGTTGCAGGAAAACCCATCTCACTGAGGTGGAAAATGAAGTAGGAACTTGGTTGGATGAGTTTTTGGATCCACTTTTAATTCACGGTCAAGGGGTGTGGCAATCTTGATACTTATGACTGCTCCAGTGGATGTGCTCTCACACCATAAAGATAAGGAAGGGAGTATCGTCACAATGACAGTCTAAATACAGGTGACTTTAATGACCATTTGAAACATATAAGAAGTGACACAATGTATACAAAATAGTGGGTCAGACAATGTTATATTGGGTGGTGACTTTAATGAGGTGATTGATCCTCTATTAGACAGGAGTAATAGGTACACACCTAGGGCGTATAATAGGCAAAGAGATACAATGAAGGAATTCATGTATGAACACAAACTAGTGAATGTATGGAGGCTGGAACACCCTTTGGAGAACGACTATAGCTTCTACTCTGGGGCACATGATATTTACTCAAGAATAAATCAAATAATGACAGCTGGTTTAGCCACCCAACATTTTCTTGAGAGCAAGATAGGTAGCATTCATATATCTGATCATACTCCTATTGAGGTAGATATTTCTCGTTGATATCAAGAAGAATACCATCTGGAAGATGAATACTTCTATAATGGAGGAGAGTGAGATGGTGGACAGGATTGTAGAAGAAGTCCAATTATTCCTAGATATGAACATGAATGGCAAGGTGGAAATAAGAACAGTTTGGGAGGCCTTTAAATGTAGTAAGTGAGGTCTATTGAGAGGCCTCTTGATTAAAAGGTGCAAGCTCAATGATAATTACAGATCTCTGAAATTGATGAAGAAGGACCTGGATTGGCCATAATCTCACAGGCTGATGACATTGCGACATTGCTGGATCTGGCTGAATTGAAGAAAAATCATCTAGAGGAAGACATTTCAAGTGAAGAGCTGAAATAAACTTGACCACCAGGAAATGCCCCTGCCTCTCAATGGAGTTTTATAAAATAATGCTTGAAAGCATGTTTTGTCAATGTCTGAGATACAGAATTTCTCTAAGGACAAAGGACTCCTTCCTCAGTCCACACGTCACACCATTATAACAGTTCTACTGAAAAAAGATTACTCCCCAACATCCCCTGGGAACTACAGTCCTATCAGTCTGATCAATACCGATAAGATTATGGCAAAATGTATAGCGAGATATTTGGAGAATATCTTGCTCAGACTGGTGAACCCAAATCAGACAGGCTTTGTGAAGACATACTGCTGCCAATAGGACGAGACTCATTCAGACGTTCTTTCATTAGACATTGAGAAAGCCTTTGACTGGATTGATTGGGATTTTCGTTTCCAGGCTCTTAAGGCTATGGATTTTGGTGATGGATTCCTGGAGTGGATTAGGTTGTTGTATACCGAACCAACAGTATGTGTTTTGACAAATGGGCTTTGCTCGGATGTCATTAAACTGGAAAGGAGGATTCGACAAGGGTGTCCCCTCTCACCACTCTTATTTGTAGTAGCGATAGAACCACTTGCTATAGCAATCAGAAACGATTAGAGAATTGTAGGCGTTAAATATGAGGCGGGTATCAAAAATGATGGCTGCTGATCATGAGAGATCTGGACTGTTCTTTGCAGGCCCTGATGGAACAAATTGACTGCTTTAGGACTATCTCAGGTTATGAAATAACGCTTTTGTAAGAAGAGAGACCTTATAGCATTTGGATTCCAATGGTGTCTGCAACAGATGAAATACTGGGTATGTGGCTCACATACGATATAGAACAAATAACGAAGGAAAACATAAAGACGATTGTGATGGGTAAGGTTAATGCCTTGAAGATAAACAGCACAGAGAAAATTAACTATATCTTAAACATGACCCCTTTGTTCCCAGATTAAGAAGCCTGGGGAAATATTAATAAGCTTATACACAATTTTATATGTCAGAATAAACGCCCTCGTCTGAAGCTGTTCAAACCTCAGTTACCTGCTGACGAAGGAAGATTGAACATACCCAGTCTTGCTGCATACCAACTGGCATTTGCTGCCAGGCATAGAGTACCTTTCTTGGAGGAGACTCCGGATGAATGTGGAGCTGAATGCATCAACATGGTAAGGGTGCCATGCAATATAATGCTCTTTAAGCATATATCTACAAGTTGAATTTGTGATATTTTACAAGCTTATGAGGCAACATCTTCTCTCCAAGTAATATGTCATCACTCTGCCCCACATCCAATGATCAGGGCCAAGGGGTTGCTCAGTTTACAACACATGCTATACAAATGGTCAGACAGTAGTGCACTCAATCACTTGTTCACATACTCGTTATTGCAATAGACTGAAATTCTACTGTGACCACTCCTATTACATGGTTGCTCAATAAAGAGGCACATACCCTCATTTTGTCATACAAGAAACCTACTCAAATGAGAAGTATTATATAATAAGAATAATAAAGTAGACATGATAGAGTAGTGTTTGGGACTGCAGCTCCCAGCCACAATCATTTGAGAAAAGGTAGATTGAGTGATGTTCCTGATACCATGTCCTCTGTGAAAAGACGTTGTTGTATTGCATCCTCCACCTCTGCTGCTCTTGGTGTTCAGGGCAAAGGGGACCTGGCACTGAACAGTGCAATTTCAGAAAGGAGCTTAAGGTGCAACGTGGACGTGCCAGGCTGCTGCACTTCCAGATTTGCATTTCTTGGGTCTGCAGTAGCTGGAGGGTCATGGAAGTAGGCATTCTAGATGCTTCCCTTGTAAAAAAAAGTGAGATCTGCATATCAATGTACATGCTGTGCAATGATAAGTGTGTAGCACACAAACAGAAGTGTTGCACTTTGCAACTAAGGGTTCCAAGGATATCTGACATGGAATCCGGAAGGGACGCAACGCTGGTTAATATGTAGAATTACAGCGTTTGAGTATTTTATTGTATGACAAAAGATGCACAGACATGAAATTAAAGTATCCTGGGTTTACATATAATCAAATGTTAAGAAAAGGGTTTTCCTGGAGTGCCCTTATCCAAGTCACTTCCTACCTCTTTCTGTCCCTTTTACTTTCTTTGCAAGCCTCATCCATTAATATGATCCCAGAGGGAAGGGAATAGTAAAGAAATCTGCCCCTTATTGTCCCACTACTTACAGGACAATTATAGGCCCAGCAGTGAGAATGGCATCTGGCTACAAGGACAGTGATGCAGGCAGAGTGACTTAGCATGATTTATCACCCTTTTTGAATGTCATCTGCTCTAAGATGAAGAAATTCGATAGTCAGAATTCTGTCCAGTAGCTCCCTGTGATATGGTGGCTCACTGCCTGAAATAGGAATGCACTAAATCCTGAGGGGTCCTGGGTCACTGAAACATTGCTGAAATGGAGCATCAGATATTCCCAGAATGAGAAAAAAGTTATATCATCTTTGATTTGAATGAGGACCATCCCACAAGTAGGGGCCGATTCTCTAATTTTCCTAGAACTTGGACGGTTTATTGCTTCAACTCTTTATGCGACAACCTATCCAATCTCCTCCCCTTCTTCGTGGAACAACCAGCACAACAGCCCTTGATCTGACAACATTTTTCTCCTTGTCAATCTGTGACCATGTTTCAGTGAGTGCCAGCAGATAACTCCTTACAGAGATGCAGCAATGTTAAGTCTTGTTGGGGATTCCTTCAACAAACAGGTGAGATTGATGGGATTGTCTCTACCCTCGGAGATCCACCCATCTCTGTTTCCCAAAAAGACCAAAATAGCAGAGTGCACGAACTACCCTCCACCTCTTTGTGCAGCGCCTAAAGGCCACATGGGCCCATTCTGATCACCTAAGTCCCATTCAATGCTGGTTCCCATATAGACTAGATTAGATTGACAGTGCTGTGCTTGCACAGGTAAGTCACATTTCTTGACACCCTGAGTCTTCAGTTCTGTCTCTTGTGTGACCTGGATGCACCTTTGATCTAGTAACTTTACATATCTGAGCCCCTCTAAAACCCATCTGAACTTCCTGCGATTCATAATGCGGTCTCTCATAGATCTTAGTGACTCATCCAGGGTCCACGCTTTTATCGCTATGACCCCAGCAGAATCTTTTTCCGTGTACTCAGATTCCACCCAACTAAAGTTGAGCTTTGAAAAATCACGCTGTGAGCGGTCCCATGTGATTTCGCTGACCCCCTTTTTTCGACGCGTGTTTTGCCGTGGAAGTTTTGCCAAAAAACGTAATCGATTTTTTAAAAATGATTTAAATCCCTATTCATTTTTTTTGTATTTCCTTTCCCCCAACCCTTTATTTATCCTTATGCACCCTCACCTCCCCCAATAATTTCGATGGATATTTTTGGCAAAACTCCTGCGGCAAAACACCAGTCGGGAAAACTGGTGTCAGCAAAAGGACATTATACTGCTGTGAGCATTACGAAATTCACTGTCAGGCTACGTGAGTGATGTATTTTTGTGGATTGGGTTGTGTGGATCCCCATGAGCAAAGCTCTGCGCAGGTCCCAGCATTCAGTCTCAGATAGTACAACACTGAATGCTCTGTATTGGGCCAGTGTGGGCCCACAGTGGTGTCCCCCATAAGCCAAAGTGTCTGATGTACTGAATATTACTTAGGATAACCTTTCTTGTTTCCAGCTTTTCCCTGAGGGGAGTTGAAACTCAAATAACTATATTATTTTGTGCACTTTTGTAATGCAATGTTATTGCATTTATAAATGTATTTCTGAGGGAACATATATATTATTTGATATTTTTGTATAACCTTAAGTAAAATGATATTGCACCTCTGCCTTTTATTATGAAGGGTCAGCTTGACTATTTTCTCCCACTACTATGAGCAAACTCGGGAAAGTTTAGGCAATTCTTTGTTGATACCCGTAGGACAAGCAGTTAAATGCCTTGCTCTCCTGAGTTCTCTCTACTTTAGTTTTGCTCTCCTGGGTTCTGACTACTTTAGGTTTTGCTCTCCTGGGTTCTCTTTTCTTTAGTTTTGCTCTCCTGGATTCTGACTACTTTAGGTATTGCTCTCCTGGGTTCAGACTACTTTAGGTTTTGCTCTCCTGGTTTCTCTCTAATTTAGGGTTTGCTCTCCTGGATTCTCTCTACTTTTGTTTTTGCTATCCTGTGTTCTTTCTACTTTGGCTTTTGCTCTCCTGGGGTCTCCATACTTTAGGTTTTGCTCTTCTGGGTTCGCTCTACATTAGGTTTTGCTTTGCTGGGTTTTGAATACTTTAGGTTTTGCTCTCCTGGGTGATGACTACTTTAGGTTGTGCTCTCCTGGGTTCTCTCTAATTTAGGGTTTGATCTCCTGGATTCTATCTACTTGCGTTTTTGCTATCCTGTGTTCTTTCTACTTTAGTTTTTGCTCTCCTGGGTTTTTTCAACTTTAGGTTTTGCTCTCCTGGGTTCTCTCCACTATAGTTTTTGCTCTCCTGGGTTCTCTCTACTTTAGGGTTAGCTCTCCTGGGTTCTCTCTACTTTAGGGTTAGCTCTCCTGGCTTCTCCCTACTTTAGTTTTTGCTCTACTGGGTTTTCTCAACTTTAGGTTTTGCTCTCCCGGTTTCTCTCTACTTTATGGGTTGCTCTCCTGGGTTCTTTCTACTTTAGTTTTTGCTATCCTGTGTTCTTTCTACTTTAGGTTTTGCTCTCCTGGGTTCTCTCTAATTTAGGGTTTGCTCTCCTGGATTCTCTCTACTTTCGTTTTTGCTATCCTGTGTTCTTTCTACTTTGGGTTTTGCTCTCCTGGGTTCTCCATACTTTAGGTTTTGCTCTTCTGGGTTCGCTCTACATTAGGTTTTGCTTTGCTGGGTTTTGACTACTTTTGGTTTTGTTCTCGTGGGTAGTTTCGACTTTAGGTTTTGCTCTCCTGGATTCTCTCTACTTTAGGTTTTGCTCTCCTGGGTTTTTTCAACTTTAGGTTTTGCTCTCCTCGGTTCTCGCGACTTTAGGTTTTGCTCTGCTGGGTTCTCTCTACTTTAGGGTTAGCTCTCCTGGGTTCTCTCTACTTTAGTTTTTTCTCTACTAGGTTTTCTCAACTTTAGGTTTTGCTCTCCTGGTTTCTCTCTACTTTAGTTTTTGCTCTCCTGGGTTCTCTCTACTTTAGGTTTTTCTCTCCTGGGGTTTTTCAACTTTAGGTTTTGCTCCCCTGGGTTCTCTCTACTTTAGGATTTGCTCTCCTGGGTTCTTTCTACTTTGGGTTTTGCTCTCCTACATTGTCTCTACTTTAGTTTTTGCTCTCCTGGGTTCTCTCTACTTTAGGTTTTGCTCTCCTGGGTTTTTTCAACTTTAGGTTTTGCTCTCCTGGGTTCTCTCTACTTTAGGGTTTGCTCTCCTGGGTTCTCTTTTCTTTAGTTTTTACTCTCCTGGGTTCTCCCTACTCCAGGCTTTTATCTCCTGGGTTCTTTCTATTTTGGGTTTTGCTCTCCTGGGTTCTCTCTACTTTAGGGTTTGCTCTCCTGGCGTCTTTCGAATTTGGGGTTTACTCTCCTAGGTTGTCTCTACTTTAGGTATTGCTCTACTGGGTTCTCCTTACTTTAGGGTTGGCTTTTCTGTGTTCTCTCTACTTTAGGATTTGCTCTCCTGGGTTCTTTCTACTTTGGGTTTTGCTCTCCTGGGTTCTTTCTAATTTGGGTTTTGCTCTTCTAGGTGGTCTCTACTTTAGGTTTTGATCTCCTGGCTTTTCTCTGCTTTAGGTTTTGATCTCCCGGGTTCTTTCTAATTTGGGTTTTGTCTCCTAGGTTGTCTCTACTTTAGGTATTTCTCTTCGGGCTTTTCTCTACTTTAGGTTTTGCTCTCCTGGGTAACTTCTACTTTAGGTTTTGATCTCCTAGGTTGTCTCTACTTTAGTTCTTGCTCTCCTGGTTTCTCTCTACTTTAGGGTTTGCTGTCCTGGGTTCCCTCTACTTTAGTTTTTGCTCTCCTGGGTTCTCTCTACTTTAGGTTTTTCTCTCCTGGGTTTTCTTGACTTTAGATTTTGCTCTCCTGGGTTCTCTCTACTTTAAGATTTGCTCTCCTGGGTTCATTCTACTTTTCTACTTTAGTTTTTGCTCTCCTGGGTTCTTTCTCCTTTCAGATTGCTCTTGTAGGTTCTCTCTACTTAAGGCTTTGCTTGCCTGGGTTGCTTCTACTTTAGGATTTGATCTCCTGGGTCCTCTCTACTTTAGGTTTTGCTCTCCTGGGTCCACTCTACTTTAGGTTTTGCTCTCCTGGGTTGTCTCTACTTTAGTTCTTGCTCTCCTGGGTTCTCTCTACTTTAGGTTTTGCTCTCCTGTGTTTTTTCGACTTTAGGTTTTGCTCTCCTAGTTTGTCTCTACTTTAGGGTTTGCTCTCCTGGGTTCTCTCTACTTTAGTTTGTGCTCTCCTGGGTTCTTTCTACTTTTAGTTTTGCTCTCCTGGGTTCTTTCTACTTTAGGTTTTGCTCTCCTGGGTTTTATTGACTTTAGGTTTTGCTATCCTGGGTTCTCTCTACTTTAGGATTTGCTCTCCTGGGTTCATTCTACTTTAGTTTTTGCTCTCCTGGGTTCTCTCTACTTTAGGTTTTGCTCTCCTGTGTTTTTTCGACTTTAGGTTTTGCTCTCCTAGTTTGTCTCTACTTTAGGGTTTGCTCTCCTGGGTTCTCTCTACTTTAGTTTGTGCTCTCCTGGGTTCTTTCTACTTTTAGTTTTGCTCTCCTGGGTTCTTTCTACTTTAGGTTTTGCTCTCCTGAGTTTTATTGACTTTAGGTTTTGCTATCCTGGGTTCTCTCTACTTTAGGATTTGCTCTCCTGGGTTCATTCTACTTTAGTTTCTGCTCTCCTGGGTTCTTTCTAATTTGGGTTTTGCTCTCCTAGGTTGTCTCTACTTTAGGTTTCTCTCTCCTGGGTTCTCTACTTTAGGTTTTGCTCTCCTGGGAAGCTTCTACTTTAGGTTTTGATCTCCTGGGCTCTTTGTCCTTTAGGTTTTGCTCTCCTGGGTTCTCTCTACTTTAGGATTTGCTCTCCTAGGTTGTCTCTATTTAGTTCTTGCGCTCCTGGGTTCTCTCTACTTTAGGTTTTGCTCTGCTGGGTTGGCTCTACTTTAGTTGTTGCTCTCCTGGGTTCTCTCTACTTTAGGATTTTCTCTCCTGGGTTCTTTCTACTTTGGGGTTTGCTCATCTAGGTTGTCTCTACTTTAGGTTTTGCTCTCCTGGGTTGTCTCTACTTTGGGTTTTGTTCTCCTAGGTTGTCTCTGCTGCAGGTTTTGCTCTCCTGGGATTCCTCTATGTTAGGTGTTGCTCTCCTGGGTTCTCTCTACTTTAGGTTTTGCTCTCCTTGGTTCTCTCTACTTTCAGTTTTGATTTTCTGGGTTCTCTCTTCTTAAGGTATTGCTCTCCTGGGTTCTCTCTACTTTGGGGTTTGCTCTTCTAGGTTGTCTCTACTTTAGGTTTTTCCCTCCTGGCTTTTCTCTACTTTAGGTTTTGCTCTCCTGGGTAGTTTCTATTATAGGTTTTGATCTCCTGGGTTATTTCTAATTTGGGTTTTGCTCTCCTAGGTTGTCTCTACTTTAGGTTTTTCTTTCCTGGCTTTTCTGTACTTTAGGTTTTGCTCTGCTGGGTAGATTCTACTTTGTGTTTTGCTCTCCTAGGTTGTCTCTACTTTAGTTCTTGCTCTCATGGGTTTTCTTGACTTTAGGTTTTGCTCTCCTGGGTTCTCTCTACTTTCGGTTTTGCTCTTCTGGGTTCTCTCTACTTTAGGTTATTCTCTCCTGGGTTCTTTCTACTTTGGGGCTAGCTCTCCTGTGTACTCTCTACTTTAGGTTTTGCTCTGCTTGGTTGGCTCTACTTTTTTTATTTTTTTATTTTATTGGTTTAAATTAAACCTTTAAAATGTTTGCTTAAGGTGACACAAAACCATACATTACACAGTGACATAGTCAACTACCTCCTTCAACATCTCCCTCCCTCATTGCCACACAAGTACATGACCATTATCCTTTTTTATGTCTTTAAACGCATGTGCAACCTTCGGCCAGCCGTCTCAGGCTAGTTCATTTTTAGCATTTAATCTCTCCTCAATGACGGCAAGGAAGGAGGTCAAAGGTAGGATTAGTTTCATGTCTGAGCCATTCCACATATACCTCCACCATTCATCAGCACATACCGACTGGTGTGCAATATACCAGCCTCCCAAGTGGATTGATCGTATGTCCTTCAATGTTGTGCAGAAAAGCACTAGGTGTTTTATAGATTCTGGCTCCTTTCCACATAACCGACACGTCGTAGATAAATCCACGTTTCCTGCCCAATGACTAGTTCTATCCTTTGTTTTCATTGCATTAAGGCGGAATAGCATGAATGATCTTCTTGCTTTCGTGGACGGAAAGCGACTCAAGTATGGTTGAAGGATTCCGTAGCCTCTTGCTTCCCCCGGAGAGTTTTTCATCGCATGGGCTTCGTTGCGCTCATAGCATGTGTTTATCCAGTCAAGGCGCCATATTGATACCTTGGCAGCTGTTGGATTTGTGAGGCGGGTTTCCAAGTTGATATTATAGACCTTTAGCAGGTCTTCGCATCGTCTTACCCATTGCGCGAGCAAGTCTGAACCTTTGGATGAAGCGTTGTGTAAGATCTCAAATTGGAGTATTCCCTCCTCTGCTCTTGATTTCCGATACAAGCTAAGTTGGTTCCAACTTATCCTTGCATGTAATGAAATTAGGGCTAGTTCGTATCTTAGACATGCCGTTGAGATGCCTGGAGGCAGGCTTAAGGACTTTGTCCAAAACATGTGTTCAAGCGAGGCCCAGTGGGTTGACGAGCAGCCAAAGGCGTTTTCTGCACCGTAGGACAAAATCGGAACCGCCTTTTGTTCGTAGAAGTTCCGTAAAGGTTGTATAGAGAAGTTCCCATATTTCCTATGTAGCATCAGGCCTTGACATGCCAACTGGGCACATTTCCGTTTTGAATCTACCACCCAGGGTTCATCACATATGCTTGAATTTAGAAGCATTCCGAGGTATTTAACGCTTTTTGAGATTTTCAATTTTTCTTGGTTCAGCGACCACACCTGTCTTGGGCTTTTTTGTAGCCGGTTTGTTTTTAGATTCTCAAAGATAAGTATTTCCGTCTTTGTGGTATTAATCTTTAGGTTGTTCTGAAGCACATATTTTTGGACGGCTTCTAGTTTACGCTGGAGTCCAATTGGCGTTAGATCTAAAATAACCAAGTCATCAGCATATAGTAACCAACTTATCTTTGATGCGTTGAGTTTCGGAGGAAAGGATCTGACAGACTGAATGGTGTCCCCAATGTCAGAAATAAAGAGACTAAAGATTGCTGCTGCCAGAGGACACCCCTGCTTCACACCCTTATATGTTTTTATTTGTGTTGAGAGCGACCCTGATTGATCTAACCGGACAAAGATTGACGTGTCATTGTGTAGTTCTTTTATTGCCGCCAGTAATCCCTCAGGACATCCCCACAATTCTAGCTTCTGCCACAATAGGTCACGGTCGATCCTGTCGAAAGCCATGGAGAAGTCAACAAAAGCTAGGAACACTCTCGTATTCGTTCTAAGGGCCTCCATTTTCAAAAGATTTAGAATCAATAAGTTCAAGGAACATCCAACGGATTTTACAAAACCAGCCTGTCTTACATCAACTCTTTTTGCAGTCTTTGCCCATGTAATCAATTTTTTTTGGAGCAGCGATGCAAAGATTTTTCCCAGTACATCAAGTAAGGCCACCGGACGGTAATTTGCAGGTGCTAATCGGTTGCCTTTCTTGAAGATGGGTATTATTATCCCTGATTTCCACGATGCAGGGTTTTGTTTTTGGTCGTTGATTCGTCTGAATAGCTCAACGCATATCGCTGTCCATAAGTCAGGAAACTGTTTAATCATCGAGTTTGACAGACCATCTGGTCCAGGGGCCCGAGAATTTTTTGCTCTCATTATTATCTCGCGAATTTCCTCAACTGAAAATTGTAGGTCCCATGATGTTATATTAGACATTGACTTAGAGGGTGGCATATCTTTATGATACAGAGCTGTAAAGTAGTTTACCCATTCTTTTTCAGGCACTGGGCATGTCTGCAGAGCAGCTTGCGGGGCTTCAAGACCATTGAGTATGCGCCAGAAGTCTCTACTATTTTTGTTTACAAGAGTCTTCATCATTGTTTCTGCATCGTTTTGAATTAATATGGCTCGATGACTTTTAATCCAGTTTTTGTAGGATTGCCTTGCAGATTTGTTTTTCACCGCAATTTCTCCAACTGGGCCTTGATTATTTTTACGAATTTCGGCTCGCATTGCACGTTTTCGTTGTTTTATAAGTAAGTCAAAACTATGCTTATTCTGGAATGACCCATTTTTCATACCAATATGTTTTGTTTTAAATTGCCACAGAATTGGAACGTAGTCAATGACCTTCTCTGTTGATGTAAATTGTTTATAGATCGCGAGGACCTCCTTATCGACTAATTTTAACTTAAGTCTGTTTGGTTCTACTAAGACCTTTGATCTCCATTTTCCCTCGGTTTATCTCTCCAATCTTGAAATATAATTTCGAGCATTTCATGGTCGCTGTGGGTCATTGGACATATTTTCATTGACTTTATTTTCTCATGCATATTGTTAGACACGAAAATATAGTCAATGGTGGAGCTTTGGCCATCGCGCTGCCACGTTGGTTTCGGAGGAATATCACCTGGCGTACAGCCATTTAACATTGTGAGGCCTCTTACTTCCATTTCATCAGTCCATGTTTTTGCTAGATAAGATTTTAGAGAGTTCTGAGGTTTGAAGAAATCAATATTCAGGTCCCCGCAAACTATTATGTCAGAGCCGCAGCCGGATTCTAATAAATTGTCAAGAATTTTCGTGACTTGGTCAATAAACTCATAGGATCCAGTGCGCTGATGATTCCAATAGAGATTAATGATATGTATCACGTCGTTCTTCTTATCGGCGGCTGCAGACTTGCTTATTTCAGAGGCCTGGATGTACGGCGTATGATTATCAGTTCTTAACAGCCGGTAACCAGACGAACGGTTTATCATTATCAAAAGGCCGGCTATCGGGCGACCTTTTTCAGGCTTAATGGCAGGATTCAACGCGCATTCAAAGTTTGCTATTGTAGGTGATTCGCACATCCAGGTCTCTTGAAGACAAATCAAATGCAGTTTACTAGCCCAGTTATTGACCATCAAATGACCAAATCCGCGTGTGTTCCAAGAAATAAACGTGAGATCTTGTTGCGATTCACACTTTGAACATTAGCTGTTTGCCTTCCTATTCAGTGCGCTCGCCATCCAGGTCCAATCTTCATTTAAGATATGTCGCAGTGGATTGATTGAACGTGCCAAACCTGGGGTCTCAATTAGATTCTCATTATTTATGGTAATTTTAATTCTCTCCATTGGAATGGTTGAATCCTGTGTTCCAACTCTGAAATCTTGCGACTGGGAGCTGGATTGGATATTTTTATAATCCATTTCGATCTTTGCCAGTTGTAAATGTTGTTTTGTGGGCGAATGTACACTCTTTCTCTTGTCCCACTCTGGTCCGTAGCCGTTAATGTCACGCTGAGCGAATTCCCCTTTGTGGTCTTTATTTTCATCCTTGTTTCCTCTTCTCTCGCAGTCCGCCATTTTATAGGCGTCGAAGCCTAATGAATGCAGTTCTTCGTTTGCCTCTAGAATTACATTTGCGATTAAGATTGAGTTTAAATGTAAAATTACTCTGTCTGTTCGAAGGTCATCTGGAAATTCGATTATTTTTATGTCTTTTGATTCAAGCGACCGAAGTTGTGGGACATGATGTAATAGCCTTAGCACATTTGAGCGATTCAAAATTAGATTTTCATATCCATGTAGGCGCTCCAACATTAATTTAATCAGGGCCGTAGAGTCAGTTGTTCGTGTACTAGACCTCTGCTGTCTCATGTTCGAATTTTGTCCCAGTGATTCTAATGGCTGGGTGTCCACCTTCCGGTGCTTCGACGGTTTGAGAGTAGGAATCAGAGCCAGTGTCGCTTCCTTTCTTTCTTCCAGTGGAGTCATATGTGCAAAGCTCAGACTTAGCTCATTGGGGCTCATTGATTTTGCGTGGTTCCTCCTCCTTTGTCTGGCTCTTTTTTCTTGAAGTGTGACGAACTCCGGACTCCTTGGTTCTTTCTTGTCATTTTTAATCTCAACGATGGGAGGTAATATCACGCACATTCGGCCCTTAGATTCGCTAAGTGTCTTATCTAGGAGAACCTGGGGTTTTGGTTCTACACTCACTTTCTGTATATCATTATCTGGAGTGGGCTTCTCTGTGCTAACCACTACTCTTGGGCTAGCTAAAGGTTCCTCAGGGATTATACCAGAACTTGCTTCATCCGTAGCATTTTCCTCATAGACCGATAGTTCCAGTAATTCGGCCTGTAGTGTCTCATCCTCATCGTTTTGTACGCTCACTTTCTTCTTTGCCTTTGCATCATCTTCAACATGATACTCACTCTCTTGGTCCTTTGCCTTTGTCGCCTCTTGGTCAGGATACACCGACTTGCCTTCCTTAATTGAATCAGCTAGTTTTAGGCTTGAGGTAATCGCTTTATCAACTAAGTGGAACATATTTATGTTTCGCAAGAACTTTCGTGCACCTTTTTGTTGCGTTTTTTTCCGAGCCGGCATGTTCTTTTGTTTTTTTGTATTTGGCGCATTTTTCGTTTTACCCCCTACATGATCTGGGATCGCGTCTGTCTTTGAGTTTCCAAAAATAGGGAACAAGCCCGATTGCTTTAATATCACAGACTGATCACTTTGCGGGTCAACAACCAAATCTATTGCATTCTGGCTCAAAGCGGAACAGGAGGCAATTTGGACATCCCCCAATGCTGGATTCATCGCATTTTGTGTCTGTCTAAACGCAGAATTGAACGAGAGGTCGAGTGGATTTGTATAGGTCTCCACGTTCCTGTTCGTCTTGTTAGTAGTAGTTCGCAAATCCTCTTCCAACATCGTCTGATCAACCTCCGTCCTGTCCCCTTCGTTCATTGTGACGTTCGTCACGATCTGTGACGTTTCCGTTGTCGTCTTGAGGTGGAGAGAGGATTTGTGTAGAAACTCCAGTTGCGGGTGGAGGGAGGCATTCGATGCCGGTTTTGGAATATTTGCTTCGTCGCAGGGGCTCACTACTTTAGGGATCCAACCTGCGTCTTTCTCTTGACAGGCAGCCCCCAACGTCTCCCCTTTGTGGACAACGTGAGATTTACGAAATAAAGACAAAGCTTCCCTCGCTACCTCAGCAAATAACTTCTTGTCAGTCCTGTCATTTTGTTTAGTTACGTTCATGTCTTGTATGCCTGACAGCAACTGCTGGTTCATCTCATTTTGTTTAAGGCTACCCAAGCCCTGCATTGCCTCTAATTGAACCAGTTTTGAGTTCATCAATGCTAACAGGGTTGACATATCCTTTACATTGTCATTTAGTGATTCATACAGTTTTGTGAACGGTGTAAGAGAAATTGCCTTGGCAGCGGTTAATGTCGTTAATAAATCGTTTAGAGGGACATGGCCACATGTCACTCGATTCCTGATTTCGTTTCTCTCAAGTGGTTTTGCTATGTTGGTACTATAGCGTCTCCCCTCTCTTCTTATTTTAGGAAAGGGGCGTTCACCAATCGAAGAATCTGAAGTTTCCGCCTCTTCTGATGAAACATCTGAAGGCGCGTTAGTCCTGCTAATCACATGTGATATTTCCCGTTTTCTTTGTTCTACATGATCCTGTTTAGAGGCCCTATTCTGTGAGATGGGCACATGTCTCTCCTGCGTCTGTATACACCTCATAGGGGATAGTGCCTCTTGAGCTTTATAGTTATTCGGTCTATCTGCTCCCCAAATGCCTTGATTAAGAGCTGTGTCGTACATACTTAGCTTTTTGGTTGACACATCAGTTGTGGAAACATTTCTTGGTGTCAAAGAAGGCTGTTTATCACAATTCCTAGTTTTATTTAAGTTTATTAAATTTTGCAGCACGGTAGAAACCAATTCTAAAGAGTTTCTTTTATCACATGGGGGATTATCGTTTAACCCAGTCGTGCTACTCTCAATGGGCTCCTTCTGAGCGCTACCATACATTTTCAAATCTATCGATGTTTCGTCTTTGTATAGGCCATCTACACTGACCTTATTGTGATCAGGACTGGTAGGTAGAGCCGGGCAAGTAAATGAGACGTTGATGTTTTCTATTGAATTGGCATTAGGTAAGTCAAGCATCATTATAGAGTCACTTACTTCTTTCATCTGCATCGAGCGCTCCCAGGGCGACTCTGCAGGCATGGTATCAGCGGCGTGATCGTCTTTTGGGAGAGCACCCGCTTTAGCACTCCCCCCCTCTTCCAGCCTCTCCAGGGTGTCGATATCGACACAGCACGGACTGTGCGACGTGTCCGTCTCTCCACACCGCCTCCAGACGGCCGCGTCATCAGCGAGTGTCGGGCGTGCCTCCCCCTCAGTCAGCGACGCCGCGGCATCTCCCCGCGCTGGCTCCAATGCCGCAGACTCTCCCAAACGGCCATGTCTTACCACACTCGGTAAGTGAGACTCCGTCGCATCTGTATATGTGTGTTCGGGTAGTTCTTCCTCATTTAGTATTTTGTCACGCACTACCAATGCGTTGGTCTCCGTCTCCATTGAAAGGGCGAACTCGGAGACCTTAAGACTGCCAGTGGTAGCGCGAGATACTTCTGAGCTTATAGTAGGAACTGCATAGTTCAACTCTCCATTGTTCGGGGGCTGGGACTCTGCCTCTTGGCATGTATGATTAAACACGCCATCGAAGGCTTCTGTTGTTAGGTCCACATAAGCTGGCGCATCTTGTTCAGTAGGCTCTACTAGATCGGTTACAGAGCTACATGAAAAGTATTGACTTTGTTGTTTTTTCCTCGACCGTTTTGCATTTAACTCTTGTGTTTCATCCGTGGATGCGGCCCTTTTTAATTGGGCTCTTGTTCTCGAGATTGTGAGTCTCGCTGTGAGGTTTAACGGATCCATAACTTGTAACGTTGAGTCCCTGTTCACCTGTCGCCGCACGCCAAACAGCAAACAGTAGAAACCACAGCCCTTTGCACACAGGGCTTAGCGCCACAAGAGCGGGAGAGGCGGCCTTAAGTGCCAAGTGGACTGGGTCAGGTGACTCAGCCAGCCAGGTGGTTAAAGGCACAGGCACACGCACCTCTCTTCTTCAATGGTAGCAATAGCTTCCTTATCCTCCTTCCTCCACGCCACAGCAAACAGTAGAAACCACAGCCCTTTGCACACAGGGCTTAGCGCCACAAGGGCGGGAGAGGCGGCCTTAAGTGCCAAGTGGACTGGGTCAGGTGACTCAGCCAGCCAGGTGGTTAAAGGCACAGGCACACACACCTCTCTTCTTCAATGGTAGCAATAGCTTCCTTATCCTCCTTCCTCCACGCCACAGCAAACAGTAGAAACCACAGCCCTTTGCACACAGGCTCTACTTTAGGTGTTGCTCTCTTGGGTTGTCTCTACTTTAGGTTTTGCTCTCCTGGGTTCTTTCTGCTTTGGGTTTTTCTCTTTTGGGTTCTCTCTACTTTAGGCTTTGCTCTCCTGGGTTCTTTCTACTTTGGGATTTGCTCACCTAGGTTGTCTCTACTTTAGGTTTTGCTCTCCTGGGTTTCCTCTACGTTAGGTTTTGCTCTCCTGGGTTCTCTCTACTTTAGGTTTTGCTCTCCTTGGTTCACTCTACTTTCAGTTTTGCTCTTTTGGGGTTAGCTCTTTTGCTCTTTTGGGGCTAGCTCTCCTGTGTACTCTCTACTTTAGGTTTTGCTCTGCTTGGTTGGCTCTACTTTAGGTGTTGCTCTCTTGGGTTGTCTCTAATTTAGGTTTTGCTCTCCTGGGTTCTCCTGGGTTCTTTCTGCTTTGGGTTTTTCTCTTTTGGGTTCTCCCTACTTTAGGGTTTGCTTTCCTGTGTTCTCTCTACTTTAGTTCTTGCTCTCCTGGGTTCTCTCTACTTTAGGTTTTGCTCTCCTGTGTTTTTCTGACTTTAGGTTTTTCTCTCCCGGGTTCTCTCTACTTCAGTTCTTGCTCTCCTGGGTTCGTTCTACTTTAGTTTTTGCTTTCCTGGGTTCTTTCTACTTTGGGTTTTGCTCTCCCGGATTCTCTCTACTTTAGGTTTTGCTCTCCTGGGTTCTCTCTACTTTAGGATTTGCTCTACTGGGTTCATTGCACCTTAGTCTTTGCTCTCCTGGGTTCTTTCTACTTTGGGATTGCTCTAGTGGGTTCACTCTACTTTCAGTTTTGCTCTTTTGGGGTTAGCTCTTTTGCTCTTTCGGGGCTAGCTCTCCTGTGTACTCTCTACTTTAGGTTTTGCTCTGCTTGGTTGCCTCTACTTTAGGTGTTGCTCTCTTGGGTTGTCTCTACTTTAGGTTTTGCTCTCCTGGGTTCTTTCTGCTTTGGGGTTTTCTCTTTTGGGTTCTCTCTACTATAGGCTTTGCTCTCCTGTGTATTCTCTACTCTAGGTTTTGCTCTCCTGGGTCGTCTCTAATTTAGGTGTTACTCTCCTGGGTTGTCTCTACTTCAGGTTTTGCTCTCCTGTATTCTCTCTACTTTAGGATTTGCTCTCTTGTGTCATTTCTACTTTAGGCTTTGCTCTCTTGGGTTCTCTCTAATTTAGGTTTTGCTCTCCTTGGTTCTCTCTATTTTAGGGTTTGCTCTCCTGGGTTCTCTCTACTTTAGGGTTTGCTCTCCTGGGTCCTTTCTGCTTTGGGTTTTGCTCTCCTGGTTTCTCTCTACTTTAGGGTTTGCTCTCCTGGGTTCTCTCTACTATAGGCTTTTCTCTCCTGGGTTATTTCTCTTTGGGGTTTGCTCTCCTGGGTTCTGACTACTTTAGGTTTTGCTCTCCTGGGTTCTCTCTAATTTAGGTTTTGCTCTCCTGGATTCTCTCTACTTTCATTTTTTCTCTCCTGTGTTCTTTCTATTTTGGGTTTTGCCCTCCTGGGTTCTCTCTACTTTAGGTTTTGCTCTCCTGGGTTCTTTCAAATTTTTGTTTTGGTTGCCTAGGTTGTCTCTACTTTATGTGTTGCTCTATTGGGTTCTCCCTACTTTAGGGTTTGCTTTCCTGTGTTCTCTCTACTTTAGTTCTTGCTCTCCTGGGTTCTCTCTACTTTAGGTTTTGCTCTCCTGTGTTTTTCTGACTTTAGGTTTTTCTCTCCTGGGTTCTCTCTACTTCAGTTCTTGCTCTCCTGGGTTCGTTCTACTTTAGTTTTTGCTTTCCTGGGTTCTTTCTACTTTGGGTTTTGCTCTCCCGGATTCTCTCTACTTTAGGTTTTGCTCTCCTGGGTTTTCTTGACTTTAGGTTTTGCTATCCTGGGTTCTCTCTACTTTAGGATTTGCTCTACTGGGTTCATTGCACCTTAGTCTTTGCTCTCCTGGGTTCTTTCTACTTTGGGATTGCTCTAGTGGGTTCTCTCTACTTTAGGCTTTGCTCTCCTGAGTTCTTTCTACTTTGGGGTTTGCTCTCCTAGGTTCTCTCTACTTTAGGTTTTGCTCTCCTGGGTTTTTCCAACTTTAGGTTTTGCTCTCCTGGGTTCTCTTTACTTTAGGTTTTGCTCTACTGGGATCTCTCTACTTTAGGGTCTGCTCTCCTGGGTTCTTTCTACTTTAGTTTTTTCCCTGCTGGGTTCTGACTACTTTAGGTTTTGCTCTCCTGGGCTTTCTCTAATTAAGGGTTTGCTCTCCTGGATTCTCTCTACTTTCATTTTTGCTATCCTGTGTTCTTTCTACTTTGGGTTTTGCTCTTCTGGGTTCTCTCTTCTTTAGGTTTTGCTCTTCTGGGTTCTCTCTACTTTAGGGTTTGCTCTCCTGGGTTCTCTCTACTTTAGTTTTTGCTCTACTGGGTTTTCTCAACTTTAGGGTTTGCTCTCCTGGGTTCTTTTGACTTTAGTTTTTGCTCTCCTGGGTTCTTTCTGCTTTGGATTTTGCTCTCTTGGGTTCTCTCTACTCTAGGCTTTTCTCTCCTGGATTCTGACTACTTTAGGTTTTGCTCTCCTGGATTGTCTCTGCTTTAGTCTTTTCTCTCCTGGGTTCTTTCTATTTTGGGTTTTGCTCTCCCAGGTTGTCTCTACTTTAGGTGTTGCTCTAGTGGGTTCTCCTTACTTTAGGGTTTGCTCTCCTGTGTTCTCTCTACTTTAGTTTTTGCTCTCCTGGGTTCTTTCTACTTTGGGTTTTGCCCTCCTGGTTTCTTTTTAATTTGGGTTTTGCTCTCCTAGGTTGTCTCTACTTTAGGTTTTTCTCTCCTGGCTTTTCTCTACTTTAGGTTTTGCTCTCCTGGGTAGCTTCTACTATAGGTTTTGCTCTCCTAGGTCCTCTCCACTTTAGTTCTTGCTCTCCTGGGTTCTCTCTACTTTAGGATTTGCTCTCCTCTGTTTTTTCGACTTTAGGTTTCGCTCTCCTAGTTTGTCTCTACTTTAGTTCTTGCTCTCCTGGGTTCTCTCTACTTTAGTTTGTGCTCTCCTGGGTTCTTTCTACTTTGAGTTTTGCTCTCCTGGGTTCTCTCTACTTTAGGATTTGCTCTGTTGGATTCTCTCTACTTTCATTTTTTCTCTCCTGTGTTCTTTCTATTTTGGGTTTTGCTCTCCTGGGTTCTCTCCACTTTAGGTTTTGCTCTCCTGGTTTCTTTCGAATTTTTATTTTGCTTGCCTAGGTTGTCTCTACTTTATGTGTTGCTCTATTGGGTTCTCCCTACTTTAGGGTTTGCTCTCCTGGGTTCGCTGTACTTTAGGTTTTGCTCTCCTGTGTTTTTTCGACTTTAGGTTTTGCTCTCCTGGGTTTGCTCTACTTCAGGGTTTGCTCTCCTGGGTTCTTTCTACTTTGGGTTTTGCTCTCCCGGATTCTCTCTACTTTAGGTTTTGCTCTCCTGCGTTCTTTCTACTTTGGGATTGCTCTAGTGGGTTCTCTCTACTTTAGGCTTTGCTCTCCTGGGTTCTTTCTACTTTGGAGTTTGCTCTCCTAGGTTCTCTCTACTTTAGGTTTTGCTCTCCTGTGTTTTTCCAACTTTAGGTTTTGCTCTCCTGGGTTCTCTCGACTTTAGGTTTTGCTCTCCTGGGTTCTCTCTACTTTAGGGTTTGCTCTCCTGGGTTCTCTCTACTTTAGGGTTTGCTCTCCTGGGTTCTTTCTACTTTAGTTTTTGCTCGACTGGGTTTTCTCAACTTTAGGTTTTGCTCTCCTGGTTTCTCTCTACTTTAGGGTTTGCTCTCCTGGGTTCTTTCTACTTTAGTATTTGCTCTGCTGGGTTCTTTCTACTTTAGTTTTTACTCTCCTGGGTTCTGACTACTTTAGGTTTTGCTCTCCTGGTTTCTCTCTACTTTAGGGTTTGCTCTCCTGGGTTCTTTCTACTTTAGTTTTTGCTCTGCTGGGTTCTTTCTACTTTAGTTTGTACTCTCCTGGGTTCTGACTACTTTAGGTTTTGCTCTCCTGGGCTTTCTCTAATTAAGGGTTTGCTCTCCTGGATTCTCTCTACTTTCATTTTTGCTATCCTGTGTTCTTTCTAGTTTGGGTTTTGCTCTCCTGGGTTCACCATACTTTAGGTTTTGCTCTTCTGGGTTTGCTCTACCTTAGGTTTTGCTTTGCTGGGCTTTGACTACTTTAGGTTTTGCTCTCCTGGGTTCTTTCTACTTCAGTTTTTGCTCTCCTGGGTTCTGACTACTTTCGTTTTTGCTCTCCCGGGTTCTCTCTACTTTAGGTTTTGCTCTCCTGGTTTTTTTCAACTTTAGGTTTTGCTCTCCTTGGTTCTCTCGATTTTAGGGTTTGCTCTCCTGGGTTCTCTCTACTTTAGGGTTTTCTCTCCTGTGTTCTCTCTACTTTAGTTTTTGCTCTACTGGGTTTTCTCAACTTTAGGTTTTGCTCTCCTGGTTTCTCTCTACTTTAAGGTTTGCTCTCCTGGGTTCTTTCTACTTCAGTTTTTGCTCTCCTGGGTCTTTCTGCTTTGGGTTTTGCTCTCCTGGGTTCTCTCTACTCTAGGCTTTTCTCTCCTGGGTTATTTCTCTTTGGGGTTTGCTCTCCTGGGTTCTCTCTAATTTAGGTTTTGCTCTCCTGGATTCTCTCTACTTTCATTTTTTCTCTCCTGTGTTCTTTCTATTTTGGGTTTGGCTCTCCTAGGTTCTCTCTACTTTAGGTTTTGCTCTCCTGGGTTTTTCCAACTTTAGGTTTTGCTCTCCTGTGTTTTTTCGACTTTAGGTTTTGCTCTCCTGGGTTCTCTCTACTTTAGGGTTTGCTCTCCTGGGTTCTTTCTACTTTGGGTTTTGCTCTCCCGGATTCTCTCTACTTTAGGTTTTGCTCTCCTGTGTTTTTTCGACTTTAGGTTTAGCTCTCCTGGGTTCTCTCTACTTTAGGGTTTGTTATCCTGGGTTCTCTTTATTTAAGTTTTTGCTCTCCTGGGTTCTTTTGACTTTAGTTTTTGCTCTCCTGGGTTCTTTCTGCTTTGGATTTTGCTCTCTTGGGTTCTCTCTACTCTAGGCTTTTCTATCCTGGGTTCTTTCTCTTTGGGGTTTGCTCTGCTGGGTTCTGACTACTTTAGGTTTTGCTCTGCTGGGTTCTTTCTACTTTAGTTTTTACTCTCCTGGGTTCTGACTACTTTAGGTTTTGCTCTCCTGGTTTCTCTCTACTTTAGGGTTTGCTCTCCTGGGTTCTTTCTACTTTAGTTTTTGCTCTGCTGGGTTCTTTCTACTTTAGTTTTTACTCTCCTGGGTTCTGACTACTTTAGGTTTTGCTCTCCTGGGCTTTCTCTAATTAAGGGTTTGCTCTCCTGGATTCTCTCTACTTTCATTTTTGCTATCCTGTGTTCTTTCTACTTTGGGTTTTGCTCTCCTGGGTTCACCATACTTTAGGTTTTGCTCTTCTAGGTTTGCTCTACCTTAGGTTTTGCTTTGCTGGGCTTTGACTACTTTAGGTTTTGCTCTCCTGGGTTCTTTCTACTTCAGTTTTTGCTCTCCTGGGTTCTGACTACTTTCGTTTTTGCTCTCCCGGGTTCTCTCTACTTTACGTTTTGCTCTCCCGGTTTTTTTCAACTTTAGGTTTTGCTCTCCTTGGTTCTCTCGATTTTAGGGTTTGCTCTCCTGGGTTCTCTCTACTTTAGGGTTTTCTCTCCTGTGTTCTCTATACTTTAGTTTTTGCTCTACTGGGTTTTCTCAACTTTAGGTTTTGCTCTCCTGGTTTCTCTCTACTTTAAGGTTTGCTCTCCTGGGTTCTTTCTACTTCAGTTTTTGCTCTCCTGGGTCTTTCTGCTTTGGGTTTTGCTCTCCTGGGTTCTCTCTACTCTAGGCTTTTCTCTCCTGGGTTATTTCTCTTTGGGGTTTGCTCTCCTGGGTTCTCTCTAATTTAGGTTTTGCTCTCCTGGATTCTCTCTACTTTCATTTTTTCTCTCCTGTGTTCTTTCTATTTTGGGTTTGGCTCTCCTAGGTTCTCTCTACTTTAGGTTTTGCTCTCCTGGGTTTTTCCAACTTTAGGTTTTGCTCTCCTGTGTTTTTTCGACTTTAGGTTTTGCTCTCCTGGGTTCTCTCTACTTTAGGGTTTGCTCTCCTGGGTTCTTTCTACTTTGGGTTTTGCTCTCCCGGATTCTCTCTACTTTAGGTTTTGCTCTCCTGTGTTTTTTCGACTTTAGGTTTAGCTCTCCTGGGTTCTCTCTACTTTAGGGTTTGTTATCCTGGGTTCTCTTTATTTAAGTTTTTGCTCTCCTGGGTTCTTTTGACTTTAGTTTTTGCTCTCCTGGGTTCTTTCTGCTTTGGATTTTGCTCTCTTGGGTTCTCTCTACTCTAGGCTTTTCTATCCTGGGTTCTTTCTCTTTGGGGTTTGCTCTGCTGGGTTCTGACTACTTTAGGTTTTGCTCTCCTGGGTTCTCTCTAATTTAGGCTTTGATCTCCTGGATTCTCTCTACTTTAGTCTTTTCTGTCCTGGGTTCTTTCTATTTTGGGTTTTGCTCTCCTGGGTTTTCTCTACTTTAGGATTTGCTCTCCTGTGTTCTTTCGAATTTGGGTTTTGCTCTCCTAGGTTGTCTCTACTTTAGGTGTTGCTCTAGTGGGTTCTCCTTACTTTAGTGTTTGCTCTCCTGTGTTCTCTCTAATTTAGTTTTTGCTCTCCTGGGTTCTTTCTACTTTGGGTTTTGCCCTCCTGGGTTCTTTTTAATTTGGGTTTTGCTGTCCGAAGTTGTCTCTACTTTAGTTCTTGCTCTCCTGGCCTTTCTCTACTTTAGGTTTTGCTCTCGTGGGTAGCTTCTACTTTAGGTTTTGATCTGCTGGGTCCTCTCTACTTTAAGTTTTGCTCACCTGGGTTCTTTCTACTTTGGGTTTTGCTCTCCTAGGTTGTCTCTACTTTAGTTCTTGCTCTCCTTGGTTCTCTCTACTTTAGGTTTTGCTCTCCTGTGTTTTTTTGACTTTAGCTTTTGCTCTCCTAGCTTGTCTCTACTTTAGGGTTTGCTCTCCTGGGTTCTCTCTACTTTAGTTTGTGCTCTCGTGGGTTCTTTCTACTTTTAGTTCTGCTCTCCTGGGTTCTCTCTACTTTAGGTTTTGCTCTCCTGGGTTTTCTTGACTTTAGGTTTTGCTATCCTGGGTTCTCTCTACTTTAGGATTTGCTCTCCTGGGTTCATTCTACTTTAGTTTTTGCTCTCCTGGGTTCTTTCTACTTTGCGATTGCTAAATTTAGGTTTTGCTCTCCTGGGTTCTCTCTAATTTAGGTTTTGCTCTCCTGGATTCTCTCTACTTTCATTTTTTCTCTCCTGTGTTCTTTCTATTTTGGGTTTTGCTCTCCTGGGTTCTCTCTACTTTAGGTTTTGCTCTCCTGGGTTCTTTCAAATTTTTGTTTTGGTTGCCTAGGTTGTCTCTACTTTATGTGTTGCTCTATTGGGTTCTCCCTACTTTAGGGTTTGCTTTCCTGTGTTCTCTCTACTTTAGTTCTTGCTCTCCTGGGTTCTCTCTACTTTAGGTTTTGCTCTCCTGTGTTTTTCTGACTTTAGGTTTTTCTCTCCTGGGTTCTCTCTACTTCAGTTCTTGCTCTCCTGGGTTCGTTCTACTTTAGTTTTTGCTTTCCTGGGTTCTTTCTACTTTGGGTTTTGCTCTCCCGGATTCTCTCTACTTTAGGTTTTGCTCTCCTGGGTTTTCTTGACTTTAGGTTTTGCTATCCTGGGTTCTCTCGACTTTAGGATTTGCTCTACTGGGTTCATTGCACCTTAGTCTTTGCTCTCCTGGGTTCTTTCTACTTTGGGATTGCTCTAGTGGGTTCTTTCTACTTTGGGGTTTGCTCTCCTAGGTTCTTTCTACTTTGGGGTTTGCTCTCCTAGGTTCTCTCTACTTTAGGTTTTGCTCTCCTGGGTTTTTCCAACTTTAGGTTTTGCTCTCCTGGGTTCTCTTTACTTTAGGTTTTGCTCTACTGGGATCTCTCTACTTTAGGGTCTGCTCTCCTGGGTTCTTTCTACTTTAGTTTTTTCCCTGCTGGGTTCTGACTACTTTAGGTTTTGCTCTCCTGGGCTTTCTCTAATTAAGGGTTTGCTCTCCTGGATTCTCTCTACTTTCATTTTTGCTATCCTGTGTTCTTTCTACTTTGGGTTTTGCTCTACTGGGTTCTCCATACTTTAGGTTTTGCTCTTCTGGGTTCGCTCTACCTTAGGTTTTGCTTTGCTGGGCTTTGACTACTTTAGGTTTTGCTCTCTTGGGTAGTTTCAACTTTAGGTTTTGCTCTTCTGGGTTCTCTCTACTTTAGGGTTTGCTCTCCTGGGTTCTCTCTACTTTAGTTTTTGCTCTACTGGGTTTTCTCAACTTTAGGGTTTGCTCTCCTGGGTTCTTTTGACTTTAGTTTTTGCTCTCCTGGGTTCTTTCTGCTTTGGATTTTGCTCTCTTGGGTTCTCTCTACTCTAGGCTTTTCTCTCCTGGGTTCTTTCTCTTTGGGGTTTTCTCTCCTGGATTCTGACTACTTTAGGTTTTGCTCTCCTGGATTGTCTCTGCTTTAGTCTTTTCTCTCCTGGGTTCTTTCTATTTTGGGTTTTGCTCTCCCAGGTTGTCTCTACTTTAGGTGTTGCTCTAGTGGGTTCTCCTTACTTTAGGGTTTGCTCTCCTGTGTTCTCTCTACTTTAGTTTTTGCTCTCCTGGGTTCTTTCTACTTTGGGTTTTGCCCTCCTGGTTTCTTTTTAATTTGGGTTTTGCTCTCCTAGGTTGTCTCTACTTTAGGTTTTTCTCTCCTGGCTTTTCTCTACTTTAGGTTTTGCTCTCCTGGGTAGCTTCTACTATAGGTTTTGCTCTCCTAGGTCCTCTCCACTTTAGTTCTTGCTCTCCTGGGTTCTCTCTACTTTAGGATTTGCTCTCCTCTGTTTTTTCGACTTTAGGTTTCGCTCTCCTAGTTTGTCTCTACTTTAGTTCTTGCTCTCCTGGGTTCTCTCTACTTTAGTTTTGCTCTCCTGGGTTCTCTCTACTTTAGGATTTGCTCTGTTGGATTCTCTCTACTTTCATTTTTTCTCTCCTGTGTTCTTTCTATTTTGGGTTTTGCTCTCCTGGGTTCTCTCCACTTTAGGTTTTGCTCTCCTGGTTTCTTTCGAATTTTTATTTTGCTTGCCTAGGTTGTCTCTACTTTATGTGTTGCTCTATTGGGTTCTCCCTACTTTAGGGTTTGCTCTCCTGGGTTCGCTCTACTTTAGGTTTTGCTCTCCTGTGTTTTTTCGACTTTAGGTTTTGCTCTCCTGGGTTTGCTCTACTTCAGGGTTTGCTCTCCTGGGTTCTTTCTACTTTGGGATTGCTCTAGTGGGTTCTCTCTACTTTAGGCTTTGCTCTCCTGGGTTCTTTCTACTTTGGAGTTTGCTCTCCTAGGTTCTCTCTACTTTAGGTTTTGCTCTCCTGCGTTCTTTCTACTTTGGGATTGCTCTAGTGGGTTCTCTCTACTTTAGGCTTTGCTCTCCTGGGTTCTTTCTACTTTGGAGTTTGCTCTCCTAGGTTCTCTCTACTTTAGGTTTTGCTCTCCTGGGTTTTTCCAACTTTAGGTTTTGCTCTCCTGGGTTCTCTCGACTTTAGGTTTTGCTCTCCTGGGTTCTCTCTACTTTAGGGTTTGCTCTCCTGGGTTCTCTCTACTTTAGGGTTTGCTCTCCTGGGTTCTTTCTACTTTAGTATTTGCTCTGCTGGGTTCTTTCTACTTTAGTTTTTACTCTCCTGGGTTCTGACTACTTTAGGTTTTGCTCTCCTGGTTTCTCTCTACTTTAGGGTTTGCTCTCCTGGGTTCTTTCTACTTTAGTTTTTGCTCTGCTGGGTTCTTTCTACTTTAGTTTTTACTCTCCTGGGTTCTGACTACTTTAGGTTTTGCTCTCCTGGGCTTTCTCTAATTAAGGGTTTGCTCTCCTGGATTCTCTCTACTTTCATTTTTGCTATCCTGTGTTCTTTCTACTTTGGGTTTTGCTCTCCTGGGTTCACCATACTTTAGGTTTTGCTCTTCTGGGTTTGCTCTACCTTAGGTTTTGCTTTGCTGGGCTTTGACTACTTTAGGTTTTGCTCTCCTGGGTTCTGACTACTTTCGTTTTTGCTCTCCCGGGTTCTCTCTACTTTAGGTTTTGCTCTCCTGGTTTTTTTCAACTTTAGGTTTTGCTCTCCTTGGTTCTCTCGATTTTAGGGTTTGCTCTCCTGGGTTCTCTCTACTTTAGGGTTTTCTCTCCTGTGTTCTCTCTACTTTAGTTTTTGCTCTACTGGGTTTTCTCAACTTTAGGTTTTGCTCTCCTGGTTTCTCTCTACTTTAATGTTTGCTCTCCTGGGTTCTTTCTACTTCAGTTTTTGCTCTCCTGGGTCTTTCTGCTTTGGGTTTTGCTCTCCTGGGTTCTCTCTACTCTAGGCTTTTCTCTCCTGGGTTATTTCTCTTTGGGGTTTGCTCTCCTGGGTTCTCTCTAATTTAGGTTTTGCTCTCCTGGGTTTTTCCAACTTTAGGTTTTGCTCTCCTGTGTTTTTTCGACTTTAGGTTTTGCTCTCCTGGGTTCTCTCTACTTTAGGGTTTGCTCTCCTGGGTTCTTTCTACTTTGGGTTTTGCTCTCCCGGATTCTCTCTACTTTAGGTTTTGCTCTCCTGTGTTTTTTCGACTTTAGGTTTAGCTCTCCTGGGTTCTTTCTGCTTTGGATTTTGCTCTCTTGGGTTCTCTCTACTCTAGGCTTTTCTATCCTGGGTTCTTTCTCTTTGGGGTTTGCTCTGCTGGGTTCTGACTACTTTAGGTTTTGCTCTCCTGGGTTCTCTCTAATTTAGGCTTTGATCTCCTGAATTCTCTCTACTTTAGTCTTTTCTGTCCTGGGTTCTTTCTATTTTGGGTTTTGCTCTCCTGGGTTTTCTCTACTTTAGGATTTGCTCTCCTCTGTTCTTTCGAATTTGGGTTTTGCTCTCCTAGGTTGTCTCTACTTTAGGTGTTGCTCTAGTGGGTTCTCCTTACTTTAGTGTTTGCTCTCCTGTGTTCTCTCTAATTTAGTTTTTGCTCTCCTGGGTTCTTTCTACTTTGGGTTTTGCCCTCCTGGGTTCTTTTTAATTTGGGTTTTGCTGTCCGAAGTTGTCTCTACTTTAGTTCTTGCTCTCCTGGCCTTTCTCTACTTTAGGTTTTGCTCTCCTGGGTAGCTTCTACTTTAGGTTTTGATCTCCTGGGTCCTCTCTACTTTAGGTTTTGCTCACCTGGGTTCTTTCTACTTTGGGTTTTGCTCTCCTAGGTTGTCTCTACTTTAGTTCTTGCTCTCCTTGGTTCTCTCTACTTTAGGTTTTGCTCTCCTGTGTTTTTTTGACTTTAGCTTTTGCTCTCCTAGCTTGTCTCTACTTTAGGGTTTGCTCTCCTGGGTTCTCTCTACTTTAGTTTGTGCTCTCGTGGGTTCTTTCTACTTTTAGTTCTGCTCTCCTGGGTTCTCTCTACTTTAGGTTTTGCTCTCCTGGGTTTTCTTGACTTTAGGTTTTGCTATCCTGGGTTCTCTCTACTTTAGGATTTGCTCTCCTGGGTTCATTCTACTTTAGTTTTTGCTCTCCTGGGTTCTTTCTACTTTGCGATTGCTCTTGTGGGTTCTCTCTACTTTAGGCTTTGCTCTCCGTGGTTCTTTCTACTTTGGGGTTTGCCCCCCTAGGTTGTCTCTACTTTAGGTTTTTCTCTCCTGGCTTTTCTCGACTTTAGGTTTTGCTCTCCTGGGTAGTTTCCACTTTAGGTTTAGATCTCCTGGGTTCTTTCACTTTGCGATTGCTCTTGTGGGTTCTCTCTACTTTAGGCTTTGCTCTCCGGGGTTCTTTCTACTTTGGGGTTTGCTCTCCTAGGTTGTCTCTACTTTAGGTTTTTCTCTCCTGGCTTTTCTCTACTTTAGGTTTTGCTCTCCTGGGTAGTTTCCACTTTAGGTTTAGATCTCCTGGGTTCTTTCTAATTTGGGTTTTGCTCTCCTAGGTTGTCTCTACTTTAGGTTTCTCTCTCCTGGCTTTTCTCTACTTTAGGTTTTGCTCTCCTGGGAAGCTTCTACGTTAGGTTTTGATCTCCTGGGTTCTTTGTCCTTTAGGTTTTGCTCTCCTGGGTTCTTTCTACTTTGGGGTTTGCTCTCCTGGGTAGTTTTTACTATAGGTTTTGATCTCCTGGGTTCTCTCTACTTTAGTTTTTGCTCTCCTTGGTTCTCTCTACTTTAGTTTTTGCTCTCATGGGTTCTCTCTACTTTAAGTTTTGCTCTCCAGGGTTTTTTCAACTTTAGGTTTTGCTGTCCTGGGTTCTGTCGACTCTCGGTTTTGCTCTCCTTGGTTCTCTCTATTTTAGGGTTTGCTCTCCTGGGTTCTCTCTACTTTAGGGTTTGCTCTCCTGGGTTCTCTCTAGTTTAGCTTTTTCTTTACTGGGTTTTCTCAACTTTAGGTTTTGCTCTCCTGGTTTCTCTCTACTTTAGGGTTTGCTCTCCTGGGTTCTTTCTGCTTTGGGTTTTGCTCTCCCGGGTTCTCTCTACTCTAGGCTTTTCTCTCCTGGGTTATTTCTCTTTCGGGTTTGTTCTCCTGGGTTCTCTGTATTTTAGGTTTTGCTCTCCTGGGTTCTTTCTACTTTGGGGTTTGCTCTACTGGGTCGTCTCTACTTTAGGCTTTGCTCTCCTGGGTTCTCTCTACTTTGGGGTTTGCTCTTCTAGGTTGTCTCTACTTTTGGCTTTTCTCTACTTTAGGTTTTGCTCTCCTGGCTTTTCTGTACTTTAGGTTTTGCTCTGCTAGGTAGATTCTACTTTAGGTTTTGATCTCCTGGGTTCTCTCTACTTTGGGGTTTGCTCTCCTAGGTTGTCTCTACTTTAGTTCTTGCGCTCCTGGCTTTTCTCTACTTTAGGTTTTGCTCTCCTGGGTAGTTTTTACTATAGGTTTTGATCTCCTGAGTTCTTTCTACTTTGGGTTTTTCTCTCCTCGGTTCTCTCTACTTTAGGTTTTTCTCTCCTGGGTTTTCTTGACATTAGGTTTTGCTCTCCTGGGTTCTCTCTACTTTAGGATTTGCTCTCCTGGGTTCATTCTACTTTAGTTTTTACTCTCATGGGTTCTTTCTACTTTCAGATTGCTCATTTGGGTTCTCTCTACTTTAGGCTTTGCTCGCCTGGGTTCTTTCTACTTTGGGGTTTGCTCTCCTAGGTTGTCTCTACTTTAGGTTTTGCTCTCCTGGGTTCTATCTACTTTTGGTTTTGCTCTTCTGGGTTCTCTCTACTTTAGGTTATTCTCTCCTGGGTTCTTTCTACTTTGGGGCTTGCTCTCCTGTGTACTCTCTACTTTAGGTTTTGCTCTGCTGGGTTGTCTCTACTTTAGGTGTTGCTCTCCTGGGTTGTCTCTACTTTAGGTTTTTCTCTCCTGGGTTCTTTCTGCTTTTGGTTTTTCTATTTTGGGTTCTCTCTACTTTAGGCTTTGCTCTCCTTGGTTCTTTCTACTTTGGGATTTGCTCACCTAGGTTGTCTCACTTTAGGTTTTGCTCTCCTGGGTTGACTCTACGTTAGGTTTTGCTCTCCTGGGTTCTCTCTACTTTAGGTTTTGTTCTCCTTGGTTCTCTCTACTTTCAGTTTTGCTCTTTTGGGTTCTCTCTTCTTAAGGTATTGCTCTGCTGGGTTCTCTCTACTTTCGGTTTTGCTCTTTTGGGTTCTCTCTACTTTAGGTTTTGCTCTCCTGGGTTCTTTCTACTTTGGGGTTTGCTCTACTGGGTCGTCTCTACTTTAGGCTTTGCTCTCCTGGGTTCTCTCTACTTTAGGTTTAGCTCTCCTGTGTTCTTTCTACTTTAGGCTTTGTTCTCCTGGGTTCTCTCTACTTTAGGTTTTGCTCTCCTGTGTATTCTCTACTCTAGGTTTTGCTCTCCTGGGTCGTCTCTACTTTAGGTGTTACTCTCCTGGGTTGTCTCTACTTCAGGTTTTGCTCTCCTGTATTCTCTCTACTTTAGGATTTGCTCTCTTGTCATTTCTACTTTAGGCTTTGCTCTCTTGGGTTCTCTCTAATTTAGGTTTTGCTTTCCTGGGTTCCATCTACTTTAAGTTTTGCTCTCCTGGGTTTTTTCAACTTTAGGTTTTGCTGTCCTGGGTTCTGTTGACTTTAGGTTTTGCTCTCCATGGTTCTCTCTATTTTAGGGTTTGTTCTCCTGGGTTCTCTCTACTTTAGGGTTTGCTCTCCTGGGTTCTCTAGTTTAGCTTTTTCTCTACTGGGTTTTCTCAACTTTAGGTTTTGCTCTCCTGGTTTCTCTCTACTTTAGGGTTTGCTCTCCTGGGTTCTTTCTGCTTTAGGGTTTGCTCTCCTGGGTTCTCTCTACTCTAGGCTTTTCTCTCCTGGGTTATTTCTCTTTCGGGTTTGCTCTCCTGGGTTCTGACTACTTTAGGTGTTGCTCTCCTGGGTTCTCTCTAATTTAGGTTTTGCTCTCCTGGATTCTCTCTACTTTCATTTTTTCTCTCCTGCGTTCTTTCGAATTTTTGTTTTGCTTGCCTAGGTTGTCTCTACTTTATGTGTTGCTCTATTGGACTCTCCCTACTTTAGGGTTTGCTCTCCTGTGATCCTGTGATCTCTCATTTAGTTCTTGCTCTCCTCGGTTCTTTCTACTTTAGGTTTTGCTCTCCTGTGTTTTATTTTACTTTAGGGTTTGCTCTCCTGGGTTCTCTCTACTTTGGGTTTTGCTCTCCCGGATTCTCTCTACTTTAGGTTTTGCTCTCCTGGGTTTTCTTGACTTTAGGTTTTGCTATCCTGGGTTCTCTCTACTTTAGGATTTGCTCTACTGGGTTAATTGCACCTTAGTTTTTGCTCTCCTGCGTTCTTTCTACTTTGGGATTGCTCTAGTGGGTTCTCTCTACTTTAGGCTTTGCTCTCCTGGGTTCTTTCTACTTTGGGGTTTGCTCTCCTAGGTTCTCTACTTTAGGTTTTGCTCTCCTGGGTTTTTCCAACTTTAGGTTTTGCTCTCCTGGGTTCTCTTGACTTTAGGTTTTGCTCTCCTGGGTTCTCTCTACTTTAGGGTTTGCTCGACTGGGTTTTCTCAACTTTAGGTTTTGCTCTTCTGGTTTCTCTCTACTTTAGGGTTTGCTCTCCTGGGTTCTTTCTACTTTCGTTTTTGCTTTGCTGGGTTCTGACTACTTAAGGTTTTTCTCTCCTGGGCTTTCTCTAATTAAGGGTTTGCTCTCCTGGATTCGCTCTACTTTCATTTTTGCTATCCTGTGTTCTTTCTACTTTGGGTTTTGCTCTACTGGGTTCTCCATACTTTAGGTTTTGCTCTTCTGGGTTCGCTCTACCTTAGGTTTTGCTTTGCTGGGCTTTGACTACTTTAGGTTTTGCTCTCTTGGGTAGTTTCAACTTTAGGTTTGGATCTCCTGGGTTCTCTCTTCTTTAGGTTTTGCTCTCCTGGGTTCTTTCTACTTTAGGGTTTGCTCTCCTGGGTTCTCTGTACTTTAGTTTTTGCTCTACTGGGTTTTCTCAACTTTAGGTTTTGCTCTCCTGGTTTCTCTCTACTTTAGTTTTTGCTCTCCTGGGTTCTTTCTGCTTTGGATTTTTCTCTCTTGGGTTCTTTCTATTCCAGGCTTTTCTCTCCTGGGTTCTTCCTCTTTGGGGTTTGCTCTGCTGGGTTCTGACTACTTTAGTCTTTTCTCTCCTGGGTTCTTTCTATTTTGGGTTTTGCCCTCCTGGGTTCTTTTTAATTTGGGTTTTGCTCTCCTAGGTTGTCTCTACTTTAGTTCTTGCTCTCCTGTGTTCTCTCTACTTTAGGTTTTGCTTTCCTGTGTTTTTTCAACTTTAGGTTTTACTCTCCTGGGTTCTCTCTACTTTAGGCTTTGCTCTCCTGGGTTCTCTCTACTTTAGGTTTAGCTCTCCTGTGTTCTTTCTACTTTAGGCTTTGTTCTCCTGGGTTCTCTCTACTTTAGGTTTTGCTCTCCTGTGTATTCTCTACTCTAGGTTTTGCTCTCCTGGGTCGTCTCTACTTTAGGTGTTACTCTCCTGGGTTGTCTCTACTTCAGGTTTTGCTCTCCTGTATTCTCTCTACTTTAGGATTTGCTCTCTTGTCATTTCTACTTTAGGCTTTGCTCTCTTGGGTTCTCTCTAATTTAGGTTTTGCTTTCCTGGGTTCCATCTACTTTAAGTTTTGCTCTCCTGGGTTTTTTCAACTTTAGGTTTTGCTGTCCTGGGTTCTGTTGACTTTAGGTTTTGCTCTCCATGGTTCTCTCTATTTTAGGGTTTGTTCTCCTGGGTTCTCTCTACTTTAGGGTTTGCTCTCCTGGGTTCTCTAGTTTAGCTTTTTCTCTACTGGGTTTTCTCAACTTTAGGTTTTGCTCTCCTGGTTTCTCTCTACTTTAGGGTTTGCTCTCCTGGGTTCTTTCTGCTTTAGGGTTTGCTCTCCTGGGTTCTCTCTACTCTAGGCTTTTCTCTCCTGGGTTATTTCTCTTTCGGGTTTGCTCTCCTGGGTTCTGACTACTTTAGGTGTTGCTCTCCTGGGTTCTCTCTAATTTAGGTTTTGCTCTCCTGGATTCTCTCTACTTTCATTTTTTCTCTCCTGCGTTCTTTCGAATTTTTGTTTTGCTTGCCTAGGTTGTCTCTACTTTATGTGTTGCTCTATTGGACTCTCCCTACTTTAGGGTTTGCTCTCCTGTGATCCTGTGATCTCTCATTTAGTTCTTGCTCTCCTCGGTTCTTTCTACTTTAGGTTTTGCTCTCCTGTGTTTTATTTTACTTTAGGGTTTGCTCTCCTGGGTTCTCTCTACTTTGGGTTTTGCTCTCCCGGATTCTCTCTACTTTAGGTTTTGCTCTCCTGGGTTTTCTTGACTTTAGGTTTTGCTATCCTGGGTTCTCTCTACTTTAGGATTTGCTCTACTGGGTTAATTGCACCTTAGTTTTTGCTCTCCTGCGTTCTTTCTACTTTGGGATTGCTCTAGTGGGTTCTCTCTACTTTAGGCTTTGCTCTCCTGGGTTCTTTCTACTTTGGGGTTTGCTCTCCTAGGTTCTCTACTTTAGGTTTTGCTCTCCTGGGTTTTTCCAACTTTAGGTTTTGCTCTCCTGGGTTCTCTTGACTTTAGGTTTTGCTCTCCTGGGTTCTCTCTACTTTAGGGTTTGCTCGACTGGGTTTTCTCAACTTTAGGTTTTGCTCTTCTGGTTTCTCTCTACTTTAGGGTTTGCTCTCCTGGGTTCTTTCTACTTTCGTTTTTGCTTTGCTGGGTTCTGACTACTTAAGGTTTTTCTCTCCTGGGCTTTCTCTAATTAAGGGTTTGCTCTCCTGGATTCGCTCTACTTTCATTTTTGCTATCCTGTGTTCTTTCTACTTTGGGTTTTGCTCTACTGGGTTCTCCATACTTTAGGTTTTGCTCTTCTGGGTTCGCTCTACCTTAGGTTTTGCTTTGCTGGGCTTTGACTACTTTAGGTTTTGCTCTCTTGGGTAGTTTCAACTTTAGGTTTGGATCTCCTGGGTTCTCTCTTCTTTAGGTTTTGCTCTCCTGGGTTCTTTCTACTTTAGGGTTTGCTCTCCTGGGTTCTCTGTACTTTAGTTTTTGCTCTACTGGGTTTTCTCAACTTTAGGTTTTGCTCTCCTGGTTTCTCTCTACTTTAGTTTTTGCTCTCCTGGGTTCTTTCTGCTTTGGATTTTTCTCTCTTGGGTTCTTTCTACTCCAGGCTTTTCTCTCCTGGGTTCTTCCTCTTTGGGGTTTGCTCTGCTGGGTTCTGACTACTTTAGTCTTTTCTCTCCTGGGTTCTTTCTATTTTGGGTTTTGCCCTCCTGGGTTCTTTTTAATTTGGGTTTTGCTCTCCTAGGTTGTCTCTACTTTAGTTCTTGCTCTCCTGTGTTCTCTCTACTTTAGGTTTTGCTTTCCTGTGTTTTTTCAACTTTAGGTTTTACTCTCCTGGGTTCTCTCTACTTTAGGGTTTGCTCTCCTGGGTTCTCTCTACTTTAGGATTTGCTCTCCTGGGTTCTTTCTACTTAGTGATTGTTCTTGTCGGTTCTCTCTACTTTAGGCTTTGCTCTCCGGGGTTCTTTCTACTTTGGGGTTTGCTCTCCTACGTTGTCTCTACTTTAGGTTTTTCTCTCCTGGCTTTTCGCTACTTTAGGTTTTGCTCTCCTGGGAAGCTTCTACTTTACGTTTTGATCTCCTGGGTTCTTTCTCCTTTAGGTTTTGCTCTCCTGGGTTCTTTCTACTTTGAGATTTGCTCTCCTAGGTTGTCTCTATTTAGTTCTTGCACTCCTGGGTTCTCTCTACTTTAGGGTTTGCTCTCCTGGGTACTCTCTACTTTAGGTTTTGCTCTGCTGGGTTGGCTCTACTTTAGTTGTTGCTCTCCTGGGTTCTCTCTACTTTAGGATTTGCTCTCCTGGGTTCTTTCTACTTTGGGGTTTGCTCATCTAGGTTGTCTCTACTTTGGTTTTGCTCTCCTGGGTTGTCTCTACTTTGGGTTTTGTTCTCCTAGACTGTCTCTACTTCAGGTTTTGCTCTCCTGGGTTTCCTCTACGTTAGGTGTTGCGCTCCTGGGTTCTCTCTACTTTAGGTTTTGCTCTCCTTGGTTCTCTCTACTTTCAGTTCTGATTTTCTGGGTTCTCTCTTATTAAGGTATTGCTCTCCGGGGTTCCCTATACTATCGGTTTTGCTCTACTGGCTTTTCTCTACTTTAGGTTTTGCTCTTCTGGGTTCTCTCTACTTTAGTGTTTGCTCTCCTTGGTTCTCGCTACACACAGTTTTGCTCTTATGGGTTCTCTCTTCTTAAGGTATTGCTCTGCTGGGTTCTCTCTACTTTCGGTTTTGCTCTTTTGGGTTCTCTCTACTTTAGGTTTTGCTCTCCTGGGTTCTTTCTACTTTGGGGGTTTTCTCTTCTGGGTTGTCTCTACTTTAGGCTTTGCTCTCCTGGGTTCTCTCTACTTTAGGTTTTGCTCTCCAGGGTTCTCTCTACTTTAGGTTTTGCTCTCCTGTGTACTCTCTACTCTAGGTTTTGCTCTCCTGGGTCGTCTCTACTTTAGGTGTTACTCTCCTGGGTTGTCTCTACTTCAGGTTTTGCTCTCCTGTATTTGCTCTACTTTAGGATTTGCTCTCTTGTGTCATCTCTACTTTAGGCTTTGCTCTCTTGGGTTCTCTCTGATTTAGGTTTTGCTTTCCTGAGTTCTTTCTAATTTAGGTTTTGCTCTCCTGGGTTCTTCCTACTTTGGTGTTTGCTCTCCTGGGTTCTCTGTACTTTAGGGTTTGCTCACCTGGGTTCTCTTTATTAGTTTTTGCTCTCCTGGGTTCTCTCTACTTTAGGGTTTGCTCTCCTGGGTTCTCTGTACTTTAGTTTTTGCTCTTCTGGGTTTTCTCAACTTTAGGTTTTGCTCTCCTGCTTTCTCTCTACTTTAGTTGTTGCTCTCCTGGGTTCTTTCTGCTTTGGGTTTTGCTCTCCTGGATTCTCTCTAATTTAGGTTTTGCTCTCCTGGATTCTCTCTACTCTCATTTTTTCTCTCCTGTGTTCTTTCAATTTTGGGTTTTGCTCTCCTGGGTTCTCTCTACTTTAGGTTTTGCTCTCCTGGGTTCTTTCGAATTTTTGTTTTGCTTGCCTAGGTTGTCTCTACTTTATGTGTTGCTCTATTGGGTTCTCCCTACTTTAGGGTTTGCTCTCCTGTGTTCTCTCTACTTTAGTTCTTGCTCTCCTGGGTTCTTTCTACTTTGGGTTTTGCTCTCCCGGATTCTCTCTACTTTAGGTTTTGCTCTCCTGGGTTTTCTTGACTTTAGGTTTTGCTATCCTGGGTTCTCTCTACTTTAGGATTTGCTCTCCTGGGTTAATTCTACTTTAGTTTTTGCTCTCCTGGGTAGTTTCTACTTTAGGTTTAGATTTCCTGGGTTCTTTCTAATTTGGGTGTTGCTCTACTAGGTTGTCTCTACCTTATGTTTCTCTCTCCTGGCTTTTCTCTACTTTAGGTTTTGCTCTCCTGGGTAGCTTCTACTTTAGGTTTTGATCTCCTGGGTTCTTTCTATTTTTGGTTTTGCTCTCCTGTGTTTTTTCGACTTTAGGTTTTGCTCTCCTGGGTTCTCTCTACTTTAGGGTTTGCTCTCCTGGTTACTCTCCACTTTAGGTTTTGTTCAGCTGGGTTGGCTTTACTTTAGGTGTTGCTCTCCTGGGTTGTCTCTACTTTAGGTTTTTCTCTCCTGGGTTCTTTCTACTTTAGGTTTTGCTCTTCTGGGTTGTCTCTACTTTGGGTTTTGTTCTCCTAGGCTGTCTCTACTTCAGGTTTTGCTCTCTAGGGTTTCCTCTACGTTAGGTTTTGCTCTCCTGGGTTCTTTCTACTTTAGGTTTTGCTTTCCTGGGTTCTCTCTACTTTAGGTTTTGCTATCCTGGGTTCTTCCTACTTTGGGTTTTGGTCTGCTAGTTTGTCTCTACTTTAGTTTTTGCTCTCCTGGGTTCTCTCTACTTTAGGTTGTTCTCTCCTGGGTTTTTTCAACTTTAGGTTTTGCTCGCCTGGGTTCTCTTGACTTTAGGTTTTGCTCTCCTGGGTTCTCTCTATTTTAGAGTTTGCTCTCCTGGGTTCTCTCTACTTTAGGGTTTGCTCTCCTGGGTTCTCTCTACTTTCGTTTTTGCTCTCCTGGGGTTTCTCAACTTTAGGTTTTGCTCTCCTTGGTTCTTTCTACTTTGGGTTTTGTCTCCTGGGTTCTCTCTACTCTAGGCTTTTCTCTCCTGGGTTCTTTCTCTTTGGGGTTTGCTCTCCTGGGTTCTCTCTAATTTAGATTTTGCTCTCCTGGGTTCTCTCTACTTTCATTTTTTCTCTCCTGTGTTCTTTCTCTTTTGGGTTTTGTTCTCCTAGGCTGTCTCTACTTTAGTTCTTGCTCTGCTGGGTTCTCTCTACTTTAGGGGTTGCTCTCCTGGGTGTTTTCAACTTTAGGTTTTGCTCTCCTGGGTTCTCCCTACTTTAGGATTTGCTCTCCTGGGTTCATTCTACTTTAGTTTTTGCTGTTGTGGGTTCTTTCTACTTTGTGATTGCTCTTGTGGGTTCTCTCTACCTTAGGGTTTGCTCTCCTGGGTTCTTTCTACTTTGGGGTTTGCTCTCTTGGTTGTCTCTACTTTAGGTTTTGCTCTCCTGGGTAGTTTCTACTTTAGGTTTAAATCTCCTGGGTTCTTTCTAATTTGGGTTTTGCTCTCCTAGGTTGTCTCTACTTTAGGTTTCTCTCTCCTGGCTTTTCTCTACTTTAGGTTTTGCTCTCCTGGGAAGCTTCTACTTTACGTTTTGATCTCCTGGGTTCTTTCTCCTTTAGGCTTTGCTCTCCTGGGTTCTTTCTACTTTAGGATTTGCACTCCTAGGTTGTCTCTATTTAGTTCTTGCACTCCTAGTTTCTCTCTACTTTAGGTTTTGCTCTTCTGGGTTCTCTCTTCTTTAGGGTTTGCTCTCCTGGGTACTCTCTACTTTAGGTTTTGCTCTGCTGGATTGGCTCTACTTTAGTTGTTGCTCTCCTGGGTTCTCTCTACTTTAGGATTTGCTCTCCTGGGTTATTTCTACTTTGGGGTTTGCTCATCTAGGTTGTCTCTACTTTGGTTTTGCTCTCCTGGGTTGTCTCTACTTTGGGTGTTGTTCTCCTAGGCTGTCTCTACTTCAGGTTTTGCTCTCCTGGGTTTCCTCTACGTTAGGTGTTGCGCTCCTGGGTTCTCTCTACTTTAGGTTTTGCTCTCCTTGGTTCTCTCTACTTTCAGTTTTGATTTTCTGGGTTCTCTCTTCTTAAGGTATTGCTCTCCGGGGTTCCCTATACTATCGGTTTTGCTCTACTGGGTCATCTCTACTTTAGGCTTTGCTCTCTTGGGTTCTCTCTACTTTGGGGTTTGCTCTTCTAGGTTGTCTCTGCTTTAGGTTTTTCCCTCCTGGCTTTTCTCTACTTTAGGTTTTGCTCTCCTGGGTTCTCTCTACTTTAGTGTTTGCTCTCCTTGGTTCTCGCTACACACAGTTTTGCTCTTATGGGTTCTCTCTTCTTAAGGTATTGCTCTGCTGGGTTCTCTCTACTTTCGGTTTTGCTCTTTTGGGTTCTCTCTACTTTAGGTTTTGCTCTCCTGGGTTCTTTCTACTTTGGGGTTTGCTCTACTGGGTCGTCTCTACTTTAGGCTTTGCTCTCCTGGGTTCTCTCTACTTTAGGTTTTGCTCTCCTGTGTTCTTTCTACTTTAGGCTTTGTTCTCCTGGGTTCTCTCTACTCTAGGTTTTGCTCTCCTGGGTCGTCTCTACTTTAGGTGTTACTCTCCTGGGTTGTCTCTACTTCAGGTTTTGCTCTCCTGTATTCGCTCTACTTTAGGATTTACTCTCTTGTGTCATCTCTACTTTAGGCTTTGCTCTCTTGGGTTCTCTCTGATTTAGGTTTTGCTCTCCTGGGTTCTTCCTACTTTGGTGTTTGCTCTCCTGGGTTCTCTGTACTTTAGGGTTTGCTCACCTGGGTTTTCTTTATTTTAGTTTTTGCTCTCCTGGGTCCTCTCTACTTTAGGGTTTGCTCTCCTGGGTTCTCTCTACCTTAGTTTTGGCTCTTCTGGGTTTTCTCAACTTTAGGTTTTGCTCTCCTGGTTTCTCTCTACTTTAGTTGTTTCTCTCCTGGGTTCTTTCTGCTTTGGGTTTTGCTCTCCTGGGTTCTCTCTACTCTTGGCTTTTCTCTCCTGATTTATTTCTCTTTGGGGTTTGCTCTGCTGGGTTCTGACTACTTTAGGTTTTGCTCTCCTGTGTTCTTTCTATTTTGGGTTTTGCTCTCCTGGGTTCTCTCTACTTTAGGTTTTGCTCTCCTGGGTTCTATCAAATTTTTGTTTTGCTTGCCTAGGTTGTCTTTACTTTGTGTTGCTCTATTGGGTTCTCCCTACTTTAGAGTTTGCTCTCCTGTGTTCTCTCTACTTTAGTTCTTGCTCTCCTGGGTTCTTTCTACTTTGGGTTTTGCTCTCCCGGATTCTCTCTACTTTAGGTTTTGCTCTCCTGGGTTTTCTTGACTTTAGGTTTTGCTATCCTGGGTTCTCTCTACTTTAAGATTTGCTCTCCTGGGTTCATTCTACTTTATTTTTTGCTCTCCTGGGTTCTTTCTACTTTGGGATTGCTTTTGTGGGTTCTCTCTACTTTAGGTTTTGCTCTCCTGGGTAGTTTCTACTTTAGGTTTAGATCTCCTGGGTTCTTTCTAATTTGGGTGTTGCTCTACTAGGTTGTCTCTACCTTATGTTTCTCTCTCCTGGCTTTTCTCTACTTTAGGTTTTGCTCTCCTGGGTAGCTTCTACTTTAGGTTTTGATCTCCTGGGTTCTTTCTATTTTATGTTTTGCTCTCCTGTGTTTTTTCGACTTTAGGTTTTGCTCTCTTGGTTACTCTCCACTTTAGGTTTTGTTCAGCTGGGTTGTCTCTACTTTAGGTTTTGCTCTTCTGGGTTGTCTCTACTTTGGGTTTTCTTCTCCTAGGCTGTCTCTACTTCAGGTTTTGCTCTCCAGGGTTTCCTCTACGTTAGGTTTTGCTCTCCTGGGTTCTTTCTACTTTAGATTTTGCTTTCCTGGGTTCTCTCTAATTTAGGTTTTGCTATCCTGGGTTCTTCCTACTTTGGGTGCTGGTCTGCTAGTTTGTCTCTACTTTAGTTTTTGCTCTCCTGGGTTCTCTCTACTTTAGGTTGTTCTCTCCTGGGTTTTTTCCACTTTAGGTTTTGCTCGCCTGGGTTCTCTCTACTTTAGGGTTTGCTCTCCTGGGTTCTCTCTACTTTCGTTTTTGCTCTCCTGGGTTTTCTCAACTTTAGGTTTTGCTCTCCTGGGTTCTTTCTACTTTGGGTTTTGCTCTCCTGGGTTCTCTCTACTCTAGGCTTTTCTCTCCTGGGTTCTCTCTACTTTCATTTTTTCTCTCCTGTGTTCTTTCTATTTTGGGTTTTGCTCTTCTGGGTTGTCTCTACTTTGGGTTTTGCTCTCCAGGATTTCCTCTACGTTAGGTTTTGCTCTCCTGGGTTTTTTCAACTTTAGGTTTTGCTCTCCTGGGTTGTCTCTTCTTTAGTTCTTGCTCTCCTGGGTTCTCTCTACTTTAGGGGTTGCTCTCCTGGGTGTTTTCAACTTTAGGTTTTGCTCTCTTGGGTTCTCCCTACTTTAGGTTTTGCTCTCCTGGGTTCTCTCTACTCTAGGCTTTTCTCTCCTGGGTTCTTTCTCTTTGGGGTTTGCTCTCCTGGTTTCTCTCTAATTTAGATTTTGCTCTCCTGGGTTCTCTCTACTTTCATTTTTTCTCTCCTGTGTTCTTTCCATTTTGCGTTTTGCTCTACTGGGTTCTCTCTACTTTAGGATTTGCTCTCTTGGGTTCTTTCGAATTTGGGTTTTGCTCTCCTAGGTTGTCTCTACTTTAGGTGTTGCTCTTGTGGGTTCTCCTTACTTTAGGGTTTGCTCTCCTGTGTTCTCTCTACTTTAGTTTTTGCTCTCCTGGGTTCTTTCTACTTTGGGTTTTGCTCTCTTGGGTTCTTTCGAATTTGGGTTTTGCTCTCCTAGGTTGTCTCTACTTTAGGTGTTGCTCTTGTGGGTTCTCCTTACTTTAGGGTTTGCTCTCCTGTGTTCTCTCTACTTTAGTTTTTGCTCACCTGGGTAGCTTCTACTTTAGGTTTTGATCTCCTGGGTACTCTCTACTTTAGGTTTTGCTCTCCTAGGTTCTTTCTACTTTGGGTTTTGCTCGCCTAGGTTTTCTCTACTTTAGTTCTTGCTCTCCTGGGTTCTCTCTACTTTAGGTTTTACTATCCTGTGTTCTTTCTACTTCTGGGTTCGCTCTACCTTAGGTTTTGCTTTGCTGGGTAGTTTCAACTTTAGGTTTTGCTCTGCTGGGTTGGCTCTACTTCAGGTGTTGCTCTCCTGGGTCGTCTAGGTTCTGCTCTCCTGGGTTCTTTCTACTTTGGGTTTTTCTCTTGTGGGTTCTTTCTACTTTAGGCTTTGCTCTCCTGGGTTCTTTCTACTTTGGGGTCTGCTCACCTAGGTTGTCTCTACTTTAGGTTTTGCTCTCCTGGGTTGTCTCTACTTTGGATTTTGGTCTCCTAGGCTGTCTCTACTTCAGGTTTCGCTATCCTGGGTTTCCTCTACATTTTGCTCTTTTGGGTTCTCTCTTCTTAAGGTATTGCTCTCCTGGGTTCTTTCTACTTTTGGTTTTGCTCTCCTGTGTACTCTCTACTCTAGGTTTTGCTCTCCTGGGTCGTCTCTACTTTAGGTGTTGCTCTCCTTGGTTGTCTCTACTTCAGGTTTTGCTTTCCTGGGTTCTTTCTACTTTAGGTTTTGCTCTCCTGGGTTCTTTCTACTTTGGGGTTTGCTCTCTTGGGTTCTCTCTACTTTAGGGTTTGCTCTCCTGGGTTCTCTTTATTTTAGTTTTCCTCTCCTGGGTTCTCTCTACTTTAGGGTTTGCTCTCCTGGTTTCTCTCTACTTTAGATTTTGCTCTACTGTGTTTTCTCAACGTTAGGTTTTGCCCTCCTGGGTTCTTTTGACTTTAGTTTTTGCTCTCCTGGGTTCTTTCTGCTTTGAGTTTTGCTCTGCTGGGTTCTGACTACTTTAGGTTTTGCTCTCCTGGGTTCTCTCTAATTTAGGTTTTACTCTCCTGGATTCTCTCTACTTTAGTTTTTTCTCTCCTGGGTTCTTTTGAATTTGGGTTTTGCTCTCCTAGGTTGTCTCTACTTTAGGTGGTGCTCTCCTGGCTTTTCTCTACCTTAGGGTTTGCTCTCCTGGGTAGTTTCTACTGTAGGTTTTGATCTTCCGGGTTCTTTCTAATTTGGGTTTTGCTCTCCTAGGTTTTCTCTACTTTAGGTTTTGATCTCCTGAGTTCTCTCTACTTTAGCTTTTGCTCTCCTGGGTTCTTTCTACTTTGTGTTTTGCTCTCATAGGTTGTCTCTACTTTAGTTCTTGCTCTCCTGGGTTCTCTCTACTTTAGGGTTTGCTCTCCTGGGTTCTCTCTACTTTAGTTTGTGCTCTCCTGGGTTCTTTCTACTTTGGGGTTTGCTATCCTGGGTTCTCTCTACTTTAGGATTTGCTCTCCTGGGTTCATTCTACTTTAGCTTTTGCTCTCCTGGGTTCTTTCTACTTTGTGTTTTGCTCTCATAGGTTGTCTCTACTTTAGTTCTTGCTCTCCTGGGTTCTCTCTACTTTAGGGTTTGCTCTCCTGGGTTCTCTCTACTTTAGTTTGTGCTCTCCTGGGTTCTTTCTACTTTGGGGTTTGCTATCCTGGGTTCTCTCTACTTTAGGATTTGCTCTCCTGGGTTCATTCTACTTTAGTTTTTGCTCTTCTGGGTTCTTTCTACTTTGTGATTGCTCTTGTGGGTTCTCTCTACCTTAGGCTTTGCTCCCCTGGGTTCTTTGTACTTTGGGGTTTGCTCTCCTTGGTTGTCTCTACTTTAGGTTCTTCTCTCCTGGCTTTTCTCTACTTTAGGTTTTGCTCTCCTGGGTAGTTTCTACTTTAGGTTTAAATCTCCTGGGTTCTTTCTAATTTGGGTTTTGCTCTCCTAGGTTGTCTCTACTTTAGGTTTCTCTCTCCTGGCTTTTCTCTACTTTCGGTTTTGATCTCCTGGGTTCTCTCTACTTTATGGTTTTCTCTCCTGGGTACTCTCTACTTTAGGTTTTGCTTTGCTGGGTTGGCTCTACTTTAGTTGTTGCTCTCCTGGGTTGTCTCTACTTTAGGTTTTGCTCTCCTGGGTTCTTTCTACTTTGGGGTTTGCTCATCTAGGTTGTCTCTGCTTTAGGCTTTGCTCTCCAGGGTAGCTTCTACTTTAGGTTTTGATCTCCTGGGTCCTTTCTACTTTTGGTCTTGCTCTCCTGGGTTCTTTCTACTTTGGGTTTTGCTCTCCTGAGTTCTCTCTACTTTAGGTTTTGCTCTCCTGAGTTCTCTCTACTTTAGGTTTTGCTCTCCTGTGTTTTTACGACTTTAGGTTGTGCTCTCCTGGGTTCTCTCTACTTCAGGATTTGCTCTCCTGCTTTCTTTCTAATTTGGGTTTTGCTCTTCTAGGTTGTCTCTACTTTAGGTTTTTCCCTCCTGGCTTTTCTCTACTTTAGGTTTTGCTCTTCTGGGTAGTTTCTACTTTAGGTTTTGATCTTCTGGGTTCTTTCTAATTTGGGTTTTGCTCTCCGGGGTAGTTTCTACTTTAGGTTTTACTCTGCTGGGTAGATTCTACTTTGTATTTTGCTCTCCTAGGTTGTGTCCACTTTAGTTCTTGGTCTCCTGAGTTCTTTCTACTTTGGGTTTTGCTCTCCTGGGTTCTCCATACTAGGTTTTTCTCTCCTGGGTTTTCTTGACTTTAGGTTTTGCTCTCCTGGGTTCTCTCTACTTTAGGATTTGCTCTCCTGGGTTCATTCTACTTTAGTTTGTGCTCTCCTAGGTTCTTTCTACTTTGGGGATTTCTCTCCTGTGTACTCTCTACTTTAGGTTTTGCTCTGCTGGGTTGGCCCTACTTCAGGTGTTGCTCTCCTGGGTTGTCTCTACTTTACGTTTTGATCTCCTGGGTTCTTTCTCCTTTAGGTTTTGCTCTCCTGGGTTCTTTCTAATTTGGGGATTGCTCTCCTAGGTTGTCTCTATTTAGTTCTTGCACTCCTGGGTTCTCTCTACTTTAGATTTTGCTCTCTTGTATTTTTTCGACTTTAGGGTTTGCTCTCCTGGGCACTCTCTACTTTAGGTTTTGCTCTGCTGGGTTGGCTCTACTTTAGTTGTTGCTTTCCTGGGTTCTCTCTACTTTAGGATTTGCTCTCCTGGGTTCTCTCTACTTTAGGATTTGCTCTCCTGGGTTCATTCTACTTTAGTTTGTGCTCTCCTAGGTTCTTTCTACTTTGGGGATTTCTCTCCTGTGTACTCTCTACTTTAGGTTTTGCTCTGCTGGGTTGGCCCTACTTCAGGTGTTGCTCTCCTGGGTTGTCTCTACTTTACGTTTTGATCTCCTGGGTTCTTTCTCCTTTAGGTTTTGCTCTCCTGGGTTCTTTCTACTTTGGGGATTGCTCTCCTAGGTTGTCTCTATTTAGTTCTTGCACTCCTGGGTTCTCTCTACTTTAGATTTTGCTCTCTTGTATTTTTTCGACTTTAGGGTTTGCTCTCCTGGGCACTCTCTACTTTAGGTTTTGCTCTGCTGGGTTGGCTCTACTTTAGTTGTTGCTTTCCTGGGTTCTCTCTACTTTAGGATTTGCTCTCCTGGGTTCTCTCTACTTTAGGATTTGCTCTCCTGGGTTCATTCTACTTTAGTTTGTGCTCTCCTAGGTTCTTTCTACTTTGGGGATTTCTCTCCTGTGTACTCTCTACTTTAGGTTTTGCTCTGCTGGGTTGGCCCTACTTCAGGTGTTGCTCTCCTGGGTTGTCTCTACTTTACGTTTTGATCTCCTGGGTTCTTTCTCCTTTAGGTTTTGCTCTCCTGGGTTCTTTCTACTTTGGGGATTGCTCTCCTAGGTTGTCTCTATTTAGTTCTTGCACTCCTGGGTTCTCTCTACTTTAGATTTTGCTCTCTTGTATTTTTTCGACTTTAGGTTTTGCTCTTCTGGGTTCTCTCTACTTTAGGGTTTGCTCTCCTGGGCACTCTCTACTTTAGGTTTTGCTCTGCTGGGTTGGCTCTACTTTAGTTGTTGCTTTCCTGGGTTCTCTCTACTTTAGGATTTGCTCTCCTGGGTTCTTTCTACTTTGGGGTTTGCTCATCTAGGTTGTCTCTACTTTAGGTTTTGCTCTCCTGGGTTGTCTCTACTTTGGGTTTTGTTCTCCTAGGCTGTCTCTACTTCAGGTTTTGCTCTCCTGGGTTTCCTCTACGTTAGGTGTTGCTCTCCTGGGTTCTCTCTACTTTAGGTTTTGCTCTCCTTGGTTCTCTCTACTTTCAGTTTTGATTTTCTGGGTTTTCTCTTCTTAAGGTATTGCTCTCCGGGGTTCTCTATACTATCGGTTTTGCTCTTTTGGGTTCTCTCTACTTTGGGTTTGGCTCTCCTGGGCTCTCTCTACTTTAGGTTTTGCTCTCCTGGGTCGTCTCGACTTTAGGTGCTGCTCTCCTGGGTTGTCTCTACTTTAGGTTTTGCTCTCCTAGGTTGTCTCTACTTTAGGTTTTGCTTTCCTCGGTTTCCTCTACTTTAGGTTTTGCTTTCCTGGGTTGTCTTTACTTTAGGTTTTGCTCTTCTGGGTTCTCTCTACTTTGGGGGTTTCTCTCCTGTCTTTTCTCTACTTTAGGTGTTGCTCTCCTGGGGGTTCTCTCAACTTTAGGTTTTGATCTTCTGGGTTTTCTATTCTTTAGGTTTGCTCTACTGGGTTTTCTCTACTCTATGGGAGGGCAAACAAGCTCATATAATGTAAGCGCTTGAGAGTTTCACTCCTAGATCTGTTTTAAGGCATAAGGAAAGCCCTAACTCTAGCAATTACTATCTTATTTTGCTGCTTGACAATTACATATTTTGGCCCGGTACTGCTTTACACAACCAGGCATAACAGCATCATTTGGGAAATCATAATAGCAGAGGTGACTACACAGAAGAATGTTATTAAGAATAGTTCACTAAGTGAGTGCCTGGTTGGGATTGACCGTATATTGCCCATTTTCATGTTATGTTGTTTGGTTGAGTGAGGATGGGCAACTGCTCATAATCCACTCAGCCAATTTAGTGAAACAGTCACCTGACTCCTGATCCATTGAAATAAACTAAGGCTGTTGCCTTTGCTATTTGTATGTTCCTGTTATCAATCTTTGTTCATTAAAGAATGTTTCAGAAACATGCTCTGCCACTGATTTCAAAGAACATGGGATGCTAAAATGCATTGAGGGTGTCAAACGCCATGTGATATCACTTCTGTTTCTCTTATAATTTTCATGTCAAACAAAATCCAAGTGTTGACACCTTTTATTGGATTAAATTAATTCAGTAAGTCCACTAAAACTTGGAGTTTGACATGAAACTGGACTAAGACAGCGCCAAACTCTTTCTCTGGAAGGTTGTCTCACGAGTCCTGCAGAATACACAAGTAATGGCATATAGGACTGTCTTTTTCACAGGTGTTGGTGTTTGTTGATGGATGGACAGATGGTTGCAGGGACAAGTTTGATTGTGCAGATTTAGGAATCTCAAACCTTGCGTATGCCTCCCATTTAGCAAAAACTGTGCAATTTCATAACTTCTAAAATATGAAGCAGTAGTTTGTTTGTGCCTACACCTCTTTGCGCCAAATTTCTGATGTCAAGTTTCTTCAAGCATATTTTCTTAATTTATTTGATATATGTTCTGCCCATATGGATGACACGTGTTTCGGCGTTTCATTGGCGCATTTTTCAAATCCGGGCTGAATGCAAGCGTAACATGTAATAAAACAAAACACAAAATATAACATATGAAATAGCATTTTAGCATATTTTGTAACAGATTTAGTAGTTAGAATAGTGACTTAGGCTGTGTAGTATATCCTTTTAGCATTCTCAAATTGCATGAACACCTAAAAGTGCAGCACCTCTTAGTTACCTCAAATGGTTAAAAATAAATCCATTACAGTGACTATGTTAGTTTTTTAAAATTAAATTTGTGCAATCCGAAAAAGAAGTAAGTATGGGATGGCATGGACCTAACAATTTTTGGCTGTCAGAAAAGCATGTAAATTTGTTTTCTTACCCTTATTGAATGTAGTGAGAATCTCCCTTTCCTTATTTCCGGGAATTAGTTTTTAGTTGAAGTGTATCACGGTAGTTCCAGGGTTAAATCCCACCTAGAACAAATTTGATTGTTCTATTATGCTAACATTAGCCTTTTAACCTTCTATCGGATTGATTCTTTATACATGATTCCCTGGCATATATTTAGACACATTTTAAACTGTAGTAAGCATGACTAGTAACATCTTTCTCATTGCATTTATGTAAAAAGTGCTATTCATATTTGCAATCCTCCAATCGCATTACATATCCTTGGTCTCATGCATTCAGTTACTCTAGCGGTCACTAGGAATTACCTTTTCAGTTACAATGACTGGTAACCGATTTGCTCCCCATTTGTGTTTACCAAAACACCCTTTCGCGTGAGTTTGAAATCCTAACCAAAATATATTTTGTTTATGCCACTCGGCATCAAGCGTGCTGAATTCTACATTGAGCATGCTTGTAGCGGTGGTCTTTCCACCCCTTAAAAGCGCTTACCTACAAAATTCTCTTGCTCCTGCCTCAAGCATCGGGGGTCCTGTTTTGGTTCTGACAAATCCTTGTTCATAAAGAGTTACAGATTGCTAGTCCCTCTTTCCTTTTGTTCATTTACAAAATTTGGCGGCCATACTTTGGGCTGAGTTTTAGTACGTAAGTCCTTTTTTCCTTTTTGATATTTAAAATGATCTGTTGCATTTGTGTTTAGTGTAACATTGATTTGAATTTAAACTTCCGTATTTATCTTGCGCGGCTGATCTGTTACTTATTATTATGTCCAAATTTACAAAAATTAAAGTTAAAGGAGTAACTAATTTTTCACTGTTTATTAGTATTTTTTTCCTCCCCCCCCCGCAATCTCTATATATTATGTATACCTAAGACAGTTTCCTGTTGGGAATGGTGCATTATGGTAACTTTAGTTTTCTTCATTAACCATTATTTTCTCACTATATTTTATTAGCATTCTTTTCACAATTTCAGAATGGTGCATTGTGGTACCTGTGGTTTGATGTAAATTTCGCCTCTCTCATCTGTTTAACTTTCATCTGATTAGCGGTTTCGCCCATATAGGATCTCCCCATGTGTATATCTAAAACATATGATTTAACAGTGCACATTCTTTTCACAATTTCAGAATGGTGCATTGTGGTACCTGTGGTTTGATGTTAATTTCGCCTCTCTCATCTGTTTAACTTTCATCTGATTAGTGGTTTCTTCCAAAAAGTTACAGTTCTTCCGTTCTTACTACCAGAGCTCTCAGCTTGAGGACATTGAATCCATCTCTCAGTGATTCTGAAGCACGTCATTGTGAAAGCTACGAATATCAACGCATTAGCTGTTTATCATTTATCCGAGTTCTAAACAGGATTGTTGCTGCAGGCGATAGTGCTTCCATTTTTGACCATTTTGCAAATATTCTTATAGATATTTACCCAGAGCTCTAGATAAGCAGCCTACTTGCCTGTTATGTTACCTCATATCTCGTTCATCGACCAACAAGAAAAATAGCGAGTCACTGTACACATGTATCTACCCTTAAAGCTACATGCAGTGTTCAGGTGATGTGTTCAGACCAGTGGCATGGGAAGCAACGTCCACAAAGTGGGCGACCGGTGTAGTGCTGCCTGATGTGAGGAAGGCCTCTATGATAAAAGACTTCTTTTTATTTACCAGGATTGCTATCTATAGAGTTTCGGTTATGAAAAATATCCCTATTTACAAAATATATATAAACGGTACCTTTACTTCTCTGTAAACACACCAATAGAAAATGAGAACTATATTTTCATTCCATACGAATCCCTTTTACTTCCAACTTTCCAAAATGGGAAGTCAAATGCTATTCCCTCAAATTTCAATCTAAAACCCTTTAAATTTTCGCAATGGTTTTAAAATGGGTACCTATGGCAGAATTAATCTTGGTGACGGAACATTGGGGACTGGGCATGAAATTATTCGTGGGCTATTTGCAATATATGCAGCATTCAGGCCCTTTCCAATCAGTGTTTCATATTTCTAAGTTTGATATTGGCAGTTTGGGCATTTTAAGGATCCCCTTTACTGCCATGATAGCTTCTTGTTTAGCTCGTGCTGTCATTGAGCATAGAAAAAGAATGTTCCATCTCAAAGGGAACAATCAGGACACACAAAGTGCCCTACACAAATGTCACACACGGTCAAGTGTATGACATGAAACCACATCAAAACTCCATCCCAATATATTCTGCATGTGAAGCAAAATTTATTAATGTTTGCTTTGCTCATTCCATCGGAAAAAAGGAGTTTGAGGGTCAAAAGTGCAGTGTGCAAAATCCAAATAGGTTTCACTGGTTCACAAATCTGTCATGGATTTGCTGTAATTTCATCTGCAAATTTACAGTGAAATCACACAATTTTCAATAATTAATGTAGGAAACCGGAATTGTGGGTGGGGCAACATTTGCTCAAGTGTGAAAATTATCTGCAAATGTGCCCATGTTTTTAAAATAGCAGGTCTTTAGGCCCTACTCCGAATTATTGGCAGAAGAAATGGCTACCTGCCTCTGGTGTCAACATGTGTCACGAACGTGAACGTTAGATTCTTGATGGACAAGACCCTCACTCTGGAGTCATTAATCACAGACTTAGTAACCAAATCCTTATTTTACCTCAAACCAGCTGGGTACATAATGCCTTCTCTCACCCTCCCACCAAAGATACTACCGATCATCTATATGCATGATTCTGTCAAGTCTTGACAACGCAAACAACATCTACCTAGGTCTTCCTAAATATCTCTTCCCAACACTTCCGAGAGCACAGAATGCTGGTGTAAAATAACAACTATTGTTGAACCATAGGGAGAACACACGACTAACAGTTTGCACGTTACATTGACTTCTAATTAGAAGCAGGATTTCATGGCATTAATTAGAGCAGTGTGTCTCTAGGGCAGGGGCTGAAATCTTGTCCAGTAGAAAATCAAGCACTACAAACAAAAAAGGGAAATGAAGTCCACCTAGTCTGCCCTACTCCTGATACCATTACAAGCAAAACCATCAAGGAGACTGATCTTTTGCAGTAATGGTAAAAAAAATGGCGGACCTGCAAGACCCCCTCTCTTTCATGGAACATGTAAAAACAAAGATATTTACTAGGACAGTGAAATATATGAGAACCCTACTGACCAAAAGAAGAAATCAGTGTGCAGACTTCCAAAAGGGTGACGCAAAGGCAGTTCAAATTGACACTTGGGACAAAAGCAGACGTTCAGCTGCAAGAAACGTGGCCTCTAAACCAGTGATAAACCCACCAACAGAATCATCACATCTTGAACACAACCCTGTGAGGGCCTCTGCACTTCACCTGGACAATCAGTTACGCTCCGCTCAACCCATCTCTCGCATAGAAAACAGCATAGACACTTTGGGAGCTTCCCTTTTGTTTAACTGTTTTAGGATTAATGGATCTGATTTGCTAACATGGCTAACATCCAGCTCCTTCTGCAAACCATGCCAATGCACCTGGAAGCTGGAAGCGGGGCAGTACCAGTGAACACACCACACAAGTCAATCACCCTCCTATTAATTGCCGTGTGCACCGCAATAACCAAGCACTCACTCGAACCCACACTGCCAAATCTAGCCATCCACTACTCCTGGCTGCTTGTTCCAGCCTGCTCACAGAGATCATTTTCTGACCACCCGGCCAGCTACAAATTAGAGCAGTCAAAGAACCCCAGTCTGCCCACTGGGATTGAAGATGCATCCCGTATGCAGACTATTGCCTCCTTAGTACTAAGATAACCAGTGACATATATTTCACACTTCTGAGTGTGGGATCATAATTTCCCATGCTCTGGGAATGACAAGCCTCAGCCAACCCATAACTGTAATTTGGAAATGGCTCTTGTCTGCCAATCAACAATAACCAGCAAAAATACATTCAAACGCCACACCTGCCTGCATTCAAACAATGGAAAATCTGAGTCCGCACCAAAGTCATACAAAGGCACATACAGGTGAGGCGACACAATACAACGTATGCCTATAGTTATAGAACTCACATCATCTACACTGTCCTTTTACATAGGTTACAGGTCTATTGTCTGTTGTTTGTCGCCCTTCAGTACTCTGATCTGCTATGATGCACTAATCATCTAGTCAGGATAACAAATATTATTTGTGTGGTTTAATGCTTCAACCTTTACTAGGATGTGCTAAAATCACCCATGAATCACTTCGACAGACCACATTATGATATGCTGCCACTTGATAGAGGCCATGCTACAATTTTAAGCTAACTTTTCATCCTGCACTGCTACAAGCTATGTTGCACCAGGCCACACAATCCACCATACCTGATCATGAGCAATGGTCTCTCCTGGACTGCTCCATCTACAGACACAAAACCAACCCACGGTGGTTTCTCTGCATCTTCTATGATATGTGTCTGTCTAAAACAACTCCATACATTAAAATTCAACATGATGTAAGAAGTTTGTTTTCTGCTTCTGACTCTGTACACCACTCTACCTGGCTGAGAAACTCACCATCTCTGGAGGCCAGTGCACCACTGGACGAAACATCATTCCCAGGCTGGAAAGGAAGAACGGCAAGAGGGTAAACAGGAACCAGTCATTTTTCTGTTATGCACCCAACTCTGGAACAATTTACCAATGAACTGGTCTCTTGCATCCTTGCTTCAGGAAGGACCTGAATACCCTACTATTCATAGAATATCTTGCTAATTGATGAGCATCTCATCACGGTATTCCTGATAACACTATCTATCCCAAACTCTGATTCATCTTAAGACTCAATTCTATGCCACACTCAATTATTTTTTATATTCAATTCTTTTTATTAACAGTAATGAAAAGAGAAATATAAGTGCAAATTTAACATTATAGTTCCACCCTCCATAATGAATGCCCCCTTCCCTTCAACCTCCATTACGCAAACTCAATATACACCAGGTTCAAGTCAAGTCCATACATCTTCTCCAAATCTCTTCAATCTCTTCATGTTCTTATTTTGACATTGGTGTATAACCCTTTCGGTCAATTACATTCTGTGAAGTTCCTGATACTGATCATCTAGAGTCGGGTGTTTGTCCGACTTCCACTCTCTCAAAATAATCTTTAAGGCCACCTATGCAGATCTAAAGAGTCCGCATTTTTGCAGGAAAGATAGGTTGTCCAAAAGTGCATCCTTCCCCCGAATCAGTGTTTCAAAATCAAATCCAAATTTAATCACAATACTTTGTTCATTTCCTTCGTTGTTTCTACACAGAAATTCCTGACTTTCCTACATTCCCAAAGCATGCGTTCTAATGAACCCACTCTAGGTTTGCACCCCCAGAAAGCCTTTGTGCCTGTCCTATTCCAATTAAATAGTCTCTCTAGGGCCCAGTGCATCCTATTGAGAATCGATTTGCTTTACTCGTTCCCTTAGGTTCAAGGATGTTAAGGGAGCATTCCTGCTCATGCCAAGCCATCAGCCATTCTAGAATTGTATTCATATCTTTATTTCTTATCAAGAGATTGTATAGTTTTGAAGCCAGCTGACCCCTCTTATTGATTTCCATTCTGTAGACCCAGTTCGTGTTTAACAATGGGTCTTTGGAGACCAATTACATTTGTATGCAAGTGGAATTCTGCAAGGTTACAACCTCTAATATCCTTTTTGTAGTCTATTAAAAATAATCCATTTGTTTTCCTACATTTGGTCCCCCAACCATTTTACTCCACCCATGACACAATTTCGCCTAAAGATCATTTTCCCATTGTGCTTCAATTCGGGTTTGAGCCATATGGATAAGTCTTTTAAGTGTACATTTTGCAATTTTGATAACGTATTCTATCTTTGTCTTAGAAATTCTGTGAGCGGTGCATGTTCCTTCACTTGTAGGTTTTGTGTCATGTTAGCGCTCTTGGTTTGAGTGGTGTGCTCAAATTTGCTTCTGCCTGGGTCCACTCGTCTGGGGAATCTTCTAGGAAAGGGACTACGTGGTGCACTGTGAATGCCAGGTGAATGCCAGGTGATATGCAGAAAAGGTAGGACACAAATTCCGGCATTGTCACCAAGTAGTTGCAGTTCCCAAAATTTCAAGTAAGGTGGTTTTTGGTCCCACAAGAAATCCTGCATTAATCTGTCCATTTTATTCACAGTATCCTTATCTGTAGGAAGAGGGATCATGCTTAAAAAATAGTTAATACCTGGTGCTATTGTTATCTTTAAGGCAAACTCCAATGATCCAGCTCCATCTCCAGGTTCACCATCATCTCTTTCATGTTTTCCCTCATAACTTGTATTACATTGGTCTTTAGTCAAATTCTGAGATACTTCATCTTCCTTGGGCACCACCAGAATCTAAATATAATAAGTCCCTTTCTTGTTTTCCCAGGAGGCAGGCATGATCTTGCATTTTATCCAGCTAATCTTGTATACCGAAATCTTGCAACACGAGTAATAAACCATCCACATATAGCCATAGTTTCTGTTCAATCCCTCTTCTTGTATATTGCAATCCTCTCGCCAAGACATTGCCTGAGAATCCATGGCTATTACGAATAATAAAGGTGAAAGAGGGCATCCTTGACTTATTTGCCTTTCCAATTCTATGTTCTCAGAATGGTCTTCATGTCGGGTGTCCTAATCTCCATGCAACAGTTAAATTAAATTAATCCATTATGTCCTTTAGAGCTTGTCATTTCCTGTGCTCAAACTCGTCGATCTATTGTTGTTCCTCGACATAGGTGGCTCTAAAACCTTGTTAAAGTCCCCCTCCTAGAATTACATTGTTCTGTCCCATGATTTGAAAAACATGTGCCACTTCCCTGAAAAAGTATCCATTTCCCCCAGTGGGAGCATGTATGTAACATATGTTAATCTCTTAGTAGAAATCATCCAACCTACTTTATCCTTAAAATGGGAGATTATTGATATCTGAGCCAAAGACCTGGCTCACCCACCCTTTACCCAACTTGTCTGTCTCCTCCATTGTTAAATGAGTTTCCTGCAACAATATAATATCTGCATCTAAACCTTCTAAATGAGATAAGACTTTATTTTTCTTCACATGGTCATTAATCCCACTGACATTCCAAGATATTATTTTTAGTTTTTTTTTTCATTTGTCCAATCATGTCCACGTGAGACAATGAGAAATTACCATCAACATCCAATATCCAGTATGAAAAGAAAGGAGGGGTAGTAAAGCATACGGATACCAAAATAACTATTAACAAAAACAGAAGTATAATAAAAGGAAAACTAAGAAAATAAAAATAAAAGTATCTTGCTGTCCTGGCCAGGTGTAATATTTGCACCTCCTTACCTATCATGATTTCCCTCCTCCAAGGTCCACTCAGTATCCTTGAATGAGATGTTGTAGCTGTCATTCACACCTTAAAGGGATAGTTCACTCTAAAATTCTATTGTCTCAAAAGATGGGCCATGATAAAAAATATTTTTTAAGAAATTTCCTATGTAAACTTTTGAGCAAATGAGGCTCAAAGTCACACATTTCAAGCACTCGGAGGCATCCATTTTGTGAAATGGATGAGCCTCCTGTGCTTCTGTTAAGCTCTGCCCTTGCAGCACTAATGAAGCAAAAGTCAGTCAGCTGTAATAAACAAAAGCTATTGCTTCATTATTGCTGGAGAGCAGAAAATTCAGGCAGGAAGGCTGCATGCAGGTAAGTGCTTATTTCTTGTTTCCTAACACGGAATATATATTTAGCACCAGTGCCTAAATAAATATATAGCATCAAAAATGTAAAATATATTTATGTTTGTAGTGGCTTCAACTTTGAGTCTCCTGGGCTCCCCCGGGTCGGGGCCAGAGCCGGAGGAGCCCGGGAAACTTAGAAAAGAAAACTGCAGCATTTATAAATACAAATGTGTTGTATTTATGACTGCAGCGGCTTCTCGCTTTGAGTCTCCTGGGCTCGCCCGACCCGGGGGAGCCCAGGAGACTCAAAGCCGAAGCCAACACAAACATAAATACAACGTTGTTCTATTTATAAATGCTGTGGTTTTCTTTTCTAAGTTTCCCAGGCTCCTCCGAGCCGAAGGAGCCCGGGAAACTTAGAAAAGAAAACCGCAGCATTTATAAATGCTGAAGCCACCGCATTTCTGTGGTTTTCTAACCACAGCAATTATAAATACAACAACATTGTATTTATAATTGCAGCGCCTTTGCTTGTAGGCAAGTGCAGGCAATATGAATACTTCGCCGGCATCTGGCAGCCAGCGAAGTATTTCTAATAGCTCTGCCTTTCATTTTACGTTTTCTGTGCTTTCCTGGGCTTCGGGAGCACCAAAAACGTAAAATGAAAGCAAGGCAGCCTCCTTCATGTTCAGCTCTGCTCTGGCTGCAGTAAGAAAAAATCTCCCAGTAGGGGGCATTTGCTGCTTCATTAGTGCCGCCAGGACAGAGCTTAACATGAACAGAGGAGGCTGCTTGAAATGACAAAATGGATGCTCCCATGTAAAAACTTTGAGTCTTGTTTGCTCAAAAGTTTACATAGGAACTTTCTTTAAAATCATGTTTAATATATGTTTTCAATTGCTGCCCCTCTTTTGAGACAATAACATTTTAGAGTGAACTATTCCTTTAAAGCGTCATGCACATCAGAGATATGCCCTCTATTATTTTCTACCACCACGTAATGGACTGAATTGGGTCCAATAAAAAATATACCAACATCATTATCTACTGGAACTCACTGCACCGACCATCTCCCATGCTCAACTGACCGGTATCAGTCTTTCCATCGCCTGTCCACTGCATAACATGCTTCCTGTCTGCCCCAGGCCGAATGCATTGAGCTTGGTCAATTGTAAAGAGTTTGCGAGGGGTCCCGAGCCATCCGTACCTTCTCACCAGACTAATCATCTCTCAGCAGTAACATCAGCAGCAGGGGGTGCACCAAGGCCTACCAGTGCAGACCTGCAGTTCATCCGCTGTCATGGCAACAGAGAGACAAAAACCCAAGGCACCACAACAAGTAGATAGCCATCTAGTTCACCACATGTTCTGGCCCCACACTCGACTATATGTCACACTGGCTGAAATTATTTGATATGCGGTATGAATGTACTTTATTACAAGACTGTGACTTGTGCAATGGCAGTGATCTGCTGTTTTATGAAAGGTATGCAGCATCAGTTTGCATCTAACATTCACTTCTCACCCTCATTCCCTAATCAATGCCCATGCAACTCTGCAATAGCACCTTCCAGGTGTCGTCCTGTCTTCACACGACATGCATCACACAATCAAACACTAACTACATCCCCCAACTCTGCCACCATGCGTTCTACCTCACCATACTGCCACATCAGTGGTGCACAACTCAGCCTACATGTCTGCAAACAGTTTTTCATGATAAACAATGAAAACATACATCCAAAGGATACACATTTACCTAATGAATATTCACATTGCCAATTCTGAAAGACAGTTTGCAGCCTTAGATGAGGGATGTTGTGCATCCCTGCCCTACGCTACCAGGTGTGCAGGCAACAGGCTTTGGCTTCCTGATCACCAACAACCAGCAAACCTCATGCATAACACACATAATACGGGGCCATGCACATCACAACATGTACGCTATAGCAACTCAGTTACTTAGCATAACATTCAATGTGCAAAATAAATGCCAGTCTCTGGTTGGCATGTGTTCATTTATACCCTTTCAAGTATTTTTGATCTAGTGCCAACTGTCCTATATTATTATGCCTTGAATTAATGCACAATGAGATTTCAAATATATGTATATATATATATATCAAAATTACGAAGAAATAGTTTCACTTCTTCCAGAAGGGGACAGCACTCTCCAAGTTGCGGTCGTACGCCAGTTCCAGTTTTCTTAAAATCAGCTCATCACACAACGGCAAGTATATTCAAATACCCAGTTTTATTTTGGCATCCTTAGGATAGATTAACCATGATACAGCGCGTTTTGCAGCGCTCCCGCTGCTTGGTCATGTACAATGAACAACAGTTTACACAATGCCATTAAATACAGGTACATGCAAAACTCTATGGTTTCGTAAGTTATGTTTGTCCTTTTTAGCTTTCTACCCAAATAAGGATCTATAGCTCCCTTTAGTGAATGCATTCGGCCATTTTGTAGTGGGTTTTATATTCATTTCGCCACTGATTTAAATCACCTTATGTGTGCGATTTATATTTGTGTAGTTTTTCATATATTCCCTATATTTTCAGGAATAGATAAATATAACTAAGGAACTACTGAGTTACTTTTATAAAAGTTATATAAATTGCTCAGTGCATAAAGGAGAAATACATTGTGTAGTTTCATTTCTCTCACATTTTACTTTATATGAATGAAAACAAAAAGTGAAGCCAATCGTGGTTTGCAACTGCCTTTAATCTATTTGTAATACAAGTATTCCTTAGATCTTTAGATCTTCCTGATCACCAACAACCAGCAAACCTCATGCATAATACACACAATACGGGGCCATGCACATCACAACATGTACGCTATAGCAACTCAGTTACTTAGCTTAACATTCAATGTGCAAAATATATGCCAGTCTCTGGTTGGCATGTGTTCATTTATACCCTTTCAAGTATTTTTGCCCTAGTGACAACTGTCCTATATTATTATGCCTTGAATTAATGCATAATGAGATTTCAAATATATATATATATATATATATATATATATATAATATTTATTACTGTGTACTTGGCTAAAACAAGCCAATCCAATAAAAAACATAGGATATTATAAGACACTGTTAGTCCTAAAATGTACAATAAATTACCAACATCACATCACAAACTAAACTAAGAGTCTTAATTCATTTTCTTTAAAAACTCTTTCCAAACATGGTATACAGCAGTCAAAATTACTATAGAAGACCCTGAATATATCATGCTCCACAATTGATCAGAACAAATTTCAGATAATCGGTGAACAAACATATTATAACCCTCCACATAACATGGCAGTCATTTTTTACAGTCAGTCAAAATGTGCCGAGTCATCTCAATTTCCCTCTTACAAAGGCAGCAAACTCTTCATTCATAAGGAATGCTCTGCCAAGCTCCAATAGTTGACATAGTTTGCAGTTGATCTAATCGTAAGTGTAACAAAAAAATCAGAGACCCTTTTAGCCTTATTCATAATTAAATAATTGTACAGCTCAAGAAAGCAAAAGCCTTGGAGCACATAAGTAGCAGATTTCCTCTTTATTGCAAGTCTTGATATCAATTGGGATCTATCCCAAAGATTAGCATTCTATTTCAATTAAGCAACAGATGGAGTTAAAAGAAAAGTATCTAAATGAAAATCAATTGCTGAACAAAATTCTAAAATTACATTTTTAATTTTCCCATAAAAAAAGGAATATGGGGAAATACCCAATAAATCTAAACAACATAGCAGCTTTTCAGCCACTCCACCATTTATGCATGCAGCACCTTGCTTTAAAATGGTTCATACATTAAATACAAATATGGACCTAACCAGAACTTGGTCTTTATCCCTTATCCTAAATTCATTGTTGTGCATTGCTAAGAGAAAATAATGGTATATGCAGACAGACGGAATGTGTATGTATGTCACATTCTTAATACTGGAAAAATAGTGCTAAGAATATGATTTGCATGTTCCCAGTAGTTGAGGGGTAACAACACAATATGTGCTAAGGTGGATAATAGGATGATGGACAGATAGCAAATCACACCTTTGAGGGCAGGTGAAAGGGACATGGGGCCTCTTAAGGGGCAACGTGAACGAGTCATGGGGCATTTTCTGTGGCAGTGTGAGTGTCATGGGGATGTTCTGTAGGCAAAGTAACATGTAATATTGTGGTTTTGGGACACCAGGCAAATCTGGAACAAAAATATATTGTGTGCGGCAATCGCATGGGACAACTGAGGCAACAATGGGTGGTGGTACAGGGCATCTGAAGGGGCATCATTCTAGGTCTAAAGGGGCATGGGATATCTTGATGGGAATGAGGCAGTGACAAAGAGGTGGAAATATGTTTAGGGCACAATGAGAAAGACATGTAGCAATTCTGTGGACATTCTGACTTGAAATGTATCAAATCTTGGGCAATGTGATAGGATATTTCAGGGGGAATCTATGGTAGCATGGGGAGGTTTGGGGTGAAGTGAGTGACATGGGAAAATATGGGGCAATATTTAGTGCTAAATAATAGTTTTTTGTTAATGTGAGTTTTGTGCAAAGGTGTGGGCAATGCAACATGCCATGGGGAAATGTGTCATTTGACAATTGAGGAGGAAATCTGATGTAACATGGTGCAGATTTGGGGCCAGTGTGACACAGGTCAGCGTGACACAGGCCTGAGGCAATGTAAATTGGTATAGGCAATTCAGGGATCAGTGTGAACCGGCATGGGCAGTTCTAGGGCAATGTGTTTGAACTGGTGAAATGTTAGGGACAATGTGATGTGGCAGGAGATGATGATTGAGTAGGTAGTGTGAAAGGATGTGGGACAATGCTGAATGGTATGGGGAAATGGGACATTGAGCAACCCAAGAGGGAACATAATGTGTCATAGTGCAGTTTCTAAGCAAGATGAGTGACATGGTCCTACTCTGGGGCAATGTGAGTTGGGGTAGGGAAATTCAGGACCATTGTGAAGTGACATGCATAGTTCAGTACAATCTTTTTGACCTATTACAACATTATATCCAATGTGATATCAGAGATGATTTAGGGGGCAATGTGAATAGACATGGGGCTACTTTTGGGGTAAGCTGCCAGTCTCTGGTTGACATATGCTCATTCACACCCTTTAAGGTTTTTTGTGATTATCATGATACCCTCCATTCCAAAGCCTAACCTCCACCCGAAATGTGGTCTTAATGCCCACCTAGGGCTGCAACAGCTTTGTGGCAGAGAATTGTGTTGTAACCGATGCAAGTCTCTGAAGAGAGGTTGTTCTCTGCTCTTAGGTCCTCTCTTTGCAACAGAAACTGCCATCCCAGGACCCCTGACAGGTTTACTATTGGACAGCAATATTGTCATGGGTCTTGTGAGGAGTCAGTAATGCGAGGCGGACAACTGTTTGATGATTTATCAAAACATGCCATTTTACTATCAAAAGAAATATGATCAGAAATGCCTCACTATCCCGACTCTGTTGAGGATTTCCCTGCCTAACCAAAGCTAAGGGAAAACACGCTAATAAGGGGATAACTGGCCCTGACACTAAGCAACGAATACACAAAGAAATTATATGGCAATACAACATGGCATGAACAACATTCACAGTTTCTAAATAACCATCTAATGTCCTGGGTAATTTCCCTTCACCAGGATTCAAAGTCAATTCTGATAATGTTCAACCAAAGAAAGAAATGTCTCGTATCCGTTCTTGATATTTCAAAGTCAAAGTAAAACTGTCTTCACCAGAGTTCCAATGATATCAAATCTCTTATCCTTGGGGAAATATCCACTTTGCACTTCCACCAAATAGCACCAATTGTAATCCCAGCACCCCATGCTTTGCCACCTATTTAAGAAGGGTTGCCACAATTCAAAAGAAATACCATATCCACAACTGTCAGGGAAACATAGTTCTTGGTTAACAGTTAGTATTTTCTTATTTACAGTTTTAGAATTCACAATGGTATATTTATCAGGATGACTTCACGTTGCTGTTGCTTCCACTTCAACAAATTAATTTCTACTTGATTCACCATGGGAACAGTCACCTTTGTCTCACAGTACTCCACTTTGTTTAGACTACTACAATGTTGCATCTACTGAAAACCAGATATACCACCACAATTTAAGTGATTTTTACTTCTAGACAGGCTTTGACAAAATATACTTTAAAATACTTCAACATCTTCAAGTAGGCAAGGCACTATTTCTCTGAATATCTCTCTTCAAAAGGGGCAGCCTGTTTGCCTCTCTTGTCTGTCTGCCACAATAACAACCTTGGTTTGCCTTTAAGACTCACTTCTCTATGTCTTAAACAGTCTCTGGCACTATGTGAACATTAAAAATAGTACAGTCAAACAATAAACGGTTCCCAATATTTGCAATAAAGTTGTTGAGTAGCTATCCACCATACTACTCTCTGCTATTCACTTCTAAAATGTAAAAAATATCAACAACCAATCAGCAATGTGTGTATAGACATTGTGGCATAGTAAAACTTACAATCATTTGCACAATCATGGTGCTGTGTGGATTGGTGAACCCGGGAGACGGTGGAGGTTATGCAGACAAACCCCTCAATATCCCTTTGCATGGAAAGGGTTAAAAACTCTGTAAAGAATTAATATCTTCTATGGACAGGTAACTAAGAAGTACCTAAAAGCAATTTAGAGTGATTGTTAAATCTACAGTTAAAGCAGTTTGACTCTCCCTTACACCTCTCGTTCTTCCTCTGTGCATTGTATGGATCCATTTATCTTAGCCAACGAAGTACAAGAGACAGCAGAGGCTGATGTTATGTGTTGTGCTGAAAATTTGCATTATGATAAACTTAGTGTTTCACCAGCACATGGAAAGTTATGAGGCTTACCTAACAGAAATTCAGCATTGTGTCTTTTAACTGTGGTTCATGGAAAACAAAAATAAGTGTTGCAAAACATGGGTAAAATGGTTTATTTCAACACCCAAAATATAGAAACAATCCAAAAATTAGAATTTGGAATAATTGCCCAAGTGCTATGTTTTAGCCGCCTGGGCGGTTTATTATTATATAAGGCATCTGAAAGATGTTTGCTTCTTGTTTCCAAAGTAGGTCAGCTCTGTAATTTAGTTTTGCTGCCAAATTATTGAAGCAAGCATACAAAAATAAGAATTTGGAAACATTTGGAATTTGGAAACATTGACAATGTCAAAGCTGGGTCCATAGACTGGAACTATGGTCATGACCTATCCATTAAATTAGCTGTGAGCTGCTTTCTTGAGCAGTACAATGCAGTGGGAAGCACTACCCCCATTTGCATCTGTGAAGTCTGCCCTTGCTGTCTTCTACAGCTGGTTTGTAAATGGTATGACCTCACCTTCAAGCTCATTTGCTCCACCACTGTTAGCCAATCCAATTCTAACAAGTGTGTATCATTAGCTGCACTAGTCGTCCTGTTCATTTCCATTGATGTGAAGCCAATTTGACTTTATTAGCTGTATGCATTTTATCTGGCACTTGCTGCAGAAGAGTGGGCAGGGTTGTCTTCCAACTTGGAATCCCAATATCAGTGCTGCTCCTGCTTCGGTGCTTTATTATTATTGTTATCATTTTAAGAACTATTTGCGTTGTTCTGTTTATTTCGTATTGACTGCCATATAGCCCAGCCAATATATAAGCAACTTCACTGTGGTATGGCATATGGAATTTAAGGAGATATACAATAAAGCATTGGGTAGGTCTGCAGCAAAGTTGGTTACTTGGTCATATGGGAGCAGTGTGACATGCCAGTGGTGAGTTCAGAGGCCAAAGTGCAGTACAGTGTAATGGGTAGTTCTGGGAAAGAGTGAGGATATTGAACATATTGTGGTGGGCCAGAAGGATGAGACAGACCAGGGTTCACCATTTTAAACCATGTTTAATCAAAATAAAGAAGAAAAGGCTTTACTTTCCCTATTCCAAGTATTGCCCAACCTAACTCAACTAAAACGAGGCTGCTCGATGTCAGTGTTAAAGTCCAAAACAAGTGCCTATCCTTAGTCCCAAAACTAACCTACAGTGACCTTACGACTAATACTAAACAACTAAAGGCCAGGAGAATGACTCCCTTCTCCTGGGATGGAAAGATAGCTTTCCAATGAAAATGCTCCTTTTCAATATTGAATCTTTAAATAGCACTTGGCTATTTCCTTCACCAGTTTATTCAGTTCTCTTATAGGACTTCTCTACGTCCTGCTCTTTATCACTCCTTGTTTTCTTGACTTCCTCTCCTGAGGGGTATTCACCCCTATCCTCTCCTGTATCTTGTTCGTATCAATTAACAGTCTCTCTCTCTCATTTATTATTGATTCCACCTTTATGAGATCACTTCTTATGTCTCTTTGCTTCCTTATTTCCTCCCTGAGATCTGTGTGTTGTACTCATGGGTTAAATTCACTCTTCTTAAGGTTTTTAAGACTACTGGGCCGACTAAGAAGAGTCCTGTATTTATTCTCACTCTTCGTATGATTCATCACTACTGAGATGAATAGGAAGAATCCATAGTTATTGTAATTTTTCTTATGATTCTCGGTGCTACTGGGATGAGTTGGAAGAGTCCTGTAGTTATTCTCACTCTTCTCATGATTCTCTGTACTGCTGGGACAAGCAGGAAGAGTCCATACATTTTTTTCAATCTTCTTATCTTTCCAATTAGGGTTTAGACTGATCGATATAGCTGCCCCTCTCCCCAGTCTCCCACTATTCCTGTTACCTTCCTGGATTTGGGTTTGCATTACTGGGTTGCTGTCAGGAATACACTTTGTTGATGCTGGAAGGCCCTCATGCTTCGTTCGCTCTGCTTTCCAGTACATCTCGACGTACTTCGTGTATTATGGTATCGACTCCGAGAGGATTTCTCTCATTCTTCTCCTCTTTGCCATCACGCGTCAGGACAACTTCACTTCCTTGCTTCATTCCTTCCACTGATGGTATCGCACAGAGAGGTATTTCTTCTCTCATCGTCATCCGGCCACCACCTCTCACGAGTGAGTCCCTCCTGGGCTGCTCGTCTAATTTGTAGCCTTTCTTCACACAGGTGCTCCTTGGGCACCTGTTCCTCCATGCTTCTTGGCTGTCTGGAGGTCATAGTCTTTACTTCCCTGTAGCCCGTTTGAAACTCCTGGGTTTCTCTTCCCTTTGACCACAGTCCTTCTTACCTTTCATTGAAGCTGCTATGGGGCTTTCCCAGCCATGCTTGATAGTCCTTTCTTTGTGTTTGGACCAAATCTTTATGCTTCCTTTATTTCTCCGTCCCAGTTGTTAGTCTGTCCACAGGCTCAAATGAGCACTTGTCTTCTGTTGACACATTATCATAGCAAATATAAGAGGTTTCTTCAGGTTGTCTGTCCACAGGTTTAATCTTAAGAGATTTCTTGGTGAGGTGCAAAGGGAGTTACTCCTTGGAACAGGAGTCCGTTTCCCTGGGGGGGAGGGGAGTCTCACCCAGTTTGACCCTGCTTACGGCCACCGCTAGGGGTAATATCACGCGGCGGGCTAATATCCCTAGGCTCTCCCCTGGGGAGAAGGACCGAATCCCGCAATTCATCACAATATACAGGATAATCGGATAGTGCAAAGGCAGGTCTGTGGCAATATGATGTGAACGAGTAGTTCTGAGCAGAATGTTTGACAACGGACACATCTGAACCCAGTGTGATATGGTATTGACCAGTTCAAAGGGCACTGGAAAGTTGCATGTGTTGTTACACAGACAATTCTTTGGCAAAGTATAGTGGCATGGGAGACATCAATGTATAATGTCAGTGGCAAAGAGGAGTTTGTGGAGATGTGTGAAGTTGCATGGGCAGCTATTGTGGTAAAGTGAGTGGGAGCAAGGACATCTCTGGGTAGTGTCATGTGACATAGGGCAGTTCCGGTAGTAATGTGAAGAGGTCTGTCCACTTCATTGGGGAATGTTAGTGGAGTGGGGCACCTCTGAAGGTAAGGTGAAATGACATGAGGCAATTCACAGGCTGACTTAATGTACGTAGCACAGACAAGTGCGGTGGCAATGTGAGCTCAAACCTGTTGATTAGTTTAACAGGTTCCCTACAAACCATGTATGAATCAAGGTTCCTCTGTAGTGTTTACAATTTCAAAGCACAAATAAAAACAATTCATGATATTTTTCCACATTCTATTTTGAAAGACGACAATACAAAAATGGACAATTACAATGCATATTACATTTGTTTCTCCTTTAGACAAACACTCCAGCTTTTAGATTATTCAAAACATTAATAAGATTTAAACATTGGACCGCGCAAAGATCTGCTCTGCTGGTACAAAACTTTACACACAAATATAACATTCTGAGTGACATGGTAAAGCTGCAGGGGCAATGTCAAGTGGCATGTGATGGACCTGCGGTAAATGTGAGTGGCGTGGGGCGTTTGTTTTGGTAATGGGAAGTGAAAGAGTCATGAATTAACTCTGGCTCAACTCTGACGTGGCAAGGGGCTATTCTGGGTGAAATGTAAAGTCGCTGTGGGATGTTCAAGGGGCAATGTGGCATGTTCTGTTGTGCTGTCAATCCAAATGTTCTATGGCCATTTCCTCTTCTGCTCTCTGTTGGCAACGTGCACGCTGCATGACAATAAGGTTAAGCAGGGAAAATGCGCTAGTCCCCGTTGAACCGGGCATGGTCGTTTTCTGTAAGAAATGTGAAAATGGCAATGTTTCATCCTGGAACATGGAGCTAAACTCTGGCCTGTTTTAGAGTACAATGATGCCTTTGAGCATAGCATCACCCAGGATATCTGAGCAACACTATCTATTGAGCACTCAAGATTATTTGGGCAATACTAAAATATATCGTTGCAGGAACCTGGCATGTGGTGGCCACGCCCCTACTGGGAACTATCTTTGTATTTTATTTCCTGGCAATACTGACTTTTTATTTGCATCCCCTGACACTGCACTTAACTGCTATATCATCCTCCACATTATTTAAAACGCGTGCTTTAACTGAGAAACTAGCCAATCATAAGTGGCGCAATATATCAGACACTCCTATGCCCGTGTGGAGGTGGCGCAATATATCAGACACTCCTATGCCCGTGTGGAAGTGGCGCAATATATCAGACACTCCTAGGCCCGTGTGGAGGTGGCGCAATATATCAGACACTCCTATGCCCGTGTGGAGGTGGCGCAATATATCAGACACTCCTATGCCCGTGTGGAAGTGGCGCAATATATCAGACACTCCTATGCCCGTGTGGAGGTGGCGCAATATATCAGACACTCCTATGCCCGTGTGGAGGTGGCGCAATATATCAGACACTCCTATGCCCGTGTGGAAGTGGCGCAATATATCAGACACTCCTATGCCCGTGTGGAGGTGGCGCAATATATCAGACACTCCTATGCCCGTGTGGAAGTGGCGCAATATATCAGACACTCCTATGCCCGTGTGGAGGTGGCGCAATATATCAGACACTCCTATGCCCGTGTGGAGGTGGCACAATATATCAGACACTCCTATGCCCGTGTGGAAGTGGCGCAATATATCAGACACTCCTATGCCCGTGTGGAAGTGGCGCAATATATCAGACACTCCTACGCCCCTGTGGAAGTGGCGCAATATATCAGACACTCCTATGCCCGTGTGGAGGTGGCGCAATATATCAGACACTCCTATGCCCGTGTGGAAGTGGCGCAATATATCAGACACTCCTATGCCCATGTGGAAGTGGCGCAATATATCAGACACTCCCTATCTATAGGGGAAACATTTTCTGATGGGCACAACAGTGATGTGCTGTAGGGCAAGGGTCCTGCATACTGTTGCACTCAAGGGCCTCTATTACAACAATCTTGCACCAGAGCAGTGATATTTGACATGAAGAATTGCACTAGTGCAAACATGCTATTAATCAATACATATTTTCTCTAGGGTAACCTTTGCTTGCCTCGGTGCAAATGCCGGGGAACATTGTACCTGAGTTAAATATAGGGTATGTAATGTGGCGTGGCATCTGAAGTATTGGAATGGATCGGGTAGTATAGCTCAGTGGCAACGTGCTCCATGGAAGCAAGAAGACGCAGAGTAACGCAGGTTCGAGTCCCGAGTCCGCTCTTCGAAACCTGTTCGTTATCATAATATGAACATTGATTAAACGTTTACCATTACTCATAGGAAGAGCCCGGTTTTCTGCGTCTTTTGGTGTGCTACAGCTACTGGTTCCAAAGTTCATTCTGCAACGAGTCTGAAGGGCTGCAGGATGAGCTCGTACCAGAAAGAGGGCGCTTCAAACATTTGAGCTGGATGTGAAACTCGGAATAAGTAGCAAATTATCTGAGCCCTTAATGTGGTTGAAAATTGTACTCTGAATCGTAGCGAAAATTAGCTCTGGATTAGGAGAAACGTTTTTTTATGTAAGAGCAGCAATTGTTTTCACATAGAAATATTTGTTGGAACAGAATGAAAACCGACGTTTTAATGATGATATATACCAGTCCGTGATTCAAAACAGCCCTCTGATGCCATCTGCTGGGAAGGCGTGACATGTGCGTGGCAGTATTTTTGGTTTGGTTCATTATTTAAAGCATCGCGCCTTCATAATAGATACTATACCACTGATCCTGCTCGTGGCATCCATAGTATTGTTTCTCGAAGATGGCAAAAGAAAATTAACGTGCCTAGTAACTGCCAGAAGAACACCCAAGCAAATGGAGAGCAAAGGAAGGTGGTGAATAAAGGAACATTAAAGTGTTTATGAACACATCACTTCTATGTCATGGAAAAGGGTATGCAGCCATCTTGGAAGGTGGACAGTTTTTCAGCTGTGCATGAACATGGATAGTTTCTGCAACCGTGTGTGTGTGTGTGTGTATATATATATATATATATATATTTGCAAATGTATGGTGTGTGGGGGTGTATATATTGAGTGATTTACATTTGTTGAAATGCTGAATGATAATGCACTCAATCTCAAATTCACTGAGTCCCACAGCCATAATGAGGTCATATTTTTGGATGTATTAGTCAAACAAGGTAAAATAGAGACTGACATATACAGAAAGCCTACTGGTTTGAACGTTCCCTTGCATGCCACCAGTAGCCATCCCAAGAGCATTATTTGGAGCATACCTTATGAGCAATTTTTGAGACTCTGTAGTTCAACGTTGCATTCTTTTGAAAGACAGAGTAAAATCACTGCAAAGGGATTTAGAAACCAGGCATATCCGAAGAAAGTAATTGGGTGGGCCTATTTAAAGATTCGGAAAACACAAAGGGTGGGTCTCCTTGTTTGTTTTGTTTGTTTATACATTTATAAAGCGCACCACACCCTGAGGTATCTGGGCACATTACAAGACAGCTTAGATGCAAAAATTGATACATACAATACAGTCATGGCAAAAACAAGAGAAGGTACTTACAGTATATACAAAAAAGCCGATGAATACTATGAACAGAGTCAAGACGAAGGGGTAGTCATAAGACACATACAGCAGAAATGTACAGAGGTCAAAGGACAAGTGCAAATTCAAGAGCAAAAGAGGTAGGTCTCTCCCGGTACTCTAGGCACTCAGATAAGGGATGTCGTTCCTGGATAGCCATTTTTTGGTGTTGGTCCTAAAGCTTAGGAAGGTCTGATCTGTATGCAGATGTAGAGGGAGGGCATTCCAAGCTTGGGCTGCTTGAACAGGGAGACTGATGCCACCTGCTCTTTTCAAGTTAAACCGTGGCACTACAATGCAAAACGAGTTGATGGATCTCATCAGATGAGAGGATGTTTTTTTGATAATATTATCTCTTAAGTACTGTGGGGCAGCATTATTAAGACATTTATGCGTGATGGAGACTAATTTAAAGTAAATCCTGTCCTTAATTGATCGCCAGTTGCGATTCCTTCTGGTTTAGAGATATGATCTTTCCTTGAGATGCTCAGGGCTGCTCTCAGAGCATTATTTTGTAGAATTTGGCATTTGTTTAAGATTTGTCTGTTTGCTCCAGCGTAGAGTGCGTTACAGTAATCAAGTTTAGACAAGATTAGTGCTCTTGCGAGTATCATGCAGCTGTTAGTCGAGAGGTAAGTTTTGCAAGCATGTATGAGCTTACATGTGTAACCAAGATTTTTTGTTTTCTTGGCAGTTTTAATGATATTTCTGTCTATGTTGAAGGACGAATACTGGGCGTCAAGTTTATTCAGGTTTGTAGTGGCACCTAGGATCAAGATTTCCGTCTTCTCATCATTCAGGCAGAGGCTGTGGGCTGCCATTCATGCCTGGATGATGAGATAGATTTATTTAGTAAAGCAAGTTCTGTGTCATAGTTCCTTGAGAGAGGTATGAGTATCTGGGTGTCATCTGTGTAGTTTGTGTAGATGACACCCAGATGGTCCAATTTGTCAAATAGAGGCTTTGTAAATACATTATACATGTTAGGGGAGACGCATGAGCCTTGCGGCACTCCGCATGTGATAGGGACTGGGTGCGCAGCAGCAGTCGGATAGAAGACTCTCATTGATCTGTTGCTTAGAAAGGACTTAATCCAGTTTCCTGCTTCTTGTAAGAAGTTAGCTGCTAAAGAAAGGTGTTCACAAAATATATTATGTTCACCAGATCAAAAGCAGCCGAGAGGTCAAGTAGGAGGAGTAGTGCTATTGTCCTTTAGTTGATCTATTTGCATTTTCAGATCGATCAGGGCCGTTTCCGTTCTGTGGAGAGGTCTAAAGCCTGATTGTCTGAGCCCTAGGAGATTGTTAGCCTCTAGGTATTGCTGGATTTGGAGATAGGCAGCTTTATCAATTATTTTAAGTAAGAAGGCGACAGTCGTAATAGGCCTGTAATTAGTTGGGATGGTTGGGTCGAGTGTGGCTTTCCTAAGGAGTGGCAGAACCCAAGCACCCTCGAGGTTGGTAGGTACCTGGCACATCCTGAAAGGGGCATTTATTAATTTGGTAATGAATGGGGAAAGGTCTCTAGCTGCACCTTTAATGATTTGGGCCCGGCATATGTTGCCTTGGCATCTTGAAGGTTTCAAAGAAGCGAAGATCTTTTCGACCTCTGACGTGGTGACTTAAGCGAAGTTGAATTCTTGGAGCTTATTAAAGGCAGGGTTTTTTGGAGGTTTTTGGGGTATCTCCGTATTCGAGATGTTGACTGTTTTGGTTGCAATTTTGTTTTGGAGGGTGACAATTTTGTTGGAGAGAGCATTTTGGATGTCCATGCACCATTGTTTGTTTTTAAGGCATGAATCGTCAAGTTCCCTTAGAATTACAAATAGTTCCTTTCTGCTGGAACTGGCATTCTGAATCCTTTCATTATAGTTTTCTTGTTTGGTCTTGATTTTTTCAGCTTTATAGTTTGAAGAAATTTAATTCACTTTGTCTTTGTTTTCTTTGGAAGGTAGGTTTTTTCCATTTAGCTTCCATTTTCCTTTTTTCTAGCCTAAGCGCTTTCAGCTGAGGGATGAACTAGGTGTGCCTTAGGTTTACTCTTTTGAAGTTTGAGTGGGGCAATGGAGTCTAAGCCTTTGGTCATGGTATTATTGTATATATTGATGAGTTCTGCTGGGTCTTGTGAATTGGAAGAGTTCATTTCTAGTTAAGAGGGGCGGGCAATCATTTTAGGTTTATTGGCTAGCCGATTGGCGCATATAGTGAAGGAGACTAGAAAGTGGCCAGTCCATGTCTGGTGTTCAGTGGCTGTGATGGAGGATTCACAGTTATGGTCGGCCACCCAATCTAATATTCTTCCTTTCTCATGGGTCGGTTGGGTGATTCTTTGTGTGAAGTCTAATTCTGTTAATGAATCTGCAAGAGGTTTGGCTGGGAGGTTATTAGGGTCAAGGAATCTTAAGTTAAAATCACCTAATAAAAGAATTTGTGCGGTAGGTTTAGTATTGTCTGAGAGGATAGTGATAATGTCTTCCTCAAAGGACCCGATGGGGCCGGGAGGTCTGTATATTAAGTGGATGGTTATAGTACTAGTTTTGGAGGTGGAAAGTTTAACTGTGAGGAGTTCACATGACTTAACCGTGGGGGCAGTGGTTACTCTAAGCTCTAGGCTAGCCTTGGGGATAAAGGCAACACCACCACCTTTTGTCGTTTCTCTATCCGCTCTTACGATGGTGTAGGAGTCTGGAAAGTCCAGGAGAAGTGATGGACCTGCAGCAGCATGGAGCCATGTCTCCGAGATCGCTAGGAAGTGTAGATCTCCGGGTAACCCGAAATGTGAAAATATTAAAGGAAAAAGAGATTGATGAGTCCAGGTTCATCATTACTTTTGATGGATATTCTAAAAGTGGCAGAACCATTGTGAATCGACAATGGCGTGTGCTAAAGTTGGGATCAAATTTGGTGAAGGTTCTGCTAAACAATCATGGCATTACTTACAGGCGATTGACCTGTAAAGGTTTGCTTGTGTCGAGTTTTTTTACAGAAGGAACTCATACTTCCTCGGGCACAGTGGATGACGATCTCTGGTCTAGGGTTTCATAAATGCACGAAATGCAAAGCCTGTCAATTTGCACTCAATTGCACTATGTATGAGCATCCGGTGTTGAAGCACATAATGAAGATTAAAGAAAATATATTTTGCAACACTGGGTTTGTAGTTTATGTTCTGATGTGTGTTTGTACCACGCGGTACGTGGGTAGCATGACGTACAAACTGAAACTACTTATATCGCAGCACATTTGTGCCATTAAGAACAATGATCGAGCCTATCCCATGGCCAAGCACTTCAGAGTAACACATGCAAGTGATTTGGTGGGTTTTAAGTTCTTTGGATTACTTAGTATACCGCTCTTCCACAGGTGGGAATCGGGATGTACTCAGGAGACCCCCAGCCGGGCCATATAGCCGAGGTTTGCTCCGAGAGTACTTTAAGACGAGATAGCTGCACCTTGAGATGGATGGGAGTGCAGATTTATTAGTCCGAACTAATCAATAAGGACAACTCAATGGTTTGGCAAAGGGAATCCGTTTAATGACAAGTACAAAAAACGGGGAGTCATGACAATCAGCAGTGATGCGATAGTCCGTCTCGCTTCAACTCCAATGAACTTCATAAAAAACACATCATTTATACTGAAAATTCGTCATAAGTGACGTGTAACACTCAAAAGTTAATAAGCATTTCTATTGGTTCGGAAAGGTAACTTTAATATAGGTGCTATATCTGTATATGATAACAGAGTGAGGGGATTGGGTAAATACTGTCAGGTGGGTGTCTAAGCCCTTCCTTCAAAATGATTACTGTAGACGTCACTAAACGTACGATGTCCCATTGGTTCTACTACTATAGGACCCTAGATTGTTTGGTCCATTGTGATTGAGTTGGCACCAACCCTGTGCATAAATTTCCACTTAACTTAGCAGCACTCAGAATGGTCAGCCAGGTGCAGGATGCCCCGTTCAGCTACCCGGCCTTCCTCCAATTAAGGTTACAATCAATCATCACTTCAACAACAATGTGTAAATTATGTTACTGTGGTTGGCCTTGAAACTGCATCTTCTGTCTGGGAAAGTTCCGATATCTTCTCCTGGGCGGATGCCACGTGTAGGTGTGAACTCGTGCTTCTCCTCGCTCGGATGGTCATGTGATGCAGACACCGTGAATTTTCCTAGGTTCTCTTAATTTGTGCATTTAATTCTTATTTGGCTTGCCACCTGCCTACGCCTCCTCATCTTGACCTTTCAGAGACAGGATATTCTGTTCTTAAGTTAGATGTAGCTACTGTTCATTCGTTCTATTGGTATGACCTTGGCTCTCTTGGCATGAGTTGCATCTGCGGAATTTCGATTCAGCCGTCTATCTCATTTTACTAACATATGAATCTTGTCTTGTTTGGCCTCTAGTAACCTGAGTTGATTCTGCTTTTCGTGTAAAGTGGAATCACACTTAAAATAATGTGCTTCGTTTTTGAGGTAGATTATGTACAATGGTACTTGCAGTGCTATTTTTCTACTTAGCATAGCAAGCCACATTGTTTTCTTAGCTTTCTTGCGATTTCAAGCATATGTACAGGCGTTAGCTGGTTGAATATCTTCATCCTGCTTACAGCTTGACTCTCTTACGCTTTTATAGTTTTCTATCACTTTAAGCTCACAATCTCTTTTCTCATGGCATTTCGTCTCCTTGTGTCTTTCTTGGTTCGTCATTTGTTCTATCTGTGAGTCCGTCCGGGCTCTCGTGACATCACCATTCGTCTTCCATTAAGACCTTTTTGGTTTCTTCCGGGACGGTACTTAGGCAATCTTCATTTTGTCTTATTTGTTGGTAGGGTATTCTCAATGGATACCTTACTGTCCATGGTTGTCTGGTTATTGGTACTTCAATAGGTGTTGCTCTTCTGATGGGTACTGATGGGTACTGGGCAGAGCCTTACTGTGGCTCTCTGCTGGTTTATTTGCTCATCATATGTCACATATTTTGGTGTGAATGTTCCTGGTACTTCAAAATGGGCGATGGGAGTGCAGGCTTTATTTGGGACCTCCTCTACACTCCCCCTTCATCTCCTTCTTTGTATGCAATTCACTTGATTCTTCTATGTTTATCTTCACTCCATCACCTGCGTTCGTTCATTCCTTCTTCATCTTCTGGATCTATACATGATGGTTTGAAGAAGTATCTCTTTGGAGTCCATATTTTTGTTACTCCTTTCAGGCTTCCTGCTGTCCTTACATGTTCGTATTTATTCCATGTCATTAGTTGACATTGTCCATTTTGGCTACAGTAAACCCATCTTCCCTCATAGTTTCTGTGCTTCCCGGGATAGAGAAACTTTGTACCTTCTGGCACGTGCCTGCTGGCCTTCACAAAGTCTCTTATTTCTTCATCAGTCAGGTCTCTGGGCTTCCATTCTGGCTTGACATCAATCATGATCTTCATCCCCATGGCTTTCTTCTCAGTTTTCTGGCATTGCGAGATTATTATCTTGATAACACAAAATCCTAGTAATATCATCACTAGCAGGGCTCTTGGAAACTTGAATAGGTCTGCCATCCATTGTGGGACCCAAGAGAATCGTGATCCAAACCAGCTGTTATCATCAACTTCATCAGTTTCATCAATCATCTGGTTTTGTAGCTTCGTCAGCATACCTATGGCTTCTATTAAGGTACCATTTTCCTCATCATGATAAGGTATAAATGTGCAACATGATTCTCCTATTTTTGCACACATTCCTCCATCCATGGCTGTAATCATGTCAAGCACATATCTGTTCTTAACTCTTCCTTTATTGCATTGAATCCTTTTATTGTCCTGTTGATGGTCTGCAGTAACTCCCATCTGGTTATCTGTAACCATTTAGTATTTGCTCCAACTTGGAATCTTGGCATGAAAATCGCTACGAACATTGATGAGGTGAGGCTGAACATCCTGTGTTCAGATGGGATTGCATGAAAAGCTTCTTCTGATTTACCAGAGATGTAATTCTCTCTCTTCATCCGAGTCATCATTTCCACAGATCTCTTCTTCCTCAGGGGAGCATTTGCTTTTGGGAAACTGTCAATATCCTGGTCACTTTTTGGGATCACCAATGCTGGTAGTCTGATGTATGCTTTGGATCCTCACACCCAATAATAATCCATAATCAGGGCGGTTCCATTTACCATTCCTGGAGTGTCGAAAACTCATCCACAGTTCTGATTCTCTCCCATCTTCCTTGTGCCATTATTCCTGAAACAGAAATTTTGGCTTTCTAGTGGCACTATCTGCAAGGGTCCTCCTCTGTCTTTCGACCCATGTGAGTAGTTTTGCAAGTTTTGGCCATAATGACTTGCATCCGTTTCACACTATGTTGATGGTTGGCTCGTAGTGACCAAAGACCACCCATGCTCAGCATATCACTACTCCTTTCTCCCATCCGTCTGGTGAAAGCACTGTTCCCCAAATTTGCATTTGACCTCGATTCTTCCATCTCTGAGCTTCTTCTGGAGTTTTTCCTTGGACATTTAGCTTCTGGTTTGCTTCTCTTCTGATCTCTGCTCCTTTAACTCCAGGCTTCTCATATCTGATTACAATGCGTTTCGTCTTTCCATTGTTTCTTGTCTTTATGTCCTGGACATAATCGTCTTCATTTGGATCAGTTGCTTCAGTTGCCCATTTTAGAGAGGCATCATTACCCATGAACTGGCCTCTGGTCTTGCACATTGCTTCGTGCGACATACAGTGTGATGTCTGGACATCGATTTCTACAGCTACAAAGATCTTGGACTTCCCCATGCTGTACGGTAGGTGTGTGCAAACAAGCATTCCCCTTCTGAACTTCGTCTTCCAACTTCTTTCATGTGCTGGTACCAAATGTTGTTTCCCAGATGTGCTGTGCTATCCAGGTAGTCGTTGAGTTCATTGTCATCTCCATGCATACTTCTCTTGATTCTTAATGTTTTCCTGTAGTTGGCTATGATTACATCCCTGAATGCATCGTATGGCTTTTTCTTGCTGGAGGATTTTCAGGTATCCTGGTCCATTGTGCAGGCCTCCTCATCTGCGCCATTTGAGTGGACAAGAGCCTGGTAGCTCTTTCCCTCTCCTCATACATATTTCTCCTGCTGGTAACAAATGCCCATGCCAACCCGCCTGACACTGGTCCGGTGTATGGTTGTATTGTAGAACTGGTACTTGCTCCTTGCGTTGGAATGTATATGCTTGGTAATACAGTCTCTTTGATTTTGTTCTTCAGTTCCTCTTGTAGTTCCCTTGCTCGGGCTACGTGCGGAACTAATGAGTCTACTATCAGTTGTGTCCGTGCACAGTGTTTCTCAGTGTTAGTTCTTGTTTTCTTAGGAGTTTCTGATATAACTTCTTCTGTTGGTTTTTGCTTTAATTCTTGTTTTCTCACAACATCTGCTGTGGAGTTTCTTATGGCAGGCAGTCTCTTCTTCTCTGCTGCTTTGGTTTGTGGTTCTGCAGTCATTGACACCAGGCTTGTTTCGTGTGCATTCGGTGTTTGCGTGCGTGTAGTTGTCAGTGATGTTACTTCATTCATCCCTTGCCGACCCTGTCTCCCGCTTTTCTTTTCATTCGTTACCACAAGTGTGTGTGTATCGTTGCTAATTACATCCATTTCAAGTTCATTCACTCCACCGTCAGATCTTCTAGGCACTGGAATGACTATATAAGGTCTGGTTGCTTTTGTGGGTTTTATGCGTCCATCATTAGGTGGGTGCACTGAAATTGGGACGCTTTGTGCACCAATAAAGAATGCAGTTCTGATCATTAATGACAGTAAAACAATAATGAATATGATGCATAGGTACATTATGCCCCTGTAGGTCAGGTGACAGTATTTTCTTCCAGAGAAGCAGGGTTGCCTCTCTTCTAGTGGGAGGACCAGATTGCTGCTCTGGACCCCCATCTCGATCATTCAACAAATGTCAGTGTTTATTGTTTCTGTGTTTTAAGTGTGTCCGGTACTCCACAAGTGTACCCCCCCTCTCGCGAGTTACAAATTATCTCTTTTGTCAGGATACAGTTCCTTTGCTAGACTATGGGAAATAAAATAACATTTTAGTCAGTCCCTTTACTGTGCATGTTCAAAATAAGTGAACTCCAAATCCACTCCTCGAATTTGCTTCAGTCCTGAGGACATAGTGTACGTTGATCAGAATGAAGGATTAGGGACGAAAATAACAACAAATATGTCACGTGGAGTTCTTGGCACTGCTTCCTTGATCTGTCCCTCGGCAGAAGGCTCTTAGAATCTCCTCAGATAGCTCCTCTGATGGTTAGAAAGTTCCACTTGGAGTATGATTCCGTGTAAGAGCATTCCCATCTGCGCAATATTAGGTGGGTCTCTGATGAAAGTGAGGACGTCAACATCGATTGGTCTCCCCACTAGCTCTGGAAAGTCAGTGACTAGGCAGAGGAGAACATTATGGTCCAACCTGGTGTCTTCTGGTGACAGGGACATCCACCCTGTCCTGCTGAGGTTCAGGATTATATCTTTTCTCCTAAATGTGAACAATGTCTGCACTGTCCGGTTGCATGGAGTGCAACTAGAATTATGCTTTTATTTAAAAGATGGCTTAAATGTTCTGTATTTGCTGGGTCTCCGAGGAATGTGAGTGTATCTGTTGTTCTCACAATAAGAGTTGGACAGTCTTTGATTATGCGAAGAACAGTGTGTTGATGAGCTCATCTATTTCCGCCTGTGTTGGGAACATTTGATTCTTTCTCACTGTACTCGGGGAGTAGGATAAATTGTTCGGCAATGACAGTGAGCAGTTGTCTTATTGTCTTTTTGTTTTCAGGATCTTGTAGAAAGTTAGTGACACTGGTGAGCCTCCCTACCAATGACGGGTATGATCTTAGCACTAGATCAAAATAGGTTATTATGTCCTTTGTGATGTCTCTACTGTGGAACACCATAAGTGATTCTGAATAGAGTCCCAGTATTAAACAAATCGGGATACTGTATTTGATTCCAATGTAAGTGTCCTCTGTCAAAATTTGGCATATTCTTTTCTCAAAGCTTAAGTGTGCCTCAGTCCGAAGTTCAAAGTCATCAGACTGTGTTGTGGCTTGTGCGTGCAATTTTCTTCTGAACCCTGCAACTAGGATGCAGAGAGTGTCTGTTTTGTATGTCCTTATCCCCTTTTTTGCTTAGAGGAAGTGTCCAATTTAAGCCACAATTTGCAAAAAGTTCTTTGTCTTTGTCTTTGTCTGGCTGGTCATGCATCCTTCTTCCGCATCATGGATCTCGTCTGCACGTGCTGTGGTTCTTCCCCATCGCTCATCGATTCCTCTTGTTGGGGTGCAGACAGGAGGCCTTCTCCGATCTAGGGTTTTATATTGCCGAGAAAAATCCAAGCTCTCCTGCCTTGTAGTTTCACTGTGGATGGAGTACAGTCCTCCACTGTAAAAGGACCGTTGAACCTTGGGTCGTCCCACTTTTTCCTTGTATGATTCTTAACAAGGACGGCATCTCCAGGGAAGACGGGTGGAACACGTAGACCTTGAACTTGGTCTATTGTAGTGTCTCCTTCTGTGTTCTGTGCTGCTCTGCATCCTTTTCGTCGTCGCTGCAGCTGGTCTGAAATTAAAATAAGGCAAGATGTCATGCAGTTCAGATAGTTTTGCTTTTCAGACAGACCCTAAAACCTCTCCTGTTGACTGGGCATCACATCTAGTTCTATCTCGGGGTGTTGGAGGAGTTCTCATTCTTCTTCCTGTGGCTATCTTGTGTGGCGTAAGATGATGGTCGGACTCGGGTTGGTTCCGAAGTACATACAGTGCCAGTGGAAGGCAGTGCAACCATCCCTACCTTAGAGTAAGCTTCAACTTGGCTATCCTTTCCTTTAACAAGCCTTTGAGCTTCTCACAAATTCCATTACCTTGTGGATGATACGCCAACGAGAACTTGTGCAAGGTAATCTGCTCGAACACTGCATTGACAAAATGAGGGCTATCATCTGACCTCATGACCTCGCACACCCCCCACCTGGGGAACACTTCCCTCCCTAAAAATGTGGCCGCACAGGTAGTGTCTGGGTGTGTACATGGACCTGCCTCAATCCATTTAGAGAATGGACACACCACAACAATTAAGTATCTGTACCCATTACATACTTGAATCATGTTGACGTAAGTGTTGGAAAGGCCCATTTGGCCTTGGGATGATTCCTCTCATTACCTTTAATGTGTGCCCTGCCATGAATTGCTGACAAATTCTACAGTTTACCATAAAGAATGCAACGTGCTCCGCTAAATTCGGTATGAACCAGTCTTCTGTCTTCTACGAGTTTCCACAGGTTCTTCTCTTCCTGTGGTGCCTCCCCTTGGAGTTCCATTAGCTGTGTTTGCCCCAAATTACTGTTACTTTCAGGTACAGTTTGTGTAACCATCATTCGCTATTGGCATGGATAACTTCCACTTCCATGATCGCTTCGCTTTTGGATGCCATACGATTGGCTTCCGTGTCTGCTGCTTGATTCCCGATAAAATGTGTCCCTTTCATGAGGGCAGTGCATTTCACGACCGCTATGCCCACTGGGAGCTGTAGTGCCTTGATCAGCCTGTCCAATAAGGCTGCATGCTGCACTGGCATGCCATCTGCTCCGAGGTAGGCCCTCCCCTTTCCAGCGTGCTAAGCCTGCGTGCACTGTTGACATCACATAGGCGGAGTCACTGTGCACCGTTACTTCCTGGTCTGCGTGATTATCAATGGTGAGTATTAACGCAAATAATTCTGCAGCCTGTGCTGAATAATGAGATGGTATTCGTGTACTAAGAAGCAATCAAAACTCTCAATTCGTTGTGTGTTTCATTACAGCAACGCCTTTGTATCTTTGTCCATTATTTTGGTCGATCCTCGAAGACCCGTCAATAAAGACAATCTCTCCTTCTGGCAAGGTATTTTCTTTCATCCTGGGGATTTCATCACAGAATTCTTCATAATTTGCACAGTCATGTATGGGCTCTCCTTCAGTGACTTGCTCTTCTATGAACGTAGCTGGGTTCACTATCTTACTTTGGACTAATTTAATTGACGGATTTGATATGATCACTTCATAAGCAGAAGCTCTCTGCTTTCGGTTGTAGCTTTCTCTATGACGAATGCTATGGCAGCTTAACTTTGTTCACACGGAAATGACCCCTCATAACTGGGTCCAAGTACCCACTATAATACGCCATTTGCTTGTACCCCAACGCGGTTCTCTATGTGAGTAGCGCCGTCATAATGCTGCCATTTGTGTTTGAAAGCAAGTAAAATTCCTCTGCATAATTGGGGATCCCTAAAACTGGTGCTGTGCAGATGGCTCTTTTGAGTTCAGCAAACCCTCTCTCCATGGTCTCAGACCATTCGATCTTTTCCTTCGTCACTTGGGCCTTCTTTAGGGCCTGAAATAAAGGCTTGGTGTAAGAGCTGTAGTCAAAGACCCATGCCCTGACATAGTTGCATAGGCCTAAAAAGCTCTGAATCTGCTTTATCGTATGTGGTTTAGCTGTGTTAAATATGGCTTCAGCCCTTTCTGCGGTCACTTTCTTTCCCTCATGTGAGATCAGCTGGCCTATGTACAGCACTTCTTGTTGACAATATTGTAACTTTTCTTTGTCAACTTTATATCCCTTCTCAGCCAGTATAGTCAATAGCTGAACAGAATCTTGCCTGCATTGCTCTTCTGTGGTGCTGCAAATTAAGATGTCATTCACGTATTGCAGGACGACACTTTCTAGTGCAATATTGCTCAAGTCCATCTGCAGGACTCGGTTGAAAATAGAAGGACACTCACAGTACCCCTGTGGGAGCCTTGTGCTTTTCAGACGCATGTGTCTGAAAGTGAATGACGTCAGATCTTGTGAGTCACAGTGCAACGGGATTGAGAAAAATGCATTTTTCAAGTCAATCACTGTGAAATATTATGCCTCAATGGGTATGTTACATAGAATTGTAGACGGGTTAGGGACTAGAGGGAACTCAGCCTCAACAATATCGTTTATTGGCCTCAGATCTTGAATTATCCTCAATGACCACCCTTTACTTTTTTCACAGGGTAAACTGATGTATTACATGACGACTCTGACGTCTCTAAAATGCCTTGTTCTATCATAGCAGAAATTGTCTTAAAAATCCCTTCATCTGCCTCTCTGGACATGGGATATTGTCGGGCTCTTGGTAGAATTGCTCCTGGTTTCAGTTTATTCTTCACCTCTCCAACCCCCTTCAAGAGGCCTAAGTCATAGGGTCCTGTAGTCCATACTGAGACAGGCCCTATGTCGTTATCAAAATATTCAGGATGATTTATTGCCAACATCATTCTCTGAGGAACTTCTCTTTTAATCATCTTTACCCAAAAGGTGAGACTCACTTCCATCATTGTCTCTCCTATATTTGTTTGCTCTTCAAACAGATCATAATCGGTGACATCAGTCAATCGATATCCTTCTTCAATGGCGATTACTGCGCACCATTGTTGGCCCTCATGGTCATAACCATCAATCAAGGCCACTCTCCCTTTCACTGCAGCTGTGTGTATCATCAAGGGAAATACTTGTCCCATCTCCTCAAGCATCGGCATTCTGGGTCTGAATAAGAACTCATCAGGGGTTCTCATGATTTTGTCTGCAAGGCCTGGCAATCCTGCCATAAGCACACGCATACCATATGCAAAGATTTCTGCCTCTAATGGTATGGCCATCATGGCTATGTGTCCTGAGTATGCTCTAATCATTTTGCATACATTTGAGTAGTGCATTCCTGGAGTGGAACATACTATGCCCTTCTCTGTGAACGAGATTGTCATGTTTAACTTTGTCACTAAATCTTGACCCAAAGTATTTACTAGGGTCTGCCGAGAATATAATAACGGTACATTAATTTCACATTCTCCTATGGAGATAGGAAGTGCATTTGTGAAGGGAACACGACATCCTCTCTAGGTTCCCTGTGAGGATCTGATGTCACTGATAGGATAGAGCACATCAGGATTCCCAGTGAGCTATCCTAGTTTATATCCAAATTTGGCCCACTGTGTGCTGGTGAATTTCCCCCATTCCCATTGTTACTCCCCATTCCAGGGTTCGTGGTCTGCCCTTGCTCATCATCTGCGATAGTTGAAGCGGTGCCTGTTGGGATTGTCCTTGTGGAAAATTCCCCATGCTTTGCGGTTGCACACCTTGTTGCGCTCCTGGCGCTTGCTGTTGCACTGTGTGATTCTGTGCACCACCCTGCTGTAAAACTACGGTGGATTTGCCATGCCTGCTCCTGTTCCTAATGCCTTGATTTCTGCATGTGCGTGCCAAATGCCCTGTCATTCCACACAGCCAACATACTGGCGGTGGTTGGATCATTTGCCCGTTTGACATATCTTGGTTACCATTTTGCATATTTTGAAAACCTCCTTGATTATTTTGGAAACCTCCCTGATTGCTCTGCCATCCTCTTCCCCTAAATCCTCTTCCCCTTGGATAAAACCCTGTATTCCCCCGATTATTTTGATGTGGGCTAGCCACCTGCTGCATGCTTGATTCAGCTGTGCTAGTTATCATGGCTCCCTCAAGAGCATACTTTGACAATTTCTTTTGCACCAGTTTCACTTCCTCACCCTTTCAAGTTGCTTCCTTTTTGCGATTCTTTTCTTGCAGCAATCTACAATAATTTGCAATGGTCAACTGTATTTCAGCCCAAGGCTTGGCTTCAATTCCCACCAATTTCTTGAGTTGTTTCTGTATCGGCTCTGGCAGCCCTTGGCACAATATATGGTAAAATACAGGTATAGATTTTGTCCAAGATTCATGAGTCTTGAGCACCCATGCGTCTTTGAAATTCTTTATGTAAATTAACAGATCTTCAGACTCCTCCATCTTTCGCGTCATTATAGCTCCCATATCAGAAGTGTCTGGGTAAAGCACTCGTATCGCTTTCCATACTGCGGCTCTACAATTGTTGAATGGAGCTCTGTCGTGCGTGGCATTAATTGTGGTTATGCCAGGGTAGCCTGCTCGTGCCCAGACATCGTCTGTTCTCTCACCAAGTATGGAGATTAGGAGTCCTTTGATGTCCCCTATGGCTAACGTGTTTCCTTTTGTCATTTTTTCTAACTCATGTATCCACTTTTCGGCTCCCGATTTCCGCATTGGAAGCTTGTTTTTCAAATGTTCTCAATCCGTGTGTGGTCAAGGTATATATTGCGGTCTTACTCCCCCCTTCTTGAGCAACGGAAATTGAAATGTGTAGCCCTCTTTCTCTTCTCTCATTGTTCTCCTGTCTATTGCAGGGGTAATATTCCTGCATCGCCGTCTACCTGGCAATATCCTTAGTCTGTCCATATAGGGCGTCGAAGACACCCCCCTCTGACCGTGAGATACTTATATCGGTCAGGCTGTGTGGTGGACTCTGATGCTCTCGGTGCAGATTCGCTATTGTCTGACCACCCTATTCCTTTTTCCCTTGGGAGTCATCTTTTGCTCCTTCCCTCTTCCTCATTTTGCTCACGCTCCTCCCTTTCAGAGTTGGACATTGTCTGTCCCCAACTAGTGCGACTTCTCGTATCCTCTTTATTCCTACTTATTTCTAATCTATCAGGGATAGCTTTGTATTCCCACTACTTCGGGAGACATCGTCAGTGTCATACAGCTGTGCTCTCCAGGTGCTCATCTTCCCCCTCCCGTTGGGGTATTTGTTCTAGCCACATTTCATCATATATTCTATTGATCGTTTCTCTGATGCTGCTGGTGTCGAAGTCATCTTCAATATTTGCCCTAGACGTGTCTGGTACTGAATCGTACTCAGGAAAGAATTCTTCGATGTCTTCCCGGTCTACAACTGGAGCAGGTTTTTTAACCTCTTTCCCCAGATATTCAAGATCGGGTGCTCTCTGTCTTCGCTTATGTTCTATGTCGTCATCAAATTCTTTGCCTTTCCTCGCCTCTTCTCTGACCCTATCTTCTTCCTTTCTCTTTTCATTTCTACGTTCATCTGCCCTTTGAATTTCCTCATCTCTTTGTATTTTTATTCTTTTCTCACGTATCCTTTGCTCTTCCTCTAACCTTTGCTGTTTCTTTTTGTCTTGGTCATTGGCTGCTCTTGGGTTGTGATTGTCATGATGCCTACCTCCAAGGAGCCAGGTCCGACCCAGCAACCCCAGAGGCAGGCATCATTCCCCCCAGGGAAGTGCCAGCGGGCCCAAACTGGTGCCCTTTGGACACAGTCCTGGCGCCTTAGGCGCCAGGCTCATGTTGGACCCCTGTCCTGGCGCCTTAGGCGGCAGGCTCATAAAGCTAGTCAAGTGTTCAAGTGTTTTAATGTGCACTTACCTGGTGCAGACCATGCTGCTACATCCAGGCCCTCTTGAGGCCTGAATGGAACTACTTTACCTGTGGGACTACTTTCCCCTGGGTGTGGTCGGGGAAGGATACATACCTGATCGGTGGAAGGATACATACCTGGAACATCTTCCAAAGCTATTTAAACCACGCCCGATCAGCAACTCACGCTTCGCGTTGTTCTGCTCCTCGCAGCTGGACGCTCACCGTGTCAGCTTCTGCATCTGGACTTCAGCCACGCCTGTCAGCATCCTGGGTCACCTGCTAAGAGAGAATTGGAGAGAAGGAAGACCTTACCTGCTAAAGCTGCATCACGGAGACATCACACCGACAATCCTGAAAGGGAAGACATCATTTTAAAAGCATTTCGCTTCGATCGCTGCAGCGCTGCATTTCACTCACCTTTCCTGGTCACCTCCATCTTCAGCAGCGATCATCCGGATCCGCAGCCACTTCCGAGAGCCTAGAGAGAAAAAGACAAGAACACAAGGTGAGAGAAGGAAGGGAATAGGAAAAGCTCAGTTTCCTTCTAAGACTTACCTGTTGGGTCATTCCCATTTCATTTCGGGTCCTGCCGCTTCCAGGCATTCCGGACCCCGGCCCCTATGGGGAAAAAAGACAGACATTGAATAAGCGAATGCAAAGACATTACCCGAACGCTCATCCAGAACTTACCTGTCATTTACTGGAACTGCACGTTTCACTTCGGGTCGGCGCCATAACTCCGGCATTCTGAACCCCGGCCCCTAAGGGGAAAAAGACATAAGCGTTAGCGCTTGCTGCAATAAGACAATGAACATTATTATTAAGCTTGAACTTTTGAACTTGCTACAGAACTCTTACAGCGCCTTACCTGAATAGTCAAGCTTATTTGAACTCCCATCAAACCTCAATCCAGTGAAGTAACTGGGTTTCAACGCACCCCTGCATCAGAAGCAGGATGGAGAACTCATCCTTCCAGACCCTAAGGTGAGACTTCACGGGGAATCGAGGAAGGGTATCGTGGAGGGTTGGAAGGGAGTGGGAGGCTTGAGCAATATTCCGTCAGTGGGTAATACTCCCTTTTCACGCACAGGGGAATATTCCTGCGAGCCAGAGAGTCCATCTTCAGAGTCCTGCACTTCACCATTGAAGAAGCATCAGCACTCGAAGCCAGACCTGCGCCTCCGTGGGAATCAGGTGAGCGTGACAGAGATCGAGCTGTCTCTCTTGCTCTTTGCGATATAGCTGTTCTCGCCTTTGTCTGTCTTTCTTTCTTATCCTTTCATCTCTTAACTCCTTCTCTTTCCCCTTTCTCCGTGTCTCATCTAGCCTCTCCTTTTGTTTTGCATCAATGCCTTTGCCATCAAGTTTCAATAAAATGTGTCCTCCCATCGTTCGTCCTTTTTGAATGCTGTCTCATCAGTTCTATCTTTGCTTCCCTTCCATCTCTTCCCTTTTCTTTCTTTGTCAAAAGATGCACTTGTCTGTGCCTGATCTCTTCTTTCGTCATCAGGTCTCTCCTTGTCCCTTGGGACTGCAGAGGTAATATTCTTGTCCTTATCTTTCCCTTGATTTTCATCACTACTATGTGTAGGTGACTCATATGCGTGGTTGCTATACCCTGTGGCTGCTTTGAGTTCTCTCAGTGGGTATAACCCCCCGTCCTTACTTTCATCAATTTTCGTTTCGGGTGGGGCAGGTGGCACGGTAGTCGTCTCACCCCCCTCTGTGCATACAATAAGTATCCATTCTGTTGGCGGCTCTTCCACCTTTCCGTGTTCATTTGTTTTCCATAACTCGAGAACAGCAAGGCGTTTTTCTAACTTCTTGCCTGTATATGTGGCTTGCAAATATGTTGTCATATGTTGTAAAACGGCTTTAGATAGAAACCCATTTTGTGGCCATGGCATAAACATCTTATGGGCGGTACCTTTAACTCACTCGGTACTATATTTCTTTAGCTTGGGTGCGTGTTTTGGCAACTGCTTGCATAAGTGTGCCAATGGAGTCATGTCTTCCATGCTTAAATCTGTTCCCTTTTCTCTATATATAACACTTGTCAACACTTTCATGTGGCTTAAACAACTTCTAACAATATGAGCGAGCACCAAACACTGCAAGCTCCAATCCAAATTGTCACAACATTTTATATCTTCTGATTTATTCAAAAAACATCAATTCATATGCAATTTTATCTCAGCTATTAAATCGCATAAAATTGAAATCAGTTTTCTCTAAGATTTTTTTTTACATATGACGCCACAACAAAAACATGTAAGACAGACGCTTGACAGACACCAGCTGGACACAGATATTTCTGCCTCTAATCATTACCCCTTCATGGAGTGTAAACATACCCCTTTTAAGACGTCTTTAAACGCTGTCGTAGTCTATTTGTTCCCCATTATGTGGGACTCTGGGTACAAGTTTCTTCTATCCACTATATTAAAGCGTAGGAATAAGGCGAATCCTCTCTCTTCTCGGGTGTCTGCCCCGGTAACCTTTTGTTTACTTTTATTTCTCTTGAGTCATTATCCCCTTATATATACAGTCTTATCTACTTCTAACTATATTTCGTTTTTTCTCCTGCCTCCCTGCGTTACCTTTTCCCGTTACTTGTTCTAAAGCATGCACTTTTGCCAGAACATTAGTCTTTCTCACTCACTGTTCGCATGGTTCTTCTCTGGACCCTCGGGATCACTGCCTTTGTTACCACCTTCTTCAGTTTCTCGCCCGTTTAGCTGCCCGTAGGAATGGGAAGGGATGCGTGGGGAACACGGGTCCCTTCAGGCCTTGACTGCAGTCTTTTTACGCTACCATTGTCTACGGGGAGCTTCACGGTCTACTCAGCCGAATGGCAAAGGACTTGTGATATTGCCGAAGACCTAGAGTTACTTCATGTCGACGGTCAATAGGTGTCTTATTCAAATCAATAATCGATAATCGATAACCATCAAATCTCTGCTACCAAGTGTACTCAGGAGATCCCCGGCCGGCCCATGTAGCCAAGGTTTGCTCCAAGAGTACTTTAAGATGAGATAGCTGCACCTTGAGATGGATGGGGGTGCAGATTTATTACTCCAACACCAATCAATAAGGACAACTCAATGGTTTGGCAAAGGGAGTCCGTTTAATGACAAGTACAAAAAACGGGGAGTCATGACAATCAGCAGTGATGCGATAGCCCGTCTCGCTTCAACTCCAAACAACTTCATAAAAAACACATCGAAAATTCGTCATAAGTGACGTGTAACACTCAAATGTTAATAAGCATTTCTATTGGTTCGGAAAAAAGGTAACTTTAATATAGGTGCTATATCTGTATATGGTAACGGAGTGAGGGGATTGGGTACATACTGTCAGGTGGGCGTCTAAGCCCTTCCTTCAAAATGACTACTGTAGACATCACTAAAAGTACGACGTCCCATTGGTTCTACTACTATAGGACCCTAGATTGTGTGGTTCATTGGGATTGGGTTGGCACCAACCCTGTGCATAAATTTCAACTTTACTTAGCAGCACGCAGAATGGTCAGCCAGCTACCGGCCTTCCTCCAATTAAGCTTACAATCAATCATCACTTCAACAAAAATGTGTCAATTATGTTACTGTGGTTGGCCTCGAAACTGCATCTTCTGTCTGGAAAAGTTCCGATATCTTCTCCTGGGCGGATGCCTCACGTAGGTGTGAACTCGTGCTTCTCCTCGCTCGGATGGTCACGTGATGCAGACACCGTGAATTTTCCTAGGTTCTCTTAATTTGTGCATTTAATTCTTATTTGGCTTGCCACCTGGCTACACTTCCTTTTCTTGACCTTTCAGAGACAGGATATTCTGTTTTTATTTTTTTTAAAGGATTTTATTAAATTTTACAAACAAACAATAAACCAAACAACAATACACTTTTTTAACTTCCTAACCACTACTCCCTCTACCCCACCCCCGTTGCGAGTCTATTGCTTTGAACCTTCAGTTTCCACACCCTGTGGTTCGGTCACCTCCTCCACAGGCTCCGTCGGGTCGTCTAATGACCCAAACAGTCCGGCTATCAGTGATTTCCAGGCCATCAGGGACTCATTCTCCTCCTCCCCCCATTGCTACCCGCTTCTTGCCATGCCGTGGTTTCGGCTTCTGCCCATTTTTGCAGGTCATTCCACCACACCTCTATCCTCGGCACATGGCATGACTTCCATCCCATGGCAATCCTCCTTTTTGCTAGCACATAAACCAGGTCCCTTAGTTTGCTTACGTGCCTGAGTTTCCGTGGTCTTGGGAACCCCCCCCAGCAGACAGGCCCACACCGTATCCACTACAATCTTGACCCCTCTTCCTTCTAGTTTCTCTTTTTCACCCCTCCAGAACCTCTCTATGATCAGGCATGACCAGAACATATGCACCATGCCCGCGTTCTCTTCGTCACACTTAGGGCATGCTTGCCGACCTGCATTCTCGAACCTCGATATCCTCCAAGGCGTCATGTAAGCCCTGTGTGTTATGTACAACTGTATCTGTTTCAGCCTCGCGTTTCTAGACACCTTCTTATGATACCCTTGCGCCCTTTCCCACATCCCATCTCCCATTTGGGCCCCAACCTCAGTTTCCCAGTCCATTCTCAGCTGCGTGACCTCCTTCCCGACTTTAGACATCAACATCTCATACAGTCTGGAAATCTCATGACCCCCCTCAGCTATATCATATATCACATCTATGGTGGCATCCAATTCTTCCTCCAGCACAGTTTCAGGCCATGTTCTCTTAATCCTCTGTACCATTCTGTGGTACGTAATGTACTGGCCTTCATGCAACCCAGCTACTTCCCGCAGCCCCTCAAAAGTAACGCTAGAGCCCTCCTGCCAGATGTCCCCCATCATTGCCACCCCAGCCGGCTCCCAGTGGGTCCGGAGTATCAGTCGCAGCTGAGCGTCTGCCCCTGTCATCTGGCATGGCATCTGCGGTGAGCATGGGGACGGGTCCCCAATCATTTGGCATGCCCTGCGCCACACTTTCCACCCTAGTAGCATCATTTTAGGGCGCCCCACCATTTCCGCTCTGGGTGCCCACATGACTTCTTTCAAATAAAAAGGTGCACAATCCCGCCCAAACAACCTATGTTCGGAGGTCTCTTCATCAGATAGCCACTTGGCGACATACTGCAACTGGCTCGCCACATAGTACGCCTCGTAGTTGGGCAGCTCAATTCCCCTTTTGTTATGGAAGTTCTGAAGCTTCCGTAACGCCACTCTGTTTCGCGTGCCGTGCCACAGAAAGTCCCTACACATGCTATTTAGTTTGGTAAAAAAACCTCTAGGAATAAAGTACGGTATATTCCCGAAGTAATGTAGGAGCCTCGGCAGGACCACCATCTTTAGCATCGCTCCCCGCCCCATCACCGCCAGAGGCAGCTTCGCCCAAAACCGCATGCACTTCTCAATGTTCCTGATGGCTACTTCTGTGTTACACTTATGCTCCTCTTCTACAGTATGGTATATATGTATCCCCAAGTACCGAAACGTGCGAACCACCCATGGTACTTGCAATACAGGTAAGCGCTCCGATGGAATCCCTTTGTACCCCCCCCAATGGGAACATGCTGGACTTCTGGGAATTCACTGCTATACCAGACAACCCAGCGTATCTATCCATCACTTCTAGGATGTACTGGAGATTTTGTTCTGGGAATCGTAGGTACAGCAGCATGTCATCTGCGTATAGGGAAATCAAGTGCCGCTCCCCTTTCACCTCAGTGCCTATAGTGTCATATTGTTGCCTCAGATAGATCGCAAGAGGTTCCAGGGCTAGTATGTAGAGCATAGGAGACCACTGGCATCCCTGTCTAGTGCCCCTGCTAAGCTGCCACCTCTCTGATATCACAGATCCTGTCTTAACTCTAGCCAGCGGTTCACTGTAGAAAATCTTCGCCCACCTCACATAGCCGGGCCCTAACCCATAGTGTTTCAGGGCCGCCAGCAGCCACGGCCACTCGACGGAGTCAAAGGCCTTGATCGCATCCAAGGACACGATTGCCATTTCCTCATCCTTTCCACTGCCAAACTCAATGATCCTCTGCAGTCGCCTATGATTATTGGTGATGTTTCTATGGGGGACATAGCCCGTTTGATCCGGATGTATTAACTTGCTGATGACCCTCTTCAGTCTATTCGCCAAGACTGCAGTTAATATCTTGCCAGCTGGTTCAGCATTGACACAGGTCTAAAGGAACCGCAGCTACGCCCAGGTTTATTTGGTTTAGGGAGAGGTACTATGACAGCCTCCGGTAAGCGGTCCATCTCGAATGCTTCATTTAACATTTCTAGCAGCGGGGGGAGGACCTCGTCTATATATACCTTATAAAATTTGCTCGGGAGCCCGTCTGTCCCTGGGGTCTTACTAGTAGGCAACTGCCTCACCACCTCCCCCAGTTCTTCCAAGGTAATCGGGGAGTCCAGTTCCTCTCTTTCCTCCTCGCTTATCTTGGGCAGCCCCATATCCTCCAGCGTTTCCTCTATCATTACACTGCTGCTTTCCCCATCTTCCCCGTATAATGCTTTATAATAATCCACAAACGCTTGATTAACTCCCTCCTGGGTATCCTCTACGCTACCATCTTCCCACTCTATAATTATAGCTCTGGGGGTCTCGCTCTTATATAACCACGCCAAAAGTCTCCCCGGTTTATCGCCTCCCGCATGCTGTCTCTCTATGTACCTTTTATAATTAAGGTTACACAACCTCTCCCAGTATTCCGCACATTTTTGCTGTAGCTTAAGTATCAAATCTTGTTTCTCTGCTGTATCGTCACTGGCTTTTAAGGCCTCTTCCAATTTTGCTTCCGTCTCCCTCAGTTCAGCCGAAACCCCTCCGTGTAGGCCCTTGGATTTCGCCATGGCCGCCCCCTCATGACAACTTTAAAGGCCTCCCATAATGTCCCCGCCGAGTCCACATTTCCAGTGTTGGTTTCAAAATAGTTTACTATCTCCTCTCGCAAGTCCTCTCTAAAAAAGGGGTCCCTCAATGCCTCTGCTCGTAGGCGCCATGTTGGGATCCTCCCCTCGGGGGGCAGTATTGCCATGCAAGAATCAGGGATGAGTGGTCCGAGAGGACCCTGGCCCTGTACTCTATATGTGCCATCTCCGCTATCATTTCAGGTGATGCAAAGACATAGTCCAGCCTCGTAGATAACTGCTGTGGGGCCGAGTAATGTGAATATTGCCTTTCCCCAGGGTGCCACACTCTCCATGTATCTTCCAGCCCAAAGTCATCTAGCAGTGTCTGTAGCGCCCTGGCTGCAGGGGCCGGTCTATCTAATTTCCCATCCGATCTATCCACCCTCAGGTTCAGTACGCAATTGAAGTCCCCTACCCAGATCACCGCGCTACCCACACACACGCTCAGATTCGCACTCGGTGTCCTAATGTATGCCGCTGTGTTCTGATTCGGGGCGTACGTGTTAACAATACTTATCTCCCTGTTCTCTACCAATCCCCTCAGCATAACCATCCTCCCGTCTGTCTCAGCCACCACTTGCAACCACTGAAACGGGACATGTGGCGCTACGCATATAAGTACTCCTCTTGCCTAGGCTGAGTAAGATGAGCCCACCAACACCCCTTTCCATTTTCCCGCAATCATGTCCATCCTCTCCCATGTGAGGTGGGTTTCCTGCAGCAATGCAATATCTTTTTTCTGCCTGCGCAGATACAGCATAACCTTGTTCCTTTTTAAATAGCTATTAAGCCCCCACACATTCCATGTGAGTATTTTAAGGTCCCCCATGGCCTGTTATGGTCCCGTTCCCTCTCCCCCAGGTGTCATTTAGCTTCAAGTTCCAATCCAATCCATATAGGCTTGCATCGCACTCTAAAACCCCTTTAACCACAAACACACCAAACTTCCCGTTCCCTCTCCCCCCGCCTCCCATCCCTTCCCCAACACTCTCCCCCCCAACTGTTGCCCAGCTCCATCCCTGGATCTCAGGCTCCCCCGCATCTAGCTCTTTCCGGCTTTCGCCTGTACTCGAAGCTCCGCAGGGTGAGGCCGCCCTAGTGGCCAACCTACTACAACTACAACTATAATTCGGGGCGTAGGGTACTTCCGCCCTGCGCTCCAATAACACATCAATTAACTACACATTGCCAAACAATTTAAGTGTATATAACTGTCACTATATTCCAGTCCATCAAGTCTCTCACAATCAGCAATATGTAATCGAATATCAGCCTCCTACAGCCAGACCCATCGTTCTCAGCCTTCGCTAAGGCGCCCTCGGGATGTTCGCTCGCAGCCAAAGCAATATGCATACCGTATCTGAGTCACTTTTCGCATCCATTTTGTGTCTCTTCCGTGTCTTGATCCGGGCAGCCCTGCAGATCCAGCCATGTTGTTGCTTCTTCCGGAGTGTTAAAGAAATGCAATTTGCTCTTATGCACGACCTTCAGTTTCGCAGGGCACAGCAGCATATATTTTATCCCAGCTGCCCGCAGCCTCCTTTTGATAGTCACATAGCTGTACCGCTGCCTTTGGACCAGCATAGTATAATCCGGATATGCCGTGATAGTGCTCGAGGCCCTCTCAATTGTTCCGCCTTTCCGAAAATATTCCAATGTTTTCTCGCGGTCTTTATAGTTCAGTATTTTAGCAATTATCGCTCGTGGAGGGGCCCCTGGTCTCGGCTTCCTCATAAGGGCCCTATGTGCTCGCTCCACCGCAAAACCCTGCGAGAGTGTACTGGCCCTGATTGCTTGTAGGAGTAAGTTCTCAATGTAATCAGTCGGGTCCTGGCCTTCTTCACCTTCCGGCAAGCCCACCACGCGAATATTGTTTCTCCTCGCTCTCCCTTCTGCTTCTTCTGCTCGAGACTCCAAGTTGGCCACTTGTTGTTTAAGGACATGGATCTCCTTTGCATTGTTGGTGCTGGTGTCCGTGTTAGATTTCACCGCACCCTCCAGGCAGCTTGTGCGTTCCGCCAGTCCCCTTACATCTTGTCTCAGCAGGGAGACTTTGATGCCCACTGCTTCAATTTTAGCTTCCAGGGAAGTGCGTAGGTCCATCATCGCAACCCCCAAAGATTCCTTCAGCTCCGTGATGGCTTCTAATATCTGATGATTATCAGCCGCTGTAGTGCCCTCAGCCTGTGCAACCGGGCCTTTGGTTGCGCTGGCCGCAGGAGACTGCTGTGTTTTTGCAAAAATATCCATCGTGGGTTGTTTGTTCTTGTTTTTACCCATGGCCCCTCGCGCCACCATATTCCAGTCTCTGTTCGGTCTCCCTAGCGTCCGAGTGTCTTCCCAACTGTAATTTCTGCTCATTACCGACTGTCGTGGTGATCTCCAGGCAGTCGCGACATCCTCTTGCCGCTGCTAGTTGCCGATCAATGCCGAGCGAGCGCCGCTCGTGCTTGTTGTGGTGCGGCCTACATTTTCACACCTCTGTTGCCCTCGGGCCCCTTCCGTCCTGGCCAGCCCTCAAGCCTCAACAACCCAAGGCCCACAGCCCCCAGGGGTTTTGTTCCGTCTTCACCTCGCCACTGCCGTTCTTTCCCCGTGGCCTCTGCCTCTATTCGTCCTCTTCAGGTTCCCCAGTGTCGTTTCCTTTGTTGTCGGCCATCTTGTGTGACAATGGACCGAACTGCCTCCGTCGTTCGCTGAGCAATTCCTCCAGACTCCCGCTTACGATTCTCTTGATCTTTACACAATGAGCAGAGCCTACATTCCGGTGCGTGTATGATCAATTCTGGTACCAATGGCGCATTTTCAAAGGTAGTTTTTTCGGATCATCTGTTGGATCCTCCGGAGCTACATGGGAAGCACGTCCTACTCCATGGCTGCTCAAGCCACGCCCCCATATTCTGTTCTTAAGTTTCAATTAGATGTAGCTACTGTTTGTTCCTTCTATTGGTATGACCTTGGCTCTCTTGGCATGAGTTGCATCTGCTGAGTTTCGATTTAGCCATCTCTTCTCATTTTGCTAGAATATGAATCTTGTCTTGTTTGGCCTCTAGTAACCTGAGTTGATTCTGCTTTTCGTGTAAAGTGGAATCACACTTATAATAATGTGCTTCGTTTTGAGGTAGATTATGTACAATGGCGCTTGCTCCACTATTTTTCTACTTAGCATAGCAAGCTGCACTGTTTTCTTAGCTTTCTTGCGGTTTCAAGCATATGTACAGGCGTTAGCTGGTTGAATATCTTCATCCTGCTTAGAGCTTAACTCTCTTACGCTTTGATCGTTTTCTATCACTTTAAGCTCGCAATCTCTTTTTTCATGACGCTTCGTCTCCTTGTGTCATTTTTGGTTCGTCATTTGTTCTATCTGTGAGTCCGTCCGGGCTCTCATGACGTCACCATTCATCTTCCATTAAGACCTTTTTGGTTTCTTCCGGGACGGTACTTAGGCAATCTTCATTTTGTCTCATTTGTTGGTAGGGTTTTCTCAATGGATACCTTACTGTCCATGGTTGCCTGGTTATTGGTACTTCAATAGGTGTTGCTCTTCTGATGGGTACTGGGCAGAGCCCTACTGAGGCTCTCTGCTGGTTTATTTGCTCATCCTACGTCACATATTTTGGTGTGAATGTTCCTGGTACTTCAAAACGGGCAATGGGAATGCAGGCTTTATTTGGGTCCTCCTCTACAGGAAACTGTTACAGCGTCCGCAGGAGACCAGAACAATACTAGATCTTGAAACCCAGTTCCCCCTTGGACACAATATAGATGAAGAACTGTACACTTTTTATAGACGTTTTGTGGGTTATTTATTTTATAAATACAGCCCATATGCCACCAGGTGACCCCTTTGCATCTCCACAGTGACGTATTGTATCAGTCAGTGCTCGGTGAAATAATATTGAATGTTTAGTATAGACATCAGATATATACATTGTTATTCAGTTTTCCTATTGTGATTCCTCGTCTGATTTATTGTTATTTTTCTGATCTGATTGTTCTTTTTCTGATCGGATTGTTTCCTGTTTGATTTGATTGAATTTTAATCCAGATTCACACTCCACTCTAATTTATGGTTGACATGCATTTTGAGAGGGGTGTTATTTGGTGAGGTGTTCAAAGGAAGGTTTTGTCATATGTGTGGATGCATGTGAGTGAGGTTTGTCTTTTGAGCATTATATGGTTAGGGCCCAATTGACTGTGCAGAGGTTGTTGTCGAACTGTGAATAGCATTAGGCACTTTAAATAGCATGACATATTATATTTATTGTCATCTACCTCATGGTTAGCATTATGCACTTTAACCTGTATGCCCTTTTTGCTGTTGCAATGTTTAATTTCCCTATTAGTGTAGGATGTGTGAATTATGGAGAATCGTTGTTATTGTGTGTATATGCCTAGTATCATTCTTATCCTCTTACACAGTGTGCTTTGTTTACACTTGTTAATTCCTTAATAACCCTAAACAATTTAAGTGGGATGTACTCTTGTGTGGTGGAGATATCCTGCTGTCTAGCATTATGCACTTTACTAATGGAAGAGGTTGACAATGTTTAAAGCTCTTGCAACCACCTGCAAGCTGGGCAACATGCACTTTAAGCCTTTGCATTATTTGCACATGGACATGGATTGAACTGTTCATTTAAAGTTCACAGCACTTTATTGAAATCATTTTAATACACGATTATGCTTTAGTATCAGCACTGATCCAACATGTATCATGCAATAGTTTTCAACATTTAATACTATAATGTGCAATCCAATATTGTGAGAACCTGTTTTACTATTTGCAGGAAAGAACAGATTCCTTTATATATGTTTGATATCATTTTGTGTTTGCAGCACCATGCACTTTATTGAGAAAGGACTAGGTTATTGTATCTTGAATTGGTGTCAAGTATTTTGTATTCCTTATTAACGATGGGGCATGTGTGCAGTCGTTTATTATTATTGGTGTTGCACTGCACTTCGAATACCTATTGTATTGAATATTCATTTGTAATGCATATGTATCACCTGCTGTACTCGTACTAATCTGCATTTTTCCCTTTGTAACCTATGTAACTATAAGCAACTTGTAAGCCTAAAGTATTTGTGTTTGCGCTACAAACAAATAAACAAACTTTCATGATGCTGTTGTGCATCATGCCCCCTGAAGAAAAAAAGAAAAAAAAAAAAAAGTCACAGGGCTGGTTCTCTTACTGCAATGACCAAACAAGCATGTCCAATTGGCCATGTCTGCCTGATAGAGCTGTACGTTCAATCAGGCATAGCCCATTGGGAATATGCAAATCCCCTGGATCTGGCACAGGAGGAATACTCCTGTGCTCTGCTCTCTAATTATGTTTTTTTCTGGTTCCTCCATAACTGGTGGATGCATGACAGGTCGGTGCCCAGCCACCCATTTTGGGTTAGCCAACCCTGCCTACCTCCCGTCCTCCTCTCACCCACCTATACTCTTTTTCCTTTCAGAACTATCTGCTTGCAAAGAAGCAGAAGTTGTGAGATTTAAGTGAACTTTACATTATATTGGAAAGCATTCCTGACACATACCTGTTTCAGGCATCATAGGGATAGCGAGGATAGGTTGCTTCAAAAAAATTGAATGCTTAATGCACCTCAGATTAAGTTCTCCACATACAAACTGGTGTAAGCAAGTTTCAAGCTCACACGCTTTGGAGGAACCACGTATGATGTCCAGGCCCCGCTGCCTGGAACAAGATTCCGTCCTGACTTTAGAAGTGGAAACTCCGTCGGAGAATTTAAGAAATGTGTTAAGACCCTGTTGTTTAACCTTAATCCAGACTAATTGGTCTGCTTTACATAACTCTCTGTACCCTTCATCTTATATGCTGTCTGTCTAGTCTGTGCCTTTTATGTGCGCTTTGAGGCCTACGGGCGTGTAGTGCATTATAACTATTAAAATAAATAAATAAAATAAATCTTATCAATGGTGCAACTTTTAACCTTCCACTTATTTTGGGTTGCCAGCGTCCCAGCTGTGGGATCCCATCATATACCCATCATATAAGTGCATACCGAAATAGTATGCAAATGAATGCAAATGAATATGACATGTCTTCTAATTGAGCAATTCAAAGATACTTAAAATAAAATCTATTGAAATCTAAAAGCCGATTTAGATTCAGAGGGCAGAAAATAATGTTTTTTGTTAAATGATTGTCTTGTAATGTCAAGCAGCCGCTGATTGCACAATTATTTTGCTGCACAGTTATTTTATCATAAAGACGAGTCATTAGACATATTTTTATGGAATCAAATGTATTCAGCAGTTTGCCTTATTTTAATATTTTGGCATTGCTTGAAAGATTTTATATCATAATAAATGTATCCATCAGGTTATCAAATACACATTCATCCGGGTGTTTAGAATAGCTTTGTTTATTATTGTTCATTGAAGTTAAAGAAGCGCCCTGAAATTATGCAGGCTAAAGAGTGAACTGATTAACTGCAGTTTGCCAAACGATCATCACCGTTCACATTGTGTAGAAAATGTGCAGTGCAATCAGAACTTTTATAATCTTTGGTTCCAAGTGACAGGAAATTGGGCATTTGAAAGGAGCACAGAGCTTACACTCTGTTCAGGTGCTGATCCTCAGAAATGCATCTCACGTTGGCCAAGAGATACCCACTTCAAAGGTGAAAGGTGGCCCTTTCTACAGGACTAAGACAAGCTCACATGGAAAATGATCTAACCAATGAAATATTGAATGAGGATGCCTATGGCAGAACTGAAGCAAGTGCACCCCACAATGGATAGGGTTTCACCACTGCAGTACTGAAGGGTGGCCCTATTTAAGGAATGAAAAAAGGAAACCTAGCTTAGGACAGGACACCATCACTATTGCAATATTGAAAGTTGCCCCTATTTGCAAAACTTTAACAAGTAAATCCCATCCAAGACACAACTGGTTGGGAACATTATATGTAGGACTTTAAGAAGTTAGCATCATACAGAACAGGAAACCACCACAAGTTGTAACGGCTTATTGAGAAGCCACACTCAACACAGGGAGTTCCTTCTCGCCCCAAGATAAGCACACTAACCTACACAAGCCACCTTCTTTGTACCTCAGAATTAACTTCTTGTTACACAAATAAATCACACAACTTGACTGGGAAAAACAAAAATCATAGTACTATATCTCAATTTAAATTCAAGAAATAATTAGTTCTGGTCAGTGAACAACATCACTTACAAATGCAGTGCCATGCAATTTTTGTTTTTGTGTGTGTTTAAAAGGATAGTAATAAATAAACAACAGGTGACTTAGCAGTGGGTTTTTCAGACACCCCCAACCCTAACTTTTGTCTGTGTTGAGGAAGTTGGACAGAAACATTGAGATGGTTTAAGAATTTGGGATTTCAGACCCCCCTCCACTTAAAGGCCTGTTTTGGGAAGCAGAACAGTACAAATTGGGATGATTTCAGAATTTGGGATTTCAGACGCTGCTCCACTTAAAAGCCTGTGTTGGGGAAGCTGGAAGGTAAAATGGGGAGGATTTATTTAGTTTTGGTTTCAGAGCAAAGGCATCCCTCTTCCTAAAATAAATTGGGGTTGACAGGCAAACTAGGATTACCCAATTACATTACAGTCTATAGTTTACAGTGCACATCAGGAATGAGCTTTGTTAATTTTGATTTTCAACAAAAATCACCCTGTGGTATTCTGCCAAGGGGAATTAATTTAATTCATATTTTTAGTTAAATAGGATAGGGATCTACACAGTTTTTCTCCCCTTCGCCCCCCGCCCACTTTAAAGGGAAAGGTTTTAAAGCCAGCAGATTCCCCCACTTTTTGGTCACAAAGGGTTCAATTATATTTACATAGAACATCTATGTTTAAAGTTCAGGAAATCCAGCTGCATGTTAGGACCCTCTAGAAGGACAGGGCAGGGGTCTGGTCACTCCATTCTAGTGGAGAGCCGCCAGCTCTCCACTATAGGACCCAGTCAGCTTTTAGGCCTTCCCAGAAATAGGCAGCTCCACCCAGAGGTAATCTCTGCAAAATCTCTTTTTGGTGTTTGCTTGTGGCTGTCAGAGGATACGTTTTAGCAGCTCCTTTCACATTGGTAATTTTAGGAGCTCTCTCCTTTCCTCATTGTGCATCCACTTTCTATAGAAGTGATTACACCATCAGGTTTATACCATTGAGAGGTACCCTGCAAGGTACCCTGCAAATAGGATTGAACAGTTACCCTTTTCTCTCCTCCCAAATCCATTGTTACGCTCACCTGGCTCCCACAGGGGCGTCGATCTGAACTGGACAGCTGCGGTCTCCACCAATGTGACGCGTAGTGCCGAGATGACGGACTGGACTGGCCCATCTAGCTTCGTTTGCTTGGCCCGTAGGAATATTCTTCTGCAAATGGAGAAAGGGAATTAACCACCCGTAGAGTTGAGTGTTAACCCCCCCCCCCACTCCCGCTGTTCTCCCCACTGATCACCTTTGATGTCCCCTTTTATAGTCTCACCTGATGGTTTGGAAAGATGAGCTCTCCATCCTGCATTGAGCGCAGGGGTGCGTAGATAACCAGTTGCTTCACTGGCTCGAAGGAATTGGTGAGTTCCAGAACAATATTGACTCTGAGATTCCCGGCAAGACGCCGTAAGTATGTAGTTCGTAAGAGTTCAAATGTCTGACTTTCACTCTTGTCCGATTCCTTGCAGGTTACAGCTTGACCCTAGCGAAGAGTTCCTCGTGGCAACCGGTAATATTCAGGTAACGATTTGTATTATCCAACACAGTTCGATAAAATGATGTCAATATGTAACTGTTGCTTTCTCCCTTATTCAGGCGCTGAGAGAAAGTATGAAGTCTCGGGGAATAATGCCTCCGGCGGTAAAATCAGGTAAGTCTATTGTGGTGAGGAGGTTTCCCCTTGTTTGTCTCTTTGTTTCACCTTGCTGTCCTTTTGTTTCCCCTTAGGGGCCGGGATTCGGCGAAGATGCAGTGGAAGCTGCGCCGACCCGTGAAGAGGAATATTACCCCCGGTTGTAAAATCAGATAAGTCTATGGGGGGTAACTAATATTGCCTCTGTGTATTCCCTTGGCTCACCTTGCTGTTCTTGTCTTCCCCTTAGGTGCCGGAGTGCGGCGGGAACATGCAGAAGGATGCGGTGGAATGTGAAGATGCTGCGAAGGCCGGTGAGTTCAACGCAGCGCTGCAGCGGGCGAGGCGACGCGCATAAAATAACTTCTTTCTTCCAGCTCGAAGACGCGATGGATCGGGAATTCAGGTAAGGATCAAAGGTATTGCTCTTGTTCTAATCTTTTCTCCTTCTTTCTCCCTTTTTCTAGGAGCTCCAGACTCGAGGCGGGCGTGGCAGAAGACTGGATGCAGACTTGCAGGCACGGTGAGCGTTACGCTGCTGGATGCAGAATAACGCGAAGCGTGTGCTGCTCTTCAGGCGTGGTTTAAATAGCCTCAAAGTAGTCCCAGGTAAGTATTCCTCCTCAGCCCCGCCCGAGTAAAAAATAGTCCCTAGGTAAAGTAGTCCCTTCCAAGCCTCTTTTGGCTTGGAGCTCTTGCAGCATGGTCTGCATCAGGTAAGTTTGCAGCATGGTCTGGATCAGGTAAGTTTTAATCTATGAGCCTGGCGCCTATGGCACCAGGACTGACTCTCCATATGAGCCTGGCGCCATAGACGCCAGGACTGCACCCAAATAGCCCCTAGCAGGGGTTGTTGGGCTTGCTTGGGATAACTTGATGCCTGCTTCCGGGGTTGCTGGCCTTGGTCCCCAGGGGTAGGCATCATGACAGCACTCCCCCCCCCCCCCCCCCCAAGGCCCCTCCTAAAGTCGTTCTTCCCTGTGGTTTCGGTTTGTCTGGGAAATTTCGGTGGAATTTTTTCACCAATCGGGGTGCATGAACGTGGTCACTAGGTTCCCATGACCTTTCCTGTGGTCCGTAACCTTTCCAGTCGATTAAATAAAAAAGTTTTGACTTTATCAGCTTGGAGTCCAGGATGTTCTTAACTTCAAATTCGGGTTCCCCGTCTACAAGGATGGGGTCGGTGGCTTGGTTAGTCTTGTCCCTGGTTGCACTGGCTTCAAAAGTGACACATGAAAGACGGGATGAATTCGCATATTAGCAGGTAAGTCCAACTTGACAGTCACCGGGTTGATAATGGCCTTAATAGAGTAAGGTCCCAAATATCTGGGGTTAAATGTCTGTGTTCGCTTTAGAGGTATATGTTTTGTGGCTAACCATACTTGGTCCCCTATCTGGTATTGTGGAGTATCACTTCTATGCCGATCAGCATCTTTCTTGTATTTTTCTTTCGCCTGTTTTAAATGTGCAGTTGCTTCCTTAAAGGCTTGTGTAATTGTAGGGTGCAGATGGTTCACTGCGGCCATTTCTAAGTGTTGGGGTAAGTCAAGGTCTGAGGTTCGAGGATGGTGCCCATATAAGGTATAAAAGGGGCTTTGTCCAGTTCCAGAATGTACTGAATTATTGTATGCCTATTCGGCGATCCAAAGAATGTCTTTCCAATTACTCTCAGTATGATGTAACATACAACGCAGGTATTGTTCGAGAGTCTGGTTGGTCCTCCCCGTTTTACCATCGGTTTGGGGGTGGTGACTGGTCAATAACCTCACATCGATTTGAGGCCAATTGACAACATTTTTTCCAAAAATGTGAAATGAATTGACTGCCCCGGTCAGAGACCAATACGGATGGAAATCCGTGTATGCGAACAATGTTTTCGAGGAACTCCTTGGCCAGGATTGAAGCTGAAGGTAATCCCTTTAAAGGAATAAAGTGGGCCATCTTGGAAAAAAGATCCACTATAACTAGAATGGTGTTAAATCCATTGCATGGGGGTAGATCAGTAATAAAGTCTAATGATAAGGTGTGCCATGGTGTAGGCGGAATGTCTAAAGGTTGTAAGAGTCCAGCTGGTTTTTTCTTTTGACTTTTGTTTTGGGCGCAAATGCCACAAGACATCACAAATGATTTAATATCCTTTCGCCAGGTGGGCCACCAGAATTGTCTCTTAATTTTAGCTTCAGTTTTTGCAATACCTGGGTGCCCCTCCATTAGGGAATCATGATAACGGGAAATGACTAGCTCTTGTAGTTCCTTGTGTGGCAGAAATAGCCGCCCTTGGTAATAAGGCAGGTCATTGGTGACAGAGTAGTCCCGGCCTTTCTTTACCCAGTCCTGCAGGGCTGTAGGATCAAAGAGTTGCTGGATCTTTACCTGAATGTCCTCTAGTGTCTGTAGAGGAGTCATGCCAAGAATCCTTTGTTCGGAAATTATAGGTACTCGTTCTGGTTTCACTTCTGCCTCTCCCATCCCTATTCGGCATAAGGCATCTGCTTTACCATTCTTACAACCTGGTCGATAGGTTATCACAAAATCGAACTCGGCAAAGAACAATGCCCATCGAAGTTGGCGTAACGATTGGGCCTTGGCTGTCTTTAAATACTGTAAGTTCTGGTGATCGGTGATCACAGTAATGGTATGCCTGCCACCGAGAAGATAGTTCCGCCAAGCCTTGAAGGTGGATTTAATGGCTAATAACTCCTTGCCGGTAACTGCATAGTTTAACTCGGGTGCCGAGACCTTTCTGGACCAAAATGCTACTGGGTGAAGCTGGCCAGTTTCAGGGTCCTTTTTGAGACAGGACAGCTCCCATGGCTAGACTGGATGCATCAGTTTCCACTATTTATGGAAGTTCAGGGCGCGGGTGCTTTAATACAGGTGCAGACGTGAATTTCGCTTTCAGCTCTTGGAAGGCATTTTCAGCTTCTTCAGTCCACATAAAGCGCTTATTTTTCCGCAAGAGTGCTGTGATGGGATGTACAACATGTGAAAAATCCGGGATGAATCTGCGGTAGAAATTGGCAAAGCCGAGCATGCTTTGTACTCCTTTAACTGAACTTGGTGATGGCCACTTAAGGATTGTGTACACCTTTCGTGAGTCCAATCGGACTCCTCTTGGGGTCAGGATAAACCCAAGGAATTCAACTTCTGTGGCATGAAAAACGCATTTTTCCAGTTTTGCATGTAGTTTGTGCTGGTGCAATTTCTCAAGGTCTGCTCGGACGCGCTTCACATGGTCAGATTCTGAAGAGGAGTATACTAGAATATCATCGATATATACGACAACACAAACGTCAATGAGTTCACGAAGGACATCGTTCATGAAGTATTGGAAAGCTGCTGGTGCATTGCACAACCCGAAAGGCATCACCTGGTATTCGAATAACCCATACTTAGTGCGAAAAGCAGTCTTCCATTTGTCGCCCTCTTTTACACGTACCAGATGGTATGCCCCCCGGAGATCTGATTTAGTCTATATGCAAGCGTCCTTCACTTGGTCTAGTAGTTCAGGGATCAGAGGCAATGGGTATCGGTTCTTAACAGTTATCTGGTTCAATGCACGGTAGTCTATGCACGTTCTGAGGTCACCTTCCTTTTTGGGCATGAAGAACAAAGCTGAAGATGCAGGGGACTTGGATGGGCAAATGAAGCCATTAGCAAGGTACTGGTCTAAGTATTGTCGTAGGTGAAGGTTCTCAGGTTCCGTAAGGGCGTAGATCCTGCTACAAGGGGGTTGTGCACTGGGTATGAGATCGATTTGACAATCGTACGATCTGTGAGGTGGTACGGTGTTTGCCTGTTCTTTTTGGAAGACATCCTGGAATTCTTGGTATTCTGGAGGTAGTTGCATGACTGCTGTGGTTACTGTGGCCAGGCCTGCGTTCAGATTTTTCTTTGGGTAACAGGTTTGTGCACAATCCGGGAAAGTTATTCTCTTCTCTCGCCAATCAATACAAGGATTATGTGTTTCCAACCAGGGTATCCCCAGTATTATTTGGAACTGTGGGGCTTTGATTAGATCAAACACAATAGTCTCTTGATGCCCATCCTGACCCAATAGTGTCATCTCTGCGGTGGAATGAGTTACAGGCCCAGAGGCAATTTCAGTTCCATCGACTGTGGTGATGACATCTGAGGTGGTTTTTTGGCAGAGAGGTAGATTCATCCTGGAAGCCAATTCGTAGTCCACATAGTTTCCTATGGCCCCGCTATCAATGTATGCCCTTACTGCATGCATACGCAATGGCTGCCTTGGATCTACGAGGACCATTGGTATGGAAATGCGAGGTCTGAATATCCTTCTTCAAGCTCGGCAAGCGAACCTCTACGCTTGTCGGGTGTGGGCGTTTCCTGAGTCTGACTCCATATGGCTTTTATCAGCAGCTCCTACCACCTTCTTGGGTGGTTTTACAGGGCATTCCCGTAGAAAATGCCCAGAGGTTCCACAATATAGACACAATTGCATTTGCTGTCTCCTTTCTCTTTCCTTCTGGGTTAAGGGTTCTTTAACCCCTCCGATTTGCATGGGTTCTGAAGCATCTGCTCCTTTGGGGTTAGCGTGGGTTTTGACCAACACCCGATTCTCAAACTTGTCTCGATCAGCCTTTCTGTTCTGAAGTCTGTGATCTAACTGGACCACTAAGTCTATATATTCAGCGCAGTCTTGAGGTGGGTTCATGACTTGAGCCAAGGCATCCTTGAGTTCTTCTCAAAGCCCTCGATAAAATAACGTGATTCGTTTTACCTCAGGCCATCCAGTTTCCACTATCAACCTATTAAAGGTTGCCATGTAGGATAGAAGGTCCTGGTTACCCTGTCGTAGGGACAAAAGTCCGTTATCCAGGGCCTGTCCTTGGGAGTGCCGGGCAAATAGTCTTTCCATGCTCATTTGAAAGCCCTTAAAATCCCGAAGAATTGGGTCATCCTGAGTAACTAGTGGAATTGACCAATCAGCTGCACTGCCGCTGAGATATGACAATACAAAGGCTACCTTGGCTTGATCGTTTGGGGAAGGCTCCAGGTCTGCATAAAAAGTGCAAGCGGCATTGGTTCATAAACACGGCGAACCTTTTGGGATCCCCGGCAAAGTGTTCTGGCAGAGCTAATGGAATATTTCCTGGTAGGTTTATTTGCACAGGGTTACTCAATGACACAGGAGCTGGATTTCCCCCGGGACCTGGTAGGGGTGCTTGTCCAGCCTGGCTTTGCAGTAGTTGCCTAGCAAGGTCATCAGTTCGCTCCTTTGACAAAATCAGTTCTCTCCTAAGAGCATTGTTTTCTTGACGGGCGGAATGCACTTCAGCCCTCAGTTCCCCTAGTAATTGGGCCAATTGGTCAGTTTCTGAGGTATCCATAACGCCCGGCTGGGAATTTGTGGGTAGGCTTTGCGTTCTATTACGCTCACCTGGATCCCACAGGGGCGTCGATCTGAACTGGACAGCTGCGGTCTCCACCAATGTGACGCGTAGTGCCGAGATGACGGACTGGACTGGGCCACCTAGCTTCGTTTGCTTGGCCCGTAGGAATATTCTTCTGCAAATGGAGAAAGGGAATTAACCACCCGTGGAGTTGAGTGTTAACCCCCCCCACTCCCGCTGTTCTCCCCACTGATCACCTTTGATGTCCTCTCTTATAGTCTCACCTGATGGTTTGGAAAGATGAGCTCTCCATCCTGCATTGAGCGCAGGGGCGCTTAGATAACCAGTTGCTTCACTGGCTCGAAGGAATTGGTGAGTTCCAGAACAATATTGACTCTGAGATTCCCGGCAAGACGCCGTAAGTATGTAGTTCGTAAGAGTGTCTGACTTTCACTTTTGTCCGATTCCTTGCAGGTTGCAGCTTGACCCTAGCGAAGAGTTCCTCGTGGCAACCGGTAATATTCAGGTAAGGATTTGTATTATCCAACACAGTTCGATAAAATAATGTCAATATGTAACCTTTTGCTTTCTCCCTTATTCAGGCGCTGAGAGAAAGTATGAAGTCTCGGGGAATAATGCCTCTGGCGGTAAAATCAGGTAAGTCTATTGTGGTGAGGAGGTTTCCCCTTGTTTGTCCCTTTGTTTCACCTTGCTGTCCTTTTGTTTCCCCTTAGGGGCCGGGGTTTGGCGAAGATGCAGTGGAAGCTGCGCCGACCTGTGAAGAGGAATATTACCCCGGTGGTAAAATCAGATAAGTCTATGGGGGGTAACTAATATTGCCTCTGTGTATTCCTTTGGCTCACCTTGCTGTTCTTGTCTTCCCCTTAGGTGCTGGAGTGCGGCGGGAACATGCAGAAGGATGCGGTGGAATGTGAAGATGCTGCAAAGGCCGGTGAGATCAGCGCGGCGCTGCAGCAGGCGAGGCGACGCGCATGAAATAACTTCTTTCTTCCAGCTCGAAGGCGCGATGGATTGGGAATTCAGGTAAGGATCAAAGGTATTGCTCTTGTTCTAACCTTTTCTCCTTCTTTCTCCCTTTTTCTAGGAGCTCCAGACTCGAGGCGGGCGTGGCAGAAGACTGGATTCAGACTTGCAAGCATGGTGAGCGTTACGCTGCTGGATGCAGAATAATGCGAAGCGTGTGCTGCTCTTCGGGCGTGGTTTAAATAGCCTCAAAGTAGTCCCAGGTAAGTATTCCTCCCCAGCCCTGCCCGAGTAAAAAATAGTCCCTAGGTAAAGTAGTCCCTTTCAAGCCTCTTTTGGCTTGGAGCTCTTGCAGCATGGTCTGCATCAGGTAAGTTTGCAGCATGGTCTGGATCAGGTAAGTTTTAATCTATGAGCCTGGCGCCTATGGCGCCAGGACTGACTCTCCATATGAGCCTGGCGCCATAGACACCAGGACTGCACCCAAATAGCCCCTAGCAGGGGTTGTTGGGCTTGCTTGGGATAACTTGATGCCTGCTTCCGGGGTTGCTGGACCTAGTCTGGGTCCCCGGGGGTAGGCATCATGACATCCATCCCCTCTCTAAGGATTGGCTTAGGAGTCTGGAACAGACATACGGTAGCTTCCATTTGCAATCCCTGTTTGTTCTCATGTCAAATGTTTGGCAAAACTAGTTATGTGTCAAAAACGTTGTGATTTACTAGTAACTGCCATTATATATGTATTTTCTGATTCAGCTAATCATAGGGAATTTAATAAAACAACAGTCGGTCTGCACCATGTTGCACAGCCGTTTGGCAGTTTTCTGCCATTTTTACAAGACTCGTAATAGTTAAGACCATGTAATGTTTTACCCATATTCCTAATTTTACCCTCTACCAATTTGACCAACTCTTAAATTTGGGACATTTTCAGATTAGCCAGAAACCCATTTTAGATCGCCATTACAGTTCCCTGACTCGTAGGTAGATGACTTGTATCTCAACAAAATCGCCTGGAAATGTACTGTAATCAGTCTGACTTGTGATTTCTTTGAAAATGAAACCATTGTGACAGTCCATTTAAACAAAAGGACTCTTCATATGTGCAAATATGGGCCTCCCTTCCTCCAGGTCATTTGCCATCTGCCACTCTGCCCAGACTAGAGTTTTCTATTAGTCTCTTTGAAGTTGGTTGTTTGAAGTTGGTTCCTGCTCGTAAATACCTTAGATGCACCAGCTAAATCCCTTTATCCTGCCCCTAAATGAAATCTTCATGTGACCCATGGAACAAAGTTTTTCTTTTCCCTTGTTGCCAGCATTTTGCATGCGAAGCATAATGCACATTACATCTTGCTTACAAACACCATGGGCCTCATTACACGGACGGCGGTAACCATGGCACTATTAGCGCCATGGTTGCCGCCGGTATTTTACCGAGCCCGCCTTCCAACGTTGGCGGGGTGGTAATTCCCCATTCACCAAGGCCCTTCCCCATTCCCATTGAGCCCCTATAGGGCTCAATGGGAATGGGGAAGGAGCAAATAACGGTACCGCTATTAGCGGTACCATTATTTGCGCTGAAGTCCCTGAGCGGGTCCCTTCCTTAACGTGAGGTCTGGCCACACGTTGAGGACCGGACCCGCTGAGGGACCTCATAGTATGGCGCTAAGGGATTACCGACACCGGTACCGGTAATCCCTTAGCGCCATCCGTGTAATGAGGCCCCATGTCTTTACCCTGACATCTTTATGTTGGCAGGGGAACATTTTTCTCTTGTCTTGCTTTAGACTGAAAATACACATGCAAAGCCGTTTTGGTGTCAGTGTTACACATCCTGTTTTACATGTGAAAGGGACATTTGAATTTCTTTTGCCTTTGGGAATTAAAATGCTGCTTTTAGGCCCTTTTCACGTAGCCCTTCAACCGTTGGTTTGAGGGCCTTTGATTACACTTCACAAAGTCTACTACTTAAAGATTACCCTTATTGCAAGACTGAAATAATGTATCTCCACAAAGCAAAGAGCACCACCACTGCAATACTGAATGGTTACCCTAGTAGCAGGATAGATGAAGAGTGTCTTAATCTCATACCACCCATACACACTGAAGGGTGACAACACTACATGGCTGAGAACATTACCACTGTAATACTGTATGGTGATCCTTGCTACCAGAAATGTGTGCCTCACAAAGGAGCCACCCTAAAGGATGGAAAACTGTGCCCCTCACACAGTCAATCAGCGATGCAAAGTAATGAAAAGTGACATTCACTTCAAGCCATCAATATGTACACTTCAAGACAGGTGTCTTTTTTCTCACTAGGTTATGGAGGTCACCAGTTATGCTATAAACAGGAGTAGATGCATGCAGCATTCATGCAACAGCTCCCCTCAGCTCTGTGCCTGTGCATAGCTCAGCTACTTCTTTAATATATAGGTATGGTGTCTCCACCTATGCCTTCTTAGGGTCTAAGGCTTAAGCAAACTGAAATACTAATATATTCATACTCATTAATATTCTAGATGCCATTGAGTTAGTGTTAGTGCAAACACTTATTTTGATATAGGTGTAGCCTTTATGACATTCTGGAAAGATGCAACACAACTTTTCAGATGTTAGCACTGTATAGTCTAGTACAACAGCATAGTGCCAGAATGCCCCCGGACTCTAAAAGGAGTGTCAGTAACTCCGAGATTACATTTGCATTCGGCAGGAGGACTCTTTTTGAACATGGCCACCTCTTTATGGAAGATGTCTTTAGGACTTTATGTCAGTGATGCATCGAACCCTGTAATGGATTCTTTCAGATGTTTTGGCAACAGCTTGTATCTCTCTCTAGGGGATCCAGGTGCTAACTTACAAGTTGTGGGCTTGCCACTGACATGGGGCCAACTCACACTTGGCAAGTTCGAGTCCCACAGCAGGCCTGAATCCATTTATCCTACAGAGGACAGATAATTGAGTTCCCTTAAATTGGGTAATACTGTCACATGTTATTACAGCAGCTAGAAGTGGGAGGAATCTGGCTAAAGTGCTTTATAGGAAGAGAACATATTCCAAATTATTCTAAGTAGAATTAAACAATCTCTTGTGAAGGAGCCCCTTACAACTATTTATCACTGAGTAGCCTAATGACTGCATTCTTTTCAATATCTATCATCATCTCTGCAGTTGAGACTAGTCCTCTGGTCACAAAAAATCCTTCTTGCCTTCATGGGCTCACTCAAACCATGGGGAAACCTTGTCCTCATCTCAGCTGGAGTCCTATGTGAAGCTCAGAGTCATGCAGTCCAGCCCGTAGACCATCCTTGATGAAAGGGAAGGGGCCCTCTGCCTGATTACAATGCAGGGGTCACAAAAGGAAGCTAAGAAAAAAGACCTTCGTGTGGTTTTGTGACATTGTATTCTTACCGAGGAACTGTAGCAACTCCTTCAGTCAGTCTACCTGTGTATGTGTCTCTTCTTACCTGCAAATCAAGAGTCAAGATAGCCACAATGTCAGTCAACACCCTAGCATATATCCTGTTTTCCTGTTCAGACGCTCCCAATTCTGTCCACTTCAGAGCAACCAACCAGACAAGTTGCTATGGCAGTGGTCCACTGAGACGGATTTATGGCTGCCACGGAATAAAGTACAGATCTGTTTGCCACCCGCACGTTGTGGCAGTGCAGACCATATCTTGGGATATTATCACACAGCTTCCTCACATGCACATGGAACAAAAGGTTTTGGCCCATAGGGAACACAAAGGATGCTGTGCTGGGCCCTGCTCTGCCGGAACAAAGGAACCCATGGCAGAACATTCCCCCCGTGTTATCCTACCCATGATCATGAGTAAGTCACCGGCCACGCAGACGACGGTGGGTATCATCCAATGTCTGGATCTGCAGGTTCTAAAGTGATGATTTGCTACAATTAAGAGGGATTCATTTTGATCAATTACAGTGATGTGCAACAAAGTACAGGGGAGATTCACACGTCTTTGTCATGATACGGGGCGTGCTTACAAGTGAAATAGATGCCAATAATTTGCCTCTGCTGGGTTTGTAGTGCTTTGTAGGTACCTTGAAGGTTGTGCTACTACACTGGGACACAATGGTAGCACAATTCTTGTTGAAGGCGGGATGCTGGTCGTTGTTGCCACCACTGCAAAACAGTGATCGTTTTTATACCTAAAGGAATGGCATAATGACCTTTTGTTTGTCACGATCCAGGCCAAAAAAAAAAAAAAGAAACACATTGTAATCCCTTAATCTTACCTATTTATGATGCTATTTTGAAAAAGTGCACGCCAAAAATGATAGTCACACAATTGGTTTGTGAATATAACGATGCATGCACATGGCAGCATTTAAGAGGGGGTGGCATGAGGCAGGCTTTGAAAAATACTTGCCAGTATGAAAACATGATTTTTCATCGAAATTACAAATGTATTATAATGACTCACACCTCTTTATTTAATCTCACCTTCTTCTGTGCCAACTATATTTTTTGTCTTTGTAGCCCATGTGCCAAAGCGACTCATAAGTGAGAGGCAATCATTTATCATTGGCAATCATACATGTTTTTGAGGACATATGTCAAACTGGGACACAGTAAGCTTTGTTTGGCACTTTCCCTCTGCCAGCACAATTCTTAAACCTGGCCCATTCATAGCTTTGTACCAGCAGCCTGTTCAGAGGTGGCAGATGGAGTACTGCTCACACAAGACGAAGATCGAAGATGAGGAAGACAGTGGCAGGGTTGGGGTGACCCATAAAGTAAAAGAATACTGCACCCTACCCAGGCTTCCCCACCACCCCAATCCAGCTAATCATTACCTGAGATATATCATCATTCCTCCAGTGACCTTTGTCTGACCCTTTCCTTAACATGGCCAAGAGGAATACACAATACACCAGTTGTCAAATAAGCATAACACATTGGAACCATCATATATAGAATTGCAGATGAGGGAGCTATTACCTACAGGTATACATTATGCGGGGGGATTCTGGGTGACATCTGATGAAGAACAAAAGCAAATATCACTACGAACCCAGAGATTATATGTACTGTGTAGCTGATAGCTTCTTATATGTAATTCGATATTGGGTAGCCCCCCAGCATTCCTTCTCCACCCACTGTGCTGTGCCAAGGAACAGCACTGCATGGGGTGAAGAAGAAATGCATGAGGGTACCATGCAGAGCATAAAAAATACAGATACCTCAACTAGCACAACAAGCACTGGCAAAGCCAACAGTTTCGTTATAACAGTCCTAACTGTACTCACTGGCAGCACGATGGCAACTGATGGAAAATTCTGTGAGCACCTGTCATATGATGCCAGTGACTGGAGAATGCCCATCTAATTAATACCTATAAACAAGCCAACATAGTTGGCTCTTCCAAGCTTTGAAGAGGACTGAAACAGATGCGAGGAAACACATATTTAGTGACAATTAAGCCATTAACTCTCAGAAATAACACTGTCAGAGCCTATGTAGCACAAGGTTTGATGCTACTGGACAGCAAAGAGATCACAGGGGGCTATATTTTGGGTGCAGAGGGACTGGGTATGGCCATAGGGATTAACCCCACCACAGGTGGTCACTGAGTGGGTAAATACAAGTCATAGTAGGTTCGTTTTTCATCCTCCACTGTACTATTGTTTTCAATCCCATGTTCCCTCCCCGTTGCCCTGTGGGTGCTTTGAAACGGAATTGACTTACTTTTTAAGTGCCTAAAAAATGCATAATAAATAAAAATAAATATCTAAGCAATTCCCATGGACTATGTGTCCCTTCTCGCATCCCATCTCCCTTGTATATTGCAATAGTTTTGGCTCATGGGTGGGGTTAAAGCACCATTTAATAGCCAGCAACTCAGAAGTATACCTGGTGTCCTGGTACTCCCCCTGCACATCCCTTTCTTGCCTTCCCTCAGAACCTAAACATTTGCTACCTGGCCTCCTGACCTACACCTTCCTTGTGAATCCACACGAAGATACATTGTACCAAGCCTATTACCACAGAACGCCCTCTCCTTCCACTTCACAGCCCCTCTGTCCTGTAGCGGCTGAGCTACAACTGACAGTTTGTGAGAAAAATGGCTGAAAATGTAAAAAAGACAGACAGGCCTTTGGCAGCATGGGAGCTGCAGCTGGAGCAAGCGGTCAGAATGGAAGCTCCTGAAGTGTCTAAGGAGCTACAGATTGTGCGTCGCTTTCTCTACGTGCCTCAGGTCTAAGGAGACTCATGGGAGGCGGGAAGACATGATGCATCCCCTTACCGTGATGTCATGGCAATACACCATGATTTCCAATATGTCCCAGCGCTTTGTGCTGCTGGTAGAAACGTCCTGGCCCCGATTGGCTGATTTCTAGCTCCTAGTGTGCACAATGTCAATGTTTCTCAAATGGACTCGTCTTTCTCGTTAAACACAGTGGGCCTCATTACACTGTAGACGGTAACCATGGCGCCGTTAGCGCCCTGGTTGCCCCCGGTACCTTTCCGATTCCGCCATGGTGAATAGCGGAATTACTGCCACATTCCAAGGTGTGTGGGGGCGGTAAATCCCCATTCACCATGGCACTTCCCCATTCCCATTTGAGCCCCCAGAGGGCTCAAATGGGAATGGGGAAGGCGGCAATTACGGTACCGCGAATTGCGGTACCGTAATTGCCTCCAAGGTCCCTTTGCGGGCCCGTTTCTTAACAGCTGGTAGAACCAGCCGTTGAGGTTGGGTCCCGCAAAGGGACCTCGTAGTAAGGCGGTAAGGATTTACTGGTACTGATACCCTTACCGGTAATGGTAAGCCCTTACCGCATTCCGTGTAATGAGGCCCAGTGATAGTAGGACACATCCCCGAAGGCTGCTTTACTTCTTTCTCAATCTGAAAGTCAAGTACCACTTTCTATCTAGTGGAGTGCATACATGTGCTCTTTATGTCATGAGAGTAAATTCTCCTGTCACATGTGTTAAGATTCACTCTCTGAACCTCATTCGGGCCGGCTACAGCATGAAATGTAGCTGATATAATGTAATGCTGTCTAGTATAGAGGCTGCTTTCTGCAAGGAAATCATTCCCAGTTCCAAACGTAAGATCATTACTAGCCTCTCCCAAAGGGGATGCCAGCTCTGCTTGGAAAATATTCCAAACAAGTACATTCCACACAAATACCGACTCGATTGAAACAAAACACGATAGCCCTTTAAACCGCAGAATCCTAGTTTTAAAATGAAGCTTGAAGAAAACAGGAAAAATGAACGTAACTGTTGTTATTACCTCTACCAGTTAATTACATTTCAAACAGCTCTTAAGATGCCACAAGCTACCTTAATAAATATCTTTCTTTATTTGGGGTTTTCGAAAGGAACTTCTGACCAATTTCATCTGCCTCAGACGTTACTCAATTGGGATGAGTGACTTCTAAACAGCCTAGATTGCCCGTGTTTAGTTTCTGTGCTGCTGGAAAGTAATACAATTACACTTTGTCCTTCTGTGTAAGGTCATTAGGTTAGGCTGTTTCCCAATGAAGGATCCGTGCTTGGAAACACTTTACGTTCAAGTTGTGAACTTCAAGAAAGCTCAGACTTTTAAACATTGCCTTAAAATCGTACATGTGTTGTTACCTGAGCCCCAAGTGGCCACTTGCTTCACCCTCTTAACAAAAGAACACACACTATTCTTAATATATTCATTATGAATATGCCCTAACTTTACTGGCCTCCTGTAGTGATGGCCTACCACTCCAATCCCTCTCTACACCACCACCTGCGACTCCCAGACGATCCATCATATCCACCAATGTTTTACCCTTAGAAGAGTCCCTGGTGCCACAGGCTCGACTCCCAGCCAGTCCCTCATATCCACCAATGTTTTACCCTTAGAAGAGTCCCTGGTGCCACAGGCTCGACTCCCAGCCAGTCCCTCATATCCACCAATGTTTTACCCTTAGAAGAGTCCCTGGTGCCACAGGCTCGACTCCCAGCCAGTCCCTCATATCCACCAATGTTTTACCCTTAGAAGAGTCCCTGATGCCTCAGACACAACGCCCAGCCAGTCCCTCATATCCACCAATGTTTTGCCCTTAAATGAGTCCCTGGTGCTCAGACTCTACTCCCAGCCGATCCATCATATACACCAATGTTTTACCCTTAGAAGAGTCCCTGATGCCTCAGACTCGACTCCCAGCCGATTCATCTTATCCACCAAGGTTTTACCTTTAGAAGAGTCCCTGATGCCTCAGACTCAACGCCCAGCCAGTCCCTCATATCCACCAATGTTTTACCCTTAGAAGAGTCCCTGGTGCCACAGGCTCGACTCCAATCTGATCCATCATATCCACCAATGTTTTACCGTTAGAAGAGCCCTTGGTTCCTCAGACTCTACTCCCAGCCGATCCATCATATCCACCAATATTTTACCCTTAAAGGAGTCCCTGGTGCCTCAGACTCTACTCCGAGCCGATCCATCATATCCACCAATGTTTTACCCTTAAAGAGCCCCTGGTGCCTTAGACTCTACTCCCAGCCGATCCATCATATCCACCAATGCTTTACCCTTAAAGGAGTCCCCAATGCCTCAGACTCGTCTCCCAGCAGATCCATCATATCCACCAATGTTTTACCCTTAAAAGAGCCCCTGGTGTCTCAGACTCTACTCCGAGCCGATCCATCATATCCACCAATGCTTTACCCTTAGAAGAGTCCCTGGTGCCACAGATTCGACTCCAATCCGATCCATCATATCCACCAATGTTTTACCCTTAAAGAGCCCCTGGTGCCTTAGACTCTACTCCCAGCCGATCCATCATATCCACCAATGCTTTACCCTTAGAAGAGCCTCTGGTGCCTCAGACTATGCTCCCAGCCGATCCATCATATCCACCAATGGTTTTACCCTTAGAAGAGTCCCCAATGCCTCAGACCCGTCTCCCAGCAGATCCATCATATCCACCAATGTTTTACCCTTAGAAGAGCCCCTGGTGCCTCAGACTCTACTCCGAGCCGATCCATCATATGCACCAATGTTTTACCCTTAGAAGAGTCCCTGGTGCCACAGACTCGACTCCAATCCGATCCATCATATCCACCAATGCTTTACCCTTAGAAGAGCCTCTGGTGCCTCAGATTATGCTCCCAGCCGATCCATTATCTCCACCAATGTTTTACCCTTAAAAGAGCCTGCAGTGCCTCAGACTCTACTCCCAGTCGCTCCATCATATCCACCAATGTTTTACCCTTAAAAGAGCCCCTGGTGCCTTAGACTCTACTCCCAGCCAATCCATCATATCCGCCAATGCTTTACCCTTAGATGAGCCTCTGGTGCCTCAGACTATATTCCTAGCCGATCCATCATATCCACCAATGTTTTACCCTTATAAGAGCCTGCAGTGCCTCAGACTCTACTCCCAGTCACTCCATCATATCCATCAATGCTTTACCCTTAAAATAGCCCCTGGTGCCTTAGACTCTACCCCCAGCTGATCCATCATATCCACCAATGCTTTACCCTTAGAAGAGCCTCTGGTGCCTCAGACTATACTCCCAGCCGATCTATCATATCCACCAATGTTTTACCCTCAGAGTCCCTGGTGCCACAGACGTGGCTCACCCCTGATCTACCATATCCACTACTGTTCTAGCTTTAGAAGTGCTCCTGTTACCACAAAGCTTGCTTGTTTATTCTCTCCCACCATCGTTTTATGTGCTTCAGCTATTTGAACACTGTAATTAATTCTTACAGTCGACTTACGAATTGCTCACTCAGCATTAGAATGGTTCTATTAACTACTCTTTACATAGGGGAATTATCAACTAAGTTAAAAAGCACATTATGTGCCTTCAATCTCTTGCTACTCTGGTAGTATGTTTCTTTCATTTCGTGGCCATGATGGACCCGGCTGCCTCGGGTCAACAACTACATACATTGCTCTCTTTCACTGTTGTATATTCTCCAAGCCCTAGCAGCAGCTTAACAAATCAGAGGATGGGGTGCGCCCCAGAAGGCTACCTTTCTTAGTGTTCACACATCCCCAGGATATACCATTCAGCACTTCATGATCTCTGTGTAGGACGCACCTATTCTTTCAATCAGCACAGTGCCTGCATTTTACTCCTTTCACGTTACACCTGTACCTCCTGTCCTACTTGTGCAGAGTTTGACATTTCTGGGTGCTTTGAGCTGTTTAGCTTCTGCTTCTACCCCGGAAGAGCCTGGTTGGCTTGGCCTCATCATCTACCGACTATCAGGCCAACTGTTGTAATATAAACATACCTATGTGATAGTAACTCAGAATGTTTACAATGTACATCAAGTATGACATTGGCCACATATTAGGGGAATTTAAAGCATAATGGAATGTATGCAATGGACTCGGAATACGAGTTTGCATCTCATGCTCAAGTTAGATTCTCTGGGCCTCATTACGACCCTTGCAGAATGGGTTAACGGGTGCCGCTAATGGAGGCGGACCCGTTAAACCCACTCTGCCTCATTACGAGGTTCCCTCGTGGGACCCGGTAAGGACGCCTGGTAAAACCAGACGTCCTTAACGGGTCCCGCGAGGGGACCAGGGAGCTAACAACGGGCTGGTCGTAATCGGCTTGTTGTTAGCTCCCTGCACCCATTCCCATTGAGCCCTATAGGGGCTCAAATGGGAATGGGGAAGGTCCAGGCTCGGGTTCCCTGAAGGAGGAATTACTTGGGAGGACGATTCAACAGATGAAGAGCCTGGGCCTGGTCGCATGGACGGCGTCTCCACCTGGTGCACATGCAATCGTGCAATCGGTGCAAGCTAATGCCAACCGAGGACGAGAACTGCTGCTGCCGAGAAAACTCGGGATGCCTGCCCTACATTTCGGAAGGCGAGCCACGCCCGCAACGCATCACTGAGCTGCCAGACGAGCCGTGTTGAGAATAATGATGGTGCTTATGCACGAATTTCACACAACTGTTCGTCCTCGTAATCCGAGTAACGAGTAAGTATACTCTGCTTGTCATGCCACTCCTATTTCATGTTCTTCTACAAAATTGGGGGCCTTAGAACGCGCCAAGCGGGCCGTGGCATTTCGGAGAGAAGCCAGTTTGCATTTGCACATTGTGGCGCACTACATAGAGGGATTCTAAACTTCAAGTTCTCACAGATGCCTTTACTACGGGATGTTGCAAATAAAGAATGCGAAGGACAGCAGCTTTGATTTTCAACTCGCGCCCAGAAGAGGCCCACAAGTCGCACTGGAAGTATAAGGGTCTATTGTTTTTTGAAATTGAGACAGGGACCATGCCGAATGAACTTCATTTGAAGGGGGTGCACAATAACGTAAGAGACGATAAGGCAGAAAATTCAGAAACTAGACCGAGTTTCATTTTAGTTCAGTATACGACAAATCGTTGTCAAGAGCACGGTCGGATTTACAGACTGCATTACGCAGAGGCACAATGGAAATTTCAAATATAATGTGAGTAAATCTTTAGACGCTTTTATACCGGAATGAAGAATTAATGAATGGATGCATGAATAAATGAATGAATGAAGAGCTAGGAAAAGCAAGGAAAACGTGTTCGTAGTGGGAACATGGGCATGCAGGTCCACAGGTATCACCGATCTCGGTCCTTGGCCCAGCCACTTTTCCCTGCACTGCCTACCTGCACTACGTGACTGTCTCTGTATCCTTCAGCCCCTTCTCCCGGCATTTACCTTGCACTTGCCACCAGCTGGCCCTATTATTTATCTTGTATTCTACTAACCATGTGCAGCACTTTTACCCCCCTCTCCCCTTCCCCTTGCGCGATCTGAAAGACACCTGGCCTAGTAGGATCGTGGTCTGTCTGCCCTTGTTCCCCCCAGCCTCGTCGCGCCTTGAAACACTTGTGTATAGGCGTGTTACAAATGCCATATCATATATCATATCATTCCACACGCATGTAGACAAACTGTCGTTTCTCATTGTGTGTTGGCCTCGATTTATTTCGTTACTTTTCGCATTGATTTTAGAGCCAAACATACTCCATTGAACTATCCTTGCAAGCAAATAGTTTCTGATCGGCCGTAATAAATAAAATAATTTTTTTGTTTTCATAACAGGTATTTGATCCCGTTCTGCTACTGTCATCGGTTTGAGACACCGGCAGATGGTTTTTTCAACAGACACCTGCAGCTCGTGTGAACAACTGGAGCACACTGACAATTTGATGGGACGATCGCCAAGGGCCCACATGCCCTTACGCTGTACTAGTGGCTAGAAGCAACATATCAACCTTTACAATGGACTAGTGACTAGTTGATGAAACAGCCTTGCGGTTCACCGTGCTTCCAAAGTGCTTCTTTTAACGAAAACCAACACCCTGTGTACCATAAAGTAACCGCGCGTGACTCAATATAAAGTTATACGGATTCGCTGATACAGATAAAAGAAAATAAATGGCTTTCAGAGTTCATATGGCAATTGCTGAATATTCTCTAAACATTTAATGTCAAATAAATGTACTTTACCAAATGTACTGTGTTGCTGTTTGATTTTAAAGTACAGTTTCATATTCCGAATTGTGGCGCGCTGTGTTGTGAGATGGTCTGTGTTGGTTTCCGGGTTCTGTGTGGAGTCGCGTAGAAGACGACTGGGCGCATTTGCCTACGCAGCACAGTAACGTCATGGAGAGAGGCGGGGAATATGAATGTTTTGCTAATGTCAGGCTCAGGGACGGTGGATTTGATTTAGTGCCGCAGAAGCAGGTCAGCCAGGGCGATGCGGCAAGTGATAGGATTATCACAAAATGGCGGCTCCCTGGTGCCTGTTTTCGCGTGCGTTTAATGGACGAAAACTCAGGTAAGGTCCATAGGAAAGTTTTCTAAACTCGAGCCACTTGGGCTTAAAAAAACATGGCCGACCCGTAGGGACACTAAACATTTTTACTAGACCATGCCTTTAAGGGCATGGCTACTGCCAAAGTCGTAATGAGGCCCTCTGTATGCTGTGCACTTGAGTCTAGGGCCTCGGAGGTAGCCCCAGCCTCTTTTATGATACAAGATACCCAGGAGCAGTGTTTTGCTCTGGCACATCAAATCTTAATTGCAATCTCTGTTGAAGCTCACATAATACATTTACTCAATGCTGACTATGCTTTGGCTAATGCGCCACTATGGCCAGCTTCACGCTGAACACTTAAGCAGTTGCTGGATAATGCAGATTGCAAGCTACCATTGTCAGCACAGCGACAGTGCATTAATGCTCTGCGTTTTTGCCCTGTAAACCTTACAACTCTTTTACTACACTGGCGTTGTATGTTTTACACTTCCAAGCTTACATGATTGCATTTGGTCACTGCTCTCACACTGATTGCCACTGGATCACACTGCATAACCACTCCTGGGAATAATAATGGTATATGGACAGCACATATCGGATTCTAGTAAATTTCCTGAATACGAATTTCCTCAGAAAGCAAAATGGAGGTACAAAGCAGTGGAAACTATAGCTCTCAGTACATCTACTAAAGCGCTCAAGTAGTAAATCCTGATGTTTAAATATGGACTGCCTCTCCTAAAGGGGGATTGACTATTGAGAGCTACATGGAATCCAAGAATCTCCCTGTAGTCATCAAGCATCTGATGGATTCGTTCTTACCCATGCTTTGATGGGCATGGTGGCTGGAATCCAAAGTTCTCCCTGTACTCATCAAGCATCTGATGGATTAGTTATTACCCATGCTATGGTGGCCATGGTGGCTGGAAGCCAATGATCTCCCCGTAGTCATCAAGCATCTGATAGATTAGTTCTTACCCATGCTATGGTGGCCATGGTGGCTGGAAACAAATGATCTACCTGTAGTTATCAAGCATCTGATGGATTCGTTCTTACCCATGCTTTGGTGGCCATGGTGGCTGATATCCAACGATCTCCCTGTATTCATCAAGCATCTGATGGATTAGTTCTCACCCATGTGGCTAGAAGCCAATGATCTCCCTGTAGTCATCAAGCATCTGATGGATTCGTTCTTACCCATGCTTTGGTGGCTATGGTGGCTGGTATCCAAAGATCTCCCTGTACTCCTCAAGCATCTGATGGATTAGTTCTTACCCATGCTATGGTGACCATGGTGGCTGGGAGCCAATGATCTCCCGCTAGTCATCAAGCATCTGATGAATTCGTTCTTACCCATGCTTTGGTGGCCATGGTGGCTGGAATCCAAAATTCTTCCTGTACTCATCAAGCATCTGATGGATTCGTGTTTACCCATGCTTTGGTGGCCATGGTGGCTGGAAGCCAATGATCTCCCTGTAGTCATCAAGCATCTGATGGATTAGTTCTTACCCATGCTATGGTGGCCATGGTGACTGGAATCCAAAGATCTCCCTGTAGTCATCAAGCATCTGATGTATTAGTTCTTACCCATGCTATGGTGCCCATGGTGGATGGAATCCAAAGATCTCACTGTACTCATCAAGCATCTGATGGATTAGTTCTTACCCATGCTATGGTGGCCATGGTGGCTGGAAGCCAATGATCTCCCTGTAGTCATCAAGCATCTGATGGGTTCGTTCTTACCCATGCTATGGTGCCCATGGTGGCTGGAATCCAAAGATCTACCTGTACTCATCAAGCATCTGATGGATTAGTTCTTACCCATGCTATGGTGACCATGGTGGCTGGAAGCCAAAGATCTCACTGTACTCATCAAGCATCTGATGGATTAGTTCTTACCCATGCTATGGTGGCCATGGTGGCTGGAAGCCAATGATCTCCCTGTAGTCATCAAGCATCTGATGGGTTCGTTCTTACCCATGCTATGGTGCCCATGGTGGCTGGAATCCAAAGATCTACCTGTACTCATCAAGCATCTGATGGATTAGTTCTTACCCATGCTATGGTGGCCATGGTGGCTGGAAGCCAATGATCTCCCTGTAGTCATCAAGCATCTGATGGATTAGTTCTTACCCATGCTATGGTGGCCATGGTGGCTGGAAGCCAATGATCTCCCTGTAGTCATCAAGCATCTGATGGGTTTGTTCTTACCCATGCTATGGTGCCCATGGTGGCTGGAATCCAAAGATCTCCCTGTACTCATCAAGCATCTGATGGATTAGTTCTTACCCATGCTATGGTGGCCATGGTGGCTGGAAGCCAATGATCTCCCTGTAGTCATCAAGCATCTGATGGATTAGTTCTTACCCATGCTATGGTGGCCATGGTGGCTGGAATCCAAAGATCTCCCTGTAGTCATCAAGCATCTGATGTATTAGTTCTTACCCATGCTGTTGTGGCCATGGTGGCTACTTGGTTATTGGTCAGGGTGAATTCTGGGATTGTTCTAATTGTAAAATTTGGAGACAGTATTGTTTCTGTCTCAACTATTTGGATCAAGTTTTGGATAATATTCTCATACTTTTTTTATTGATTCACACCAATACTTTTTAAAGGTTTATAACTAGAAATGGTTTGAGTCTTTTATGTATCCTAACTACCACACAGTTCACTCAATCCCAATGCCCTGCTTTTTGTCCGGTCTAGCTCTTCATTCGAGACGAAGGCGAAGTCAGAGTATATACTCATTCAATGAATGGCCATTTATGAGGCTGGCAGCATACTTGCTAGTAAGAGAGAAGTGTGTTTTCGCGCTGCCTTTAGTATTAACATATGTCATGCTTCGGAAAGAATCCGCCCATATCTGACCATTTAAATCCCTTACGTGTTCAAATAGTGTACATTTCTTGACTTCCAGTGAACAGACATGTTATCATTGGTGCAATACATGTCAGGACAATGTGCATTAAAGTCACCAACAACCATTGCATAGAACAAATGACCAGAGTCCTCAAAATCTTCCAGTATTAAGTTTAAACTCTCTCTTATATTTGCTGCCCTGACCCCTTTGGTGGATTATACAAATTGATAATCAGAATTGAACTACAAGACCCCTTAATCTCAACACCTAGGATTTCATTATTCTTAATCAGAAGCCTATTTATAGTGAGGATTAGCAAATTCTTAATCATGATTAGTAATCCTCCCGGTGGTCTACCACTAGGCTTCTGACGAGCTGGATTCAACAGGGAGACAAAACCATCCACACTCAATTTCTGCCTCAGCCACAACTCCAGACAGCAAATAATATCGAAACCTTGGTAGGTTTGTGCCAGTTCTTCATAACACAGAATGCTATTAAAACTCCTTGAGTTCCATGATGAAATTGAGAGGTAGTCAGTGGGCTGGACACGTGTACTCCCCCTTTCAAAACTACTATGGTCAGGATGCAGGGAGCACTGGGAGCATAGCCGGAAGCCAAGACCAATCCATCACAGCAGCCTCCCTACCTTCTGGTCTCGTTACCTCATCCCATGCACCTTCTTCCTTGGGGATTGAGTTTTTAAACCCATCTCTAATGCCTCACCTCCTGATCTATGTAAGGTGTATGCAAGGGCCTAAATGAACTGTCCTTCGGGCTTACCGTTACTCCTGTGGGGAGTACACAGTAATGCTGGAATGGAACTGGTAGAACATTAATACCGGGGTGTTGCTAGTTCTGGAAAAGATCTGGGGCTACGCTAATGTCAGGACTGTCGAGACTCAGGACTAGCTATCCTTTTGGCTGTAGCCACTGAGCTTTTATCCAGGACTATAACCAAAAATCCCAGGGCTATAGCCCCTTTAGCTTCCCCCCCACCCTCGAGCAACGCCTCTGATCAATACCCAGGATCAAAAAAGAGTCAAATTCTCAGCAAATTAATTAGGTAATTACTCTGTTACTAAAGTGCACTACTGCCTAGCCTGAACCATTGCCCGCAAACAGTTGCACGCAGTCAATGGCAGATGAATTTACCACTCTTAGTATTGGGATCTTATTAAATAGGGCAACAATGCTATGTTTAGCCAGACAATTGTCATCCACAATGTGCTTGAATTGTAGACAGTCTGGGCTGGTTCTAACCGTCAATAGGACATTGGGCCTCATTATAAGTTTGCCGGTCCGGAAACAAGGGTGCTGGTAAGCTCACTGGCACCCTTGTTTCTGGACCGGCAAACTACAAGTCTCCCTACCAGAGCTGCTGTGGCCGACAGGTCTGACCCTGCTGGGTGCAGCGGCCAGGGTAGGCAGACATGTCACAGGACCACTGGTACCGTTATTAATGGAGTCCCGGTGTCCCCACTCCCATAGAGTCCCATAGGACTCTATGGGAATGGGGATTAACAAAATTACTGGCGTCTGACTTCCCGGCCGCCGGACTTGTGATAGCCCGGTGGCATCGGGAAGTGAGGCACCAGAAATTTTGTACGGGTCTGGCGGCAACCTGTAATGAGGCCCATTGCCTTTAGGTGACAGGGGATTCATGACGATAGATTGCAACAGCACCTCCTCTGGAGTGACACATTAGTGGAACATTAGCGGCTCCAAAAGAATGGATTTTACTTTCTCCTGCTTCATAAAAGATCTAATATCTGTTTGGGTGTCTTTATTCCCATGACCCTCACACATGGGTCCTTGTTTATTAATTTGCTCATGATAATTCCAACTACCCTTGGACCTGCTGCGAGGCTCCAGGTCTTGGGTACCTGTTGGGTGGTCCTCAATGCAGAACAGTTGGCTAACTATCACTGTGGGGGTCCAATCTCCTCTAAGGGAACCTCTAGCTGACCCATTATCTGCACCAAGAATAACAGCCTCCTCCACAAATGATGTACCATTAGACAGAAACCTCACCTTTCTTCTCCCTTTATTTCATTGTGCGTGTATCCTTTGGATTACTCTTTTCTTTTTCTTATTCCACTGCTGGGATTCCAAATGCTGGGATCCAAAAGGATAGACACGCTGGGAGAAGCCTGAAAAATGGTAGAGTTATAGGCTAAGTATTGTCTTCCAGTGATGAGCTAATAAGGTCAGTCAGTGTTGGAGTTGTCCTCAAGTGGCCACTAAGAGGGGCAACCCACAACCAATGGCTCTGGAACGGCCCAGCCTTACAACCCTCTATTGCCAGGGGTAGTTGATATGTCTATATGGTCCCCGGCTGGCCCTATAGCAATGCTTGAGAGACTTTTGTCTACTCTCCCACATAACTCCAATATTTTATCCAGCCCCACCACATGAACTTCCAATTCTCTTCTAGTATTCTCAAGTAAAGCTACTAACGAGCAGAGCACCATGTGCACTGCTCCAAGTGTAGAAGGTGCAGGAGTGCTCAGTGTGATGAATCAGAGATGATTCCTCCAGAAAACCTGGCCTGGGACCATTCCCATGTGGCAAAGGAAAGGCAGACACTTCCTGACCCTGGGGGTGGTGTTCTGCGGGAGGATCACATGGAGGGATCAGGCCAGGAGGAATGGGAAAACCTCTTTAATAACTTTCCCTGAGACCCTACAATCTAAATGGCCTATTGTAAAGTTGAAACTGTAGAAGAAAAAGGTAATTTGAACATTGGGGACTTTAAGTCCCACAATTCCCAACATACTGGGACGAAGAAGAGGGATGCAGAGGTACTGGACTGCAAGTTGCAGTCTATTAGTGTTAATGACCCACACCTGAGTGGGACTAGGAAGTATAAAAGATCCCCTGAGGTGCAGGCCAGAGGGAGAAGTAGTGGGAGGTGGAGTGATTGCAGTAACTCCACGTTGCAGTTGCAGCTGAAGGGGTAGGTAAGCAGAGCCACTGGAGCCACCGTTATTTGCAGAGGTTGTGCAGTGGGAAGCACTGTATGGGAAAGTTTTCCCCCTGACGGCTGTGAATGCAGAGGTTGCACAGCGGGAAGCGTTAATTTAAAAAGCTTCCCCTATTGTAAGTTGGACTCCGGTGGCAGGTAAGCACCAGAGTGTCCCTGGAACGGGGAATGCTCCTTTCCCGACTGGTGTGGGCAGCAGGAAGCAAAGAGAATCAGTTTGCCGTGGCGAGTGAAGCAGAGGAAGCAGAAGACCTAGAGGCAGCAGAGCAAGCGGATGTGCATGTGGAATCCGGTTAGTTCACTGGCATGGTGTGACCCCGGCTGTATCTAATTGTTTTGAATAACAAATTGATGGAACGAAATTGAAGTGGCACAATAAAAATAATGTTGAATACCAAGCTGAGACAAATAAACTAATGTTGCAGAATAAGAACTTTGGAAACAGACAAGAAAGGTGTCATTATACTTATGAAGGTCAAAGGAATTGCAAGAAAACTACAGAGGGCAATATTATAAAAAGCTAATGAGAACTCATATTGCCAAATCCCAGCGAAGGCAATATCCAAGCAAGCTAATAAGAACCAACATTGCCAAAGCCAAGAGAGGGAAATTGAGAAGCAAATGGATTGTAACCTCTATTGCCAAAGTGAGAAAGAGGCAGTTGTTGGAAATGCCCCAAACAAGCATTGTCTAAGCCAAAGAAGAGCAACTATGGGTAAAAGCCACTATCAACATTTGGTTAGTATAAAAGTGGGAAAACAAGAGTAGCAGAAGAGCTGCCCTCCTTATAGAAAGTATTCAGGAGGGGAGAAGCATAACCTGCATTGCATGTGGCAATCACAAGTGTGGAACAAACAGCACCAATGTGTTCCATGTCCTTTCAAAAGAAGTATTAATTGCTGATGTTGTTGAAAGTCAAAATACTTTACTAAGTTGTTTGAAGTAAACTTTACCACATAAGTACCTGTAGTAGTGTTTGGAGTTTCTTTAGTCCTGCCAGGGGAGTATACCAGGGCAGGGATCTTGTAGTGGTAGACCTGGCAGGTGAGTGGACTAGTACTGTGGTGTGATTAAAAGTTTTGAAGAAGAAGTGGCAAGACCCCTAAAGTATTTTGTGAACAGTTGTGAAAGCATTCTGACAAATGATTACTATTGCTAATGATGAACTGTGGAAGTATTTTTGTTTCCTAAGAAGAGGTTGTGTTGAACTCTTTGCGATAAGTGTAGAGACAAAGAGTTGCCATTTCTTTTGAACTGTTAGAAAGTCCAAGTAAAAGACTTTTGAAGCACGAAGAACCTTATCACCAGAACCTTTTTGTAGAATGGAACTTTCCTAATTTGGTACTGTTGATACAAATTCCTGCTTTGAATCTGGGGAAGGGGATCTCACCCAGTTTACAAGAAGAAACAGTTATAAGGTTTATGTTGGGGACACAACTGTTATTTCTGTTATATTTGAATTGCCATATGCTTCTTGTATGTATAAGTGTGAGGGACTGATTCCTTTTGTTAGAGTGTTTTCTTTAGTTTATTTTTATAGGCAGGGACATCCTCTTCAGGGTAGGGGATAGCAAGGTGTTTATCAAACCTTTTTGAGTTAATAAAAAGGCATCTTATGAAAAAACCTATGCAAAGTTGTTTCTGACCCTCACATAAGGCAGAAACCAACGAATTGGGAAGGGGTTGAGTCTTGCCCCTGGAACTCTGAATAAGGAAGGGATCATTTTATATCCAGTCTTTCATGGTGTATGAGAAGATCCCCACCAGCTCTTTCTGAATCTAGGTTACATATTTAAGCAAGATCTTAAATATGATTCATCTGTGTACCAAACCCCTCCTTTAATAGGGGTTACCATAAGCATAGCTGTCCTAATCTCTGGGTTCATATGCACCCGCATTCTTCCTGGGATATCTTTTTTGCCACCCATTTGATGCCTATAAAAAGCATTTGGGAAAGTGTCCGCTCTCAGGGATCACTAGGGGATCACACCTTCCTGACTGGATCATTACTGGACTATTCAATCTAACATGGCAGGCCGAGGGAGTACACACATTTGTTGGTGGTCAGCAGCAGATGAATTGCTTTTGTATTTAATAGTTTTTTTGTACCAATTGGTTCCTACAAACCTTTGATGCATGCTCAAAAGAAAATACGTCATTCATGCAATTAGGAATCCAAAATAGCATTTAAAGGTGGCTAAAATATACACAAGAATCGAGTCACATCAAACCAGATCACAACAGACCTACTGTGGAGAATCTGTTCCATCACGTTTACCCCTAAAAGATCAGATTATCCAGTGGATACAGGACAACAATGCTTGATGCTTCTAGTACAGTGCACCAGCTCCTCAGTGCATCTATCATCCCCGCCAATGTACAAACGGGACTCACTGCTCTCAGGGGCTCACTCGTTTTCTGTGCATTGCCAAGGCCACAGGGCATTGCCAACGCCGGGAGAACTGCCTCCAAGACTGGTGCAGCCACTGATGCCTGCTGAAATGGCTACCTCCATTGGGCATCATACTCTGCTGCTTTAGTCTGTGATAATGAACAGCCAGAGCTGATCTACCATGCAACCATTTTGCCCACTGCCGGCCATGATCCCAATAATAATAATAATGATAGTAATAATGATTTGGTAATTCATATAGTGTTTGATTCTGGATTCTCCAGTTTCTATGTGCTTGAATAATTAGAGTTACCATTATGACGCACTTGTTTTTTATTTATTAATTTTTTTGTTTTTTTTGTGGTAGTTAATGTATCAAACTTATGTTGCACTCACACTGCTCAAAAGCTGATCTTGTTGCACTTGAGCTATCTGGGTTAAGTAACATTGCCTAATTTTGAAGGCTGAACACAAAAAATACTGATGTATTTTCGCTGAATTTGGGCAGCCTTTAAAATACAGAAGTATCATACTTTTGCAGGTGTTTCAACGCCCCCCTCCATCCCCAATACCTGTGTAGTTGATCTCACCCCACCTTCTCCCGCCCTGGTGGGGTTTCTTAGGATTCAGGGGGGTTCCCGCGCAGAGCCCGTCTTCCCTCCACCACCGTCTACCTTCCTCACCCAAAGCTTTCTCCCTCAACCCCTACCAGATGCACAATCACCCAGACAAACAAACATGCAAATACACTCACATTTGCTCTCCTCTACCTCCCCCTTCCCGCCACAATATTTCTCCTACCCCCACACACACACAGAGACACACATACACACACTTATCTGAGCCATCCCTGACTTCCGCCTTATGTCCTGGCCGCACCTATCATCCCCTGCTTGCACTCGTGTGAGTCCAGGGGCATGACTCTTGATTTAGAAACACTGTTTGGAGCAGTCTTGGGGAAAGTTGTCTAAATCGATTTATTATTTCTTTTTTTAGGAAAACTACATTTTCACTGAGGACCACTATCTGCCCAGTTTAATAGGTGCTGGCATTTTAAGACGCCAAATGGACTTTGCATCTTAAAATTGCCAGACTAAGAGATCCAGTTCTTCACTGTTGGTGCAGTAAAAACCCTTGTCCATTGCACAGGAGCATCCATTGCATATGTCTTTCTTTCTAAACGGTATTTACCAGGGTCTAGGTTTGTGCTGGTGAAAAATATTCTAAGAGGCCACTGATTGGAATCCTAATCCGTAGTGTTTTAAGGCTGTCATTGCTGAAGAAAATTCAGAGCATATATATATATATATATAAATCCCTATTGAGCTTAAGGGACGTCATTTGGGGCCACCAGGGGTTGCACCTGCGACCCCTGAGGTATCCCTTGCTAACCCTGTGGTCACCCTTGCTACCCCTGCAAAGAATTTACATTTATTGAAGCTCCTATGCTGTGGCCAGCGCCATATGGCTCTTTGTTTATGGTGTGGATGGCTTTCTTTTTCAGGCCTCTTTAAAAAAAACAGGGGCTTCCACATGGGTAATTCTGAGCACTGACCATAAATAAGAAAGAATAGGAATAACAAATAATTTGTCTTTCTAGAATTCTATACAATAATTGCTAGACTCCTTCAAGGTTTATTTCAGGCACACTTCAGGGGGTGAGTCACTGATTTAGCCTGTTCATTAACTACTCAAGTTCACAATGCATACACACATTTCCAAAAGGCATTAAGGGTATATTAAGCATCCATTTCACACTATGGGCCTCATTACGAGTTTGGAGGTAGCCATGCCATCATTACTGGCATGGCTACCTCCAAACTCGTGTCTGGGTCCCGAAAAAAGTGAATTACTGGGCCATTACGACTTTTGCGGGCCCGTTAATTCCCATTTCCGGGACGCGGACCCAGTACGTTTAAATGGCCCTGCCATGATTTGTGTCTCTCCCTGTTCCGAACAGCGCAGGGGATTACCCTAATTTCTGTGCAGTTAAAAGGGCATCCCATTTTTTAATTCGAGGTGCGCTTTTAAATGCATAGAAACACCCCCTTATTTCTGCAAAGGGGAAAAGGGCATCTGAACGTGTGCATCTAAGATGCACTCATTCAGATGCCCTTTGTTGAACTAGGCTACTCCTTCTTGTGGTGCAAGTGAGAACATGTGCTTGCGCATAAAATACATTTGGTAATCTGACCAAAAGTGTGGACATCCTGATGCCATATGTCTACTACTGTGAGGGATTTTCAAGTGATAGACCCAGTAGAAATATAATACATTTCCTGCCAGGGAATAGGGCTATCAAATAATTAGCACACAGAATGACAAGGGTGCTCATTTTCCAAGTTCCCACAGTGTAAATGCACGTGCTGCACCTATCTAAATAGCTTCATTTATGCCGCCGGGCATTATTGTGGTTTTTGAAGGTGAACGTAGGGCATGGAACAGGAGCTGCGTTTCCACCTCCCTTTCTCTCTCCACCTCCAAAGACCACTTGATTTTATGCCAACATGGTATTTTCATGCTGGTGTGAAACCAATGGATTCCAATGGAATCCTCCCGCTATTTGCAAAAACAAAAAGCAGACATATTCTATAGGAATCCATTGTAAATGCTGCCTGCCATGTGTACATGACAGGAGGAATTAAATAATTTACACTGCAAAGAAGTACAGGCAAATTACACCTGCATTTACACCAGTGTTGTGCACTTTGCAGTGCAAACGATTATAATTGTTCACAATGACGTGTAAATGTATCAGGTCCCCTGTGTGCACTTTATTCATTTTCACAAAGTGAGCTCCAAGGTGTAGTATCATTTCCAAGCTATGTTTAATATAGTGACGTGTTTTTTCCACTTCCCATTTGTTTTCATTTCAATCTGATAAATCACTCTTTGTTGAATGAGAACAACGAATTTGACTTAGCGTGCTGGAGAGTAGAAGGATCCCAATCCACTCTTTTGTGTTGGATACGCATACCTGTACGCCCTTGTACGTAAAATAACAAATTGTAACCTCTTAAAGGAAACCGTCCCTGGTGATTGCATTGCCATTAGGTGTACCTAGATTTTCAACATGTGCTTTTTGATGCAAGTTGAGTGCGACTCTCCACTGCACCTTCTGTTCCCCTTCCCATATGCTGTATAACTGTAGGCGCGTTTCACAGTTGACTGTAAAGAACATCCAGAGTGTTTCTCTCTGAACATTCCGGAGTCACCAATTATTCTGAATGCTTTTATTGTGGAGGCCTCTTCCTACATTCCGAGAAGAAACAGATCATAGGAGTTGCCTGGTTTGACAAGAGAAAAACAGGAGAACATACTGAGCATGCAGTGGACCGTCCTACAGGGGATGTCTGGAGACTACGCCACTGGTTCTTACAGCTTAGGGCAGAGAGGGCCGGGCAGCTACCCAATGTTGGGGGCTGCTCCGGATCACCGGGCAGCCCCATACTCATGTCGGGGGAACACCCGACGGACACACTCAGGTGCGGCGCTCTTGCCGCTTACACATGGGTGGGGGTTCATCCCACCCGCTCCGGTCCACCGGAGCTCCGCACACGTGGCCGGGGGCACCCGGCTCACCACGGCCCCGGCTCTGGGGGCACCCAGGCCGGGGTCGCATCCCCAACCCGCCTCACATTGCTGGGGCACCCACAGGGACGGCGTTGCCCGGCAGGGGCACCGTCCGGACGGCGTTGCCTGGCAGGGGCACCGTCCTTAAGCTGGGCCCCGTCCTTGGGCCCAGCACACACAGCGTAGCACCTGCATGGTGCTTCCCAAGAACGACGCTGGAGTCAGCCAGATGGTAGTGAGACTGACGAGCCGGAAGCGGCTTGCTTCTTTTAATATCTTGGTCACGTGGCTACAGCCACGTGACCCATTACAATATCCTGGGAGCTACCATGCTCCCAGGAGGGGTCACAATGCAACACCACTCCATTTTTTAATAAATGACAACACAAAGCATATACCACTAACTATACACTATTGCTCCTATGACCACTCTACTAAGACACCCTTTATTAACCTGGGTGAGTGGTCATACTAACACACACAACCGCCAGTTCAAACCACTGGCATCACACAAAGCAGTCTATATGTGCAGATGTACATCACAGAACAGTGTCCGCCCGCTGGGCCATTTTGCCCCAGTCCGCCTCCGCCGGCCCGGAGTGTTCATTGAGGACATTGGTGACGGCGTCCATCCTCCGCACTCTCGTGCCTGGAAACTGTCTGTGTCCTCACTCACGCCCACCAGAGTCACAAGGGGCCAGCAAAGCCGCACATGGGGAGGCCCAGGGGCCACATCGGCCGAGTCCACAGTCTGAGGGGGGGGGCACCCATGATGGAGTCCTGGCACCCTGACGTTCGGCCACCTCTGATAATTCCTCTCCCTCACAGGCAGACGGCATGAACAAAGCCACTTGCAAGGTGCCTCTGCTGTAGGGCCCCGATGGACACCGGAACTCTAGCAAACGCTGAAGCCCACCTGTTGCACCCCTGCATGGCTTGGGGACATGAAGCTCCCTCCATATCTGCCCTGCTGCCCATGGATAGTTTCACCCTGGCAGGCCCAGGTGTTCTCCGGCCTCGCCCCTCCTCATCACACTTCGGGCACCATGCGACTTGCATGGGTCACCGCCGGGCCCAGGCGTTGGGATGCCACACCCCCTTCCCTTTGTCTGGTGGCTGCCGGGTTTCCTTTGGCGGTCCTCTCGCCGCTCTTCAGTCTCTTAACTTGCGGGCGGGGAAGGGGCAGCGCCTCCCCATTGCAGGCCCCTTTGTATTCGGGCCTGCATCTTCGTTACTCTCTATTTTTTTTTTTTTTCTCGCGGCAGGCCCATGTTTTTGGGGGGCACTGCCGCGGACTTTTCATCTAGATCGCGGGTTTGGGCCCGCCTTCTGTTCATTGCGGCCGAGGCCGCGGGGCAGCCCCCCCCTTTCAGATGGGAGAGGGTGTACCTCATGCGGCCAACGCCGCCCACACAGTGCGGCCGACGTCGCTCACCCTCACGGTGGCCGATGCTGCGAGCACTTTCGCTCCCCACGGGGAGCTGGGGGGGACGGTATCCGGGGGGGGATGGCATCCTTGTCCTTGCGGGCCCAGTTGGTGTTGGGCCCGCCACATTTCTTTTCCTGCGTTGCCCATCGGCGCAGCCAGTAGGTGGGGGAGGGGCAGCTCGGCTCCTCATTGCGGTCGATGCCGCGGATATTCCACTCCCCGCGGGAAAGGGGGGACTGCGTCTGCCCTCCTGATGGTGGTGCGGGCCGATTGCCTTCCTCCCTCGGCCGACGCCACCCATCTCACTCTCTCCCCCTTGACGCGGCAGAGTCCGCATCCAAGGCGGGGGAGGGGCGCAGTCACCCACGAGGCCGTTGCCGCGGACCTCCTCCATCTCCCTCAGGGGACGGGCAGGCAGCTCGCCCCCCCATGTGCTCTTCACAGGCCCAGTTGGAGGTGGGCCTGCCGCTGCACTTCTCCTCGGTAGGCCCAGATGTAGATGGGCCCGCCACACCATGACACCCTCCGGGCACACGGGGCCCGTTCCTTCGTCGCCATTGTTGGGGGCTGCTCCGGATCACCGGGTAGCCCCATACTCATGTTGGGGGAACACCCGACGGACACACTCGGGTGCGGTGCTCTTGCCGCTTACACATGGGTGGGGGTTCATCCCACGCGCTCCGGTCCACCGGAGCTCCGCACACGTGGCCGGGGGCACCGGCTCACCGCGGCCCAGGCTCTGGGGGCACCCAGGCCGGGGTCGCATCCCCAACCCGCCTCACATGGCTGGGGGACCCACAGGGACGGCGTTGCCCGGCAGGGGCACCGTCCTTAAGCTGGGCCCCGTCCTTGGGCCCAGCACACATAGCGTAGCACCTACATTGTGCTTCCCAAGAACGACGCTGGAGTCAGCCAGATGGTGGTGAGACTGACGAGCCGGAAGCGGCTCGCTTCTTTTAATATCTTGGTTACGTGGCTACTGCCACGTGACCCATTACAATATCCTGGGAGCTACCATGCTCCCAGGAGGGGTCACAATGCAACACCCAGGGTGCCTTGCTATTAGACCCCTGCCGTGCCAGCTCAGGGGAGTCTTTCAAGGTCTCCCCTGAGCTGGCGTGGTGGGAGAAGATGTGGCAGGTGCCCTATTGAAATTAAAAGTGCTCCGCTCTCAGGAGCAAAGCGGATTTGTTAACCGTAGGGCGCCTGTCGTGCATCTTGAAAAATGTGCACCCACATGCTGCATGTCTAGGGGCGCACTGGGGGGGTGGTGGCAAACTTTGGATTTGCTGCCCAGGGCGCTGCAGCTTCTAAGGCCGGCCCTGTATGGGAGGATACACTGTATTTTTACATTGCTGCACGGTGCATGCACAAAGATGATGTCAAAAGGGGTATGCAGGGTCCTGTTTACTCCTTGGAAATGTGAGATGAATGCATGTGATGCCACCTCATAATGTACATGCATGGGCATTGACAAAGTACTCATCCTTTGGGAGCAGGAAGAAGGGGGTGGCCAGTAGCTGAAAGCAGGGGCACTTTTCGAATATATTTGCAGTCCCAAAGGAATGGATTTATCTTGTGGTGGGTTACTATGTGTTAAAGTAGGGAAGTAGTATCCAGTACTCCAAGAGAGAGGGACACGTAAGAGGCAAGCTAGTGGAGTGCCCGGACGAGGCTTTCTGCAAGGCCGGAGGGCAGGATTTCATGACGTATAGTATATAAAGCTTTCAGAGGTAATGAGTATTGCAATACTCGAATCTAATCATATGGCTTAATTCAGTTACTAATATTAGACGGTTTGAGAAATGTTGTGCACATGAAAAATCCATCTTCTAAGAAAGAATACATTGCTTAGGTGGCTAATCGTTGCTAACTCATACTATTTACCATCACAATAAAACAACCTCTAGACACAATAAGTCTGTCAACAAGAAAGGATATGTGGAAGTGGCCTGCTGAGTAAGTCAAAGAAATATCTAACAAATGTCACCTCTGGGAGGGGACTTTGGGTGCGCCATGAAGTGAGTGCACATACACTGCGGCCATTGCTGATTCCTTTGGTGAGGAAGTCGGGAACAGGGCATTACAGTGTAGAGTATCACTAGGCCCGTTTCTGCTGTAACAATCGTGAATCTCTCTATTTGGAGACGGTCGCACAGCTACCGATACTGCTCAGTCCATGTTTTAGAGAGACTTTGCATGGCAGTAGCAGAGGCAAATTCAAATATACATTCAATTTCCAGGACGATAGTTCAAGGGCAACACAACCAGTTTGTGAACGAGATGATCCCGTGCAACAAGGGTTTGAGCCACAGTCTTAGGGAGGAGTCGACATTAATGGTAACATACATTGCCAATAACCAAGACTGGATACGCAAAAAATCAAGGAGCTATCCCTGGGCCATTACATTTCTTACCAAGAGACCAGGTGCTACATGCATCATCTTAAAGAAATGAAAAGTTAATGCTACACTATGGTGTTGTAGGCCTCACAGATGTGGAATTCTATATATCTGGGAATTTCTAGGCATGGAAACAATAGTCAGTAGGGTACTCTGATTTGGATTCGACCTAGAAAAAACATGAAAATTACCTCATTACAAGTTGGGCGCTAATACAGCAGTAACTCCGCCGGGTGGAATTAACGTTACTGCCGTGGTGTCTGGTTAAATTACCACGGCATTACAAGTAGTCGGGAAAATGTACACACAATTGGCAGTAAACATTAATTGCGTCCAGCAGAATTACTGCCATAAATGAGTTTCGGATGGAATTTGTCCACCCTGCATCGGCAGAATTACCACTGCCGAACTCAGTGCTATTTCCGCCACCTGAATTACCACCGGCGGAAATAGCATCATCGCCGGAACAGAAAGCCTGCCAGCGGCCATCTTTCACAATCCAATCCACCCTGAATCTCCCATTTGCTGGTGCCATCCAAAGACAACAGTTGTGAAGAACGGGTCCCAGGAAAAGGGGAAAGGCAAGGGGCCTGACATGGGGCAGTGAAAGCACACATTTAGTGAGGGGGAACTGCAGGTGCTGGTGAATGAGGTTGTCGCTCATGTGGATGAGCTGTGTGGAAGCAGACAGCAGATGACCTATGGCCAAAGGAAGGCTGCCATCAGGGCCAGCATAGTGGACAAGGTCGTGACAGTGGGTATGGTCTCACGGGACAGCAAAAACTGCCACACAAGGTAGAACGACCTGAAGGGCAGGGTCTGCAGCCACTTCACCAAGCACAGACATGAGACATCCACGACAGGAGGTGGCACCGTGGAAACTCGCTCTGTCTACGTAGGAGGAAAAGGCCAGCTCAATCCTCCACATGGAAGGGATAGAGGGAATCGGCAGTGCTGAAATGTTTGCAAGCAGCCAAGGAGATCCTGGTGAGTCTTGAGTTCCCACTCCCATGTGAATGCACTGGCCAAAAGCATGTGTTCCCCAACATAGAGGAACTGAATGGTCAGGGAATGGGCAACCACATGACAATCTGTACAAAGTCACAGAGTTCATGCATGTGCAAGGGAAGGGGAACACTCTTGTAATATTCATGCACCTTGGGGAAAATGTGATATGAAGCCATGGAACCATTGAAGCACCCATCTGTGCTGTGAAAGTCCAGGTTGCAAAGTGAACCCCCTGCAGCACCACAGCAACAAGCCATATTAGCAGGCCAACAGGCAATGTGCCCATGCATGTGCTCTGTAAACCCTCAGCAGATACTGCCTTGCATTTGCTGTACTGTATTGCACTTAGAAGGGATTGGGTAGGTTGACACACACATTACAGATGAAGAATTATGAAAGCTAACAATGGTACTGCTCTTAAGGAACTGTGAAGGTCAGCACATGCACTGCATTTAGAATTAATTATGTACACCTAGCACACCTATTGCTCTTGAAGAACTTTGAAGGCTGGCACTTCTATTGCACTTAGAAGAACTGTATTAGTCAGACGGATCAGAGAGTGGGCAGTGTGGCATTAGATGGATCTGGGAGGGAAACTTGTGTTGCGCCTTACATTGTCTGCTCGCCCTTTACGCTCAAAGATATATGTTGGTAACCCTCCGTTGCACTTATAGATCCTTAAATTAACCATTGTAATGCACAGTGGTTATATGCTGGTACCCTTGATATTGCATTAAGTAGATTCCTGTTGGTAGTGTTTATAGAATTTGGAAGATTTGGAGGAAGACTATAAAGGTAACCTGTCTATTCTGTTTAGAGAATTCTTTTATCCTAGATCCGATGGTAGCCTGTCTGTCTTGCTTAGAATATGTTCTAGGACAGTCAGTCTATTGTGCTTAGTAGACTTGAGAGTATCCTGTCCATAGTGCCTAGAAGAGTCTACAAGGGTAGCTGGTTTCTTTACCCCCCACAGACGATTAGATATCACAGAGACATCAAAGATAAGCTCCATTTGAGCTTAAGGTATGTTTATGTTTACAAATCTTTATGTATGTATGCTCCACTTAGGTGGACATCTGCCACAGGGATGGCTTTCAATCCATACCTTTTAGAATCCAGCTACGACTATGATACATTCGGCCTAGCTGGACACATAATGGCTTCACCCTTAAACCAGACTTGCCTCAACTCCTGTGCCATTACGATAGAGCTACAACCTACTACAATTTATGGTCTAGCTGGTCACATATCGTGTACTAGCACTCTGTCATGACCTCACTCAGCACCCATCCACATGCCGGACCTCTTGGCTTGCTTACTGGAGTCTAGCCAGTTCACCTAATTCCTAATCTTGGCCAAATGCACACACGCATTTAAAACCTTTTCTGAGAATGTTCCCATGCCTGGACTTCGGTCCCAGAGGGCGTTTCTACCACAAAGTGCTTTGAGGCCATACAAATGGGAAAAGGTGCTATATAAATGACAACAACTACAACTACTACTACTACTACTACTAGTACTATTACTACTAATACTACTACTAATACTACTACTACTCATTGGCCTGCAACCAACCATGGCCATCAGGCACAATATGTGCAGGATGGCCATTGTTCATGTTGCTCGCTAGCCCACTTTCTAGTATGTATGATGACTGACAGCATGTAATTATCCACCCAACAGGTTCACAGTCGACCCAGGCTGATGAGGCAGGGCCCTCCACTGCCCAAGAGACCTGCACTGCTGGCAGCGCACCTAGCTCCATCCCTGCACAAGCCAGCCATTGGGGTAGCGGTAGAAGGAGCAGGCGGGAGGCACCAAGGCCACATAACACCAGCCCCATGCCAGCTGTGCCATGTGTGCCCAGTGGTACCTCCACCAGCACTGCAGATGGCACTGCACATGCAGCTGCATGTATAGCACCCCCAGCAGCTGCGACTTCCACACTCCAGCCAGCCTCTATGCTGATCCCCAAGGAGCAACATGGTGCCAGTGTCAGAAATGGCATAACCCCTGCACCCACCCATCTCCCCCCTGACACCATTGTCGCCAGAGGCAGACAGCCATTTCCAGCACAAAGCTGAGCCGGCGAAAGCGACCGATGTCAGTTATTCACATGAGGAGGATGACATTGGCTTCAGGTGCCACTGCTCCAGCCCTGGCTCTCTCCATAGGCCCCAGCCAGTGCTTCACTGGCTGCAATCTGTACATAAGCCCCGCCACTGCCTCACTGGCTGTATTCTGGGGGAGGCTGGATGCCATGGGGCAGCATCAGGTCACCATACAAAACCTGGTGAAGATGAAGGTGCTGCATCTGCAGGCCATTCGGGGCAGTGCACATGGATCCTCAGGTCATAGGGATCTATGTGATTATTGCGACCACTATTATTACGACGGCCGAAAATGCCGACTTTTCTGTGTGTAATTTTTTAAACCCCCCTTACAACCTCCATATTGCCATTATATCACATACCCCCCATATATATATATATATATATATATATATATATATATATATATATATATATATATATATATATATATATATATATATATAGTGTAAGGGGGGGGTCTAAAAAAGAAATCAGCATTTTCGGCCATCGTAATAGTGAGTGTGACATTTTGGGCCATTACCGGTCATAGGACTGCCAGTTCTGGTAGCTGGCAATGGTGACTACTGTCATCACATCTGTGGGCCAGAGGATGTGGGAGCATACAGAGGGAATGTCACCCTTTGTTGAATCCATGAATGCAAGCATGCTCCTCACAATGCAATACATACGGGGCCAGGAATTGGATTCTCCATCAACTCCATGGAGGGGTCATATCCTGGAACACCACAGAGGCACTAGCCCTAGCAGGCTAGCAAGGGCAAGAGGCCACAAAAGGGACATGATGTGATATGATACTATTTCACTGGTCTTCCCCCAACTGACCCTTCCCCCACTGAGCTCGCTGGATGTTTACATGACCATCAATCTGGATTTCGAGCATCCAGAGGCAGGGAAACCGCTCTTCTGAACACACGTGAAGAACTGCTTGCAAATCTTGACTCTAACTCTCCTGCTGTTCTCATCCTCCTTGACCTCTCCTCTGCCTTTGACACAGTCAACCCCTCTATTCTCACAAAGCGGCTCCATGATACCCTCGGTATCTCGGATCAGGCACTGGATTGGTTGACCTCCTTCCTTACTGAGTGCCCATCCCAGGTGCTCCTGGGCTTCTTCTCCTCCACCACCCCTCTCTCTCTACATGTGGTGTTCCCCACAATTGATTCACATATATGGTTTGCAGTGTACATGCAGTGTACATGCCATCAGTGTCTAGCAGTGTTGCATTGTGCACTGTTGCATTGGCTTTGTAGTTATGTGTGCCCTGTGCATTGTGGTTCCTGTAGTCATCTGTTTGTGCAGGATTTACTTGTTGGGGCATTATGCATTGCTATCATACTACTGTGTGGTCCTGCTGGGGGTAGTCCTGTGAGTTAGTGGGTGCCCTGTGTGGCGTGAGAGGGCAGGTCCTGTATGCATGGGGCCTTGACAGGGCATGCATTGATCAGGGGTAGTAAGTCCCCTTCCACATTGCATTGTACTTGTGCTGCCGCATTGTATTGTGTGATGGCACGTGTACTCACCCAGCACCCATGTACGTTGTCCTCTGTGGCTTTCCATGAATGCAGGAAAGGTGCTATTATGCCAGACCATGGGTGGATGAAGATAAGCAGGTGCAGCAATCTACCACCGTTCAGTTTTACTTGTGTTTTCTCTTCTTTCTCCTCGTTCACCTCTCTCTCAGATGCTGACACTTCTTCTTTTCTTGCAAGAGTGCGTTCTTCTGCTTCCCATCTGGAACCTATTACCTCCCCCCTCATTACTAAGATCTTTCCCCTTCTACATTCTTATCTGACTTCTCCTGTCAATATTTCCTTATCGTCTGCAACTTTCCCTGCAGACTTTAAAACCACTGTTAGCCGACCTCTCCTAAAAGAACTTCCTTGGACACTATCCTACCTTCAAGCTATCATTCCATGTCTCTTCTTTCTGTTATTTCTAAAATTCTAGAATGAGTAGTTTATACTCAAGTTTCTTCTTATCTTGATCGTCGCTCACTCCTTCAACTAACACAATCTGGCTTTTATAGGTTTCATTCCACGGAAACTGCACTCCTCTGTCTCCAACTCTATTCTGTCTGCACATCACTCTAAGCTATCCTTTATCCTAATTCTACTTGACCTTTCTGCTGCTTTTGTTGAGTTCAACCATCCTACTCTTCTCTCTTCCCTACATTCCCATGACTTCTCTTGTACTATTTTTTCATCTTTTATATCTTTCCTGGCTGAACGTTCCTTTTCTGTTTCTAGGGGTGGCTTAACGTCTTCTAATTTCCAGCTGACACATGGCATTCTTCATGGCTCTGCCTGGATCTTCTTTTCTTTTCCCTCTACACCTCCCCCTTATCTTCTATTGTGTCATCCTTTGGCCTTTCTGCAATTATCTATGCAGATGACTCTCAGCTCTTTGGCTTTGCCGCCTCTTTTGCCAACACCCTTCACTCGACTATCTCTAACTGTCTCCTGGCCATTCAATCTTGGATGAGCTCGCATTCCCGACAGCTGAATCCTTCTAAGACTGAAATCCTTTTCTTTCCTGCCTCCTCAATACACCATCCAGTCTCACCACCTTATATTATTTTTCCTCCTTCCTCTCTTCCTTTTTCTTCTTCTGCCCCGAATCTAGGATTCACCTACGATTCCTCTCTCTCTTTCACACTTCACATTGCTAATATTGTTCGTTCTTGTCATTTCCAACTCTTTAATATCTGTAAAGCTTGCCCTTTTCTCACTTTTCATGCCACCATACTCCTTATCACTGCTTTTGTGTTTTCCCATCTTGATTATTGCTCCTGTCTTCTTGTTGGTCTTTCTACTTCTCATCTGGCTCTGATGAATTTCTCTCGGGTCTATATTGATTCCTCCTTAGACACCCTCTGGCTTTCTTTTGAATCTCATCTTCCGTTTCTCTTTCTCTGCATTACTTTTAAATGTTTTCATGGACTTGCTCCTCCCTAACCCTGTGCTCTTGTTTCTTTGCATGTCCCTCCTTGTTCCCTTCAATCTCCATCACCTTTTTGTTAATTGTTCCTAGGCCAACCTCTGCCCAATCTCGCTTTCACTCGTTCTCGCTCTTAGCCCCCATGCTGTTCAACTCTCTTCCTCTCCCCATTAGGTCTATACCAACCTACTCTCTTTTTTGCATGCAGCTGAAAACCCATTTACTCTCCAATATGTCTCACTTTTGGTTTTTGTAACTAAATATTCATGTCTATTACTCATGTGAATTTGTACTGGCTCTTTTTGTTCAGCGCTTTGGCAAAAGTGCCTAATAAATAAATTCATACAAATGCAAGCAGTGTGTTATTGTCAGGTCATCATTGCACATACCCTGTACAATCATAGAGTGGAACTGCTCCCTGTTACGGTATGGCTCTTCGGGTGCCTGTGTGGCAACTAATGCCACATGGGTGCAGTCCAGCACAGCAATTACATTTGGCATGTATCTGTGCCAGGTTGTTGGGCAGGGAGCTGTGGCAGGATGCATGGCACAGGAATGCCTCCAGCTATTGCCAATGCACAAGTGGAAAAGTGGGCTGTGACATGCCATCCAGCATGCCCACAATGTGCTTGATGGTGCCACTGGCTAGAAATTCTAGCACTGACACAAGCTTAATCAGTAAAGGTCAGGAAGTCCTAATATTTATGCTGCCCTAGATGTTGTCATGGATTGTGGACAGTACCTCTGCTATTGTCTCCCTGTTCAGCCGGTACAGGGTAATGAGATGGGCATCAGTCAATTCCCAGGGTGAGGGCCTGACCCGGGGAATGGGTGCAAGCTTTGCATGGCGTCTACTCCTTCTCTTCTTGGTGCCCTGTGCTGCAGTTCATGCCTCTGCAGCTCAGTGTGGAGCAGGAGGTGCTGCATCTCTCAGTTTGTTAGTGCTAGAGGCAGCATAGTGTTGTAAAGTGTGTTTCGGTCAGGTGTGGGCCTTATGCACTTTGAGTGGATTGGGTGCACCCATGACTTGATTTCCCTCACCTGTATGCATTTACCTCCACATTTAAGGTGGAGGTAACTGCAATCTGTTTTTGGCGGAATTACTGCCCATTTCAGGAAGTATTTTGGTGTTATTTCAAATTGTGATATGGCAGAAATATCAATTTGCATGTTGGCAGTAGATACGCTGGCTCTAATTCCATCGGCAGAATTAGCGCTGACCCCTGATGTAGCGGTGTGGTAAAAGTGGCTGTAATTCCATTACTGTAATGTAATGTAATGAGGCCTTTTTCCTTGACATACAATGGCAGAACCCTGGCTATTGGCAACTATACGAATACCAAGAAGCTCTAGGTGGGACCATCTTGGTTACAGAGGTAATATTTGCACTTGGAACATGTAAGTGGGACCTATATTGCAGCACACACCTGTGGATAGGAAGCCCTTTGATATTGTTAACTTACTTGTAAAAGCAGGACCTAAAAGCTGTCACTCTGCCACTGCAGGAGCAGAAGTCTAAGGAAGGAAGACTGCTGACTGCCACCTCCCTCCAAGGAGAAGTGTCTTTTTGCTGCTTCACATTCACAAGTCTAGCACGTCAGCCAGATAGAGCTTGTTGTGAAAACACACTGCTTAACTGTCCGTCCTTGCTTACCTGAATCTTTCGTTCCTCCTTTTATTCAGTGCCTGTTTTCCATTGCTCATTCGCCTTAATGCCTACCATTCACTTTTTAATCGGAAACATAAACAATCTATGTGTCTAAAAGATAAGCTGCTTACAGATGTCTCTCTCAAGTCTATATTTTATGACTGTCAGCACCCCGAAGCGGTTGGACCCATGAGAACGCTCATCTCACAAATCTAATTACTCACTTTGTCACTCATATATTGCAATGTTCTAGAGTTAATGAAGCCAACTTCAGGTGACATCAACATAAAGTGCATGCACTTTATGAGAAGCTACGTGATCCGAACGCGGCTGAATGTCCCGCGGCTGGAAAGTTTGCAGGACAAAGGTGCAAACTACCAAAAGTTCACATCTTTCTCATGCGAACACACCATGGCTCAAGTCGAGGGTACATGCGGGGGGATGGAGAAATGAGAAACATTGAATGTGCTCTTTGAATTTAAGCCAAATTCAGGGATAAAACCGCAGTAGTCTGGTTTGTAGGCCGGACACTTCACCACTGCACTAGGTAACCTGATGAAGTATACCAAACAACTAAAGGTGAAATGTCCCATTTCGGTACACCAAGTCCCATGGAAAACATTTGCATTGGTTCTTGGAGTTTATATCATGCACACCTTTTAACGTTTTCAAAAACACTATTAGAAGAAAGTACCCTCTCGGTTTTGTGTATGTGTGTTGATTTTATAAAAGGCAAATGCCATTCGTCCTGTGCAATTTGGGTGGTTATGCAAAACCAATTTAATGAAATGTGCATATTTTACCTTGATATGATAATTTCTGGCTACGTCACATCCCATTCATTTGCTGATGAGTCCCCCCACTTCTATAATTAGGACTTGACCCCTGGAACACACGTACATACCCACACCCACAACAAATCCTCCACCCACACCCTCAACACCCCCCCACCAACACCCCCAACATAAACAAACCCCACTTACCTTTTTCTTCACGCTGGGTCCCTGCTGCGCCAGTTCCCTTTCACTTCCGTGATCGGGAACCAGCGTCGCTAGGTCCTATTTATTATTTGAAAAAAATGTATGGAAGGCTGCAGGGGTCCCCCCCCCAATCCCCACTCACTATACTGTAAAGTACAGCCCCCGTGCCCCTGTTTATTTTTTTTACAGAAGGCTGCAGGGGTGTCCCCCGCATTCCCTGCTCACTATACTATAATTTTCTTACAATGCTACCACCAAAGGATCGAACTTTTGGTGTTCAAACCTTTGGTGGTAGCATTTTTAGAACTTTTGGTTCATGCAAACCATTATATTTGGTAAAAAGGTACAAACCCCTTTATGATACTGCTCTAGGCAGATGAAACAGTGTTGCTTGCAAGACAGCCAGTACTCCTCAATTGCGAGCCAATGCTTTTAAGAACTTTATAGGGAAGTGTGATTAGCTATGAGTAAACATTGATCAATCATAATGAGGTCATGGTCTAGAGGAGTGGAGCGGTAAAGAGGAATCCCATTATGATTCACGGAGTACGGTTTGAAAGTGTTTGGGAATTGATTTATTTGTCTTGGTGTCAAATTTACTGTCGGCATCACTTGGCAATCTCACCTATGAATTTATTCTCTTTTCTATGATGATGTTATGATGCACCGCATGCAACCCCCACAAACCCTATTCCCTGATAGGACAGGCGAATGCTGAAAGTTGCCAAATTTACCCCTCACTTTGGGTGGTGGATTAGGGAGCCAATTCTGAAATTTTACAACACACAATTATTGCCCATGGCAAAATATGGGAGCAAGTTGTATGCGAGGATGTAAGTGCTCTTCAGCAGACCAAAAACGGATGCCTTATGAAAATCTTGTGGGTCTAAATCCTACATCTGTCTTTATCCTTCACAAAGAAACAGGAATTACAAGTGCTGGGATTACATATGGATATGAAGCCCGTGACTGGGTCAGGGGCTTGATCCCATCAGGGGGGAACAGGGTCCCCTTCCAGCCAGGGACAGAAGGATTACCAGGGTCTATACCCGAGCCAGTCCTTCACCAGAGGCAGGGGAGGTTCCCAATCTCTGCACCCCTGCATGTGCCATGTTGAATGAATATGGTACCAGTGTCACTCATGCCATACCTTGCAGTTTTGATGCTGGCTTGAGTTATTTTTGTCTCATGTGAAAAGAAGCCAGAGCTCATGAAATCTCCAAAGAACATGTGTTCAAAGAGCCGCATGCTGTCCCAAACTATGCTTATCGCAACATATAAAGAGGTTAGAGCAGAATGAATACTGCATTATCCCAAGCCTAAACCCAATTTGATGTCACACAAGAAAATGGGGGTGGGACCTAAATGGTCTCAAAAGGTTTGCAATGTGAATCCCCGCCCCCAGTGGAAAGAGCAGGCATAGATTGGCCCTTAGGGTGCAGTGACAGACCAATAGAGAGTGGGTTAGGATTGAAACTGGAAGTGAGGAGTATAAAAGGCTGGACCAAGAAAAACAGAGTGATGGGTGTTCTGGGAGGTCAGTAGGGGAGGAGGTGGGCCAGGATATGAGGTAGAAGATGGGCAAAGGAGCTACGCATTGAGAAGATTGTGTTGGAGGTTGTTTGGAGGTTGTTAAGGTGAGGTTTTGGTAGTGAGAGAGAGCGGTACCAGATAGTGAGAATGAGGCGGTGAGTGTTTGGTGGGTTGAATGAGAGAGACATGTATAGAGTAAAAGGCGTGAGCGAGAGGCTAGAGGGCAGCAGAGACATGAGAGGTGAGAGGAAACATTAGAGCAGATGAGAGAAGATGTGCAGGGGAGAGAGAAGAATGTAAAGTAGGCGGGAGAAGGAAGAAAAGAGCATGAATATTGGGTTGACAGACAAGGGGAGTTGGAGCAGAAAGGAAAAGGAGAAATAGAGAGAGGGTGGTAGGAAGAAGGGCAGGTGTAGAGTGAAAAACAGGAACATTGTGTAAAGAAACGGCGGAGCACATATGAAGAGAGAGAAAGGAGCAGGGTACTTATTACGGCACACGAGTGAGAAAAAAGCATCTCACCATCTGGCCTAGGGCATGTTAAGATGTTGAAGCCCTTAACAGGACCCCAGAGAGAGCCAGCCAGATAATGATTCGACCTTTAGGCCCTCACATCAGCTAGTTCTTAGATAGTAGTGTTTATCGATAACTAGTTACCCCTCTGGGGTTCAGAGACGCCTAAGCAAGGGATTTGGGAGCCCACGGAAAGACATGGGAGGGATGCCCACTAGTTTGCCCCAAAAGCAATTTAATTTGTTACAAACCAGAACACCTTATTTCTTTTTTTTGTTTAAACTCTTGAACCACTCTCTGGAGTCTGGGAATTGTAAAGGCTGTCTGTGACAAGCCTCTCATGTTCTGCATATCACCCGGTGAAACAAAGAGGCAACTTTGGCTACAGTAGGTCGACTATTAATGCGACCACAAAGGTCCTGCTGCATTGAGAATCCAGTTATTTGCATGAATCGAGACTAAATTGATGGGATCCAAGTTTAATAAAAAAGGACATCTGAAGGCTTGAGGCTTGACTGGGAGGGAATTATAAGCATTATAAGCTTTATCAAATTCAGGTGTTATTCTAAGTTTACAGACAAAGACAGATATGATATGTGCGCATTAGCTTTACAAGGTGAAAACTTGTTCATTCCTAGATACTACTCACCAGCCTCTGTTAGGATTTTTCCTAAACTCCCACTTTGGAGGTAAGACTTTAGTAAGATATCCCAATGGTTTGTAGAGCCGCAACTCTTAGTATCACTCTGTACTACAGAGAGGCCTTGGTAGAGTGGCCGAGCAGGCAGGCTTATCTTAAGAGGAAGATGTGAGCTGTAGATGAGTACACTGAACCCAGTTAGTAATACACATCAAAGAAACACTTACACATACATTTATATTAAAATATATATTTATTATATTTACACAAGAGTCATTGTTAAATACTTAGCACAGTAAACCGACACACATAGTTATACTTTTCATTACTTTCAAGAGGCCACTTCTTAGTTGGTAGTTGCTGAATGCATACAATTGTTACAGGAGTTCGACAGGTCTACAGTACTATCGGTAATAAACCGCACCCACAAAGTAATACAGTAATTGCATTTAGTCACCATACACATATAAAATAGTGATTTTTGGGAATGAAAAGAGTTGGTTAATGTTGTCCTAGTAGAGCGTCAGGATCTAGAGGTGGTTATCCTGCATTGCAAGTTTTTTAAAGTCCAAAATGCAACCCTAGCTAAAATGCAGTTCGGGAAGGCTTAACGTCTTGAAAAGCAGCAGAAGCTAAAAGTTCCTGTGGCTACTTTCTAGTCTCTAGGAAAGAAGATACAAGAAGACTTCATGAATGTTGGACAGCCTCTTAAAGGACTTGATAAAGGGACAAAAGCAGCGGCTTGAGCCAGAGGTAAGAGGGGGTTGCCCTGGACACCTCTACATGCACTCCAATGCTCTGGAACAACTTTCTGGAATAAGGTAAGCAATACCTTTTCACCATAGTACCTTAGGTTTGAAGAAAACGTTTGTGGTGGATGCTCCGCAATGTTGCATGTCTGGACCCGACCTCTGGATTTCTTGGTCTAATGAACAAAAGGCAGGACAATGGATGGGATCTCTCAGCATCAGTATTGAGGTGGGACCGCTGGCATGGCCTCCATCAACTTCTTTTGTCACTCTGCAGTTATGGAGCCTTTTCTTTACAACCAACAAAGGACATGGTTCGTCCGGTCAATCTTCTTTGGTTCCTACAGTCCCGCACTCTGAGGAGGGGGTCTGGATGATTTAGATTGGGTCTCTGGCATATCCTTGAGGTCTAAGCAAAGACTTGGACGAATTCAGACTTTCCACGATGATGTACTTGAAATGGGCAGCAGGTCTCCTCGTATTGGAGTTCCACAGCTCTGGAAACTAACGGGACCTCTGGAGATGGCTCAAAACAAAGTTTGTCTTGGGACTGGTTGTTCCCACCAGTCAAAGGCAAGGAATTATCCTATTCAGAGTTCCTCTTTCGCACAGAATCCGGGGTCAGGACAGCAGTGGTCAATTCACAGTGTTGCAAAGGGTCTGCAGGTGTCTCCCATCATCTTCTTCTTCGGTTACTTCAGCTTTCAGTGGCTGACTTGCTTTTTACTCGAGGATCCTCACCTTTTATACAGTTCCAGCACTCACTCCTCTGCAATCTTATTCAGCAGTTTACAGAAAGGGACGTTTGGTTGTTCAATCAGGACAGCCAGATCCCCAGTGGGATCTGGTCCCATTCAGATACTCTGGCAGACAAAGGACAGGTGGGTTAAAAACTCCTACCCACTTCCTGCCTGCCCAGACCCTCTGGAACCTAGGTGGGGACATCCAAGGGTTCCTGCCGAAGGCAAGACACACACCGGCCCTCCCCTCCCAGAATGGTAGAAGAAGGGCTGACAAAGAACAACCACACTAGTAATGGCAAAAAAGAAGGGAGGCCCCAAGTTAGTACTTGGATGCCCATATTGAGTACTACCGGGGCTATGGACATAGCCTGTGGTAGAACAATTACACAATAGTTGGTTGAGCATGTCCACGGACACCAGCCATAACAAGGAGATTGTGTTTGTGAGTAAAAAGTCACCGGAGCAGAGAGAAGGGTGATACCAGGTATCCCTTTCGCACCCAACATAAGGTGGTGTGTGCCAATCTCTCAGACTATAGAGTTTTAGGAGAGATACTAAGTATATCCTTAAGAACTGTAGTTACTCTAGGGTAATGAAAATGAATCTCAAAGGATGACCCTGAGGGTCCCCAACAACACTTCCCATAAGGAGCTGTGTGCTACAATAGTAAAATACAGATGCCTTTAAGAGTTATGGAGGAAAATAGACTCCATAGGACAGGTAAGATGCAAAGAATAGAGTTCCAAAATACAGAGCCCATAAGAATGAATGAGTGGAAAAAGGCTCCACTCAACCAGGATTTTTTTCTGAAATACAGAAGTCCAACAAAAAATACTGGGGGTCTAACTAGGAGAGGGAATAACGCATAGACATGATAAATCTCCCTAACAGCCTCCAACTAAACTAGCTGTCATGGGCCTCTACTAGGCAGCTTCGAATTGGGTGCTTTTGCTTAGTGATTGTTTTTGTGGCTGATATGCAGTAAGTGTCGAAGCCCCTTTGCACTTCTTATTTTTTTGGCAGCCTGTTAACTCTTTTTGGTTACTGTTTTATGGCGGCTGTTTTTATATGACTTATTGCTAAGTGATCTTTGTATTTGGTATTCCTTTAGAGCATTTATTTAGCCACTGCCAGGAATTTTAAATCTCTGGGGAAATATTTGTATTATGCACTTCTGTATTTAACATGAGAAGTGGGATTGAGAATGTGTGCTTTCTATTTGTGTTTTTATTAAATGGTGTTCCAATGAAGATTGCCCCTGCTTATAGCGCAGGGAGTCTTGATTTTATTAAAGACACTGAGCCGAGCATTATTCTTCAACTTCTTTAACCTACTCTTCAGCAGTTTCAACACTCTTCAAACTGAAAAAACAAACACAACTTTCCATTTCCATTTTCTTCTTTTTTTCTGGAAAAACAACATTTCCCGTTCTTCTAATCTATTTCTGTAGTCCATCCTATTTTCTGTCTGTAACCCTCTTAGCTACTTCCTGTCGCAAGCTCCATGTCTTCTTTGGTTGCTCTGAAATTAACTCCATGAATGTCTATGAAAAGTGTCACTCGCAAACCAACAGTGTCCCCAACAAACTCCATTGGGACGAATTTTGCCACTCTAAACTCCAGATGCAACTCCACTGAGATCCCTTGCTTCTCATCCGTCTGCCTGGCCGCTCAGTCGTTCTTCTGGCCGTCTCCTGGGAAATCAGAAAAACACCATTAGGGTGGGGGGTGCATTGCCCTGTACTCTATCTAATACAATGTTAGCATACCGTGCATGCGCTGGGCGGGAAATTATGCTTGCCTCTGTGTCTTTAATAGAATCAAGACTCCCTGTGTTATAAATAGGAGTAATCTTCATTCTAAGTCAAGACCGGAGGCGAGCATTATGCTTGTTCAAAGCTCTGTACTACCTCTGCCGTCATTGATGGGATTGGTTTAAAATACAAAGGGCCTCATCAAGAGTTGGGTGCTAACCCCAGCATTATTACCGCCAGGGCTATTAGCCCTACCGCCAAACACCCCAGCGCTATTAGTGCCGGATCACGGGTTTGGCAGAACGGTAAGTCCCCATTACCCATTGGGCCCATTTGGGAATTTCTCATTCCCCATTGCTCCCACCGGCAGTATTGGCGCCGACGGTGATAGTGCCGAAAATCGGGACAATCACAGCAGATTTGCCCCTGCTCAGAGCTGGGGGGAAATCCACCAAGACCGTGATTTGGCGGACCCTTAAATGCAGCGGTAATAGCATTACCGCCACATTTAAGGGTTATCGCTAAACTCGTGATGAGGTCCAAGGTCTTAAACACACTGTCAGTTGACCAGTCCGCCTCTCGCAGGATATCCTCAAGGGGAAACGCTGTGGACGCCATGGCTCCTCTCACTGAGCGTGCCCCGAATTGGGCCAGATGGATCCCAGTTTGCTGCATAATCTTGCACACCCACCTGGCGATGGAGGCCTTCGCTACTGCCTTGAATGGCTTCCGGCGTGTGATGAGCATGTGCGATACTCCCGCCAGATGGTGTTCGGCCGTCCTGCTCTCAAACTCCCTGATGCAAGCCAGGAAGCATAACTTTGGATGCCCGGGCATGTAAGGGTATGAGATGGAATTGGAATTTGTTTTGGTTCTTTTCGCTAAGGTAAAGGCTACTCGTTCTGGCCGTAGGCCTTCATATCCACTTCCAATGCTCGGACATAAGAGAACCTCCTACACGACACCAGACAAAGCAGCATTGATAATTTCCCTGACAGCTGCGCCATTGAGCGGTATCTGTTCTACGGCCACTTGGGCAGAAACCGCAACACTACCATAACGTCACATAGACACATGTATTTTGGTGTCAGGGAGCGCAAAACTGTGCACCTTTCATAAGCCTTACTACTGCATAGTGCTCACCCACTGGTGTGCCATCCATTGTTGCGTGTTCGGCAGCTCTGGCTGACCTGTAAACTTCTACTGTCCTGAAAGCATTGCCCTTATCCAGGAGGGTGGACAGGAAATTAAGGACTGATATTAGAGGGGCAGAAACTGGAGGAATACCTCTCCTTTTCAGCCTTCCAACTTGCACCACGCCGTGTCATAGCTCCGGTGTGTGGAAGGAGCCCTGGAGTCTGAGATGAGATGGGCAGAGTGGCCCAAAATGCCGGGTATCACCCATCTTCTCCTGACACCCTGGAGGCCATCAACGGCAGTGTGTCCCTCGCTCTGAGAGGATGACACTGCCCAGCTGAGTCCGCGAGTAGTCGTATGTCTGATGGGAGAATCCACAGGAAATCCGAGGAAAGTTGCATCAAAACTGGAAACCACACTTGTGATTTCCAGATGGGCGCTCCTATTACCACTGTTGCTTTCTCTCTGCGCACTCTCGCTAACACCCTGTTCAACATGACGAAGGGAGGAAACGCGTAATGCACTCCCCCGGTCCAGTCCTGATGTCATGCGTCTATCCCCTGCACACTGGGGTCTAATCTCCAGCTGAAGAACCTGGGTGTCTGCGCATTTAGCCTGCATGTCAATAGGTTTGTATGGATCAGCCCCGATAGCTGATCCAGTTGCTGAAAGATGCTTTTGTTGAGCTTCCAGTTGATGGGGTCCGCCAGGTAATGGGAGTTCCAATCTGCTACTACTTTGAGGGACCCCAGCAGATACTCGGGCGTCATCGAAATTCCAGACTGAAGGCAGTAATGGCAAGAATCCTTTGCTAGCTCTGGAAGGAGTCTGGACCTCGTCCCCCCCCCAGGTGATTTATGTACCTGACTGCCGACATATTGTCCATCCTCAGAGGATGCAGCAGTTGCTATGTCTTTTGTAAAAGCTCTGATCGCGAAAAAACCCAGCTAATAGTTTTAGACAATTTTTCTGTAGCTCCAGTTCTCTGGGTGCTCATTTGCCTCCTGTCTTTAGGATGCCGCACCGTCCATGCACCCCATCCTACTTTGCCGGTGTCCGATTATATTCTGTAGCCACCACTGCAGTTCTGTGCGTGATTCCTGACAAGAAACTGTTCAAGATGCTTTATCTTCAGCCTCTGCAGTGCTCTGTAATGCAGGGGGCCTGGAAATATCACCTGAATCGAGGATGCCAACAACCCTACTACTCTCGCTAGGGAGCAAAGAGAGAAGACCTCCTTGTCGAGGCATGCTCTGAGTTCATTTTTGATATATAATATCTTCTTTGCTAGGAGCTCCAGCTTTGCACTCCTCGTGTCTACCACCAAGCCTAGAAAGTCTATCCTTTTGGACGGGGACATGTCTGACGTCTCCTGTTTCACCAGAAAACCTAGTGATGACTGAAGCTCTTATTACCAACTTATTTGGTATATCAAGGTTTCGCTGTTGTCTGAGGATATCGTCTAGATAAATTATAAAACTAATTCCCTTTTCTCTGATGGCTGCTGCCACCGGCCTCATCAATTTAGTAAACGCCCATTGTGTGAACTCGAGACTGAAAGGCAGCATCTTGAATTGCCAGAATCGCTCATCCCAGCAGAAAACTAGAAAAGGCCGGAATTCTGGAGCTACCGGGACTATCAGATAGGCGTCTTTCAAGTCTATCCTATCTAGCCAGCTATCTTCCCTGAGAATATCCCTCAGCTTGTGAATGCCTTCCACCTTGAAGTGCCTGTATATCACCCAACCATTGAGCTCGTTCAGGTTTACCACTGGTCGCACTTTCTTGCATTTGTGCTGGACATGGTGCTGTCCTGGGTGCTGACGTCCTTGTTAACCTGGAATTCCCAGTGGTCCTCCTATAATGCGTGAGGCTCACTGTTGTGTGCCTTTCCTGTACCAGTACACACGTGTTGCTTTTGCAGACACAGTATCCCCCTCTTGATGGTCCTGCAGAGGTATGTGGGCGCACATGTTCGTTGGGGACTGTGCAGGCGGTGGGCCTTGTGATTCCCAGTTAGGGTGTGTGTGCTGCTTGTCTGGCAGGTGCAGTTCAGCACTGAGACTCTCCGGAGTGGCAGCGTGAGATTAGTGTGATGAAGATGGTTTCAGAAACGTTTATTTTCTGTGGTCCGAGTTGGATGTGTTGGAGTGAGTTGGCCTGCAGGCTCTGTGGGTGAACGTATGAGCAGGTTGCAGGGATATCAAAATGGTGCTCTAAGACCATCCGAAATGCATTCGGAATGCTTGCTGAAAAAGACTGCGGTATCGGGTTGCGTGTCTCCGTCACCCCTTCTGGTCACGTAGCAGCGGCTGCCTGGGATCTTGAACAGGCACGCGTGGTGTGGCATGCTCGTCGTCACCAGTGTTCTGTCTCAAATTGTCAGACAGAGCTGGCCTCTGGTGATGCAGGACGCCTACTGGTTGGGGCAGGCCCGCGCGCGTCTCAGCAGGGGCGCGGCGATAAACAGACACAACAAGCACTTGGGGTGCATAAACTCGGACTGGCGCTTGCTGCGCAGTTCCAGTAATTCCTTTATTCTTCCTGTGACACCCACCTCACGTGTCCTCGGTTTCCCCGATACACGTAATATCACCGGCATGAAGCGTTTAAAAAGGCCTTTGTGGTTTGTGGTTATTCCATGCAGTAGTTTTTTTAAATATTTGATGGAGAAGGGGGTGCTCCTTTTCGAAAATAGATAGCTATGTCTCGGGTAAATTACCAAAACTGGGTGTTTTCAGAAATGAAACAGCCGCCATCTTTTTTTTCTCAATGCGGGCGATAGCCACGCCAGTATTCGAGGATATCCGAAAATGAATAGGAGGGAAAAAGCAATTTTCAGATCAATATAATTGCAAATTGTCATTAGTCTAGAGGTGGGATACGTGGCTAGAGTTCACCAAGTGAAATTTGGGAGTTGGAGGGTGTCTAGTAATGAGTTTGCAACACGAAGCTTTTCTGTAACCTTGGCTATAACCTTGAACAGCCGACATCAAATCGGCAGCAAACTGCGTCACAGTAACTGCTTGTGTTGTGGGGGAAAGGAGAGAGGTTAGAGGAGGTGAGGAGGCCGTCTGGGGAGTGGGAGAGCTGGCACAGATTATGGGGGCACTTGGTGAGGGCCTGTGGGTCAAGATAACATTTTTATTTCACCTGTTTTTCCAATATTCGCAGTTATAATAAACTATAGATAACCGCGGCTATATGTAGTTCATATATAAAATCACTACAGATAGCCAAGGTTATCTGTAGTTCTGTACTCGCCACTATAGTTGGAAGAGCACCTTTTTAGCAGCTTATAACTTTGCCCCCCCCTGGATGAATCCTCACTAAACTTTGAAAAAAAAGTATATGGCCCACTCGGATTGGTTCTGTAAAGTCTGGTGAGGTTACATCCAGGGGCAAAGTTACAGGGGGTTCCCATCATGTGTGGTTTTCCTCATAGACGCAATGGAAAAAAATGTTGCTTACGCCTATAGCTCAAACTGCTGGACGAATTTTCATCAAATTTGCGCCAGGAGCAGCGGCTTGGTCCCGGAAGTGTACTTTTGTAAATTTGTTGTAAATCCATCCAGTAGTTATTTTAAAAACAGTCCTAAAGTAGGTAACAAATAATTGGTGATATCTGGGTCTGGTCCGCGGACTCACTTTCCCATTCGGTCCGCGACAGCTCTCTGGGCCTATCGGGGCCAGGCGTGATGTCCGTGGACTTCAGATGCGCCACTGATTGGATGGTGAAAAACGTGAGCTGGGTCAGATATTTTTAAACGGTCACCATGTTGGATTCTCGGACAGCCGCCATTGTCTGCGGACATCGCATTAAAAACATATTAAAAAACACAGCATTGCCCTTGTCAAACTAATGGAACAATCTCTGGGGAGATGAAGGATGATGAGGATGGGATACGGCCATTAAAAAGCCCAAAAACTGGTGGTTTTTCATCTTTGAGGTTTGCGAATAGTTCGGGCAGTCCGGTAATGTTCGTAAACATTTCAGATGTTCAGGGGCATCTATACCTATTTTTTCATTATTATATTTTTGGTGAAAAGTAATTTTTGGATTGCTTATAACTTTGGCGCCACTGAATGAAACTGCATGAAATTATGTGATATCATTACAGATCCTATAAAGATTGGCGCTGTTTTGACTAGAGAGAACAAAGGTTTGCAAAAGTATTTAGGACCCAGATTTCAATATTTCTATTTCTATTTTGGTGGGATTTTGTGAAGAGGGGGCAAAATTAGAGGGGTGTTTGAACATTTTTACATTGCTTATAAAGTTGATGCCATTTGACGAATGTGTCCAAAAGATTTTAGAAAGATTATTGACCCAATATTGAATGTTTGTGCAAAGTCTGAATGGATTTTGTCATGTGAGAGGTAAGTTATATGACTATTTTATGTATGCACATTTTAACGCGTTCCAAAATATAAAATATGGATGGATTTGCAGCAAAGTCATGCAAGGAAGATTGGCAAGGACCTGAAAGCAAAGTTTTGCAAATGTGTCTATGTTTTATTGTTTGAAAAGTGTAATAATGTAGGTACAAAAAATAGTTATATAATTTTGGTGACTGAGGTATAGCCTGTGGCCGTGGGCAGTGGCCAGATTGTATAAATTATGGACTGTGGCCATGGGCAGTTGCCAGATTGTACGAGTTATGGCCAGAAGGCCATGACTTGGACAATCTGGCTACTGGCCATGACTACGAGGGACTGGCAATGGGGTTAAAGTGGGCATGTCCACCAGGGAATGGCTGCGTGTTAAAGTTTTCAAAATTGTTATAGGTTTTGAATGGGTAATTTGTTTTTGTGCCTGTGGCTAAAATTCTCTCTGTGGCTACAGCTCGAAGTGTTACACAAGATTGCATCAACAGATCGCCCTGACTACTGCTGCATACACTCTGAGACAATGCTAATTAGCAGATAATTACAGAGGACGTCACCAAGCCACCCCTTGAAATAATTAACCACCTTTATTTGCAACCATACCGGGACAAGATATTAGGATTCCATGCCGGACTCATTTCCACAACCTCGCAGCAATGACTGGCCCACAATCTGCACGCATTGAGAAAGACCCTAGAGAGTCGAAACACGTGTCTGTTGACTTCTAACAATAAATATATCACCAACAATGGTTTTCAAGACTGCATTATTAGGATAATAGTTACTTATTGAATATCCCAGCGCTAAGTTGAACAGGGCTCATTCTCCTATTTGAAAACAAACAATTGAAGAAGGAAGGGCACCTTCACAAAAGAACCCCATCACTAGCAGCAGGGAAATGTGTCTGGGTAGATCACTGCGCTTCATCTAGTACTCTAATCTACCGCCCTGCAATTTCTTGATAATCGTATATTCTGATATGATTATTGGGGCCTCCAGCATAGCCGAAGCCCTAGATTTGAATGGGAAAAGATATTCTGCTTGTGGCTACAGCCTGAAGTGCTGTACTGAATTACCACAAACGTGCACAAGCAGCATCAGTAAGGACCTGAAAGCATGGTTTTGCAAATCTGTTTTGTGTTTTAGTTTGCTAATGTGTCCTAATGTAAGCACAAAAAATAGTGATATAATCGGCAAGGACGAATGCCTACTCTGATTTACTAATTGATGCATGCGGCATGGCCGAAACTTAAGGTTAAACTGGGGGGAAAAATTCTTCTTGTGGCTGTAGCCCGGAGTGCTTGCAACTTGCAAGAGGAGCATCAGCAAGGACCTGAAAGGATGCTTTTGCAAATCTGTTGTGTGTTTTACTTATTTTAAAGTGTCAAAACGTACATACAGAAAATAGTGATATAACTTTTCTGCTGTGGGCAGTGGGCCTGGCCCTCAGCAAGGACAAATGTCTTCTGTGATTTGCCTTTTGGGGTATGCGGCATGGCTGAAGCTCATGCCCTATAGATTGTGGAGACTGGCCATTCAAGCCATGAACACTCTCCTCGGTTACATTATGAGGGTATAGTGGACACTGAACTAGGATGCTGGGTAGGTGCAGTGGATAACAGGGGTGGTTTGGTGGGGCTTGGGTCATGGTCGAGCCTCATGCCCTAGGCAATTGAACAATGCCTTGCATCTCCAGAATACGCTGCTGATAACAATACACATAAGTATGCGTTGCAAAAAAGATGTTAATTAAAAAGGCGGTTTAAAGTTGTTTAATATATGTTAAAAGAGGGATTATTAATAACATATATTGTGATGTAACATTATGAAACATTTTCACTTATAAAAATCTATTCAATTCACAGAAAAAAACGTTGTTAAAGGGACGTTACGGTTAAGATGTACCCCACCCTTGGGACTCCTATGCCCCAGAAGTTAGCTAGTGACAGCACACATTGGCCTCCCTTGGCACTTTCCTCCTGGGCTCCCATAAGCACTTGTCCATCCGTACCGCCCCTTTTATTTATGTAGTTCTCTCACTGCACAATGCATATGTGCATTTATAGGAGCACTATGTATCATTTTTTGGTATAAGTATGGGAAATGCAGATGCAAAAGATTTGTAAAACATTGTTAAGTGGCTGTTGGTGGGTGGAAGTTTAATATGTTGATAGGCTATATGTAGAGTTTTTTTAAGTGATTGGTGGATATATGTGTGACTGGTTTAAAGTAGGCAATGAGGGAGTGTTACAAAAATATCAGTAAAAAGTGTAGAAGGGTTGTCTTGCGTGATGGTATGCATGTGCAATCTGGGTTTTCAAATAAGGCATGGGCTAGACAGGCGAATGCGGAGATTGTGGATAGTCATGAAGGGCAATGGATTATGATGTGTTTATTGTATACTAGAGAGAAGAATTTCGGACTGAAAACTGTTTCTGTGCTTTTTTCTCTTTGTCTAGTATACAATTGTCCATCATTTCCATTAGCATAGTAGAAAATGCTCTATTTTTTAACTGGAAAAGTTGTTCCTAAAGGAACCTATTTAAATATTTTTTTAAAATATTTTTTTGCAGGAGAGGCCAGAAAGTTAGGTGGGGAGGGAAATAATGGGGCACCAACCAAATAAGAAGGGGCAGGTGGACAGGAGAAGATGTAGTGCATGTGTTACATCTAAGGTAGAGAGCAGTGTTTCTCATGCTCCTTGATTACAGTTTCAAAATCACTTTGTAATGGCTCCCTCCTGTAGAGTGGTGTGTTGCAGCATATAAAGAGTACTGTTGTCTTCGAAAGATATGGATCACCAGCCTATTTTATCATTCGAAACGTAGCTGGTGGGATTTTGTGTCCCACAGAAGTAGGCTCTGTGGTTACAGTATTGGTTGAGGAAGATGAGGTAGAGGAAGACAGCCTACTACTTCCTAAGAAAGGAACAGTCATTCTGAAAGCATTGCGGTGGTTCAATTTGGTGTGGTGGCGCATGGAGGTAGTCCTGTAGGAGTACTGCCCAGGTAGTCTGCGACTGAGCACAATGTTTCACTCAGTGCCTTTCACTTTGGTAGCATTAGCCGTTGGTACATTCCCAGCAGTGGTAAAGAACTGCCACACCCATGATTCTCTCTGGGTGCTGGAGGTAGGCACTTCCTCACCTCATCTTCCTGCTCCTCTTCATTGTCTATTTGTGCATAGTGTCCTTCATGAAGCGTCTCTTAGAGGCTATCTCCAAATTTCTTGATTCATTTTTACAGGCTTTTGTACAACGTCTCAGCTCTTATATTCAAGACACATCTGATTTATTGAATAGATTATGTGATATCAATTGGGAACACCCATATATATTGGTGTACCCAGATGTTGTGTCCCTCTATAAGTGTATTGAGCATGAATATGGTCGGGAGCTTTCAAATAATTTTTGGATGCACGTTCTGTCAGATTTAGACAACAGAATGAAATGCTTTGGACTATGTTAAGGTTCTGTTTAGGGCATCATTTCTTTTATTTGTGTTAAACATTATAAGCAAACCTGTGCCACTGCTATGAACTCATGTATGGCACCCACCTATGCCAACCTATTTATGGGCTGATGGGAACAAAGAATAGCTTGGCCAGACACATTTTATGAATATTTAGAACATGCATGGTACTGATTCAGTGATTATCTTTTCCTTATTTGGGATTGGTCATATGACAAATGTTGCTTGTTTAAATGACAATGATATGAATTTACAATTGACAAATACAAGCAGAATTTCTGAACTAATCTTTTTAGATGTCAAGTTTGAGATTGTGGATAATGTGTACAGACAATGTGACTCTCTACAGAAAAACAACCAGTTCTAATTCTTTCTTCATTCCTGAAGCCATGATCCCAAATCTCTAATCAAGTCAATTCACTATGGAGAATTTCCTAGAGCAAGGCGTAATTGCTCTACAGAAACCAATTTTCTGAGAGAAAGCAAAACAATTGGAGATCGTTTTTTAGCACAAAGTTATTCCTATGATGATATCAAAAACGCATCTGAGAAAGCCAAATTTAAAAATAGGAATGATCTTCTTAAGATGGACAAAAACAAATCTGAGAAAAATGATGTGAATTTTATCACTTCTTTCAGTCATCAATCAAGAATTATTACATCAATTATTTAAAAGCACTGGCAGACAAGGGAGGTGGCATTTCTTTTATGGGACAAACAGCTTTATTTAGGGGAGACCTCTCAACAACATCAAGATCCTAATTGTTGCATGTTAGTAAATAAAGAAGTTCTACAAGAGACTAAATATGCATATGATTTGTTATTACAAGAATGGCATGAAAAAGATATCTTAGATTTAGATTAATATTTTTTTCTTTGAAATGATTACCCCTTGACACCAATATTATATCTATTGCCAAACAAAACTAAAGAAATTGAGAGACCACCGGGGAGGTTCATAGTGTTCTTCATGAAGCGTCTCTTAGAGGCCACATCCAAATTTCTTGATTCATTTTTACAGGCTTTTGTTCAAAATCTCAGCTCTTCTATTCAAGACACATCTGATTTATTGAATAAATTATGTGATATCAATTGGGAACACCCATATATATTGGTGTACTCAGACGTTGTGTCCCTCTATAAGTGTATTGAGCATGAATATGGTCGGGAGCTTGCAAATAGTTTTTGGATGCACGTTCTGTTAGATTTAGACAACAGAAGGTAATGCGCTTGACTTTGTTAAGGTTATGTTTAGGGCATCATTTTTACATTTTTGTTAAACATTAGAAGCAGATCCGTGCCACTTCTATGAACTCATGCATGGCACCCACCTATGCCAACCTATTTATGGGCTGATGGGAACAAACAATAGCTTGGACAGACAAATTTGATGAATATTTAGAACATGTATGCTACTGATTCATTGATGATCTTTTCCTTATTTGAAATTGGTCATATGGCAAATGTTGCTTGTTTAAATGACAATGATATGAATTTGCAATTGACAAATACAAGCAGCATTTCTGAACTAACCTTTTTATATGTTTGAGATTGTGGATAATGTGTACAGACAATGTGACTCTGTACAGAAAAGCAACCAGTTCTAATTCTTTCATCATTCCTGAAGCCATGATCCCAAATCTCTAATCGTGTCAATTCCCTATGGAGAATTTCTTAGGGCAAGGCGTAATTGCTCTACAGAAACCAATTTTCGGAGAAAAAGCAAAACAATTGGAGATCGTTTTTTAGCACAAAGTTATTCCTATGATGATATCAAAAACGCATTTGAGAAAGCCAAATTTATAAATAGGAATGATCTTCTTAAGATGGACAAAAACAAATCAGAGAAAAATGATGTGAGTTTTACTTCTTTCAGTCACCAACCCAGAAATATTACATCAATTATTTAAAAGCACTGGCCTATTTCATTGACTGATTATGATTCAAAATACGTTATGAGTCCATCTCCTCAAATTACTTTCTCCAAAGCCCCATCATTAAACATGATGTTGGCTCAAAACTCTATTTAAGGTCTTGAATCTAGAGAAAATTGGCTGTTGAGAGAAAGCATGACAAAAGGCTTCTTTAAATGTATGAAACGTAAAAAGCGTGATTTTGTGTTGACAGACAATTATATAAAATGTCTAGGTGGTAAGTCTTGGACTTTTAAAAATGCTTCCCAGTCCTCTCGGGCACTCACCAAGTGCCCCTCTCCTCTATTCATGGTCCCCTACTCCCCCCTCAGCAGCTTTTTCCTTCCCTGGTCCTCTCCCATTACCCCCTTTCACTCTTTCATTCGTGTGACACATTTTCTTTTCCAAGTGAGTCTTCTGTGTAGCTGCGGGAATCTTGCAAGATTTCCCCAGTATCCCCCCAATAATCTCAAAACATTTGAACATCAATAACTCTACCCAGTCCTCACAGGCACTCACCAAGTGCTCCCCTCCTCTTTCCATGGTCCCCCAACAACCCTTAGGTGCTTATTCTCTCCCTGACCCTCTCCCAATACCCCCTTTCACTCTTTGTTTTGCGTGATGCATTTTCTTTTCTGAGTGCGTCTTGTGTTATTACTGCAGGAATCTAACGAGATTCCCCGGTATTCCCCCGATAATCTGAAAACATTTGAAATGTAACTGGCTCCCCAGACCACCCCAACGGTCCAATTTCACATGGTTTCCTGTTTCCCCCTATTACCTCTCCCCACCCATCCTTTTTCCTCCTTCAAATAACTTTCATTGCACTTTTCGTTTTCCAAATCCCCAGGTGTTACTGTGGTAATTGCTCACATCGAGAAACAAAAATGGCGAGGTTTCATTTCTGAAAAGTCTCGCTGCTGCAAAGCACCATGGGAGATACAGCTATCTTTTTAGGAGAAGGGGGCACCACCTTCCCAGTCAAATATTTCAAAACCTACTCAACGGAATAACGCCAAACCTGTTTTGGAATTTTTAAGCTTGTTTGTTTCCATTTTCTAGGGTTGTTCTGTGGACAAAAGACATGTTGATGATGTTAAGTATAGCTGCTAAAAAAGGAGGAGGTGTGTTTTTCAATTTTAATTTCTCTGATGGGTGAGAGAAATGTGCTGTTAATGATTGATGGGTTATATGGATCTTACACACCCAGTGTCTGACTCGTTTTGGGGGTATCTTGCCTCTTGCCCAAGGGATAGGAAAAGGTAGTCCTATTCAGGTGTTTGAGGTTTTGTGCTGCTAGGTGAGGGAGTTGTAGTGCTGGGGTTCCTCCCCAGTCTGCATGAGTCTGGGGGAGTCCTGATAGGGGTTTGGGATATCTTCTCTCTTGCTGGTACTATTTAAAAATCATGTGACTGAGAGCATACTTGGCTAAGAAGTGTTTTTTAAACAAGAAGCTGATGGATAGCTGCAATGTTGATTGATACTAGTAATTATGGTGGAGTGTCGAGATTCTATGAATGGTATAGAGGCAAGTGTTATGCGTCATACATTTCTTCATTGTAAATAGAAGTAAGAAATTGAGAAGAAACTTACTGCTCCCAGGAAACCGACCCTTGTCCATATCCCAATATGACCAATAATCCACTTGTAAATCCTATATCAGGTTCAGAGCCACTCCAGCCAGCCCCACCTTTTTTCTTGATGTCACCATTTACAAAGAGAATTTGAGAAATAAATTGATAGAAGATAATAATTCCACCCATCTAGGAGTACTGGGTTATTAGAAGAACATTTGTGATGCCACGGAACCGTCACATGCTGGAACATAAGAAAGCAACTTAAGGGAGGGCAGAATTATGAGGTGTAATTGACATTATATGGCACAGTATAGAGGATTCCTATTATGTACATTTGATGCCTGTTGATTACAGCCATAGAGGCATCATTAGTCCAGTCAGCTTCCCTAATGATGACTTCGAGTCGTGACCCAGACCAAAAGGACTTAGATGTCATGGCCTCCCTAGCAGAGTGAGCCCCAAAGAGAGAAACATCAATGCCAGCCTGTGACATAACCCAGCTCATCCATCAAGCCAAGATAGGGGAGTAAATCTGAAGAAAGGTCTAATGGAAAGTGATACAGATTTGGCCCTTTGACCTACACCTAGGAGCTGTGTGTGCTTCATATTCCCTAATACATCTCACCATACATAATTTAGGGAAAGCTAGGAAGGAAGGAAGGAAGGAAGGAAAATCAATGTGCCGGAAAAAAGACCTTGTCAGCCGGGAAGGATCTCCCTGAGATATCCAATGATGTAAAATCCCCACTCCAGAGAAATTAGCATAACAAGTATAGTGGACAGTGACTGAAGGGGCATATTGCTGTTATCAGGCCATTCCCTTAATAATGGAAACAAACTGTTGATGTCCCATAAGCAATACACACAATTTGGACCACTGGGATAGGGGATAGCCAAATCCACACATTTATCTTTTTACATATACCAATAAATGCCACATATTGAATTCAAAAAAATCTTCTCTGTGACAGAGATATCGGTGTGACTAGGAGTACACGGATAGAACCATCAGACCATTTGGTGGAGGACATTTTACAGTGCAAGAAGATTTTTTTGCTATTTGGTCAGAAAGATGTGTGTTATTTGTTTGTTTTGGATAATAATAGTGAATGAATGGTAGGAGTGAATCAGTATGAGTTGAATATATAAAGAATTATTTTGTGTTTAAATGTTTTAAGGAAATGAATTTTATATTTTGATATGATAATAAAAGATTTTGAATTCAATATGTGGCATTTATTGGTAAATGTGTTGATTTGGCTATCCCCTATCCCAGTGGTCCAACTTGTTGTGTATTGCTAATATATTGAGCCTGGAGGACCAGGGATTAAGACCAGGCACCCTTTTTGTTTTGAAAAAGATGTCCCATAAGCTACAATATCTCCGACTCGATGGTTTCTCTATCCTGATGCTCTCCCACACCTGCAATCCAAAGGGTGCTTTCCCAATGGTCAGACTTCATTCAGAACTTGCCTAAAACCAACCTATAAGTATTCACAGTAGGATTATGAGCAAATCCCATCACAATTGCTGCTATACCACTTCATTGTTTATAAAACCCCTACCCACACAGTAGAAGAACCTTCCTGCAATGCACCTGATCACAAATAACTCTGCAAGCAAATCTTCATATGCCAGAGTGACTACTGCAGAGACTATTACTTCCCAAGCAAGATCTGGGCAAGATCTGACCACACCTGCTGCTCCATCCTCTTAGGCTTGTATCTAATTCGAAATTGAAGAGTTGGGGAAGAAGAGAAAATGTCCCTGCCATTTCATGCGTTCATGTGATGAAACCAGCAGCTTCTCTTGACTCTGTGGAAAACGTGAACCAGCTTCAATAGACAGAACCTCTGTGAAGGGCCTGAATCTTTAGGCAATGGAGGTCTCTGTGATGTAGTAGGCCCAGAAATATAAGCTTTATGGAGGCTGACATACGACCAATGACGCTTTACCTCATTTAACGCCTTGCCCTCATGCCAGTGCTCATTTTCATTCATTTGTATGGCAGAGAGGAGGGGCGGAACGCAGCGTGTATAATTGAAACTTAACTCTCCCTGACATGCTTGCATGTTAGGGAGGGTTTCAATTGAACTGGAAACGCTGCTAACATTGGGCACATGTTAAGCAATGTTCCCAATTTAAATTGAACACTCCCTCCCATGCTGTTTAATTGTAATTAGTAGTGCCGACTGCCATCTGAGCAGGGCAATCAGCACTCTCAGACAAAAGTAAAAGCTGCTTGGCATGCCAGCCTGCCAGTCAGCATGTATCACTTTGCACTGCAGAGTGCAAATGTGAAGGGCAAAAGGCGGCGTACATGTTTTAAGACTGCCTTTTGCCCTTTACATATTTGCACCCCGCAGTGCAAATGCCAAATAGTTGGTGGCGGGGAAACGCTTATGTTAACGCGTAAACCTAACGAGTCTCACTGCCAATGATATCCAAAGAGTAAAATGTTAATTTTTGCTGCCCTAAATAGGTAAACAACACATACATTGGCCATGCAATGTAGCTCTCACATGTGTTAAATCTACATGGTAATTAATATGTGTACTACAAGTAAAATGTGTAAAATAAAAGTTGAATTATAGTTTAAGATAAATGACACACATTACTGGTACTAGATTGATTTCTTAATGTTTCGTTGTTTTCTGTCATTTCATATGTGTGCAATGTCAATGGCATTTTGCTGTCAGACCATCTCAGATTAATTACCTTAATCGTGCTTTGTCAAGAAAGGTTTTCATTTAAGAATACCCTACCCTGTGTTGAATTACGTTTTTCTGTTGAATATTTTTTGCTTGCAGTTTCTCTTTTATGTTGATTTTGCTTAATTTCTTTCATTTACCATGCTGTTCAGTTTTTGGATGCACGAAGAACAAAGGTTTGTCTCCAATTTGCAATCATTCTGTTTGCATAATGTAATGTCCTTTTTCCAACATGTTTTACTTTCTTCGTAGATGCAGTTTTTTCTTAGCAAATGTCTTCACAGCTCTAAAATGCTTCATTTTTTAGTTTCTTTAGTATACATAGAGAAACAAAGAGAATCATTTAAAATCATGCACCTTTATAAAAGCTATATTAAAAAAAGTTAAACATTCCAGGGGGAAATTAATTCGTGTTCATGCATTACAATTTAAAATCTAATTTCTCAGTGATAGTTTTTAGTAGTTTTGAATTGTCACCATCGATTTGATGTATGAAGTACTGGTAATGATTTGCAGTAGAAGAAAAAAACGTACCTGTAGTTGATCTGATTTTAATTTATTTTATTTTGTTAGTAAAGAAATATATATATACTTTAACCGGGACTTTGATACATTTTCAAGACTGATTATTTAGTAACAAATGTATTAAAGTCTATTTCATTAATTAGAAGCATGCATTCTACTAAACATTTTTTCTCTTCAATTGCAGCATTTGCAATTGACAATTCATGCTCTGCAAGATGAGCTTCGAACGCAGAGGGACCTTAACCATCTGCTTCAGCAAGAAAGTGGAAACCGAGGGGCAGAGCATTTTACCATTGAGCTCACAGAGGAGAACTTCCGCAGGCTTCAAGCAGAACATGACAGGCAAGCAAAAGAGCTCTTCCTCTTGAGGAAAACATTGGAGGAAATGGAGTTGAGAATTGAGACCCAAAAGCAGACTCTGAATGCCAGAGATGAGTCCATCAAAAAGCTGCTTGAAATGTTGCAGAGTAAAGGTCTACCTTCCAAAGGGATGGATGATGAAAATGATCGAGCACGCAGAATGGTGGAAGCCGAATCTCAGGTCAATCATTTGGAAGTGCTTCTAGACCAGAAAGATAAAGAAAACATACATCTTAGAGAGGTAAGGAATACACCTAAACCTTCCAGTCAATATGTTGAAGTCATCATGTGAAACAACTGGGGCTGTCTGCAGGTTAAAATCTTACCCATGAAATTGCTATGTGAAATTGGGAGGTTTGTTGTAATACTGCCCATATTATGTATGGAAAATGTGAAGAAATTGCAATACTTATGCTGTTGAATTTGTAAAACGAACAAAAGCAACATACAGTTCATACCAGGAGCAACACTTTACACATGTATGATATTAATAATAATAATAATGAGTAGACTAGTACATTATGTGGATCTTTAGAAAAGTTATACATATTTTGAAACTACAGATTGCAAAGACTGCTGATATTTCTTCTCAAAGGGGTGCGCATTATTGATGACATTGTTAGTGTGCCGCTGGAAAAGAGCATTCTGTGTAGATCTCAAAATAGGTCTCAGTTCAGCCTCTTCTTAAATTTGAGACTTCAGGCCTTGTTACGAGTTGGGTGGTGAACACAGTGCTAATTCCACCTGCCGAATTAGCACTCATTTTCTTGTACCTCTGATTCGGCGGTAGCATACCACCCAACTCGTAATGAGGCCCTTCATTTTAATTCACCGACTGAATATCTTCCAATTACATTCATAACTATGTGCAAAGATCAATAGAAGACTGCTGTGATGATTGAGACTGAGGTTGTCATATTATGAGTCGCCTAAGTAGGGTGAGAAGAAAAGACTTCAGAGGCATTCAGCTCCAAAAGTCACTCGCATAAATCTTATTTTGCTCCATCGGTTTATGCAGTGGACTGGTAGATATCATTGGATAACTTCACTGTTGCAGCGTCATTATGCTAAGAGCCGCAGCGTTATGCCCCCTTCACTTTAAATCAAGCACACAACACTGTTGCTGTTCTTGCTCGTCGGCATCACTGAGATTGGTACTTTGATGGTTACGGCTTCCGATGTTACTAAAATGAGAGCAGTACAGACATTGCAGTTCAAACTTAGAAGCTACATTGTTGACCGGTTCAAGTTTTTCAGATACTTTGTATCCACTCACTCGCTCTGCAGGACATGGTTAATGAACATGGTGAAAATAACATGTATCTTAGGTATTTTCTCAAGAGAACAAACTGTTTCAGAATTCAGTCTCTTCAATTCCCAAATTTAGGAAACTCCAGCCGTAACTCAATGGTAATAGTGCCTGCTTGTAAAAGTTGTTCTATGAAAACATTGCGCTTGGCATAAGGCACGTTCAAAACACACTGTCATGCACTCCTCTACTTGTGTAAGCACCCACCTCAAATCCCTGGATTACAATATAGAAAATAGACTCTAATCTGATTTTGTGTGTGTTACTTTTGTTTTATGCCTAACGTTTGGGATTTTCCTTGGATCTGCAGGGCTTGGAATGGAATACAACATTATGTTACTCAATTCTTATTATATTCCTGGGAATAATGTAGGACAATCCTCATGTGATAAGATCGATCTGCAAATATTGTGATTGTGGATAGCTCCATTTCAAGGTAATTTCTATAAGTTACTGTGACGATTCAAATGTCACTTATTATGATTGAGTATTAACCTCTGGAAGAGCCGGGTCTGTATCACTTACTTTAAACTTCTTTTCAGTAAAGCACCTCTTTCATCTGCAGTGCTTTGCCTTCCTTCACTCCATGTGTCTGCATCAATGGAGATTGCTTGCTATCTGATTAATACCCAGGAACAGTGGGAGGGATCTACTTGGTTCTTTCAAGTTTTCCTCTGGCTTGCCTGCCTTGAATCAAAGAGTCAGTGGGCTCTATCAAAATAATGACTTGGGGATGTAAGATGCTAGAAGCACTCCAACACGTCCCTGGTGGGGACACTCCCCCTCACAAGGTGGCAGGCCACCTATCAAACAGAAAGAGGTGTAAATGTGTTAAGAAATGTTTGTTCAAAAAATGTTTTCCTGTTTCCATGGTATTTTATGAGAACTTCTATGCACAGTGCAATGACGTTCGGTCCAACAACAATTAGGGACCAAAGAAATAGGTTGAATGGGAAAGTAAAAAGGTATTATTAAAAAGTTGCAAATACTACGGCTTGGAATCTTTTCTTGTTTTAGATTACACCTGCAGGTCTTTCAATAATGTTATAAAAGTGTCAAGCAATGTGTGCCCCCAGGGAGTTTCACATGCAATACAAGGCATATATTTCGTATACTAGGCTCTGACACCTGTGGCGCTCTAGGCCTTTTGAACAAGACGTTGTTTTTATTTTTTATTTTATTGCTTAGAGCACAGACCTATCTGGAGAGAAGGAGAGAGCCGTACAGGGAGTGGGTAACCAGCATTTGGGGTGACATCTTTTAACAGAGGTCCACTACTGTGAGTTGCGGTCTGTGGGTCAGTATTTGTGTCCGTTGGGTTTAGTCCTTTATCAGGTGTTGTTGAAAAAGCCATGTTTTGAGAGAGTTGCGAAATTGGAGAATTCACCATTGACTGTGCTAGCTTGGACTGATTGAAGTTGTAGTCCAAAATATCTGGCGTGCAGAAGGTTACACACCCATGTGTTATATAATCACATGGCATGGTCTGATCTCTGCTGTTTGTCCCCTTTCAGCTTTTTTCAGGACATATAATGGTGTGGGAGCTAAGTATTAATGTTCACACTTTGGCAATGTCATTTTAAGAGCTCCAAATCTTTATTTTAACTGTATCCACTGTCTCTTCTGTTCGTGTTGATAAAGCCTACCAAGCTGAAGAGACAATTGTCTTGGTTTTCCTTGGTTAGGTCCACTGAGGGATGTTTTTCTGTCTGAATTAAAGACTATAAGAGAGCAGATGTGGCACCCCAGTCAAATTAGACAGAAGGACGAATTAGCCAGAAATGCTAAGTCATTGCATTTAGGTGAGAGGCATGGTAAGATCACAGCATTAATTAATGGATCTCCAGTATTTGCATAAGGACCTAGGTCTTTGCAAGCACTTTATAAGAAGCTACATGCCGCTCAGCTAAATCAAATCCTTCAAACCAAATTTAACACATCCACCGACCACGGGAGGCTGAAACCGAATTTTGCTTTGAAACTCTTTGGGTCTCATCACAAGTACAGTGGTAATAAACTCGATTACAGATACCGCTGTAGGGTATGGCAAAATGACTGCTAGAATGTGAATGGCAGCATGTCGGTGTTAGTCCCTTCAACTTAAAACCAGTTTCTGACAATCCCTGAGACCTGCTCCAACTGTATCAACTTGAGCTTCATTCATACTTTTAAGTCTCAGGTTCTAAGCGACCATACCAGCCTGCTCATAATCGGGGTCTGAAGGCACACAAGCACTCTTTTACAACATTTTTTCAACCCTAATTAACCCTCTTCTGCCATTAATTTGTATTGGTCGGTCACCTGTCCAATGCCAGAACTTCTAGTGGTTTCTCGTTGATAAATGATGATGTGCTTATTTTTGCCTGCACCATTCATTTCTTACTGCATTATGCATAATGCTCTTGCTTCTGGTAGCGTTAACCCTAGAGCTCCCCCAATCTACCTAAATGGAAATCCAATGGCTTTTGCAGGGGTCCTTTGTTATGATATGATATGATGATATGATGGGTTATTTATTACGCGCTTAATACCCAGAGTTTTCTAAGCGCGAACCTGGGGATCGAACCTGTGGTGCTCTGTGTCGTCTTGCTTCCTAGGCAAGTACGTTGCCATGAGCTGTCTGTTAAATAAGGTAAACACGCCAGATGAGTTTACCAACAGACCTTTATTGCATAGGATGGAGGAACATAGGAATAGACCCCCAACACATCCAAGTGATGAGGTTCAACTGAAATCACTTAAGCAACAACAACACTACAAAGGTTCTACATTCCAGGATGGATCTTAACTCACATGCCAATAATGAAGAGCTCATGACCATTCTGGAATAAGCCCACTACATCATGCGATAACATGGCCAATCAATTATTAAACACTATCCTCCTGGGTAACAGAGTTCAACACAGTGTTTGCAAGAGTTTGGATTGGGACATTGTTCATAGCTAGCATATCAAAGTCACAGTTCTGTTCCATGTGAAGAAACCTGGCTGCCTCTTACACCAGCCAAGCTTTTCTGGACATGCCCTGGATTTTGTCCTGTCCCCCTCCTAGCTTTGGGAGGCAGTTTTGTTTAGCTCTTGTTCAATACAGGAGTCATAACTGTAGCTTCTGTCCACCAAGGGTTGTGTACATTTATAGGAGAATGAACGCCCAATGTTGCTGAAAATGTCTCGGAGCAGCGAGGTGTTCAAGATAGAGTAGATCAATGGTATCTTCGTGCACTGGATGACCTGTATGCTTCACCCACTTCCTCCCGCCGTTATACATGAAGGCTTCACATGATTCTCCTCAACTACTACATGGGAAGGCCACACGAAGCTATAGCTCCCACAGAAACCTTGTGGAAGGTTAGGTTTGAGCGTTGAATGGAATATTTATTCATCAAGCTCCCACTCTGTATGCTTGGGGATATTATGCCCCTGCCAACAGGGACGCAAGTCTAGACAACTCCGTTTTTGCTCTTGCCCATGCATATAGAACAGGCACACAAACTACAATGTGTGTTTGGAGCAAAATAAGCCTGGGAGGCTGCACGTGTTTTCAAAATTAGGACTTAAATAGGTTTAGCAGAACTTTAGTGTGTTACTGTGTAAGCAGTTTTGAGATGCCTGTCCTTAGCAGCAAAATGACTTTCACATTCTAAACGTCACAAAAATATTTGCCTTTTCACATGCGCCAAATGTGAACGCCATGCACATTATTTTGCCCAGAAACACAGTGAGACTTTTAAGCATTGTTGGAGGTTCCAAATATTTGAATATCACACATTCTAGGGAAATAAAAGCTTTCCTGCAGTTTTCTAAGAGACATCTACTGCCATTTTGGTTTGTTGCATTTTGTCTGCCATCATCACAAAAACAAATTATTGTTCACGTTGAGTAAGCGTTTAAACAAAGTTATACAAAATTGAATCACTCCATTGATTTCAAAAGGGGATAGCGCAAGGATTCCATCTTTCTGGGTATAGTTAAGGTGGACTGATATATAATTCATTTAACTATTTTTATTGGTGTTCAATTGAAGATTGTACCAAGTACAATCATTTACATAACACAGGACTAAAATATAAAGATGTTTTGACCATGAATATATTGCTCTAAACTGTATAGGTTGTGAAAAGCCAAATATGGATGCAGGCAATTATACAGAATAATACTTAAAACAATGATGTTTAGCTATATTTGTTGTTGTCACTGGGTGGATCTGGATCACTTCTGGAGTTTTGTTTGAGTGGGCATATTTCATAAATCCTTTGACTTGACTGAGAGGCAAATGATCAGGGGGAACGTGGTCTGGTCAGCTATGAAGTCCAGTGTTTCGGTGTAACCACTGTGATCACTATCCTTCAACAGGATCAAACCATTCTATATTCTGCGTGCAGAAATTAAGAATTAATCAACACACATCTGCAATCATGCATTTTATCTACTGGGTGCTTCCTACAATTAAAAAGTGTGTTATTTACATCTGTATTCCATAAAATGGGTGTCAGGTAAGTAATGCTGACATGAAGACCCGGGACAAGGTAAGACAATCCATTTATTCACTTTATCGAGGCCTATCATCCAGCCTAATTTTACTTTGTTTCATGTGGAGGAGACAGTTGTGAGTAGTGTACTGATGGGATTGTTTTTGACTCACTTGATGATGGTTTATTGATGTGACGGTGGTGTTTCATCCTGAGTTGGATAGGAAGGACCTTGTCATGTTCGTTTGCCTCCTTTGTCGAGAATACTGCGGTGGCTGATGGGCGGCTACATTCAACTTCTTCTAAATGTATCAATGCAGTGCTTTAAGTGGGCTTGTCCCAGGCGGCTCTTAGGGCCCGCACTTCTAAATGTTCTCCTTATTGAGGATCGGGACTTCTCCAAAATGAAGGAGAGTATATGATAGGATAGGAAAAATTAAAGTTTCATCAACTGCACCGTAATCGCTCTTGCAATTTTTATTGTGGGAATCTGTGCTTGCTTCCCTGTGCTCGTTTCCCCACCTCACTGCCACCCTCTCTGTCTCATCCCATACTGCTTGCTTTCAGCCCCACCCAGCAGATGGACTCATTCACATAATCAAACAGGAGTGCCCCTGGGCAGACCTCCTGCCAGTGCCGGCTTTAGAGCAGGGCTGCCCGGGCTACCGCCCGTGGCACCATAAGCCCCCCGCCATGCAAGCTTTGGGGGATTCTTTCAAGGTGTCCCCCAAGCTGGCGTTGTGGGAGAAGGTGTGGCAGGTGCCTTATTGAAATGAAATGTACTGTGCTCTCAGGAGCGGGGCGCATTTAATAACAATAGGGCACTGATTGTTTCACATCGGTGTCTATTGAAAAATGTGCCCTCCCCACACATGACCAACAGTGTGTGGGGAGAAGGCAACCACATTTTTGTTTTGCTGCCTGGGGCACTGCCACCACTAATGTTGGCCCTGCCAACATGCCTGTTTCTTTGTTCTTTTCCTCTCTGAGTTGTTTATGGTATTGTATGATATGGTATGGTATTGTTTGGCACTCTGGCCATCCCTTGGCAGATAATCTGTGTCATAAAAGGTGGAAATAGCCCAGTTACAGTGCCCAAACAACAACCAGGGGTGGCTTCCCAAACCACTACCTTCCCCAAAACACAACTCAGACCCCGTGTCCACCCTCTCCCCACCAGCAAACCCAACCTGCCAGTCCTTGCCACCCTCCCACAAACCATCCAACATAAGCTTCCGCACAAGGCTATCCCAGTGCCCAGCCACCTTACACACCCCAAATCTGTAATCCCAGCCCTCTCACTCTCTCCAATGTATGCAGCACAAAAGTTGTCAACCATCTCACATTTGCATTATACATCACAGTGACTCTCCCCTTTGCTCATTGTTCCCACTATGACTAGGGAATGTCATAGAGCGTCTCAAGAAAATTGTTGGCTTCTTCCGGGGTTTGAAAGAGCAATACCCCTCCCTCATGTTCCACCCTGAGTTTGGCAGGAAAAAAACATATCATACCTCATGCCCCTTTCTCTGAGCTGCTTCTTAACATCAATATACATTCTCCTAGATGCCTGTACCTTGTACGAGAAGTCCGGTAAGAGCCTGATGGTGTCTCCTTTAAATGTCAGAGTCCCTTTCTACCTAGCTTTTTGCAGAGCAAGGTCCGTATATCGAAGATTCAGCATCCTGGCTATGATCGGATGGGCTGGTGTGCCAGGAATCGGCCTCCTTCCACTTGGTATTTGATGTGCCCTCTTCATGATGAATACTGCTGAAAAATCCTCACCACCCAGGACTTCACGTAAGATAACTCCACCAAAGGTTACATCACTTGCTGTTCCACTGACTCCGTAATACCTACAATCCGTAGATTGTTTCTCCTGGACCTGGATTCAAGAGCCTCCTGCTTATCAGCTAATTCTTTTAATGGTTTTTTTACCTGGACAAGCTCTTGGGAGGTGACCGATGATTCATCTTCGACTGTAGAGCCCTGCTCTTCAACCTCGTCCAGTCTCTTACCATGTTTATCCAGACGAACCTGCATGTGGGCCAATGTACATCTCAAAGTGTCCATCTTCCCATCCAGTGATTGTATACTGGCCTGAAGCTGATTGAACAATGTTCTGATGTCATTAAATGCTCTGCTGGTATCTTGCAGGGATGACTGTGAATTCACCCCCACAACGTCCTCCATGATTTTGTGACTTTTGGCCTGAGTGGGAGTTTCAACACACAGTTGACAGTTGCTTCCCAGCCTTTCCAAATTCAGACATTCTGCAGTCAGTGAGAGTTCCCCTTTGCACAAGACACACCGGGCCAATGGCAGTCTATAATACCTTCAGGCTTGTTAAGACAGAAACGGCACTCCAAGTAAGCTCTACTACAAACATGCTGTGTCCAGTCGACTCCATCCACAAGCAGGCAGAAAAAGAGCAGGCTCAAGGATCACACCAAGATCATACCAGGACAGCTTGTGCACTCCCCAGCACCACCACCTCATCTCAATACTCAACTGTCTTGTCCGCCAGATATGCTGAAGCTGTCAGCTTCTCAGCAGTGCTCCACCCTTAGACTTTTTATTCCTCAGTGCCACATCTGTTCACCATGCTGCCCCCTCTACCACTCACCAAGTTCATTGCAGCAAAGGCTGCCTCAATCCAGAGTGCCCTCCAACATTATGTGTCAGAGCTCCCTGACCATCCAAGGAGGGGGCTACCAGCTGGCCTCAGGGGATCCCCAGATGTCCAGGATGAAGGTGCCTAAAGCACTGCCCGCCTAATTGATCAGTCAAACACTCAGCTCATCTCTACTGTCTGCCAATCCAACATTGAAAGCTGATACTCCAGCCTCCTATTCCTTGTGTAGATTTTCACCTCTCCATGCCCTGAATGCCACTCTACGTGTTTCCTGCGAATGCCCTGGAGCAGTCTGCTTACTGGCACCCTTGTCACCGTCAAACCTTCACTGCGCATACCGGAGCCACATGCTGTGCCCCAGGCATGAGAGCGCCAGCGGTCACAAAGCAGATGAGCCGTGCAGAGCCCCCCTCTTCCTCCACCAGGCTTGTCTCTCCACCAGACTCGTCTCCCCCACACATGCATTCACTGCTCGCTGAGTCCGTCCCACTCAGCAATTTACCCAGTCAGCGGGGATGTAGCTGGATGCTTGCGTGCCCTCTCACCGTGGTTTTGCTCTTCCCTTGTATGGACAAGCCCCGATTACCGAGACATGACGCTCAAGAATCCCATCTAGCAGCAATAGGGCAGCTGGCAGGTGAGCACTCCCACAGTGTTGTCAGTCTCTGTGGTAACACCCACACGGGGCAGGACTTAACATGCCAGGCCACACTCAAATTCCGCGTCCATATCTCATCCGCCGGAAGGGCTGAAAACACCAGACTTCTCAGAGACCCTCATAACCAAGTAATGCTTCTGATACAGCATCTAGCAGCATTAATGCGAGTTGGATTGCGTCTGGATTCTTCCCGGATTTGTCAGGGTGTGTGAGAGCTCACAGGCTCACGGCCATCTTGGCTGGGTTTACCAGCTCCCTCTTAATGTTGTGTTTCTTAATATGTTTTTACCGTGTTGTTCAGACTACGGGCACAAATCATGTTTTTAATTGACCAATCAGCGGCCATGCATGATGTCCGAAAAACGTTATACAACTCCCTGATTGGTCTAGTGGCATCCACGGACACCAAACAAGGAAGTGAGTCTGCGGACTGACCGCAGATATCACTAGAAAATAATTCATAGTTGGATGTATACTATTTTTACAAAGTTACAAAGTTTCACGAGGACTAGTTTAAGAGCACCAAAGATAAAAGCCACCCAAAAACTGTGGGAAGAGCAACTTAACATAACTACGGGGTAGCTACTGCAGACTCTGTCAGATATGTACTAAGGGCAGTGAAAGTGTAATTTCATAAAAATAAGACAATAGCAATGCCTACAGACTTCATACCACTCAAAAGCATTTTATTGCTTGTAACTAATTAGATGTCAGTTTTGTCCAGGTTTAAACCAAGCCAGTTTTTATCCATTCATCTTTTCTACATGATTGAACATACATTGAATCCAACTGATAATGATTTTATAATCTCCGTCCAAATGGAAAATAATGTGGGTATCGTCAGCATAGTTCTGGAAAATCACACTGCTTTCTGCTAACAAATCATATAGAGGCTTTATACATACATTACACAAAACAGGTGATCGACATGATCTCTGAGGGATGCCCTAAACTACCTGCAGCTCAGCAGAAACAAAAGATCCAGTTTGGATTTTGGAGATTGTAGTTTCCGAAAAAAGCAGAAGTCCGGACCATGACATCTTTAGGTACCTTTGCCAATTATTTGATCTGCTGCGCTACAATAGAATAATCAAGCATATTGAATGGGGCTGAATGATCAATAACATTTGTAGTCCTATATTTACCTGATCAGTCATATGAAGCACGGTGTCTTTTACATCAATAGGAGCCAAATCAGTGCTTCTATGAGGGCAGAACTTCGAATGACTATTTCCTAAAAATTGATATTTTTCCATAAAAGATTGAAGTTGTTGAGTAGTGATTTTACCTCTTCAAAAGAAATGGGTTAATAATAATATGGTAATTAAATCATACTTTAAGATCTGCCTCATTTTTCAACTTAGAAAACAAGGCTTTTAGCAAAACATCTTGAACAGCATGCTCGGTTACCAATAGCTACGACACCTTTTCAGTCTGGCTTTCAGTCAGTAATGACCCTTGAGACCTTATTAAAAGCTCAGGCTTAACTCCGGCTTTCATCTTGGTCTCTGTGCCGTTGCCTTCCGGTGAAGCACACCTGCACGGTTGTTGCACTTTTCGTTTGGGTAGTTTTCATGCATGGTGCAGTTAATGGATCAGTGCCTTTTGGGCACTGGTTTAATCCTTAGAGCTCTTTGTAATGCTACCATATTGCACTCATTCCACGCGCTAAGGGTACTCACAATGCCTCTCAGTGTTTTTTCAGAGAGCTGTTTGGTGGTGATTGTCCCTTTCCATTACCCTGTTTGGAGAACACAACTGTGAAGCCGCATTGTTGGGAACCACAGTGCCATTACGCTTTGAACAACAGCACATTGAATGGATGAATAATAGAAATTGCTCAAATATTTAAATGGCTGAAAATGTTGTATGAATAAATAAGAAAAGAGGCCTTGCTCCTCATTCATGGTATGTCAGCCTGGCATTTGATTAAAACAGCTGTTAAATGTCAGCATGTCTTCCAGTTTCAAATCGCATAACAGTGAACATTTCACCTTTTACTTTGGTAGGAAACATGTCTTTTTTACATCATTTACTTATTTCTTTTAGCTACAGCATGATATGCTGTTGAGGTGTGACCTCATTTGTTCTCCATTAAAACACAAATGTTTTATATTCCCTCAACGAGTTGTCTCTTTTCCAGAGTACATTTTCATTGTATACATGTACTTGATATAACACGGACAGTTTCACCCCATTTCAAATCCAAAATATTCCCATTTGTATGGCTTCTTTTGCCAAGATACTGTTTTTCATTAGTGAATGGCAGTCCATAGATTTTATTTGCATTTCGCAGCGACTTACAACAGTTAAATGCCACTTCTTACACCACTACAACTTTGTTCAACTTTTTCAGTTCAAACATCTTTGAATAGTCATGGAACGACTCAATTGTACATCATTTTGATGATATCCACTAAATCTGTCAATGGAATAATCACAAGGAGGCAGGAATATTTTATTGATGCCTGTGACTAATTAGAATGAATAAAGAATGGTCTTTTCTGAATTTGAAAGAGACCATAAGCTTCTAAATACATGTTTGGTTTTTAACTGAATTTACTCCTTGAGAATCTCAGTGAACATGTCCAAAGAGATGTGGTGTTGGGATTCACCCAAATGTTCTCTTTTTCTTAATTCAGATGTTGAATCTGCCTCTGTATTCCCAGTCTGCCTTTTTATACTAACTTTTGCTTCTAAGAATAGGGATATTTTTCCACTGCTCCAGACATTGAATGCATCATAGCATAGGCAATTCATCCTATAGTTTGCTTCTTTCTTTTAAGGTTAGTGCCAGTGATGACCAATTTGCATTACCTTGACATGTTGAATATCTCGTGATCTATCCATTCATACTATACCATGCATTTCATCTTGGGTTCAGTGCCAGGGCTGATCAATTTTCATAATGGAATTTAAAGGCATCTTAGTCTGTCCATGTTCTTCACATCTTGAGCTTAGGGCCAACAGAGATCAAATTGCATTATTCCTTCTTCAAATGTACCATAGTTTGTAATTTCTCGTTTTTTCTTGGAACACACGTTTTTCTCATATCGTCATTCCTATCTTGTTTCCCCCAAAGTGTTGCATTGATGATTTTTGCAATGTCATTTACCAGAGCCTTCCAAAACCTCTTATTTTAAGAATACAAAGACTACAGAACTCCTGTATGAGAATGCATTTTATTTAGAGCCTTGTGCATAGTACACTAGGCGTTCCACTTTAAAGGTTCCATCTTTCTCTGTAATACATTTAAAAGACTAGCTCCCTTAATTCGGGACCTGGAACTTTCTTACTTGCAAATGTGTCTGTCGGTGGGGGGTGGGCAGATCAGTCTCAATACAGGATGCTGCCTTGTGAAACTCCCTACCCTATCAAATTAGAAACTTTCACAAAGGGCAAATCACATTTTTGAAAAATATACAATAAAATATACAATAAAACACATTATTAAAAAGGAATACAATGTATACAGTTAATACAATTTAAAAGAAGAATGAGGAAAGTGAAAACACAAATAGAATGTAGTTCGTGCAGTTTAGAGCATTAACAGAGGAGAGGAAGAAAAGGAGGGGAAATGGAAACACAAAGCAGAAAATAGTCAGTTTAGTATCTCGGAATGTAGGGCATGTTATAACCCACTTGCAGCCTTTTTCAACTTATTCAGAGTTTTAAAGCGAAAATCACATAGCGCCAGGATTAGGCCTTGTGATTCACCCCCCCCCCCATCAGACTGCACCACCAGGCTTCATTGCCTAGTGTAATATCTAGATGTTTCTCTCGTTCTTCCTTCAAGGCCCCGCAGTCCATCACCAGATGTTTTGTAGTTTCTTTCATTCCCACCAAACCACACAACCTGCAACTCATCTTCCCTTCTACCCCTAACCCTTCCCACCTACTCACTCTCTCCAGTGTCGGTAGTTGATTTAAGCAAAATTCAATATTCTCCTAGAACGATGAGTATATATTTCGACACCTGCTCCCTTTAGTAGGCTAACTTAGCATATTCCATGGAGGGGATATTTGGTCAGTTCATCTGCTGTTCTCCCCCAATCATGTTGTAAGAGCTTATTTTTCACCTTAGGTAGATTTAGGGAAAGCTCCTCTCTGGAGGATCTTATTTCTATCAGCAAGGCGTTCATTTGTTCCTTCAGATTAATGATTGATGCTCCCGAAGTGCGTGTTTGCACTTCTCATCTTTTTTCATATAGCGAGTGGGTCGGTGGATTTAAAAGTTTAGCATAAACCAACAACTTCCTTCATAAGGCCCTAGTAGTCAGGGAGACAAGTCCAAACTCATGTCTCATTGCTGAGTTTGGAACAGAGTTTGCTAACCGTAAAATGTTCTTCCAAAGCATGCCCTGGGTGGTATCAAGGCTATCCCCCAAATGCGGAAGGTTGATTTCAAGCCCATAGAGAATTGGTGCTTCCACTTGCATAAGATATAATTGATTCAGTGGGTTCAGGGAGAAGGAACATAACTGTGCATAGACCTGTTTCATTATTATTATTATTAGGGGACTGTATTTGGAATTTCAGTATTGTATCCCCCCTTATTTTGAAGTGGAATCTAGTTCCTCATAGCCCAGATAGGTCAGAGCAGTTAACTGCTCAAGTGGCTCAGCTCCCGTCGGCCATGTCATCATTGTGGGACGTCTCTTAGTCGAGAACATGCAAACTCTTGATTTCAGACCATTTATTTTAAAGTTATTTTCCACAGCTTACGTATGGAACAGTGTAAGATTCCGCTGCAGCCCGATTGGAGAGAGGGCAAACAGGACTATATTGTCAGAAAAAGCTATCCAGTCAAGTATTACTGAACCCAACTTGACTGGATTTGTAAGACCTCCCTCCCATAATTTAGCTATGTCCGCAGTATACATATTTTAGAGGGTGGGGGCCACCACACATCCCTACCTCAACCCCACAAAGGTATTAATAGGTGCAGTCGTGGCCCCCTCCCTATTCAACCATACTCTCATTGTTGTATCCATATGTAGTAGAGCCAACAGTTTAACCAAGTTTATCGGGACCCCCACTGCCAGAAGATTATGCCACAGCCGTCCTCGTCTGTGTCGAATGCACTTGTCATATCTATTGATGCCATATAGGCGGCACGCGCAGCTTTCTTTTTTACTGCGGCCCTCATATGAGCCAGCGTAAATGCATTGATTGGAGTGCCCATCGCTGCTCCAAAGCCGATTTGGCAGTCGGACAGGAGTTTGTGTTTAGTGATCTGGGCTTTAAAATCCCTCAACAGCAGGGTTCCAAAAATGTTGATGGACGAATCCAGCAGTGCAACTGGTCTGAAATTTAGCAAATTTAATTTGTCCCCCTTATTATGTATGAGAATAACAAGAGATTGTTGCCATGTATCAAGCACCATGTTTTGGAATAATTCCCAAAGGGGAGCAGCCCATATTCATATATTGTCTGGCCCTGGAGCTCTTAGTGACCCTACCATCTACTGGTTGCTCTTAATTGAGGTTTCCCTCCTAATTAACTTCAAAGCCGTTTGTGACCTGCTAAAACCTCCCTCTTGCCTTCACAAAACCCTTGGTATGAGGTAGACTTAATTAGGCATGCTCTGATTTCCGCTCTCTTGGCCGCATGAGCCGTCTGAACTCTCATGTCATAAGGGTTTTGTATCAAAGGCATTCCCCTGAAGTTGCCCCTTATCTGAAAGCAACTTCATGCAAGTTAACAACTTGCTATTGTAATTCCAGGCTGTTCATTTGTCCCCTAGCTCTGCCATCAATGGCAATTCTTTCTCCCATATGTACATAAAAGATATGCAGGCCCTCAGGTTCCATCTGATGGCTGTCTCCCACCTGGCTATGGTAGTAAAGGCCAAGGCAGGTTCAAGGTAGTGAGTAGCCAATCTCATATGGAGGTCATAGGAAGGTGATCACTGTCAGGTGAGGTTAGCTCTACATCTTAATGTATACAATCTCAATTTAGGCCTATTGCTACTGCCAGGCCTCCTTTTGGTCGACCCTTTTCTCCACATGTTGCTGATTTACAGTGCTTTGAGAACCCTACCAGATCAAAGTTGACCACAGCCATGGTACTTCCTGTTAATTTATGGAAGCCGCACATATTCCATGACAATATTCTCATATCCCATAGTCACTCCCCAGGTTAAGCAATCACTTTTCCCAATCATTTCTGGAGATAGGAAAATGTGGTCGATCCAGGAGCTGCTATTTCCTTGCTTCCACTTGTAGAAGACCTTAATGTTCTCTTCTGCCGGGGTACAGGGACAAAGATCCCAGTCTGCCATGAAAGTCTTCCAGAGCAGACCTGTTTGTCCTCTCTTGGATCTACTGTCCCCCACTCAATGAAGTGTTTGCGTCGGGTGAGTCCATACACAGGCTGCATTAAAGTCTCCTGCCACAATATCCATATCTCCCCAGCCAGTCTTTAAACAGAGTGTCCAGCGCAGCCTGTAAAACCATTGTTTGTGGACGTTGAGATTGGTCTGTGATGTAAGGATGTTTATGGCCATCAAGTCAGGTGAGGTTAGCTCTACATCTTAATGTATACAATCTCAATTTAGGCCTATTGCTACTGCCAGGCCTCCTTTTGGTCGACCCTTTTCTCCACATGTTGCTGATTTACAGTGCTTTGAGAACCCTACCAGATCAAAGTTGACCACAGCCATGGTACTTCCTGTTAATTTATGGAAGCCGCACATATTCCATGACAATATTCTCATATCCGTTCTTTCGAAGTTGCTGCTGGCTAAGTTTTACCTTTTGGAACATTGCAATGGCCCCTTCCAACCAGGTTCATTCATCTCCATTCCTAATTCCATTCAATGTGCCTCCTACTATATCCTGTATTTATCATAGTTTTTTCTTCTCATATCTTCAGTTTATAAGTTGATAAGTACTACAAATGTCATGTTGTTACTATTGTTAAGTGTAATAAAATAAAATCTGTATCAAAAGACGTCAACAAAATATTCAAATTAATGTAATTATTAATGTCATATTTGATGTAATTATTGATCTCATCAGTGATGTCATGTATGGTGTAATTAGTGATGTAATTAGTGATGTCATCAGTGATGCCACCTGCATTGTCATCATTATGATCATACGCTGTGCAATAGGTGGTGCATAATTAAGGTGGACTTTCTCGAAATGCGATGGCTGATTTTCAGGGGTTTTGTTGCATTAAATCTGATCACATTAACTCTCTCTTAACCAAGGTTTTTTTGACTGAATGTCAAAGGTTTTTTTGCTATGTATTTTTCAAGTTAAATCTGATCACCTTTTCTCTCATGAATAAAGTGTTTTTACTGAATTTCAAGGGTTTTATTGTGCTACAGTTTCTTCGGGACCCACTAGCCAATGCCTCTCGGCCATGGCCATTGTACATGTAGCCCCTATAGGTTTATTTTGGGCCCTCTAGCCATAACCTTCAGCCATGGCTATTTTCCAAAGACTTCACCATGGACACGGCACATATTACACCAATAGGTTTCTTCGCGGCCCACTAGCCATGGCCTTTGGCCATGGCCCACTGCACATGTTGCACCAATAGGTTTAATTGGGGCCCGCTAGCTATGACTTTGGCCCTCGGCAGTGACCATGGCCCTTGGATGTGGCCTCCGTATATGTTGTACCAATAGGTTTCTTTGGGGCCCACTAACCATGACCTTCGACACAGAGACCCATTAGCCTCTGCCTAGGAGATGTGATCACTGCAGGTGTAAAATCACTTCGATTTTCACTCTCTCCCCATTCCTGTGGAATTCCCCAGATAATGACAATGAACTACACATACAGTGGCATTGAACTACCTTTGCCTGCAGGATTCCCCCAGTATTTCTCCAATAAGGCTAGGCAATCCAAAATTGTTGTCTGTCCTCACAGGCACTCACCAAGTGCCCCCTTCTCTTTCCATGGCCCATTTCCATTCCATTGCACCAATATCTTTCTTTTGGGCCCACTAGCCATGTCCACTGGCCATGTCACACCATTAATTTGTTATCAAACACCCATTGCCCCTGCACAGGAGATGCAGGCAATGCAGAGGTTAAATCTTTTTTCCTAACTCCTTATTCCCATGATAATTTCACAGTAATTTCCCATGACAAATGCCTGCAGTAGAATGGCAGATCGCAGATTCCCACGATAACGGGAAAAATTGCTCAGAATTAAAAAGTCTTCCATGTCCTCATAGGCACTCAACATGTGTCTGCCTTCTTTTCTTCAGGTCCTCTCACTCCACTCAATTGCTTTTTCCCTCCCTAACCCTCCCCTATGACCCCCTATCACTCATTGCTTCATGCAACCTCATTCGTTTCTGAGCGCGTCTTGCAGCTTTGCCACCGTAATCTCGTTAGATTTGAGCGGTCTTCCCCAGATAAATCAAACATTTCCTACCCGTAACTTGCTCCCCAACCCACCCCCAAATCCCAACTTCACATGGTGTCTTCTTTTCCACTCCTGACCTCTGGCCTGATGTGATTGCTATTGCTATTTGTATTTGTATGGTTATTTATTTAGCTCCTACGGCTAGACCATTTAAGCGCTGTTGTTCAAAACAATCAGTGTTCCCCTAGGAGTGACTATGCAAACAGAAGAGTTTTAAGTCTCTTTCTGATGTCCAGAAGATTATTAGACTCTGGAAGATCATAGGGGAGTTCATTCCAAAGCTTGATGGTATCCTTTTTCCTCTTCCCCAACATTATCCGGAGAAGCTGCAAATGAAAGAACTCAAAATGCTACTTGGAGATCATTCTCATCGCAAAAAAAGATGGATTTCATTTCAGAAAAGTCTCTCAGCTTCTCTGCTGCAAAGCACCAGGGCCGATATATAGAGGTTTTACTGAACAGGGGGCACCCCCATGTCTCTGTTGAAAAGTTTAAAAACTACTGGATGGATTTACCCCAAACTAATCAAGGAAATTAAGTCACTGCTTTGTGCCTAAATTGGTTCTCATTTGGTCCAAACCTGCCCAGTGGTTTTCACGCTACAGCTCTTCAAAAACTGAATTTGTCTCTATGGGAAAATTAATGGGTGTAGGTTGAAAGCTGCGTTTTAAGTTTTCTTAATAACTTTTTTATTTTTTAACAAATTGTTCTCAAAATTTCCAGTTTGGGGGTGGGCCTTGACAAACATTTTGTTTAGAAAATGTCATCCAAATCCATCAGGCAAGTGAAAGGTTATTTGCCTCTTTCGACCACTCTTCTGTCAAGAGCCAAGACCGATATAAAGGTTCAAAGGAGCAGGGGGCACTCCATTCTCTGTTGAATATTTTAAAAACTAATGGATGGATTTATCCCAAACCAGTCAAGGAAATTAAGTCAATGCTCTGTGCCTGATTTGTTTCTTATTTGGTCCAAATCTTCCAAGCGGTTTGCACGCTATGGCTGTTCAGAAACACACTTTTTTCTCTATCGGAAAAGGAATGAGAGTAGGCTAGAAGCTGTGTTTTTATGTTTGTTTAATAACTTTTAAAATTTTTAACAAATTGTTCCCAAAAGTTCTAGTTTGACAACCTTTTTGTTTGGAAAATGTTATCCAAATCCATCCAGCAAGTCAAAAGCTATTAGCCTCGCTCAGTTTCTTTGCTGCAAAGTAGCATGGCCGATATAAAGCCTTTTAGACGAAGGGGGCACCCCGTTCTCTGTTTAATATTTAAAAATGACTAGCTGGATTTATCCCACAGTCAAGGAAATTACGGCAAGACTTTGTGCCCCAGTTGTTTCCCATTTGGTCAAAATCTGCCCCGTGGTTTTCATGCTACAGCTGTTCAAAAATGGCACTTTTTTTCTATGGGAAAATGAAAAGGCTGAAAATTCTGGTGTTTTTAATTTTACAACATATTGTTCCCAACATTTGCAGTTTGGGGGTGGGAGCCTTGACAACATTTTTGTTTTGAAAATTTCATCCAAATCCATCCAGCAAGTCAAATGTTATTAGCAATAGAATGTTGGGAAATCATTTCTGCATTTTCATTTCTGAAAAGACTCTCAGCCTCTTTGCTGCATAGCACCATGGGAGATATAGCTATAATTTTGTGAGAAGGGGGCACCCCACTGTCCGTCAAATATTTAAAAAACTACTGGACGGAATAATCCCAGACCCCACCCAGAAATCGAGTCAACGCTTCGTGCCCAAGTTGTTTGGTTCAATTCCATCCAGTGGTTTTTGCCCTAGCAGATATTTGGACTTTGTCTCTATGGGAAAATGAATGGGAATATGCCGAAAATCTTTACCAAACATTTCAGTCTGGGTGGGGCGCACACTTTTTATTTGCGACACATCAGCCAAATCCATCCTGCAAGTCAAAGGTTATTAGCAATTCAATTTTTGGGTTTCCTCTTGAACTAGGTACACACCTTATAGAGCAAGAGATTTTATTTCATTATTATGTTAATCTTCTATTAAAATCGAAAGGGAATTATATCAGTGCTGTGGTTAGGAAGGTGTTTGTTACTTGAAGGCTACTCTGCACAAAATGTGTGGCCAGGTAAGCAGCATTTCACTGGTGTGGGTAGTTGCTCACATCCAAATTTGTCTATGGCTCCCCCATCATGAATGAGACAGCAGGCAATCTTTCTATTTGGAATCAACCTCCAATTGTGACACTCCAAAGATAATACATGGCTACAAGGCATTACGTTATTGCATTGAAGGGCAACTGTGGTGGGAAGTGGGAGTGTGGTTAATGTACAAGATGTTTGTCTAGTGGTTAGTGCTGTTTTTGGAGTCCACAGAAATCAAGTGGCTTGTCTTGTCTAGTCCAATGTATGCATGGAACAAGAGGGAACTAACAGCTGTTCATACAGTGAATGATTATTGTTAAGATGACCTCTGCAGTCCCAAATTACACAGAGGTTCTGGAGCCAGATCAAACCGGATTCAGTAACAGAAATGAACAAAGTGCAAGGCAAAACCCAGCTTTATTACCATCAGAATAAAGCAGTTACAGCAAACAAGCATAGTTGTAATAGGTGCTCTCAACATGCTTATCAAAAGCAACAATTAGGCGTCATTGGGCTGTGGGGATAGCTCAGGAGTAACACATTTGTCATGGAAGCAAGATAATTCATAGCAACACTGGTTTGAATTCCGGTCTCACGATTAGAAACTGGTTTCTGGTATTAAGCACGTTATGTAAGAACAATTATAATCATAATAATTATACCTGACATCATACTGTAACCTTAGTTACCAAAACCTACAGGGTATGGGGGTTGGTTAATAGTGGTGACTACATATACATTCTATAGGCATTACATTTCTGATTGGGTAGCGCTAGTCTGATGGCTCCTCCTGAGACCACCTCTAAATTCTTAACAGAAAAAAAACATCATCTCTACAATATGTAATTAGCTGGCACCTTACTTCATGGGTGGCATAACATTAGAGAGTCTAATTGGATGGCTTCCTACTAACGAACCTTAGACAATTGACAGGTCATCAAGACATGAGTCAGACAGGAGTAGGGGGAGAGAGGTCCATGGACTACTTTCCTTTCAATTAAAGAAGATACTATCCCTCATTTCTAGGCCATGATGCTGGGTGATCTCTTTGTATTTGGCCTTTTGTGGGGTCTTGTGTTTGGGGATATATGTAAGAAGTAAGGTAGTGTCTTATCTGTGTTTGCTGCTAATGAAAAGACAATGTTTGGAATTGTTTCACCCTGCATTTATTAGGATTTTAGTTAATATTAATGTGAGTGCTATGGTTTCTTTTACCTCTGGGGATACTCTTGGGTTATTCTCCATGGAGTCTTTTGGCTTATAATTGTCCTGCACCTGGCTTATGAAGGCTAGTTGTACTCTTAATCTGAAAATATATGGCTTGCGTCTTGGAAATCGTTATCTTGTGCATTCTTTCTGCCGTTCCATCCTCCCTTATTCATTGTAACCTTGGCTTGGTTTGCTAGCTACAGTCTGGGTTGGTTATATGTGATAATGTTGAATATTAAAGGTAGCACATAAAAAAGACAGTTTTTTTTCAAATCGATTAGGTGCGGCCTTCATTATTCGCCATTATCACTTTTTTCCCAACCCATGCCCAATCACTTATGAAAATGGCTGGTTTACCCCCAAGCCTCTCTCCCATTATCCCTGCATCGTCCCCCATCTCCATCGCTATGGTACCCCTAACATTTAAATATACCCTAAACCCTAACGCAGACACAAATAACCATACATCTTCTCCCTACCTCCTCTCCACAATAACATTCACACACACACTTACCTCCCTTCCCACTTCTGCCTTACCAATGTTCTTCACGGCCATGCCTGCCAGCCTCTGCACGCACTTGTGTGCGGCAGGGGTGTGACAGATTCAGAAAGACCACTCTGTGCATTTACTCAACAGCCTTTCTAAATCTGACTTTTTTTCCGATTTAAAAAAAAAGACCTTTTCACTTAGTACCCTAAGCTCTGCACAGATCTGTATTTTGTAATTTCAGCATGTTGAGTTCTGGTGAAGTCTTGAGGCCTTTCGTTTACTTAGAAGCGTGTTGTGGCTTCCATTTTGGAAAAAGATGGCTGCACATTTCTGTTGCATTTCTTTGTTAGTGAGCTATATGTGTGTGTTGTTCATGTTACATTCAGCTTCTACATTGCTTATGTTAGTATTCTCTATGTCTTAAGGATGCCATGTTAATTAATTTTCTTCATGTATAAATGCATGTGTTACCTAGAGTTTGCGTTCTTCATGTTGAGTGCACATTTGTTTTGTGTCTAATGCATGCACATGTTTTGTTACAATGTTAGTTTGGTTACTCATAGCATCTTTAGTTTTAGACTGTGTCCATCTCCTGCTGTGTCTAACTGGGATAAGGGTGGTATGGTTGTCTTAGTGAGTAACGTTATTCACCTTTGCAATATTGGACTGGGGAGGGGTAAAAGATATGGATGATGTGTTCATCTGTCGCTCAGCATTCTCCCTCTGGTTGAGTCCTCAACCTCACTCTTACTTCTGCTCTCCCCTACATAGGGCTCTATGGGTATCCATATCTTAGTCACTCCCCTCACGCAGCTTGTATGTCTAATATGTTTGCCCACACTCCAGGTAATATAGCAGCATTCCCCATTGAAATCACGATATACCCAGTGCTCGTTGTAATTGTAAGTGTCCTGAGGACAAATGCATTTTGATCCTGGAGGCGCAATAGGGCTTTCCATTGCTTGGGCACGAGGAAGGTAATCTGTGTATATGGATATCAAAGTTCATTAGTATTTTCATTCTTACTGCCTTTTGGCTTTCTTTTTGCATTGACTTATTCCAATTCTTAGAACTGTAATTGATTTCAATCCAGCACTCCAACTAAGTCAATGCCTAGCATGGGATGCCCAATGGAAACCCTTATTTATATATTTTATGTCAAAAGTTTGCTTAATTCTGGATGATGCAGCCTTATATAACGCCCCTGTCTTTGAATTTCCCCGGTCTCAATGAACCAAGAAATAGGTTTGTTTTGCAAATTAAAAGATTTATTTGAAGAATTGAACAATATATATAGATTATACTTTCATGAATATGAATAATATCTGAATATCACACTTATGAATATGAACACTGATCAGCAATGGGTAATATTACAATATCAACAATCTCTTTAATCACTAGGAGTAGGAATAGGAAAATAATATATCAGAGAATACTTTGTATGGTTCAAGGAAATGCAATGATAGGAAAGAATGCAACACAGAAATAAAACTTGATATGATTTCAATCAAAAGACAATATGATCACTCTTTCCCCCTGTTATTACTCACTCCCCCCAGTATGCAATATGAAGAGGTGGAATGAGGGCGCACAGGTTTCAGGAATATCAATCAACAATGCAGTTCAATCCCAGTTCCCCCAGTAACCTTAGAGAGAACAGTAATGAATTTAAAAACAGGTCAAAATGCTTTTGAATGTGATTTGCAATGAATGGGAAAATGCTAAAAATGATTTTAATTCGCTAAATGGGATTCAGAACTAGTGAGAGTTGCTTTGGATTGGTTCAGGTCAACACTAGCAATGATTATAGAATGATTAGCAGATGGAAAACGAAATTCAGAAGTTGAAATCAAGAAATAGCTATTTTATATAGAGTGAAATTGAGGCAAATTGCAAATTCACAGCAATTTTTCCGCGTACAGGAAACGCGATTGCAGAAAAACTGTAAGGAATGTCATTTTGGGTTTGTTTGAAAGGATGTTAGCTTCAAAATGTTAGATTTAAATTTCGTTTCTAGGACGTAGGGTTCAAAAGTTACAGAGGTTTTTGTGAAGGTAGATTTTTCTTAAATAGAGTCAAGATTTCAAAATGAAAGATTGCTCTTTAAAGATTCGGAGCCAATATGGACTTATACTAAGGGGCTATGAAAGTACAAGATACCCAACGGGACAACCACCAGAACAGGGCGCCTTCCGCTCTGATTGCTGTGCGCCAGGACACTTGACTTTCTTCAAAAAATATCAGCGCACAGATGATTATCGTTACAATTATCATAGACTATATAATGAGAAGAGTTCAGGATGGACACAAGATTCTGTAATGCAGTTCTGGATAGGTTGAGATGGATTGAATAGGATTACTTTAAACTAAGAGATGACTATGGACAGTTCTATACTTAATACTTACAACTATGGCTTTGGAATGGAATGGGCCCGTCAAAGATCTGGTCAAAGGTTTGGACTTCACTCGCCACTGGATGGGATTCAGGCACCTGGACTCTGCTCTCAGCAAGGCACTCTGGTCTGCGTGGCCTCTTGGACTGGATCTGATGGGTTCTGGGTTACAGCTCTGCCCTACGGGTCTGGATCTTAGTTCTAGCACGGGGTTCTTAGCTAGAACAGCAAAACAGCTCAGCCAGACTGTTGGATTTTGTGGTGCCCTTTGGAAGTTTAGGGGTTAGAATCAGGTTTCAAAAGATTCTGAAGGCCAGCTGAAAAGAGTTCAGCTTTTTGGATTAGGCCTCTCTGCTTCAAAGTTCTAGAGTCTGGATTCTGGGTCTGGTTCTAGAGTCTGGAGTCTGGATCTTCCTGCAGGGTGCTCCGCCAAGGAATTAGTTGATGAGTGGAAAGTGTGTGTCTTTCTGGGTCCTCAACAGTCCCTATTTATCCATTTCCAAAGTGGGTAGGGAGGCTGATTATCTATGCCCAACCCTCTAAGAATCTGATAGATCAGAGAATTTCCCCTCTCCTGATTTGAGACAGTAGCAGTGTGTCATATGTGTCAGAGTGACACTGTGTTTATGGTCCAAAGGAAATCCCTCCCCTTTGCTTTTACTTAGGAAATCTATTTTCCCCAAAAAACATATTTCCAAGATGCACAACTTGTTAATAATACATAATTACATGACAGATTGCTAAAGGTACATTGCTGTCCAACTCTTATTTTCCTGCGAGCTTTTGTTCATAAATGACAACTTTTCTGCGCTTTTGGTGGGTTTCTCAATGTTAGTTCAGCACCAATTTTTATACATGCATGCACATCCCATTTGGGCACATTCCTGTAATTTTTTATGTTCCTCACATAATCACCACAGCTAGAATATGAATAATTTCTGGGGTTCAGTCTCAGAACATCGCAGAGATTCCAAATTAGTTTTAAACTGTGGGTGAATTTTTCATTTTAACAACCTATAAGTTTCATAATTCTGTCAGTTCAGTACAATTTGCTATAGGCATTTTTCTAAAACATACATTTACTTCAACTTCAATCCACATTTCCAGTCTGGCCCGCCTCCAAAGCTGGGCTGAGTCAGAGGGTCACATGGCTTGTCTTCCCACACCCAAATTAGCATTTTCTATTCAGTTCAAGGAACCCATTGTTTCTTGCTTAGGGCAGCAGAGGAAATCTCCTCCCCTTCTGATTAACATGCCAATGCGAAATCCTCTCCTTTTGGTGGGAATGAACAAGGTGGGAGGTTCTCAGGGAAAGAAAGCCTCTTGGAAGTTTTAGCTGAATTAGGTTACCTTATGGTCAATTGTAACATAGTTATGGCATTTTGATGGAAATACCTTCTTTGACATGTTTATCCTGTCAGATTTAGAGATTGCCAGCGTCTGTCAGAGGCGAGTAACGGTACTGCACCCATTTTGACAGATTTATTTCCATCAAGTATCTTTAAAAGTGGATTTTGTTCCGATGACATATGATTCCTGCTGACATTGTATTTTTGTGGATTCTTGCAGCAGAATAATGTGGAACACCCAACAAGGAAGTTGGATCTTTTTGGTGGTTTGTGAGCCATAATCTTTGAAAATTTGACAACCAAGAAAACGGATTTCCAAACAGCTCTGTGTTTCTTTTGGCAATCAGCATTGCTTTTTCAAGTGGTTTCAGGCTACTTTGTGGGTAGCCCAATGGTGGGTTTTGGCAGTGGTCTCCTGTGTTCACTGAGATAGGCAAAAGTGGATGGCAGCCTATTTTTCAGATTTTTACTGTGCAATTTTGGGCAATTTGAGCGAGCAGCATGCTTTCTGGTGGCCATTTCTAAGGTTTCTGCTGCCAGCAATGCACAGTAATGTTGCAGGGCCTGGACTAGTGGGTTGAAACATCCCACAAGCCCCCCTCTTGCAATTGGCGTTGAGCGTCCATCAATGGAAACTCGCGAGACTGGGATGTCAGCCTCATCTCTTCTGATTCCACAAATGGCAAAGTTCAGCATCTTTTCCTCCATCAGGGGTGGATCACTTGGTTCTCCTCGCCAGTCCTGATGTGAGTATTGAGCAATACTCCGGGCCCCTCGGATCTTTCCTCCCGGTCCCCGGGTAATCTTCCTTGGTTAGTCTCCATGGTTTATCTCTCTCCTAGGATGACAAAGCAAAAACATATTTGTAGACATTTCCCCACCACTATTAATGTAGTGGGCAGACACATACATTGTATAAATCAGGACACATTTTTATTATTGTATTTTATAGACTATATGTGGAATATTTTATAGTTGGAGTTTTATGGATCTGGAGTGGCCCACTCTGGGGTTCCAGAAGACTCCTCCAGTTGCTGCAGAGTGTGCCTAGGATGGCAACACTTTAGTTGATTAATGTGGACCCACTTATCTTCCCCTTCTGCCAAACTGCCTTTGGGGATGCAGATCTTGTAGGCGACTTGTGAGATTTTGTCTACAATTTCAAAAGGACCCCTCCAGGTAGGCAAAAATGTGCGTTGTTTGGCCTGGTTCCTTTGGAAATTGTATAAGTAGACCCGGTCTCCTACATTGTATTCTTTTCTGGCAGTCTTTAAGGCATAGTGGGTCTTCATGCAGTCTGCAGATCTCTCTAGATTTCGCTGAGCATAGGCAAAGGCATGTTGAAGGTGTCTTCTTAGGTTTTCAACATACTCATGAGTTGTGGAGGCATTGATCAATGTCTGCTCTTGGGTTCTGTAGAGCAGATGCTGGGGAAGCACCATACTGCGTCCAGTCATCAGCTCAAACGGTTACATTTTAGTTGCAGATGAAGGGGTAGATCTGATGACCATTAGGACAAGAGGTAATTGAATATCCCAACTTGGCCCAGAATCTGCCACAAACTTTTTTAATATGCTCACAATTGTTTAATTATATCTACTGCACCACTAGAGGCTGGCCGGTAAGCAATATATAGCTTCCTTTTGACCCCAAGTATCTCCCACATCTTTGTCATTATTTTGCTGGTGAAATGGCTACCTCTGTCTGACTTGATCCTGTGGGGTAGACCAAAACGCCAAAAGATGTTGTTGATCATTAGGGCAGCTGCTGTTTCTGCCTTGCAGTTTGGGGCCGGGAGACATTCCACCCATTTAGTAAACAAGCATGTCACGGTCAACATGTACTTGCTTCCCCTAGAGGAGCGAATCACGGGCCCAATGAAATCAACTTGCAAATCTGACCATGGCAGTGTCATCCCCCTCTTTTGGAGAGGCGCACGGTGTGTGAGGGATGTTGACTGAAATTGTGCACACACAAGACAGCCCTTCAAGTATTGGTCCAGACCCTGCCCCATGTGTGGCCAGTATGCAACCTCTCTTAAGATTTCAAGTGTTGTATGAAACCCCCTATGACCGGCTGTGGCCGCATCATGGCCGTGACTTAACATCAGGCTTCGGAATAAGGTAGGAACCACCCACTGTTCATGGCCAGCTAGGGATTTCGTCACCAACAAACCGTCTTGGATTCGGAACATTTTTGGACATTTCATAAACACTCTGAGGTCCTCTTTCCCAATGTAATCGGTATCCGTCAGGGGAAAGTTCTCAGAGTCCTCAATGTGTTGATAAAACTTACCAATTATTGGATCCCCTTTTTGAGCCGTAATCAAATCGGCATCTGGGGTCTCCTTACTCCATTGTGCAGTTGAGAGGTCATTGTGAGCATTTGTCTGGGACCTAGTGATAGCAGTGACCTGGATTTCCCCCAAGAGGGACTCAATCTCAATTAGATCCCATTAGATGGCCCCGGTTTTGGCCAGCTGATCAGCTAAGTCATTTCCAGTTTTGTCTGGTCCCTCTACTTTGGAATGACCCTTGATCTTTTCCAGTAGATGGTCATCCCATTCGAGGTGACCAGATCATCAATATTTTGGTTTACTTCCCATGTTTCAAGGGTTTGTTATTAGCACATAAAATGCCTCTGGTTTTCCAATTAACCAGGTGCTCCACAAACCCGTTCTGTACATAATCTGAATCAGTGATTATGACCAGTTTGTGGAGTTGATGTTGGACAGCAGTGAGTATGGCTTGATGCACAGCCATCAACTCTGCCACTTGACTATTTCGGGGACCAATCTTGTACCCAGCAGAGGGTTCTGGGATCTCATTCACCCATGCATTCCCTACGCCAGCCACAAGTTCTTTTTCCCCGTTGTTGTCAACATGGTAAGAGCATCCATCCACATAGACAGTGGGCATTCCCTCACACTTGTCTTCTTCAAAGACTTTGTGTGGGGAATTAAGGTATGCCTCCATGTTGTCCTTGATTTTTAGACTTTCATCCTCGAGACAGTTTTCTCTGGCACAATCATGCAAGTCAGCCAGACCTTGCACGAGGGGACTCCTCTTGTTCCTTGCATTTACAGAATCCAGGAAGTAATTTGGGAATTACTCACATTTCCGGCCCAGATTCTGTCACTTTGGAGATATTGCAGAGGCTGGTGTGGAGTCTCCACTATGATGTGTTCCCCCTGGATAAACGGGCGGTAATTCTTCAATGCCCACACCGTTGCCAGGAGTGCCTTCTCACAATCATTGAATTTTTCCTCCACAGAGGATAAAGTTTTACTCGCATAGGAGATTACTTTATTGACCTTGTCATGCTTTTGGTATAATACTGCAGTCAAGCATGTATTAGAGAACCCTGTCTCCAAGAAGAACTCCTTGTTTCTGACAGGGTAAGCTAGGCAAGGCACTTGTGAGAGGCTTCTTTTGAGTTGTCTTACTGCCTCGGCTTGTTCTGGACCCGATTCCCACTTGACCCCCCTTCAAAAGATGAATCAGGGGTCTTGTGATCACTGCGTAGCCCTCAATGGACTTTCTACTGTAATTAGCCAGTCCAAGGAGACTCCTGAGTTCCCGTAAAGTTGTGGGGTCTTTCAATTTCTGGAGGGCTTCCACTTTCTTTTCCTGGGGACAGAGACCCTGAGGAGTAATCTCATGCCCCAGGAAATTGACACGGGTTCTACACCACTGTGCCTTTTGAAAGGAAAGTTTTGCTCCGGCAGCCCTCAACTGTATAAGAACATAACGGATCTCTGCTATGTGTTCCTCCACAGTTGAGTTTTTGTTGAGGACATCATCTACATAAGCCAGGGACCCCTTTCACCCAGGTCAGGCATGGCCTTATGTAAGAAAATGTTGAATTCATTGCCGGAGTTGATGTATCCGAAGGGAGTCTGGGTCCATGTGTACTGCTGGCCCCCAAAGGTAAAAGCCAGCTTGTATTGGTCCTCCCTACTGACGGGTGCAGTCCAGTATCCATTGGTCAGGTCTAATGCAGTGAATACCTGTGAACCCTGGATCTGGGCCAGCCCTTGGTCAATGTAGGGAAGAGGCCACCGGGAAGTATAGACCCGTTTGTTGAGCTCCCTAAGGTCGGCGCAGAGTCTCCACTGGCCGTTTGGCTTCAATATCCCCAGCACTGGATTATTGAAGGTGCTGTGGACTGGACGGATTATCCCACGGCACTCAAGGTTCTTAATTATTTCAGTAAGGGACTCCATTGATGCGAGAGGCAAGCGATATTGCTTCACAAACACTGGAGTCATGCCAGTGTCCGTGGGAATTGTTGTTGTGTGGATGTCAGTGCGACCACAGCCATATGAGTCCACCGCAAAGAGATCTTAAAAATCCAAGAAAACTTGCTTCAACTTTTGCTTCTGCTCCAGAGTCTCACAGGCATCAGCTAGGTTGACTATCTCTTCAACAATCTGCCTGAAGCCTGGAAAGACTTCTGGTTTCACTATCTCAGCGGCCTCCTCCAGCTGGGTGGAGAAGTCCCTGGTCAAAGTGCTGATTTTGACTGGTGGCTTCAGGTGGGAAAGGCAGCCCTCATGGACCTGGAAAATCACTTCCTCCCTCCTGAAGTCACAAGTTACATCTTCATTGCCATAAGGGCAGGAAGTGTATACCAGGAAGTTCCCTCCATGCCGGTTGAAGATCCTGTCTGGTGTTGTGTTGTCATCACTGTCACTGTCAAAACAGTCCTTGGCGATTGGTCCTAACAGTTCATTGCCTAAATCAATGGAAAAATGTCGGTCATCAACCGCCATTCCAATAATGGTGCCTGTGGCTAGAGTGATACTCTTTAAGTCGCTGTTATCCATCTCTATTGGAATGGTGTCATGTTCTACATTGACTAGTGGTGTTGGGTTTACCCCCAACCCATGCTGTTGGTGAGAAGCATTTAGATGAATATAAGCATCAGGGTTTTTCAATTTCTGTCCTCTTTTAACTTTCACTTCCAGGGATAATTGTCGGGTCCTTTCTGGGATGGTGACTTCCTCTTCAATCTGAATTTCAACTGCATAAGGCAGCAATTCAGCTGACCTAAATGCTTTCTCTGGATCATCAAAGCCCATGGTATTATCCACTAATCGCGACTAAGCTTTGAAGTTTATTAGGTCCAAACTAATGGCAAAGCGATTGAGAATGACACTGCCTAAGTAAAAGGCGGCAGTGACGTCTTGCACGACCCAACAATTATGGACTATGCTCTTGTTGCCTATGGAGATTTTGAGCATACACCTGCTTGGCAGGAGATGTTTGGAACTGGGTGTTTCCAGATCCATTTCCCAGTTTGAAACGTGGGAATGGCTGGATCTTTTGGGAGTTGGCGGAACATGGCTTCGCTGATGAAGCTCTTACCGTTGTTCACACACACTCAGGTGAGAACAGAGTCCTTCCCTTCATTTAACTGAACAGGGATGAACAGCTGCGCTCAAATTTGCTGAATATCAGCCAGGCTCTGAGCTGATTTCACCTCTTTCTGGACTATAGGAGTGGGAATGTCTGATTGTGGATTTGTAAAGAATTTCAAAGTGTTTCCTTCCAGTGTGGAATGCCACCTTAAACTGGAAGGAAGGTTGATTTTCAGAAATAGGGAGGACCCCCCATCACCAGTCTGTTGTCCTACTGCTATTACTGTCACGTCTGGAATTTGTTTGTTCTGGAAGTGAAATTCTACTTGGTCAGATTTTTGTTCAACCATGTGGCATGTGCCGTTTAAACTAACATGGTTGACGCTCTGTTTTAACTTTATTGGTCGGCTAGTCTGGGTCCAGAGGACCTTGTTTACGCAATCTATTAGGGGTGACAACCTTCACGGGAGGTCATTCCCTAGTAAACAACGGGTGCCCTCTGGAGTCACAACTATGACTGGTGCTTCACCCTGTGTCGCCCAGTTTTAATGTCCAAATCCGCAGTCCCTTCGACGGGAATTTCCTTCCCGTCAAAGTTCTGAAGTTGTCCAGGAAGAGAGGTGAGAGGAATTTGGTATTTCTCCCCCCTTCCTGAATTCAGTTCATCAAAGGCCTTTTTGGACAGAAGGGTAGGTTGGGATCCAGTGTCCACCAGTGCCAAAATTGTACCCTGCCCCTGTACTTGAACCGGGGCATAGTATCTTCCCTCCTTCTCTGCAAGGGGGCACAGATAATGCACATTTTTGGACAATTGGTGGGCTAGTTTCTTAGTTTTGGACATTGAGAGAGCAGAGATTTGGGCAGAATTCTGTGGGGAGTCTTGGGAATCTGCAAAGAAAAGGTGGGAACTAGATATGGGAGGAGTTTTGAGTTCCCATGGTTCCGGTTCTGGGCCGCCCCCCCCCCCTTTTTGGAGGCAGTCACCAGGATGGGTTTGAACCAGGGGATTTTCATGCTGTTGGTTCTGAGGTTGGATGAATGGCGGCGCTAGCTCAGTCCCCACATCTACCCAGTCTGGATTTAAATCCTTTGGGACCCATTTCTCTTTGGGAGGAGTTCCCCCACCTCTGAAGGAGAAGATCCTTTTCCCAGGATCCCTTTCCTTCAAATTGGAAGATTTGTACCTCCTCCTCAAAATGGGTCTGTTTGGGTCCTTTGTTTCTCCTACCCCCTCTGCTCCTTGGGTTGCAAACTTTCAGGGGCAGGAGATTTTGTTTCTGGTTCCTGGGTTTCCAGGGGCTTTCTAAAAGTGGGGAAGGAAGCTTCTTCCAAGGCTTTACACCCCCCTCCCCCTTGTGCCTCCTCCCTGGGAACCGGCGGTTTGTCGGGGGTGCTGCCCGGTCATTGTTCTGGAGCACCAGGTCCAGAGTTTGGGGCGTTCTGGGCTGGCATGCTCATCTGAGGGTTCTGCTGAGCCCTCAGCATGCAACCCAGATCCTGTGCCATGTTTTGGACCTGGCGCTCTAGCTGTGAAACCCGCTCAGGCTGATACAGGGTTCTCATTTCTCCCCTGGCTGATCCCGGGAAGGGTAGCTATCCCTTCTCTGGTAATACCCCAGGTTGGGAAGATTTGGGTACCCCTCCACCCTTTGCCTCCCCTCTCCTGGATTAGGTTGTCTGGGCTCAAGAAAGTGGGTAAAGAAGGATGGATTATTCTGGGGTTGAGAATTGTGTGGATACCTGGGGAAAAAGTTCTGCCCAGGATTTGGGGAATTTCTGCCCTCCTGGGGGAACTGAGGAGTGAAGTTCCCTGAGTTAGGGGCTGCTTGGTTGGATCCCCCCTTGGGCTGGAGGAGTCCACACATAAACCAGTATGAGTCTGTTCCCCTTGTAGCGGGGGCTTACATAGTCAGGGGAGTGAGGGATCCCATTTGTGGGACTACCTCCTTGGCTCCCTGTCTGTGACTGGCCCGAGGGCCTTCTGGGTTTGGGATTATTCTGTTGTGCAGGCAAGTTTTTAGGCCCTCCCATCTCCAAATCTAAAATGGGTGCAACCTTTACCTCTGCCATCTTAGCAGCAGCAGGCGTGTTGGTTGGTTTGGGGCTTTTCTGAGCATTCTTGTTTTCTATGGGCTTTTGCACCTCATAGATCCGGTTGGCCTGTTCAATGACCCAGTCTAGTGATCTTTCATGAAAATCTCTCACTAGCTGGGTCATGATGTTTTTTGGTAAAGCATGGAAAAATGTATTAACAAATTCTTTACTTTACTGTCTGTGCGCACCCTTCTGGTAGTCTGCGCAAAGGCACGCTTTAACTCCTGCACAACTTCTTGTGGGGCCTGATCCTCCCCACATTGTAAATTGTAGGCTGCCTTGCGAGCCTCTTGGGGATTTCTGTGAACAGAAAAATGCTTTAGGATGGCTGCCCTATATGTGGACCATCTTGAATGATTTTGGTCATCCAGCCCCGCAAAGAAACTGGAGTATTCTGGGGAGAATGTCCATTTCACATACTGAATGCAGCTACTGCTGTCTTTCAAATGGAAAGTCTCCATCATTTGCTCAAAGAGCTCTAAGTGTTCCCAAACAGAATACTTAGCGTTCTTATGATAAGGCGTGATGACGATCCTTATTGCCTTGATCTGTTTTAAGGGGTCCTTAAGCAAGGCCCTTTTTTCCTTATTGGCCTTCTTGGTTCGGGTAACCCTGGTCCATTCATCCTCTGACTCAGAGACACTGCTCCCAGAGGTGCCTGTCTGGTCTTCTAGGTTCTCCCGGATTCTGCGAGCCTGGGAATGGCTGGCATAATGTGGGGACCTAGTCTCCTGTGTCCTAGGGTGCTCAGAGGAGTCTTCCGATTCCTCCTTGCTCCCAGGATTTGATGGGTACCCCCCCACTGTCCTAACTGGCAGAGGTTTTCAGGATGCCCTTAGTGGGCCTACTCTCCTGGAGTTCCCCACTAAATTTCACTGTACTTGGGTACCCATACCCAGATGCCCTCCCATCCATTCCTGGGAGGTGCTGGTCTATGAGCCCCATACTTCTGACTGGATAGTAATCTGCCATCCCCGTGGCCCTGGGCTGATGTGCGCCAGGGGACATGGGGGTGGCAGAGTCCTGGGACTGGGAGAGATGAAGGCCTCTGGTACCAGGGTTCCTGAGGTTATGCTCAGGTGTTTCCCTTTCCCAGCGAACCTCATCTCTATCAGCCCCTGCTCCCTGTTGCCATGCAAGAACCTGAGCTTTCTGTTCCTCAATCAATGCCTTACTAGTCTCTATCAGTCTCTCTTGAATTGGATATCTGTTGGAGGAGCCTATCATTGTTCTCACAGAGAGCGTCATTTTCTCTCTGTGCTTCCTGGTTTGTCTTTGAGGACTGGGCCAGTCTTTGCTGCAGGAGGGTTACCTCCTGAGTCCTGTCCATACTGGCCTGCTGCTTCCTTGCCAGAGCATCTTCCACCCTCCTGGTGTGCTCTAACAATCTATCATGCTCTTTTTGGAGGCCACCCAGTCCCTGGAGGGCCAGGTGATTTTTCTTCCAGTTTCCCTTTTAAGTGACAGACTTCCTGGCCTAAGGTGTCTCTTTCCTGAGCAAGAGCCTGCCTCTGTGCCACCAGGTCGTCCCTCTGTCTTTGAAGGGCACCAGCTTTCTGGCGCTCTTCATCAAACTCTGCCTGGGTGTCCAGGTCTTTCAGAATTAATTTGTTGCTCTCTGCCTTCTCTCTATCTAGGTTGCTTTGCAGAGTGACTATCTGCTCTGCGCATGCCCTATTGAAATCCAGTTGTTGCTCCAGCTTTCTCTGCCTCTGAAGTAGGGAGTCCAAACCTTCTTGGTACTCCTTCTGCAAGGCCAGAATTCTGGTATCCTGGTCTGCCTTTTCCTGTTGCAGGATACCCATATCCTCTTTCTTTTAATGATATACTGCCTGCTTTCATTTTCTGACTCCTGGCTCCTCTGCAGCCTCTGCTCAGAAGAGTCCAGATCAGATTGGGCCTTTTCTAATGCCATCAGTTGCCTACTTGCCAGATCTTGGCCTTCAGCATATTGATCCTGTATGGCTCTAATAGACAAATATAGATATGCCACTATCTTGGCAATCTTGTTGTGTTCATCCTTGGCCTTAGGGCCCATATATAGTTCGCTCAGGGCCCCATGTAAGGGACCCTGGTCTCTCCATGTATCTGACCCTGTTACAGTGATCTGTTGTGTGATTGCCTGTAACCACACATTCTGGTCCTGCTCAGTCCATTCACCTCTCACAAATAACTTATGCAAAAGATGTTCTCTAGCCATCTTGATGTCTACCATATTAATTTCCTTCCTGACTTACAGAATTTTATTATTTTATTTTGCAAAACAGACCGTTTCCTCAGAGCGTTCCGTTTTGAGGGGTGCTTTTACAGTGTAACACAGCGTGGTGGCCCAGCAGGATTTATGTATCCTGTCAGTTAGCACCCTGTATTAAGCTGCACAAGTGGTAGATCTAATCCAGAAGTCCCGCTACGAGCCCCCAATCTGTAAGTGATTTCAATCCAGCACTCCAACTAAGTCAATGCCTAGTATGGGATGCCCAATGGAAACCCTTATTTGAATATTTTTATGTCAAAAGTTCGTTTAATTCTTGATGATGTACCCTTATATAAAACCCCTCTCTTTGAATTCCCCCTCTCTCACTGAACCAAGAAATAGGTTTGTTTTGCAAATTAAAAGATTTATTTGAAGAATTGAACAATATATATAGATTATACTTTTATGAATATGAATAATATCTGAATATCACACTTATGAATATGAACACTGATCAGCAATGGGTAATATTACAATATCAACAATCTCTTTAATCAGTAGGAGTAGGAATAGGAAAAATAATATATCAGAGAATACTTTGTATGGTTCCAGGAAATGTAATGATAGGAAAGAATGCAACACAGAAATAAAACTTGATATGATTTCAATCAAAAGACAATATGATCACTCTTTCCCCCTGTTATTACTCACTCCCCCAGTATGCAATATGAAAAGATGGAATGGGGGCGCACAGGTTTCAGGAATATCAATCAACAATGCAGTTCAATCCCAGTTCCCCCCAGCAAGCTTAGCGAGAACAGTAATGATTATAAAAACAGGTCAAAATGCTTTTGAATGTGATTTGCAATGAATGGGAAAATGCTAAAAATGATTTTAATTTGCTAAATGTGATTCAGAACTAGTGAGAGTTGCTTTGGATTGGTTCAGGTCAACACTAGCAAATATTATAGAATGATTAGCAGATGGAAAATGAAATTCAGAAATTGAAATCAAGAAATAGCTATTTTATATAGAGTGAAATTGAGCCAAATTGCAAATTCTCGCATATTTTTCTGCGTGCAGGAAACGCGATTGCGGAAAAACTATAAGGAATTGGAATGTCGTTTTGGGTTTGTTTCAAAGCTGAGGATGTTAGCTTCAAAATGTCAGATTTCAATTTCGCAGGGTTCAAAAGTTACAGAAGTTTTTGTGAAGGTAGATTTTTCTTAAACAGAGTCAAGATTTCTAAATGAAAGATTGCGCTTTAAAGATTCGGAACCAATATGGATTTATACTAGGGGGCTATGAAAGTACAAGATACCCAGCGGGACAACCATCAGAACAGAGCGCCTTTCGCTCTGATTGCTATGCGCCAGGACACTTGACTTTCTTCAAAAAATATCAGTGCACAGATGATTATCGCTACAATTATCATAGACTATATAATGAGAAGAGTTCAGGATGGACACACGATTCTGTAATGCAGTTCTGGATAGGTTGAGATGGATTGAATAGGATTACTTTAAACTAAGAGATGACTATGGACAGTTCTATACTAAATACTTATAACTATGGCTTTGGAATGGAATGGGCCCATCAAAGATCTGGTCAAAGGTTTGCACTCGCCACCGGACGGGATTCAGGGCACCTGGACTCTGCTCTCAGCAAGGCACTCTGGTCTGCGCGGCCTCTTGGACTGGATCTGATGGGTTCTGGGTTACAGCTCTGCTCTACTGGTCTGGATCTTAGTTCTAGCATGGGGTTCTTAGCTAGAACAGCAAAACAGCTCAGCCAGGCTGTTGGATTTTGTGGTGCCCCTTGGAAGTTTAGGGGTTAGAATCAGGTTTCAAAAGATTCTGAAGGCCAGCTGAAAAGAGTTCAGCTTTTTGGATTAGGCCTCTCTGCTTAAAAGTTCTAGAGTCTGGATTCTGGGTCTGGTTCTAGAGTCTGGAGTCTGGATCTTCCTGCAGGGTGCTCCGCCAAGGAATCTGTTGATGAGTGGAAAGTGTGTGTCTTTCTGGGTCCTCAACAGTCCCTATTTATCCATTTCCAAAATGGGTGGGGAGGCTGATTATCTATGCCCAACCCTCTAAGAATCTGATAGGCCAGAGAATTTCCCCTCTCCTGCTTTGAGACAGGAGCAGTGTGTCATATGTGTCAGAGTGACACTGTGTTTATGGCCCAAAGGAAATCCCTCCCCTTTGCTTTTACTTAGGAAATCTATTTTCCCCAAAAAACATATTTCCAAGATGCACAACTTGTTAATAATACATAATTACATGACAGATTGCTAAAGGTACATTGCTGTCCAACTCTTATTTTCCTGCGAGCTTTTGTTCATAAATGACAACTTTTTCGCGCTTTTGGTGGGTTTCTCAATGTTAGTTCTGCACCAATTTTTATACATGCATGCACATCCCATCTGGGCACATTCCTGTAATTTTTCATGTTCCTCATATAATCACCACGGCTAGAATATGAATAATTTCTGAGGTTCAATCTCAGAACATCGCACAGATTCCAAATTAGTTTTAAACTGTGGGTGAATTTTTCATTTTAACAACCTATAAGTTTCATATTTTTGTCAGTTCAGTACAATTTGTTATAAGCATTTTTCTAAAACATACATTTACTTCAACTTCAATCCACATTTCCAGTCTGGCCCGCCTCCAAAGCTGGGCTGAGTCGGAGGGTCACATGGCTTGTCTTCCTGTCAGAGCAGTTGTTGTCAGTCACACCCAAATTAGCATTTTCTGTTCAGTTCAAGGAACCCACTCTTTCTTGCTCAGGGCAGCAGAGGAAATCTCCTCCCCTTCTGATTAACATGCCAATGCAAAATCCTCTCCTTTTGGTGGGAATGAACAAGGTGGGAGGTTCTCAGGGAAAGAAAGCCTCTTGGAAGTTTTAGCTGAATTAGGTTACCTTATGGTCAATTGTAACATAGTTCTTTGTGAAGAATTACATTTATAAATTTAAAATAAGCAAACATATCTTTAATTCCAGTCTTTTTCAACATGAAATTAATGTGTGGCACTCTATATGGCATTTTGATGGAAATCCCTTCTTTGACACATTTAACTTTGAAAACACCAGCTTCTCCTGTCAGATTTAGATATCGCCAGCGTCTGTCGGAGGCGAGTAACGGTACCGCACCCATTTTGACAGATTTCTTTCCATCAAGTATCTTTAAAAGTGGATTTTGTTCTGATAACATATGATTCCTGCTGACATTGTATTTATGTGGATTCTTGCAGTAGAATAATGTGGAACACCCAACAAGGAAGTTGGATCTGTTAGGTGGTTTGTGAGCCATAATCTTTGCAAATTTGACAACCAAGAAAACTGATTTCCAAGCAGCTCTGTGTTTCTTTTGGCAATCAGCATTGCTTTTTCAAGTGGTTTCAGGCTACTTTGTGGGTAGCCCAATGGTGGGTTTTGGCAGTGGTCTCCTGTGTTCACTGAGATAGGCAAAAGTGGATGGCGGTCTATTTTTCAGATTTTTACTGCGTAATTTTGGGTGATTTTAGAAAGCGGCATGCTTTCCAGTGGCCATTTCAGAGGTTTCTGCTGCCAGCAATGCACAGTAATGTTGCATGGCCTGGACTAGTGGGTTGAAACATCCCACAGAACACAGAACCCAAATAGTACCAGTACTAAAATGGCCATCAATACTTTGAATGCATTAGCCAACCAGGAGGGGATCCATGAGAACAGGTAATTAAATCAGTCATAATCAGCTATATTGTCTACCTCCTCCACCATTTTTGTGTGCATTTCTGTTAAGGTGGCTAAGGCATCTGTGAAGGTTCAATTCTCCACATCGTGGGTACGTGGGTATGTGCAGCAAGAAGGCCCAATCTTTGCATAGACATGGCCGTTATCAGATCAAGAATGTATCTGTTCTGGAAGGTCATGAATCTTATTGCCCTTAGCTCTTCTTTTATGACATGAAAGCCTTTTACTGTTGTGTTTATTGTCTTCAACAGCTCCCAGCTGGTTATCTGCAGCCATTTTGCATTTGTGTTGGCTTGCAACCTGGCAGTAAAGAGACGTGAAGAACATCTCTATTCTACTGAACAATTTATGTTCATCTGGTATGGCATCATATGCATCTTCCATCTTCATTGAGTTGTAGTTTCTGCTTTTCATGCATGCAAGTGTGAGAGCCGGCTTATGTCTTATGTGTGGGTTCATTTTGAGAAAATCACCAATCTGCACCTCACTTTGGGGTACTACCAAGGCTGGTGCACTTATAATTACCAGGGAGCACAGGCCGCCCCAATTTGGGGAAAGTTGCATGTTGGCTTTGAAACCACAAGAATGCACACATTTGGAAGTACGATTAGACCAACGATGGCAAGCACGCCAATACCCAAAAAGAAGTTATCGGACTTTCCCGTCTTTTTGTCATTCAAGTCACATTACAAGGAATTTAGGAATAGGAAAACATTTTTGCCATGATAAAGAGCAGAGCCACAGTTAATTGTATCGATAAATCCATTCTGCACAAACATTGTATTCCTTTACTTTGTAAAAATCAACAACAGGCAATAATATCAGTGGATGGTTTCGACTTAGTATCTGGACCTATAACACATCACATGAGCCCCCTGCGGATGATATGTTCTTTAAAACACCATGAAATAATCCAATTTGACGTCATTGCAGCCCCACATTTTCAGTTTATCCTAGGCATTCCATGGCTTACCATCCACAATCCACTAATTGATTGGACATAGTGGAAACTCGCCTTTTCTGGGGACAGATGTCCTACATCTTGTCCAGTTCCCCAAGTACTACGGAATCAACAATATTTGGCCATCCTTCAATCAACGACAATCCCTCAAGAATACCAGGACTTTCAAGACGTGTTTGATCCCAGTGAAGCTAACAAAATTCCCCCTCATAGGATGTATGACTTCAAGATCCAATTGTTGCCAGGTGCTCAGATCCCATGTGGAAGAACTTATACAAAAAGGAGAATGTCATCCTTACACAATATCTAGAAGACAATCTGGCCAAGGGTTTATGCAACATTCCTCTTCACTAGCAGGGTCCCTGATCTTCTCTTTTCCGAAGACAGGAGAAACTGAATTAAGGCCTTGCATAGACTACCTGCAGTTGAATGAAATCACGGTAAAAAACTGATATCCTCTACCTTTGATCCAAGTGTTGCTTGATCAAGCCCAGCAAAGTACAATCTATACCAAGCTGGATACAAGAGGAGCATATAATCTGGTAAGGATAGCAATCGGGGATGAATGGAAAACAGCATTACGCTCTCGATATGGGCATTTTGAGTACCTATTAATGCCCTTCAGGTTATGAAATGCCCCCGGCTGCCTTCCAGTTCTTTTTAAACAACATCTTCAAAATACATTGTGATCTATTTGGACGACATTCTGATCTACTCCTCTTCCTTGTAAGACCACACAATTTACGTCTGAGAAGTCCTTTCAAGACTGAGGAAAAATGAATTATACACTAAACATCCGAAATGCGTCTTTCACTAAGAGATAGTGGCCTATTTGGGTTATATGCTATCACCAGGGAAGATTGAGATGGACCCTTAAAAGATAGAAGCCATCTTAGAGTGGCCAGCCCCTACCAACGTCAAGGAATCACAGAGATGTATTGGTTTTGTGAATTTCTATCACCTGTTCATCCCCTACTCCTGTGAGACCTTATTGCCTTTAACCTCACTCCTAAAGAAAGGGAAAAAGTATGAACATACCTCATCAACTCAAGAATCCTTTGAACATCTCAAACCCACGTTTACTGCAGCCCCAGTCATAAAAAAAAACAATCCAGACCTTTCTTATATCATAGAAGCAGACACCAAAGATTACGCTAGTGGGGCAGTGTTGTCACAAAAGGACTGTCATTCGAAAGTAAAACACCTGATCGCCTACCACTCCCGAAAACTCAATGCGGCAGAACAAAATTAGTTTATTCAACAAGGAACTCCTAGCTATAAAAGAATCAATTGTTACTTGGAGACATTACTTAGAAGGGGCTAATCATCCTGTTCTAGTTATCACGGACCATAAGAAACAGGACTTTCTTTGCACAGCTCGATCCATAAACCAGAGACAAAATCGCTGGATATACTTCTTTTCTAGGTTCGATTTTCACATCACATATACAACGGGAGATCAAAACACCAAAGCCGCTGCTCTATCACGTCAGGATCATTCACCCCAGAGCCCATGATAGGACTCCCTTTTGTAGAATCCTCACAAATACTCACTGCATGTCTCTCTGGAATAGAAGGATATGCTGAACAACTGCAACAAATTTACACCAAGTCTATTGTTAAGAAATTCCTACCAGATGACCCTCTCAATCATGAAAAGCAAGGGCTATTGTTTCATGGACGAAAACTGTGGTTACCCACTAAAGCATCACAATTACACTTCTTACAATGGTGTCACGATAATCAAGGTTCAGGGCACAGAAGTGTACTCGAAACCCAGGAAAAGATAGATCATTATGTATGGTGGAAAGGATGGGCCAACAATGTAAAGGATTATATTCAGAGATGTGGAATCTTTATCAGATCTAAGACCAACCATCAAAAACCCATGGGGTTACTACAGCCTCTTCCAATTCCTAATGGCCCATGGAGACAATGTTCAAAGGACTTCATCATAGAACTCCCTCTGGTCCAAGGACAAACCACAATCTTAACCAATTGTAGATGCCTTCACTAAAATGGCTCATTTCGTAGCACTAGCACAAATACCTGCAGCCCCAGTTTTGGCTGATTTATTCATGAAAAACATCTTCGATCTACATGGACTACCAAGAATCATCATCAGCGATAGAGGATCACAATTTATATCCAGATTCTAGAGAGAAGTTGGGCACTCGTGAGGAGTAGACCTCCATTTTTCATCAGCCTATCAATCCCAAAGCAATGGACAAACAGAGAGGGCGAATCAGATGATAAATAAATACTTACAATGTTATTCCACTGACTGTGACCAGGACTGAGTTACCTTACTCCCACTTGCCGTAATTGCCTATAATGATGCATATCATTCTTCATTAACGATTCTCCTTTTCATGTATCCTATGGTTATCATCCTATTTCTATACCATTAACCAGAACAAGTTCTTCATGTATTCCAGTAGTCTACGAACACATCAAAAACCTACAACAATGTGTCTGTAAAGCACTATCACAACTAAAACATGCCCAAGACTAAACTAGAAAATATGCAGAAAAAAGGAGACGAGAAGCACCCTGTTATACAATCGTGGTTGAAGTCTGGTTAGCTACTACTAACCTTAACATTCCTAATTGCCATCAGAAATTAAAACCCTGCTTCATTGGTCCTTTTAAAATAAAAAAAGTTATCAACCCGGTTGCTATGAAACTAGAACCACCTCTGCATTATCAAATCCATCCTACAGTTGTTGCCACGACCATCAGTGGTGAGTACACAAGATGAGTATGAAGTGAAGAAGATAGTGGATTCCCAATATTGGAGGAAAACTGTCCAATATTTAGTAGACTGCATGGGGTATGGACCGGACGACAGGACATGGGTTTCAGCAAGGAATGTATTTGCACCGGATCTATTGAGAAAATTCCATCTCTTGCACCCTGGGAAAACCTGGGACTGTGGTAAAGAACCTGTAATCTTGAGAGGGGGACCGAAAAGGGGACATACTGTCAGGTTTGTAAAACATGTCACCAAAGTCAGACGTATTGCACCCTATTTATTACCTGGTAGACATTGGCAACATCACTGGACGACTAGGTATCTTCCACGATAGAAAGCCCATTCCAACATGGCCACCTGCATTTACATACTTCATACTAGAGTCTAAACGAGTTGTAGAGGCGTATCTATTTAAGTAAGTAGATGACGGGCTCAATCGTCTTTCAAAACCTTCACGGCATCCGAGCAGAGAACTGCTATCGAAGAAAAAGTATCAAGATACCTTCAGAAATTAGGACGATGTTTGAACTAACCAACATTAATAAAAGTTACAACAGTAAGCGGTACCACGCCCTCTGAAAGCTCCCTTTTTATATACTTAGTTTTGCAGTGGGTACTGGATTTATGCCCTGACCCCTTACCTACTTCCTAATCAACGATTAACAGATGATATCATAACTAACAAGGAAAGCATGGTGCAAACCGCACTTCAACTCACTTTTCTCAAGACCCTATGGTATATTTGTCACTGTAAGAGTGAATTGGTTGCAATACTTACCTTATCTTATCCCTTTTGAATTCTCAGGTACCAACCCCAATCTCCCTCTTATTATTGCACTGAAGAGAGGAGAACCTAGCGACTGCAGCCGGAACCGCAGGTGGTCCCCCCTCCTACAGCGAATTTACCATCTTAACAGGTAATACTGATAGAACACTGGCGGAGCAAAGGGAAAGTCGTATTCCTTGTTTATTTTATTTATGTTTTGTATTTGTAAAACACACTAACAGCCCTTAGGCATCGAGGCGCTGTTGCAAGAAAGTGTCTTAGTTACAGGAACAGTTCATTGCTCTGGGTGACAGTGAGCATAAAGACCTAGTATAGTCAGACATAGGTGATTACAGGTTAAAGTATCATAATTATACAGTGAATGCTCACCTTAGAGTGGCAACGTTATAAAAACAGCCGAGTTTTGATCACTTTCTGGAAAGCTAGGAGTGAGTCAATGCTTCTGAGGTGGGGAGGTAGGGAGTTACAGTGTGTCACCGCCATGACCGGGAAGCAAGAGGCTCCTGCCCGAACCCTGAGTGACTTAGGAATGGTTATCCGGTTGGTGTATGCGGTTCTCATAGGTCTGTCTGAGAGGGATTTGGAGATTCTCTGAGATAGGTAGAGGAGGGCCGTGTTATGGATGCATTTGTGCGTGAGGATGAGAGTTTTAAAGATGATCTTCTCTTTAAATGGGAGCCAGTGAACCTTTTTCCTGGCCGCTGAGATGTGCACCCTTTTGGAAATGCCAGTGGCTGCCCTGAGGGCATTGTTTTGAAAGGTCTGTAGTTTACTGATATTTTTAGAGGAGGTGTCTGCTAGGAGGGCGTTACAATAATCAAGCCGGGAGCCGATAATTGCTCTCGCTACTGTGAGGCAGTTAGGCTCGGAGAGGAAAGGTCTTGCTGCATTGATGAGTTTAGAGTGGTAAGCCACAGCAGAGGCTATAGAATTAACCTGTCGAGTCATTGAGAGGTTGGATTTTAAGTAAACTCCCAGGGTTTTTACCGATTGTGAGACAGGGATGGTCGTATTGTCAATAATGAATGAGCAATACTGTTGGTCAAGCTTCTTTAGGGAAGCAGAGGATCCAATCAGCAGTAATTCAATTGTTCCCCATTAATGTACACCCAATTTTCTGCTATCCATGTTTGGATGGTGGAGTAGATGCAATGGATGGTTTCCATGTCAGAATCATAGTGACCAGAAAGGGAGATGATGATCTGCATATCATCAGCATAGTTTGTATATGTTAGGCCTAACGCGTCGAGGATGTTGAAGAGTGGCCTCGTGAACTGGTTGTATAGGGTGGGGGATATGCAAGAGCGCTGGGGATTCCACATTTGATAAGGCTCGGGTGAGCCCAAGCTTGGGCAGAAAAGACTTTCATGACTCTCTCCTGGAGAAAGGAGGTGATCCAGGCTGAGGCCATGGGTGAAAAATTGGCGGCGGATGAGAGGTGGTGGTAAAGGGTTTTGTGGTCCACCAAGTCAAAAGCCACTGACAAGTCAAGGAGCAGAAGGAGGGCTGGTTGGGCGGAGTCTCTGAGATAATCCATTTGATTTTTGAGCTCTAATAGTGTGATTTCGGTGCCGGGGCCAGGATGGAAGCCTGACTGGCGGAGGCCAAGCAGGCTATTAGCCTTGAGGAATTTGTGGACCTGCAGATAGGCTGCTTTGTCAAGGATTTTTAAGAGGAAAGGGACGGTGGTGATAGTTCTTTAGTTCCCAGGGATGGAAGGGTCTAGCAAGGGTTTTGTAAGGAGAGGGCATAACCAAGCTTCCTTGAGAAATGTTGGGACAAGGCCCGTAGAGAAGCAAGCATTGATAGAAACGCGGCGGAAGGGGGCAAGGGTAGAGGAGCATTCTTTGATGAGTTGAGCCGGTGAGGCATCCCCTTTACAATTCGAGGGTTTGATGGACTTGAGGAGGGCAATAACTTCCTGTTCACTCATTTCCTTAAAGGTGAAAGAAGGGAGGTTATGGGGGATGCTATTGTGGATGTTGGAGATTTGGTGGCTGAGGGCCTGTTGGTGAGTGAGGATTTTACTTTGAAGGGATTTAAGCTTGTCAAGCAGGGCGGATTGGATGCTATTGCACAGTTTCCATCTTTGGTGACAGTAGGCGGGGTAGGAGTTGGGGATTCAAGCTCCCTTTAGTATCTAATGTAGCATTGGCTATCCCTTTGTTAAACGAGGTGGCTTTGATTATGGTAGATTTATATTCTCTGGTGATGATTTGGAATGCTCACTTAGATGAATCACTAGGGTTGGCTTCTCCAGTCGGAGTGTGCAGCCCTTTTCTTATTGCGTAACTCAAGGAGCTGAGGGGTGAACCAGGCATTGGTGTGTTTGGTGCACTTGGCTTTTCTATGGGTGAGTGGGACAAGTTGTCTACTGCTTGAGTGATGATAGCATTGAAAGTGCAAGCTAAGGTTTCAGGGTCATTGGAGAAAGGGGGTCTAAGGGCAGGCACCGACAGGTAGGGTATAAGTCTATCTTTGGTAAAATGACCAGAGCTCTTTGTAATGGCCGGGGGGAGTGAAGTCTCTAGCTTGGGTGATCCCATGCTGGTGTTGAAATTGAAGTGAATGGTATGATGATCTGACCAGGGAATGGGAGTTATGGCTGAGATGGTGAGAGAGCAGTTGTGGTGGGCAACCCAGTCAAGGGTGCGTCATTTGACGTGAGTGTGATGCTGGAAATGCATCGGAGGGACATGGCCTCCGTATCCTTGTCCTTTACTGTTTTTATTGTGTGTTCTGTCATGTTTTCCATGCAGGGGTTCATGTGGGACTCCTGGGGGTGCAGCTCCCTTTTGGTTTGGTGTACAGACTCATGGGATACCCTTATGGCACTCATGGGTGGGGGTGCAACCTTGTTCCCCTAGTGTATGTTTTTGGGCACCTGTGTGTGGCCCTCAGAGCAGGGAATGGGCTGGTGGCAGCTCCATGCTGAATTTGACAGGTGCTCTGATTATCCTCCATTTTGGGATAGCCAGGCCCTGCCATTGGAATCAGTTGATTCCTGATTGGAAACAAGATGGCCCGTGGGGCCTCTTGCTTTTTATTGCCTGTTACCTTGTTTTCCCAAAGACCTGGGCAGCCCTGACTCTGTCCCTTCCCTCTGACTGACTGTTGGGTGGAAGTTCCATATATGGTGTTGTTGTGAAGTCCAGACCAGACTGGCTGAAGCCTTCCCAGTGACTGTATGTTGTGGGTACACCCTGTGGGTGGGACCTGGGTGAATGGAGTGTGTGACGAATACGCATTCTGTGTTGTGGATGTCTAGTATCTGGTGTTTGACACAATGACTGAGACAGCCCTGCCCGATACTGGTATGAATGCAGTGTGGAGTGTTGAATGGCTGGGTTCTTGTCCCAATACACATATATTGTTGTGAGTGTCTGGAGAGAAGTGAATGGCCTGAATGCACTATGCACCTGATTGGATGCCTGCCTGTATGAATGCACTTCTGGCCGATTGGTTGCCTGAGTCTGACCCAACAGAATGAATGGGAGATCAACTAGTATATCTGGGGGCCTCTCACTGCTAGAATTCGTGTTCAGAAGCTGAAGTCCAAACTATGATGAGTAACTGGAGTGAAACTGAAGCTTGACCTTGAAGCCCTGCTGGAAGAGAAGAATTGCTGGTGCCCTTCTTCATCTGAAAGCTGCTGTGTCTGCAAGGACTGACCCAGAGAGGACCTGGTAAGGCGCCCTCTTCCCGAGCTACGAGGGACCATCGTGCACCAGCTGATCTTTGCCAAAGCTCCCTGGTAGACAGACCTATGACAAGCTGCCGACCAGAGACAGGGGCTGCCGCGGAATCCCAAAGAGAAGCGCCCGGACTGTTGTCCGCCACTGTTGACGACCGCCGTCGCTGACTGGAGCCGCCGTGCTCTGGTTGCCTAAGAACTTTCAATTCACGGATGTGCTCTTCAGCACTGCCGCCCGCCTTATCGATACCGAGGTGCCCCGCACGCCTCTTCCTTGCAGGACGTTTACGCTTCCCCATGGTGTTGTTCACCCTGTTCTCCTTCGGACGTTCGACGACCCGTGACTCGTGCTTAAAAGGGAGGGCACTCAAGAAGGGCCGTCGATTCCCTGACGAAGAACGCTACAATTCCAGGTACTTTGGGGTTGCAGAACTATTGGAAAGTCTCTTGTGAACAATATATGGACTGGGCTTGTGATATATCGTTATTCTACAGGTTGCCCAAGTGCAGGGATCTACACACAGAACTGTGTCTAGGTATTGGGCCAGTATTCTGCCACTTGTTCTAACCAACTGCTTTCCTCTTATTGATTTGTGTGCCATTTAGCTGTACAGTTGATGCACTTTAAAGAGATCTAATAGTAATTGTGGTACCACGTAGAACTGTATATTTGCCATTATAGATAACCGAGTACAAAGTGAGTTATTGTGATATTGTACATAACCTTGAATATTAATTATATAAAGACTGTGTTTTAAATAATACAGTGTGCAGACATTCCTTTGTGGGTGCTTGGGGACTACACTGTACTTAATAACCAGCCTGCATCACCTCCTGAGAAGCTATGCCTTGATTGCTCGTCCATTGCTACCACAATAGTGAATCTTGGCTGGGGTCCTCTGTGCCTCTCCTCTACCATATAGAGAGCAGAAGTACAGACACCCCCTTCCAGTCTTTACAGTAAGTAGGCTCAGTGATGGCATGTTTGAAGCCTAAGGTGGATAAGGCTTTATCGAGTGTGGCTGCATGTGAGTCATTGGGGTTATTAAGCCAGAGATTCAAGTCTCCTAGTAAGATGGCTTGTGTGGAAGTCTTTAGGTTGCCAGAAAGGGTGTGTATGAGTGCATCATGGAAGTCCATGATGGGCCCTGGGGGGGTCGGTAGATGATGTGGAGAGCAATCGTGCAGTTAGGGGATGGGTTAACTTTAAGGAGGAGGTAGTCACTTCCACTTCTTTAATCCTATCATTTTGTTGTCGTTGATGCAGCTCTTCTGCCATAGAAGACCTGCCCAACGGACCTCCACCACTCTCAAATTTAAATTACTTCAAGGTGAGAGGGGGCAAGCGGTATAGTTTTCCAAGAACCGAAAACCGACTTCCTCTCCTTTTCCTTGTTGACAGTCTATGTGGTTTCCGAAGGCCAGGTCTGGATTCCATTTAATTACCTGACATCTCCACCTCACAAGCCCAGCCCCTCTCTAAGGATTGTTACAGGAGTCTAGAACAGAAATATTGCAACTCCCCTTTGAGATTCAAATTTTTTTTTCCATGTCCAATTTTAGATACAAAGTACCTACATGGCAACATTTTATAATTTACCAATAAATGCCATGATATATATTAATATTCCTTTCCTCATGACAGATCAGTGAAGCTCTTTTCATTTCAGCACCTTATTGCACGGGTATGCTAAAATGATTTGCCCTTTTCACAAAAAGTATATTAGTTATGAACAGGCAATTTAATCTCCAGATACCTCACTTCATAACCCATCAGCCCGCCAATTCTTAAATTCAGAACATTTTCGGAGAAGCTAGAAACAGAATTCAGGTGATAACATGATTTCCAAAAATGGCATGTGGATCAAATTTACTTCATGATGGAAGTAACTTATCATTGCTGAGGAAATCACTAGTTATGATAGTCCATTGAAACTAATGGGAACACTCCAATATGTATGTAAATATTAGCTCAGTTTCCTTTCTTTGCAAGCATGTGACCAGAACCTCTTTGGGGGAATGTTTGTTTAAGGGCAAGGTAAACACCATTAACCTTTTTGTTCTTTGAAAATTGGTGGGATGAGGAGATCCTTATCATGCAAAAGACATTTAACCTCTGCCCTGTGATGCCATTATGCCATGCTGATATCAGGCACTATGTCCTGTTATCTGAGGTTGACCACAATTTTGATCTCAAAACCTTATATTTCCAAGCATTTTTCCCCATCCAGGCTGGGTCTGTGTTGATCTGGCCCTGTCGCACATACTTAGAGTGTACATCAACTTCACAGAGATTTCACTACCATATAAGGAGCCAGACATGCCTTGAAAATCTGCACAATGAGATTTACATGTGACCCATCGAAACAAAGTGGGCTTTTCATTTCAATTGTTCCCAGTATTTTGCATGTGAAGCGTAATATATATCTTAATATATTGGAACTTGTCAACACATACCAAGTACTTTCCCTGATATCTTTATTTTAGCAGTGGAACATTTTTCGCATGTTTTGATTTAGCACTGCAAAATGCATGTGCAAGGCCATTTTAGTTTGTGTTTGAAAAACCTACTTTTCATGTAGAAGGGGCCTTCAATTTTCGCTTGCAAAATGCAAATGAAAGGCTGCTTTTCAGTTCGACATTTCCCTTTGTAATGAAAAATAGGCCTTTTGATTTCCAATGCTTGCCCATTCACATAGCATTTCCATTTTCATCACAACTCTTCCTTGTGTTACTTGCAGAAACACACACACAGTCTGCATTAATAGGCCCATTTTCAGTGTGAACGTTTTTGAAGGCTGACAGGTCACTTTTCCAGTGGGCCTTTCAGTTATATTTGTTTGGGCTGTGATTAAACCTCACATTATACCACATGTTGTTAGTCACATGGGCCTTTCTTTTATCAATGTTACAGTGCCTATACTAATTTGTACTGGTCTAGCAGTGTTGTAAATGATAATTTCTCTTGGTACAATAAAAATAATTATATAAAGACTACAAAGACTACAAAATGTAAACAACCATTGCTATTATCATTATTGCTAGGGTATCTACTTTCTGCAAATCTCTGCGAGTAAACACTCTTCAAGGCGCTAAAAGAGAATGGGCCTCATTACGAGGTGGGCAGAAAGGGATCACCGGCACCGGTAAGGGCACCGTTGCTGGTAAACCCTTACTGCCCTACTACGAGTTCCCTTTGCGGGTCCCTCCGTAATGCCTGGTTTTTGCACGCGTTAAGAACGGGACCCGCAAAGGGACTCTAGAGCTAATAACGGTACCGCAATTTGCAGTACCGTTATTAGCGCCTCCGCCATTCCCATTGAGCCCTAGGGGGGCTCAAATGGGAATGGGGAATGGCCCTGGTGAATGGGGAATTACCAGTCCCTCCGACCTCGGAATGGATCAGTAATTGCTCCATTCAACAGGGCGGGTCGGAAGGGTTTTGGAGGCAGCCATGGAGCTAATAGCTCATGGCTGCCTCCAACCTCGTAATGAGGCCCAATATCTTTTATTATTCAACATCTGCATTCTCATATCAGGAGCAATCTTTCTTTGTATCCTTAGAAAACAAGTATTCAACAAAGAAAAACCTTATCAATTTTGAGAAAAAAATGTCTTTCTAACACTATGTAAGCCTTTATATTGAATAGTAATATCGGTATGTAGAGGTTCCAAGCACCTAAAAAGGGATAAGTGTTCATAAAAAAAGGATAAGACCAAAAACAAAAAAAAACAATTGTTATAGGGAACATCTGTTATTTTCCTCTTACTGTAGAAGCATCATGCTTTATTTTAGGCAAGCATCTTTGAAAGACTGCTGAACTGACTTGCCTGTGTATCTATAGAAGAAACAATGTTTTTTATTCTTTTTGCTGCTGGCTGGTCCTCGGTATAGACCTTGTTTCTCACATCCTCTTCACCTTCATGCTCAATATTGGTGGACAGCGGAGGTCTCTTCTTTGTAGAGTTTAACATTGCAGGGATGCAACCAGGCATATCTTCCTTGAACTTTCACTGCCGTCTGTGTAACCACCTCCACTATGAATGGTCCCTCCAAGTTAGGCTTGCATATCTTCCTTGAACTTTGACTGCCGTCTGTGTAACCACCTCCACTATGAATGGTCCCTCCAAGTTAGGCTTGTGCCACAGTCATGAGAAGTTCCTAAACAGGACCTTATCCCCTAGAAACAGTACTAGGGGGTTCAGTAGTACATCTGGATCAATTTGTTTGTTTGCTTCAACAGTCTTCTTTGACCCCCTGCTGCATTTGTACCTTTTGAGACATACATTAAAAAGAGATGCTGTCATAGCTGTCACATAATCGTGCATTTTGTTCCCTAACACAACATCAGCATTCTCTGCATCAGTTTGAGCTCGAGTGGGAGGAACAAGGGGTGTCCAGTCACCAGCTCATGTGGAGTCAGTTGATGGTCAGAGCCGGACCAATTGTGTAATGCAAATAGGGCTAGAGGAAGGCAATGGAGCCAACCTTTTTTCAGTGTCTCTTTTAGTTTGGCAATTCGCTCCTTTAGGAGGCCATTGAGGTGCTCACAAATGTCGTTTTCTTGTGGGTGATATTCTCATAGGAATGTATGCTTTATACCCAACAAGATAGTGATTTGCTCAAACACCTCATTTACAAAGTGTGGTCCATTGTCAGCACTTTGCACAATCCCCACCTTGGAAATACCTTACATGCTAGGAACGTTGCAGCAAATGTGGTATTTAGATGTATGCATGGCCCTGCTTCAATCCATCCGGAAAAGGGACATATGACCAGTAGCATGTACCTGTAGCCATTACAAATGTGGAGCATATCTACATAGTTTATTTATTTATTTGGATTTGTAAAGCACACTAGCAGCCCAAAGGCATTTAGGCGCTGTTTCATGAAATTGGGCCTCATTATGGGTCAGGCGGTCCGGAAATACCAGTGGCGGTAAACCTGCCGCCACTGTTAATTCCGGACCGCCAGATCCCGAGTCCTGCAGGCAGAAGGTGATATTCCTGCCAGGTCTGACCTGGCGGGTCGAACACCTCCCGCCTGCAGGCAGACGTGGAAACACCAGCACCATCACGAGATGGTGCTGGTGTTTCCACTTCCCCATTCCCATTGAGTCCTATAGGACTCAATGGGAATGGGGATTTACCGAATTCCGCCTCTGGAATTCCCGGGACACCAGGGTCATAATGCCCTGGTATTTCCGGGAGTCATGGAGGCGGAATGGTAATACGAGTCCGGCGGTAACCAGGCAGTTTTACTGCCTCGGTTACCGCCAGACTCGTAATGAGGCCCATTGTCTTAGTTACATGAGCTTTTCTTGGTTACATATGTATACTTGGCTCTTGGTTACAGTGAGCATGTAGCCTCACAATAGTACTGGATCATGATCATACAGGTATTGCATTGTATTTGGTTAGCATTACGGTTACAGTGAGGGCTTATAGGAACAATAAGACTGGGGTAGGCAGTCTACCTAGGACAGTGGTGCCAACGATACTTCATTATACAAACAACATGGTTTTCATTGCTTTCCTGGATGCTGAATGCGATTCAACACTTCTAACATAATGGGGTAGGGAGTTCCAATGTGTTGCTGCCAAGACTGGGAAACTGGTTCCTCCTGCACACCTTCTCAAGGTCTTAGGAACAGATATACTGTTGGTATAGGCAATTCTCCAGCATGGGGTCTGGCATGGATTCACATGCTCATGAATATTCCCCGTCGTCAGGCTGGGAATCCTCGGTAAAGAAAAAATCAGTATCAGTTTCGTTTTTGATCTGTCTTTCTTAGTAGTAACCAATCACTGATCTCTGGGTCATACTGCCCCCAGCCAATGACTGCCCTCTCCCTAAGCCCCGCCTCTGGCATCCATCCTCAGATTTTTACCGCACGCTCAAGTGTTGGGAGTCCTCATGTTTAGCTCTCAAGTTTTTTTACTGCGTTTTCACGTTTTTTCAGGAGAATTAAAAATTTTTTCGGTTTAATCGAGCCTCAAGCTCCACCGTTTCTATTTCCGATAACGGGGACCCGTTTCGGAATTCTTCTACGCCCCTCAAGGGTGAAGTTTTCGTTGAGTTTACACTTCTTGGGGGATTCCGGAAGATCTGCGGCCTACCTCAACGGACATGGCCCAGGACAAAGGGAGCTCGATGCCCAGATCCAAGCTGATCAGGAACTGCCCTGGATGCAGATTATATAACGTTTTCAAGGAGGACGAGCATTCACGATGTCTCTACTGCCTCCATTGCGACAAGACGCATGTGGAGAAGGACTGTGCGTTCTGCAAGAACCTTTCGGAATGGACCAAACAAGATCGTCGTTCCCGCCTCGCCACCTGGCTGGAGAAGGGCACAGCAAGTGAGAAGGCGAAGAAGAAGTCTGAGCGGGCTTCTAAGTCCTTTGAGGGTGCCCCGGCGACAGGGGCCCAACAGAAGGCCAAGCACCGCGAGTCTGTGTGCTCCGGGAGCGCCGAAAGGTCAGACTCTTCAGTTGCCAAGCAGGGCACTACTTCCCCGGCACGTTCGATCACGAGCCAGCGCTCTGGTTCGGGGAAGAGGAAGTCCGAGAACCCGGGTAGGCCGCTGGAGCGGACCCGGTCGATCTCGAAGGGGGAGCGAGGTGTTGACCCTCCCCCCAAGGCGAAGGCCCAGGACGCACCTAAGGTGGTGAGGGCCTTGATCCACCCGGCTAAGGCCTCTACTGAAGTGGTCGCTGCGACCCTGGCAGAGCCGGCTGAGACTACGCCAATGGAAACAGCCTCTGGACCCAGAGTATCCCTGCCGCCGCAGAGGGAATCCTCTTTCCAGCCCATCGCTAAAACCCCCGTGAATCCCCCGGCTGAAAAAGAGGGGGGGCGGTGGCCGTTACAGACTCGGAATCAGCCTCTGAGGGGGAACTGGTGGAGACCGAGAAGGGCCTCAACGAAAGGTCCATAGGCCTCAACGAGAGGTTCATAAACCTCAACGAGAGGTTCGAGAAGGTTCGATCCCAGGGGACGGTCCCTGCTGACGTGATCGAAGATAGCGACGACGACGACGAACAGGGCCCAGTGGAGCGCCCATCCCGTCCGTCGCAGCCATTACCCGAGCCCCAGGATAGCTTGGCAGCCATTTTGTTGGCAATCCAATCCTTATGTTCCGAGATAAGGACGAGATTACCACGCACCCCGACGGAGGAGCCAGAACCAGGCCCGTCGGGAAGCCCTCCGAACAAGCGGAGGAGTGTCCACCCCGCTCCGCCCTTCGTGCCTGCGAGACCGGTGGACCCCTCATCCCCCTCGCCGGGAGAGGATACGGCGACGGATACGGCGACGGGGACGGACGATGACTGCGGCGATGACACAGCAGACATCCCGTCGTCACTCCCCCACGGGCGTCCCCAGCCGACGAGGTTGGCTCTTTCCACGCCATGATAACCAGGGCATCCAAGCTCTTCCAGCTCTGCCCTGAAGAACAGAAAAAGGAGGGGTTTCTGTACCAACTACGACAGGCTAAGTGGAAGACGGTCCTCGCGGTGCCTTTACTCGACGACATCTGGGACGAGGGGCTTGCTGTCCTCAAGTACCCTGCCACGACACCTGCCAAGAGGGACAGGTACGAGAAAAAGTACTGAGTCCCCGATGCCGCCCCCTTGTGCCTCAAGGCCCAGCCCACGCCGGACTCGGTCGTCTCGGCAGCGGCTAAGAAGAAGGCAGTGGGCGCGGCAGCTTCAACTTCCACTTCCGTGCCGGACAGCGAGGGTAAGAAGTTGGACTCTATGGGACGACGAGTCATCTCGTCAGCGGCGACGACGATTAAGGCGGCCAATGCCTTAGCGATCGTGGCCGCTACGACAGGAAGCTCTGGTTCAAGATAGCTCCCCTGCTAGATTTCCTGCCTGATGACAAAACGGCGGAGGCCCTACAAATTCTGCAGGAGGGCAAGGTGGCATCGGATCACGCCATTACGGTGGCAACGGACATTGCCGATACCGGATTTCGCCAACTGGCAACAGAGTTTGCCTCCGACGACGAGGATGGCTCAAGGTGACAGACTTTCGCCAGGACGTCCAGACCAAAGACGGCCCGGGGTCTTGGGGTGCTTCAGCAGCGACGGCCCTTTCGGAGCCCTGGAGGCAGACAGGGTGCCTCCAAAGGATCCAGCGGTGGCTCCTACACCTACCGCCAGGCGGCCCACTCCTCTTTCCAGGAGGCCTACAGAGGTCGCGGCAAGCAAGGGGGTTCCCGCCGTCGTCGCCAAGGAGGCCAAGGCGGCAAGGCCGCTTCCAAGCAAGACTGACGCGGCCGGGTTGTCGGGCCCCCACCGAAGCACTGCAGTGGGAGGCCGGCTGGCGAAGTTCGTCAGGGTGTGGGAGTCCATCTCCACCGATCGTTGGGTGTTGGACACCCTAGCCAACGGGCACTCGCTGGAATTCCTAAAGAAGTGCCCTCACATTCCTCCCGGGACCAGGAAGGAGAATCACGTCCCTCAACTGCTGTGGAGGTAAAGGCGATGCTCAAGAAAGGTGCCATTGAGATCGTCCCCAGGAGGCTCCGGGGCTCCGGAGTATACTCAAGGTACTTCCTCGTCAGAAAGAAGACAGGCGGTTGGCGCCCCATCTTAGACCTGTGTCAGTTAAACAAATACATCAAGGCGCAGAAATTCAGGATGGTCACCCTCCAGCACGTGCTGGGACAGCTGGAGGAAGGCAACTTCCCATCGTCGTTGGACCTGGGGGATGCTTACTTCCACATCCCCATTCTAAAAAGGCACAGCAAGTTCCTCAGGTTCGTGGTTCAAGGACGCCACTACCAATTCAGAGCCCTACCGTTCGGATTAAAGGCGGCACCCAGGGTTTTCACCAAGTGCCTGGCACCAGTGGCGCCATGGCTGCGCCTGCAGGGGATCCACGTCTACCCCTACCTGGACGACTGGCTAATCCGGACAAGGTCAAGGGAACTCCCCGTCGATCATACGGCGAGGACTGTCCGGTTGCTCACGGAGCTGGGGTTCTCCATCAACTACCCCAAATCCCACCTGGTTCCATCGCAAGTAGCACTGTTGTTGGAGCGAAGCTCGATACAGTGGAGCAATTGGCCCCCCCTTCAGAGGAGAGGACCAAGACCATCCTGGGCAAGGTACGGCGCCTGTTAGCCATGGACGTGGCCAGGGTGAGGTCCATCAAGTTGCTTCTCGGGATGATGTCCTCATGCATCTACCTTGTACACCTTTGCAAACTTTGGATGCGTCCGCTACATGAATTCCTCGACGCCCGCTGGTTTCAGGCGAGGGGCTGCTTCGAGGACAGGATCCCCCTCGACGAGGAGTTCCGTCGGGCGATCCTATGGTGGGGCACCCGGGCTCACCTCACGACGGGCACGGACTTTCAATCCCTGGTGTTTCAGGAGACGGTGACTACGGACGCCTCTCTGGAGGGTTGGGGGGCCCACACCGGAGATCTCCACGCAAGAGGCCTTTGGCTCCCGGAGGAGAGGTCTCTTCACATCAACATCTTGGAGCTCCGTGCAGTGTTCTGGGTGCTCAAGTCGTTCCTCCCGTCCCTCAAGGACAAAGAGGATCTTCACCGACAGCACCACCACGATGTTCTACATACGGAAGCAGGGGGGCACCAGATCCCCAGCCCTATCCAAGGAGGCCCAGGATCTGTGGCACTGGGCTGTCGCCCAGGGGATGTTTCTGGTTCCCTTCCACCTGGCAGGAATAAAAAACACCATCGCCGACTCACTCAGCAGGGAGCTGCGCTCGTGCCATGAGTGGGAACTGCGCCAGGATCCAACGATGGGGCAAACCCCAGATTGACCTGTTCGTGACGGTGACGAACTCCAAGTGCCAGAGGTTCGCCAGCAGGTTCCCACAGCCGAGGAGTATGGGCGATGCCTTCTCGTTCCCTTGGGACGGCCTGTTTCTATACGCGTTCCCTCCATTGCCGTTGCTGCTCCGCCTCATCAGCCAGCTCAAGAAGTCCAGGTGCAGGATGATCCTCATCGCACCGGCGTGGCCGAGGCAGGTCTGGTTCCCGGACCTTCTGGACTTGTCATCGTCCCTGCCAGTCAGGCTGCCGGCTTAGGCGGATCTTCTCTCCAGAGAAGGAGGCGCCATTCTACACCACGACCCACAGTCACTGAACTTGCAGGCCTGGCTCCTGCAGCACTAGAGTTTGGAGGGTACGATATCCCGGCTGATTGCAGAGAGGTTCTTGCAAAGGCCAGGGCGTCCTCAACTCTCAAGTGTTACGGTCATAAATGGAAGAGGTTCTCTGTCTGGTGCCGTGCACAGAAGATTAACCCTCTGCGGATTACGGACCCTCAAGTGCTACCGTACCTACTGTCGCTGGACAAAGCTGGATTGGCTCACGCCTCCATAAAAATACATCTGGCTGCCATCTCCCGATATACCAGGTCTACGGGACGGGCGCCCTTGTGGTCTCATCACCTGGTAAAGGAATTTATGAAGGGACTATTCCGATCATTCCCGCCGGTGAAGGCCCCTGCCCCGGCGTGGGAGCTTAATGTCGTGCTGACCAGGCTCATGGGAGCCCCATTCGAGCCTATGCATTCGGCGCCTTTGAAGTTCCTGTCATGGAAGACAGCATTCCTCGTGGCCAGCACGACGAGTGGGAGAGATTCAGGCCCTATCTTGCAAGCCTCCATACTTGACTTTTCATGACACAAGGGTAGTGCTGAGGACGCACCCCTCCTTCATGCCAAAGGTGCTGTCGGACTTCCACCTCAACGAGCCCTTGGTGTTACCAATTTTCTTCCCGTCGCCTTTGACGCCGGCGGAGAGGACTTTGCACTCGCTGGCTGTAGCTAGAGCGCTGAAGTTCTACGTGGACCGCACGAAGAGTTTTCGGAAGACGTCACAACTATTTGTGAACTTTGGGTCTGTGAATCAAGGGAAGGCTCTCTCGAAGACTTCCATTCCCAGATGGCTCTCCGGCTGCATCATGCATTGTCACAGGTTGGCAAACTGACCGCTGCCCGGCCGTCCGAGAGCCCATTCGACCAGAGCGATCGCTGCTACCACGGCATTCCTGTCTGGTGTGCCCCTGCTGGACATCTGCAGGGCTGCTACGTGGAGGTCGACGCACACCTTCACAAGATTCTACTGCGTCGATCGGGACTCCAGGGAGGAGTCCAGGGTCGGCCAAGCAGTGCTGCGCAACCTGTTCGCTTAAGGTGAGCCTGGTGAGGAGGTAAGAGATGCTTAATGTTGAGTTGTTGTATTGCCTAATGTTGAGCCTGTTGCCACCTCCCGCGGTTGTGCATCTGTATACTGCTATGTATTCTTTTATTCATGAGCATGTGAATCCATGCCAGACCCCATGCTGGAGATGGAACAAGTTACTTACCTGTAACTGTTGTTCTCCAGCATGGGTCTGGCATGGATTCACATGCAAACCCTCCCACCTACCCCTCTGCGGCTCTTCACTTGGTCATAGTGCCACTTGGCGTGCTACCAAATCTGAGGATGGCTGCCAGAGACGGGGCTTAGGGAGAGGGCAGTCATTGGCTGGGGGCAGTATGACCCAGAGATCAGTGATTGGTTACTACTAAGAAAGACAGATCAGAAACGAAACTGATACTGATTTTTTCTTTACCGAGGATTCCCAGCCTGACGACGGGGAATATTCATGAGCATGTGAATCCATGCCAGACCCATGCTGGAGAACAACAGTTACAGGTAAGTAACTTGTTCCTTCTCATGGGTCTGGTTGGGACGGTCTTGAGAACTATTTAAACCAGGTATAATGGTGCCACATTGTGGACACATTTATGGGTTAAGGCGAGGGCTTTAAAGACTATCTGCTCTTTGATAGGGATCCAATGAACCGTTTTCCTGGTTTCAGAGATATGTTCCCTTTTGGAGATACCAGTGGCAGCTCGTAGGGCATTGTTCTGGACCGTTTGGAGTTTGGTGAGATTTTTAGCAGAGGTCCCCAGAAAGAGGGCATTGCAGTAGTCCAGCCACGATCCTATTATTGCTCTTGCAAAAGTGATACAGTTCTGTTCAGACAGAAACGGTCTGGCTGTGTTAATCAGTTTAGAATGGTATGCTGAGATTGAGGCAATGTCATTGACCTGCCTGTTCATGGAGAGGTCAGAATCCAAGTAGACCCCAAGGGTCTTTACCACTTGTGATACTGGGATTGGCATGTTGTCAATTGTGAACGAGCTATATTGTTTGTCCAGTTTCCCGAGGGTGGCAGGAGATCCAATTAACAGAAGTTCGGTTTTGTCACCATTAAGGCATAACCAGTTTTCTGCCATCCAGGTTTGGATGGTGGAGTAAATGGACCTAAGGGTAGCCATGTCGGCTTCATAGTCACCCATAAGGGGGATGAGGACCTGTGTATCATCAGCATAGTTAGTGTTATTCTAAATGGAAATAAAGGGCTGGCAACATAACCTAACTGTCAAAGCACAGTAGAATAACCTCACAATCACAGGAAACAGCAAATAGAATACGGTTTCAATTACCTGTTCTTCTGAAGTGTTAAGTGTGTAAGGAAGGCTCACCTAGTGGCCCTTCACTGTGCCTATAAAACAGGCACCATGTGAAAATGCCAGGAAAACCCTCAAGGGGGAGAAAACCCTGTTTTGCTGGCATGAGTAGGGATCAGGTTCTGTTGGAGGATTCAGCACTTGTGGAAAGGTGCCAAGAAAGCTTTGCTGCGCTTGGATTACTCAAACCTATCCTACGGTAGTCTGTGTGAAAAGAGGTAACAATTGGAGCGGGAATATGGGGGACTGTAACACACCTTCCGAACTGTAATTACCTCTCTGAATGTTGCACGAAATCTTATGGGAGAATAGGAAGAGGGCGGAGCTTCTTTCATAACCGTAAGGTTAGAAGCTGCAGAAAGAAATGATAGTAGTCACATAAAGAAAAGGAGGCAGAATGTAGGAAGGGATTATGTTTCCCATCTGTGCGACCTACCCTAAGGAAATATGGCTTTGGGTGAAACGCTCTTCGCAGTTTCTGTGTTGAAACCGCAGGATATGTCGGGTGTTGTGGTCCTGTTCGTTTCACGGAAGAGATGTGTCTGTAGTAAAGAGAACACATTACTTCTAAAGAATGAGCAATATGTAGGAAGAAGTAAGGAATGCACCTACTTCTAGTAGGGATTCAGGTGAAGTCTGTAGTAATGAAGGTACTGAAGGCTCAGATAAGGATCCGGAATATAGATTGGAGCTTCTAGGAGGAATGAGGAAGAGAATAAGGGTAAGGGAGCGATAAGATATCGTAATTGCTAATCTTGATACTAGAAGAGCCGAACTTACGAAGCGTGGCTGCCGAAGCAGTAACAATGCACTGCTGATGGGAATCCACGGAAATAAATACTCCTTCCAGCTGAGGAGGAGGATCGTGCTCAGCGTCAGTCGGAATGAATGGAATGCCAAAGTGCGTAGCGGGCGCCATCTTGGGAGAGGTGGTATGAACTCTCAAAAGATGATGCCAATGCTGCAAAATAGACCATGCCCGCGGTCTGCCCCTGTGACTGCGCATAACAGTATGCCCTCTCCAATGGGGGGCAGAGCCAGGCTTACCCGGATGGTACTGATGAAACGAGCGGACCAGACGTGGGGCATGTACTGCGGAACTTTCTGTGGGAATAACCCTTCCAATCAACTAGATGTTGGAGGACCCCTTGTCGATATCTAATCGCAGATTGCTGCCACCTCATCTTCAGGTCCAGAGTCGGTCAGCACTGGTGGAGGCAAACCCGCTGACAGGGGGTGGAAACGATTCCAAACATCAGGCTTTAGTTGTGAAACGTGAAATGTAGGGTGTATTCGTCACCAGAAATGAGGAAGTTGCAACTTGAAGGCAGCTGAGCCCCTTTTTGCTAGAACTGGGAAAGGCCCAAAGAACCTAGGAGACAGTTCTGAAAGAACAAGTCTTCGAGGGAGGAATTTCTTTGCTAGCCAGACCTTGTCACCAATTTGGATGAGAGGAGCCGGTGTTCGATGTTGATCTGCTAGCCTTTTACTATGGGACTGGGCTTCCTGCAAGGCATCCCGTGCCTTCGATGACCCTGTTGGATGACCTCAACCAGACTGTCTATGTCTGGGCATGGAGTGGAAGGAAGGAGCCCAGTAGGGAAGCCAGAAGGATGAAAACCAAAGGTGCAATGCAAAAAAACGGTCTAGTTCGGATGGCAGAATGTGCTGTGTTGTTATATGCGAATTCGGCTAGAGACAGATGGCTCTTCCAATTGTCTTGAGCAGCTGATATATAACACCTCAAGTAGGCTTCCATAGTCTGGTTTAAACGTTCAGTTTGGCCATTAGTTTGTGGGTTATATCCGGAGCTTAAGGCACGAGAGATGCCTAAAGTGTCACATAGATGTTTCCAGTATTTTGAGGTGTATTGTGGCCCTTGATATGATGGTTTCTGGCAATCCGTGAAGGGAAAAAAATACGGTACATCAATATCCTTGCCACGAGAGGAGCCGATGGTATGGAAATGTCTTTGAATCAGTTCCAAAGTGTTACTCCTCTGTGGCCTGCTGCTTTAGAATTGTGGCACAGCCTCAACACCCCCTTGTGAAGGTCTTCTTCCGGGATATAAAGTCTTTCCTAATTAAAGAGCAAGCCCCTGCTCTTTGTCAAACCATGCTTCAGGAGGAAGTCAGGCTGTGAGGATTCTATTGCCTTTGTTTTGTCCTCTACTTTTTGTAACAAGTGATGGACTACTGGCACAAAGATAGCCTTTGGAAACATGAGTTCTGTCTTGAATGGAGAACGTTTCAAAGGATCCCTTTGGGAAAGGGCGTCAGCTTTTAAATTGGTTTTGCCTGGTATAAATGTGAACAGTATCCGGAATGGAGAAAAGAAAAAAGCCCATCTTGCTTGTCTGCTGTTGCAAGTCTGTGCATACTGGAGCGTACGAAGATTTTGGTGGTCTGTTCTAACTTCAAACGGATAGTGGGCTCCCAGAAGTAAATGCCGCCATTCTTCAAAGGCTCATTTAATGGCCAACAACTCTTTCTCTAATACTGTATAATTAAGTTCAGCTGGAGAAAGGGTCTTAAAAAGATAGGCCACAGGCCTCTCAATGTTCCTGGTATCTGGTTATAGAAGAAAAGCCCCCAAAGCGGGATGAGATGCATCTGATTCCACTATGAATTTGCGTTGTTGTCAGGTACCGCTAAGATGGGTGCATTTGTGAAGAGAGACTTGAGCTCATCAAAGTTTTTTGAGTTTCTGTAGACCAATCCTACGTGATTCCCTTTTTCAGAAGGTGTGTTAAAGGCTGTGTAAGTGCAGAGAAATGAGGAATTAATCGCCTTTAAAAATTGGCAAAGCCAAGGAATCTCTGAATATCCTTGACCGATCAGGGAGTTGGCCATTCCGTAATGGCTGACACCTTTGTCGGGTCCATGGAGATACCCTGATGAGATAGGATGTAACTTAAGTAAGCCACACTGTTTTTATGGAATTCACATTTCTCTATCTTGCAGTAGAGATGGTTGTGTTGAAGACAGTGTAATACGTCCTTGACGTGAGAAACATGATCTAACAGGGTTGAGTAAAAAAACAAAATGTCATCTAGGTAGACTATGACATAATGTAGAGCTATGTCTGCAAATATGTGATCCATGAATCTCTGGAAGACTGCTGGTGCATTTGATAGGCCAAAGGGCATTATCCGATACTGGTAGTGACTAAATGGTGTCCTAAAAGCCATCTTCCATTCATCACCTGACTTGATGCGGATCAGGTGATAAGCTCTGCGCAAATCAAGTTTGGTGTATACCTTAGCGCCCCTGACCGCCTCTAGTATATCTGGGATGAGGGGCATAGGATATTTATCAAGTATGGTGATCTTGTTTAACCCTCTAAAATAGATACAGGGGGTAGTTCAGTGGTATTCTTTGTCAGTATGAAAAACAGGGTGGCTGCTGCTGGCGATGTAGATTCTGTGATCAGACCATTCTTTAGATGTGTATGTAGGTATTCCTTCAGAACCTCCTTTTCTTTGGTCAACAGAATATACAGAAAGCCAAAGGGTAGAGGACTGTCAGGAAGTAAATCAATAGAACAGTCATCTCAGTGATTAGGTGGAAGCTTGGAGTATTCGGTCTTTGAAAATACCATTTGAGATTGTTGATACTCCATTGGTAAAGTTGATATCTCCTTTAAAATAGTGCTTGTGGAATGGCATTCCTCATCATGAGATTTGTTGGTCTGTGGACTGCGACAATGACGAATGCAGTGTTCTGATCCCAGAAATAGAGTACCCGCTGTCCAGTTGATATAATGGTTGTGGACCTTTAACCAAGGTAGACCCAGGATAACCGGATAATGTGTAATGTGCTGTCTTAATGATGTCCAGTTCTAAAGGTTCTTGATGGGTTGTGATAGTCATAACTAAAGAACGAGTCTGTTCTTTGATGGGACCTGAAGTAAGTGGACTACCATCTACACTCTGCACAGGAATTGCAATGATTTTTGTGGCCCTAGAATACTGTGACTCATAGCCCAGGTATCGTCTATGAAGATACTCGCAGCACCGCCATCGATCAAGGCTGGCACGTTTTCTAGTCTATTTGTTCATGCCAGAGAAACCCCAAGGACAATCATATTGTTTTCAAGTGGTGAAATTGGTGGAGTTGTTCGTGCATCTGTAGGGAACTAGCTGTTGATTGTGAACCCGGTACCGTTGTTCCCTTTACAGCCAGATACCAGCATTTCCTGCCTTTCTAGGAGGGGCTATTGGACATTCCTTGACTGTATGAGTGGATTCTCCACAGTACATACAGAGGCCTAGAGATTTCCTTCTGAATCATTCTTAAACTGACAAAGGGCCCTGGGTGATCCCTAGTTGCATTGGTTCTTCTGTAGAGACTGGCTTAGATAGGGTGGACATGCTCTCGGGAGAAGATCTGAGATTCCTTCCTTTTCTTCTCTCATGGTGTCTTTCTTGGAGCCTATAGTCTAATTGCATTGCTAATGTCACAAACTCAGCCATGTTGTGTGGACCGGGACTCTAGACACTTCGTCTTTCATTTCTTCCGAAAGCCCCCGCCTAAATATAGTCATTAGAGCGTCATCTGCGCAAGCAGTGTCTGCTGCCCTCTGTTTAAACCTTGTGATGTAAGTCAGGATGTCCTGACTACCTTGTTTAATGTCCATTAAACGCTCTTGTGCTGTTATGGTGACTTCCTGTCTGCCGAATATACTTTTTATGCTATTACAAAATGCTGGATAGGACTCTAATATTGGATTGTTGCTAGTGACTAGAGGAGTCGCACATGCCAAGGCTGCTCCTGTCATTTGTGCAATCATGTGTCCTACCTTGTCTCTATCTGTGGGGAAAAAGGCTGCCTTAAAGGCAAACTGAACTGTGCAGGATTCCAGAAACTCCTTTACAGAGTGAACATTTCCATCAAAAAGACCAGAGGGCAGAGGGCCTGGAGGTACCTCCGAGCTCTGAGCGACTCGACCTGCCTGTTGCCTCAAAAGCAGGTTCTCCTGCTTAAGCTGTTGGACTTCAGCTATCAGGGTCTGTATTGCCATCACCAGCTGTTGGACCTGTTTCTCCATGTTTGCTGATTGGTATTCTACCAGCTGTAACCGTGACCGTGCTGCCAATCAATGCGCCTTGAAAAACAGGCATCAGGTGTTGCTATCTGTTATTCTAAATGGAAATAAAAGGCTGGCAACGTAACCTAACCGTCAAAGCACAGGAGAATAACCTCACAATCACAGGAAACAGCAAATAGAATACGGTTTCACTAACCTGTTCTTCCGAAGTGTTAATTGTGAAAGGAAGGCTCACCTAGTACCCTCTTGCCGTGCCTATAAAACAGGCACTGGGAGAAAATGCCAGGGAAACCCACAAGGGGGAGAAAACCTTGGTTGCTGGCGTGTGTAGGGATCAGGTTCTGTTGGAGGATTCAGCGCTTGTGGAAAGTTGCCAGGAAAGCTCTGCTGCGCTTGGATTACTAAAACCTATCCTACCGTAGTCTGTGTGAAAAGAGGTAGCAATTAGAGCAGGAATATGGGGGACTGTAACACACCTTCTGACCCGTAATTCCCTCACCGAATGTTGCAAGAAATCTTTGGGAGAATAGGAAGAGGGCGGAGCTTCTTTCATAACCATAAGGTTAGAAGCTGCAGAAAGAAATGATAGTAGTCACATAAAGAAAAGGTGGCAGAATGTAGGAAGGGACGGCATTTCCCGTCTGTGAGACCTACCCAAAGGAAATACGGCTTTGGGCAAAATGGTCTTCGCAGTTACTGTGTTGAAACTGCGGAGTGTGTCGGGAGTTGTGGTCCTGTTTGTTTCATGGAAGAGCTGTGTCTGTAGTAAAGAGAACATGTTACTTCTAAAGAATGGGTAAAGCGATATGTAAGAAGAAGTAAGGAATGCACCTACTTCTAGGAGGGATTCAGGTGAAATCTGTAGTAATGAAGGTACCGGAGGCTCAGATAAGGATCCGAAAGAAAGGCTGGTGCTTCTAGGAGGAATGAGGAAGAGAATAAGGGTAAGGGAGATATAAGATATCGTAATTGCTAATCTTAATTCTAGAAGAGCCGAATTTACGAAGCATGGCTGCCGAAAGCAGTAGCAACGCGCTGCTGATGGGAATCCACAGAAAGAAATACTTCTTCCGGGTTAGGAGGAGGATCATGCTCAGCATCAGTCAGAACGAATGGAACGCCAAAGTGCGTAGCGGGCGCCATCTTGGGAGAGGTGGTATGAACTCTCGAAAGATGATGCCAACGCTGCCAAATAGACCATGCCCGTGGTCCGCCCATGTGACTGCTCATACCAGTTAATGTATGTAATGCCCAAGGTGTCCATGATGTGGAACAATGGCTTGGTAAACAGGTTATATAAGGTAGGTGAAATGCATGACCCCTGTGGGACACCACATTTAATGATGCTTGGGTGGGCACAGGCTGAGTCTGAGAAGACTTTCGTAACCCTTTCTTGAATAAACAAGGTGATCCAAGCAATGGCCTTAGGGGAGAAATTGGCAGTTGATATGCAAATGCTGAAATGGTGCAGTAGGACGGGGTATTGCTCCTCTGACTGTTCACAGAGTATGCCCAACAGTGAACTATTGGCACATTCAGCAATTTACATCAAAACTAGCGATGTGTTCTGCAGAATTCGGGACAAACAAATCCTCCAGAATCAGTACTGCAAGACACTCCCTTGATGTGTTTGCTGGGTTATTGCAATTGGTGTAGTGCTACTGGCATGACTGGTTTCCCGGTGCTCTCCTGACTCAACATTGCATCTGTGGGGGAGAATGAGTACCCACTTCATTTTCATAACTCTTGCGCTTCTGGCAGTTCCCTTCCCTGCAGTTCAGTAATTTGTGCTATGGGTAGCATATTAAAACCCGCCGTGATCACCATGCTGTGAGCACATGTGTATTTGTTTGGTGCAGTTGCAATGTCAGATATTATGTGAAAATATGTTGCTCTTTTTGGTTCAATATTGGTGGGCTCATTGCCACGAGAAATCAAATCGGCATCTCTAGTGTGCACTGTGCACTTCACCACAGCAATGGCCGATGGGAGTTGGAGTACGTCTATGAGCCTGTTCAATAGTGGGTCAGGCTGCACTGGTGTGCCGTCTGTGCACAGGAAACCCTTCCTTTTCCAATGAGACAGTCCTATGTGTACTGTTGATGTCACGTAGGCGGAGTCAAAATACACTGTTACCGACTCTTCTTCATGCGCTTTGAGTGCCACAATCAGCGCTACCAATTCTGCCGCTTTTGCTGAGAAATGTATGGGTAATCTTGCACTTGTCACTGCCCCAAAGCTGTCATTCTCTTTTCCTTTCACTACTGCTGTCCCACTGTCATTCGCCAGTGCTTTGGTCTATTGATGATGATGACCAGTCAATGAAGAGAATTATCCCCCCTCCTAGGGCCTTTTCCTTGACTTGTGGTATTTCATGATAGTATTCGGTGACTTAGTGCAATCATGCATGTTATCTCCTTCCTTTAATGGTTCTGCTATAAATCTGACTGGATTTACCATTTGGCACCTGACAATTTTAATCAATGGGTTTGATATAATTATTTCATAATCTCTGTGTGGTCAATGTGCTTTTGGGCTTTTCAAGTATGGCAAATGGGGCATGCTCAACATATAATGTAATTGTGCTTCCCATAGTTATACTGGCAGCTTTCTCAATCGAAAAGCTGCTACTGCCAATGCTTGTTCACAGGGGTAATGACCTCTCATGACTGGATCTAAAATTCCACTGTACAATGCTAATTGTTTGTGTCCCATGGTAGTTTTCTGTGTGAGGACAGCCATCATCACTACTACATTTCAATGGGAGAATGAGATGAATTCTTCATTGTAGTCGGGGATACCTAACACGGGAGATGTGCTAATCGCTTGCTTCAATTAATCAAAGGCATCTGTCATCTTACCTGTTTTTTTCTATGTCTCTTTCAATCTTTTTAAAAGTGGCCTTACATATGTGCTGTAGTAAACAAACCCACACCCTGCAATAATTGAAAAGACCTAGAAATTGATGTAACCCTTTCACTGTCTGTGGTTTGGGTGTCTCCGTGATTGCTTCCGCTCTTTCAGGGTCACCTTCCTTCCTTCTTTTGATATTAGCTGGTCCATATATAGAACTTCTTCCTGGCCATATTGGATTTTCTCTTTGCCAACTGTGTACCCTTTCTCAGCCAATACTGTCATCAGTTCTACTGAGTCACTCATGCACTCTGCCTCTGTGTTGCTGCACACTGAAATGTCATCTACATATTGGATTACTGTGCTGTCAAGTTGTACATTTCCCAAGTCCATCTGCAGCACTCGGTAAAAAACCAAGGGGGATTCACAATACCCCTGGGGTAACCGAGTATGTTTTAGTTTAATCCTGCAGTAAGTGAATAACATCAAATACTGGGTCTCTTCATGCAAGGGGATGGAAAAGAAAGCATTTATTATATCAATCATTGTAAAATATTAAGCTTTGGATGGGGTGTTACATAATATTGTGGCTGGGTTTGGAACTAATGGGAACTCTGCCTCAATAATATTGTTATGGGGGTGTAAATCCTAAATAAATCTCCACTACTCCCTGTTGCCATGTTACATGGGGATTTTGAAGGCACTAATATCCCTTGTCGCACTAAGGTGGCAATAGTGTCATAAATACTTTTGTCATCTTCTTTAGACATGGGATATTGTCTTATTCGTGGAGAATAAAATAAACATAGAATTAGGTCCTTGCCCAGGGGCACAGTTCATGGGGTCACCAGACCTCACCTTCAATGGTGCATTGGTAGGAGGGCTCTGGGCACGGCAAAAGAAAGTGGAAACGGCATTCCCGAGGAGGTCTTTGCTCAAAAACTTCCTGACGGCAGCCTTGGCCAATCAGGGAGGGTGTGAACAGGAGAGGGGAGGAGATGGGCTGGGGAGGACAAGTGGAGTGAGGAGTAGGCAGGTAGAGAGCCAGGAAAAACAAAAGGAAAACCAAGGAGAAGGTCTGTGCATCGGGCGCACAGCACGTGGGGTCACCAGCCTCACATTCAATGATGGACTATTACAGGATCAATAAAGGTAATCAGAAAAACATGATTAGCTGATTATACTAGCATTAACTTAGCATTTAGGCATTTTAGTCAAGTACCTGTTTCTGTGCGTTTTAGCCAGATCTTATAGCACTTAAATATTTGAAGTTGATTAAGAGAAATCTTTTGATGTATCCTATCTGCTTCTTGTACAGTGAGATTGCAAGCGGATGAACCATAATTATGGCACTTCATTGTCAACATTCTTCCTTCCATTGAAAAGGATTTGTGGGTTTAGTATGGTATGAGTGATGGTAAAGTCACATTGATTACAAGACCAAATCATTGGTTCTCAGCTCTGTCCTTTTTTGGAGGTTTCTCTCTGCATCCTTTGCGGGTGTCAACCATTTTTATGTTACAGCAAACAAATACACAATCCCAGTGGAGGGATCTATACCATCTCAGAAGATATAACTTTACAGATGGCCTAGATTCAACGTATGTAGGGCCTCCCTGGCACCACCTTCTGCCTCCCTGTGGCTTCCTAGAATAGTCTTGTTATCGAGCCTGCCCTGAGATCATTTTTGAATTCAAACAGATGTCCCGAGAAATGTATTTTATAGGTACTAACACCAACTTTATTTGGGTTGCCAAAAACATCTTAAATTATATACTGTTCTTAACTGAAACAGGACTGTTGGATATTTGCCTTTCTTAAATAAGTCATAATCCATAAATGGTCTTTAAATATTTTTAAGTATGTCAAATTGACTTTGTGGGAAAGAACATCATCTGCAGATGGCGGCTTAATTACACCATGTACATCACTGATGAGTATTGGATGACACAATATTAAGATTTTTATGTGATTTACTCCATGAAAGGCCTTTCCAGTTTTTCGCCTTTTCTGAAATAATGGTGATTTGTAATGTTGATGTATAGCGGATGAGCGATTCTGATGATTGGTGATAATCTTTATTCTGTTGTGCAAAATGTGAACCCCATGAACTACTTGGTCAAGCTTTAACATGCAGGAGTAAGTCGTGGTTCTGTGTGTTGTACCTGCATATAGATTCCTTACCTTCCTGAGATTGTTATGTTATGCTATATGGTGAAAACTTCTCTAAAGAGAGGTATTTCCACCGCAGCGGTAAATGCCTTTTGCAGAAGGGCAAAATACAGCTTGACTGTAAAATCTACTTTGCTGGTTGAAAAACCACTGGTAAAAGATCATATAGAAAATCAATGCACTACTTAATTAAGCAATATGACCCGAGCAGCGGCGGCATTACAGACTCAGGTAATGCCCCCTTAATGAAGGCGTTGGGGCATTACTTAAGTCGGTAATGCCCCTGCCGTGAGGGTCGTATTGCTTTTAGTACCCCAGACCCCAAGATTTGCGTGACTGGGACACTAAAAGCATTTTTTTTCTGTCCCAAAACGGGACAGAAAAAAAAACCAAGAAAATGCCCGCCGGGAAAGGGAAAACGGAGTCCGTTTTCCCTTTCCATGGCGGCCATCAGGAGCGGACGTGCTGGAAACAGAAGTGTTCCCAGCACGTTCGCTCCCGAAAAAAAAGGAGAAGGTAAGTGGGGTTGGGAAGGAGGAAAGGAGGAACGGTAAAAAAAACCAAGAAAAATAAAAACATACCTGTGTCCCTGGCGGGGGACGATGGAAGCCTCCAGCCGTGTGGAGCCGCACTCCAAGTCTCCACATGGCTGGAGGCTGCCATCATCCCCCACCGGGGACAAAAGAGCATGAAGGTAAGTGGGGTGGGGAGGGCAGGGAGGAGGGAGGAAAGGGGAGGGAAAGAAAAAAAAACCTTACATGGGTCCCCGGCGGGAGGCGAAGGCTTGGAGCGGGGATGGCCCCGCTTCGAGCCTCCTCATTGTCTGAGGGGCTGCCACGCCCCCCGCCGTGGACAAGGAGGCTGGAATCCCGGCCAAGAATCGAGGGATTCTTGGCCGGGTAACGACCGGGCGAGAGCCAATCAGAATGCGTGTTGCATTCTGCTTGACTCTCGCCAGGTACTAATGTCAGATATAGTCTAAATGTTTGTATAGTTATTCATTCAATTTCTACACAACTTGCATATGTTGGCTATTGAACATACCAAATAATTGAGCTTCATAGCTATCTCCAGCGCACTGTAGGCAAGGTTGGGGTTTATGTGCATGTTTCAATGTTGGTTTGAAACAAAAAAACAGAAATACAGACGAATCATCTCTTGCTCTTTGTATATTAGCCTTAACTACCAAAACTAGTGCAAATGAATGGGGGAATTTAATCATTTGGTAAAATGGAAAGATTAAAAAGGAAGGTGTTTCGCAATAATATCTTCATTGCCTTGTTGCAGGGTGGGTGTTTTTAATCAAAGACGTTGTATTGGATGACCTGTGGAGCAGATAAGACCCAAGCTGGGACAAATTGGATTGATCAAAAGTCACCCAAATGACGTTAGTTCTTTGTCAAGTTTTTCATTACATGTGAGAATGTTTCCAGATTCTGGCCAAGAACAGAAGAGGTAGTTAGTTCTGCTACTGATTCAGTTACTAATGCAATACTCATCTCGCAGTCACTTTGCTCATAGTTTGTCATACAGACTAGCCATATCTCACTGTTTATTTTGCTCTTTGGAAATAAGCTTGGCTCAATACATCTCTAAAGTAGCATGAGTTGACACACCACCATAATTAGAGTGAAAGGGGACACCATTAACCTCTCTTTATATCTGTGGAGTTCAGATCTGTGTAGAACAGGGTTGCACAAGTCCAGGCTTCAAGGGCCGCATCTGTGACGGGTTTTCAGCATATCCCTCATTAACATTCATGAGATACATTTGGATACAATGATTCTAAATGTATGTAGATTTTTTCCTCATGAATATTAATGAGGAAAATCCTGAAAACTATTGGATAACCCTGGTGTAGAAGAAGGATGTCAAGTTTGGTTAATCTACTACAGGGCTCAAAGAGACCCGCATGTTAGGAGCAGAAGGCACTATATTACAGTTTGGCTTCCTTGCTTGTCGATTATGGTACTCCAACTAGCTCCTTGCATTTGGCATTTTTGGGTTGTCAGGCCAGAATACACTGAAAGGTCTGACACGAGGAACAGCTAATTGTTTACATGTATCAATTAGTGTCAACTAATTGTAAACTCTTGCTGCCCAGACAGACCTCATTGGTCCCCTTTCTGGGTCTCTACACATTCTCGCTCAATACATGTGGAGTACATGCCCTGTAGTCCCTCTGTAGGCCTCCCAGGTTAGTAGTGCAGCCTGTATGCCTGAAGCAGGAAGGAATAAGGGTGTTGTAGAGACTGCAGTTGTCCAGAGTGAGGCTATTGGTAGGTTAATTGTGACTGTAGCTGTGGAAAGCGCAGCTGAGCACATGGCGAGTTAGAAAACACCACGGACAATGCCTACCTGTGGCTCAGAATAAGTGCATCTGGAAATAAAAGAAAACACTACAAGTGTAAAGAGGGATTACAGTCCATCTGCCTAATATATAATATTTAATTCATGCAATTTCCAGCAATCTTCAATGAATGCGTCTTATATTTTGGCCAATAATGCTGATTTAGGTGATGTAAATGTAACGAACATGTACTTCATGTTTTTTGTTTTACTGCTCTTCTTTAGGGTTAAAATTCTTATGTACATAGTTGGTCCAGTTATTTTAGATTGTTCATATAACAATTGGTTTTCTCATTATTAAATATGTGCTTTGCTGCCCTATTGAGCCGAATACGGTCAGATTTCCTAGCGATCACAGGGAACTGTGCTTTAAGGATTCTCATGGTGGACCCTTGGATGATATGGTTCACATTAGTACCCACGTGCGTCCACGGGATACACTTAACGTGATTGGCTCGTTTTCCGAGCTATACCACGGTGTAATCCCGTGGACGCACGTACGTGCCTGCATTTGTTCCCGGTGGGGACGTGACAGCCCCTTAGCCAATGAGGAGCCTCGAAACGGGGCAATCCCCGCACCGAGCCTCCCCAAGGCTGGTGGCTGCCTTCCTCCCCACCTGGGATTCAGGTATGTTTATTTTTCTCCACCCTCCCTCCCCTGCAAGCTATCCCTTCCCCTCCTCCCCACCCCCCCCCACCCCCCAACCCCACTTACCTTCTTTTTTCTTGTTTTTCTCAGTAGCGAACGCGCTGGGATCACTTCTGATCCCAACGCGTCCGCTCCGATGGCCGCCATGGAATGCGAAAACGGACTACGTATTCCCTTTCCCGGCGGCCATTATATTTGACATTTTTTTTTTTTTTCTGTTCGGAAACGCGGCAGCGTTTCGGAACAGAAAAAAATGCAATTAGTACACTGGTCTAACGGGCTTGGGTACCCTCGACGGCAGGCCAATACCGCCCACGGTAATGCCCCTGGGGCCTCATTAACTATGGGCTTCCGGGGGCATTAGCTGGGGCGGTATTGGCCGCCGTCTCGTGGCTTATTGCTACAATATAATCCTCAGGAGAATTGGGAGGAATAAAGGTGGACGCGGCACAGTTCTGTTCATACCGAAATCATTTAGGTGCACTCAGATGAAGCTGAGTGCAGCTGTTTGAAAGTTAGGGGTGCCTTTGACGCAAATATGCCCTTTCTGGGAGGGACTATTTACTGGCTTTCAGGCTTTAATGATACTCGTCAAGATGATCTCCATGGTCTATATAGGATCTGTCAGGGCTAAAACATAGTTACTGTACAGGAAAAATGTAACAGAATGAGATAACATCATCCAACAAATCCCTGAAAACTAGAGATGTGCCCAATGTTATTTTTATTCAACATTTACCTTCCTCCACCCACAGCCTGGGCCATCAACTGGACTGATTACTGAGTTCAGGCTTGTACCCTCGATCAATAAACAGGTCCCTATCTACTTCTAACCACTTTCTGACCATAATCCCAAGGGGCAGACCTACATCAATTCTAAGTATTAGGAAACATGCCCTGGTGAATTTAGATTCACCTTGCCGCTAATAAGTAACTTCAGCCAGTCAAGTGGTGATTGTTAGAGAGTGCCATCATTTTTATCAATGCACTGATAGCAAGTTGTTTTGTCTTATATCCATTAGCACCCTGGAAGGGCGTGCTAGCCAATCAGTATGCTGGGCACGCAAACTGTATTACATGGTACAAGCCGGGGTTCCGAGCAGCCTGGGTGCTGTTAGCAGATCCCACTTCCCTTCCCCACTTCCCCGCTCCTTCCCCGCCCCCCTTTAGCACTGGTGTATTTTCCTATGTGGGAGCTAAGAGTATGACATTTAAAAAAAATAGAAACTTTACTCACTGCACGGCCCGGCGCCGCACCATGCTTTCCCTGAGTCTGTTTCATTGTTGATGACATCACGGACATGAACATTGAAAACGGACTCAAGGAAACAACGGTACCATGCAGTGAGGTACATTTAAAAAAGAAAAGAATTAACTCTTTAGCACCCACGTCGAAAAGTACACAGGTGCTAATGGCAACATGCCCCTCGTGGAGGACCGACCCTGTAGGGAATGCTACCACTGCCCACATTAAGGCACCCTTGCTTCACTCAAGCCCTTAACTTGGGCGGCAGGCTGTTACCGACAGGGCTGGCACACCACCTCGGGACATATCGCCCCAATACTGACTTGAATACTGCTATAAAAAGCTTAGCACTGCAACAGAAGAAATTGTCCCATGCAGAAATTATAATGAATAGAAAACATTGCAGAAATCTCTAGTGTAAGTGGAGAATTTGGGGAGTACAGTATTAAACTGGACAGTATTAAACAAGAGAGTTCGTTAAACTTCTCAAAAACAGCGTGCAGAGAAAATGTAGCAAAGGTCTTGGTAAATACCACCTGCAGAAATGAGACATTCTAAAAGCTTGCAAAAGAGTGTACCCCCCTGGAGAAATGTGGCTGTAGGTGTTATCCTTCTTTTTAATATGCCTAACATGTGGAGGTGGAACAACACCTAGTATCAGTATATGTATGCATGCTCCAATGTGTGTGGGCACCACACCCAACAATAAACACCACTATTTGAATCGCCACATTTACCACTATGAACACTACTTCACCAATGCTCTGTGTCCTCCAAACGGGGGACATACCATCTCTCCCTACAGAGTTACCAACACTACCAACTTTGTAATCACCCAACTTTCAGGGAACCTTTGGAGCTACTGTGACCCTTGCTTCCCTTTAGCCAAAACAAAAACAAGCGTCTGCCAGACAACAAGGCCATTTCATGTGCCACATGCCACTTCTCTGTAGTGCTCTGCAATGCCCGAACCTCACCCTACTTAAATCTTCTGTTTAAGTGCTTTCTGTTTTCCACCATCTAACTATTGTGTAGCTCAGTGATCTATTTCGCAATCCACATTCTTGCAGGGAAGAGTGATAACATGCCCATTTCTGCCATTCAAACTCGGCTCATGCCTATCTTCTTTTAGCCATTATAGAATATTTGCAAAATAATGCTGTGACCTCACCAACTTGGATTATTTTGTCCAGTGTTTTTTCACTTCTATCACTCTCCGATTACAATATATTTAATAATTTCTGAACTTTCCGATAACATTCCCCAAACGTTGATAATATAGAGTTGACCGGGATCCCTCCATAAAAGCATGCATTGCGTTTTCTTTCCAAGCAAGTTTGTAATGAGGAAATAAGTAACTATCCTGACGCAATAGCTTATTACAGTTGCTACCTGACATCAGAGTGCGACATGGCAGCTCCTGCAGGAGTACATGTCGCCGCCTGCTGATTGTTTTAAGAGGTACTGTGGCTCTGGAGATGTTTATTTTATTTGGTGAAGATTTGAAGCAGTGGAGGGGGCAGGGCTTGGTGAAAATCAAGTCAGAAAAGTGAAATTGGGACCATTGTAAGAGAAGAACAATGGAACAAGTACAGAGGAAGAAAGAGGGAAAAATAGGAAAAGACATGGCAAAAAAAAAAAACGTTAAGGAGAGAAAATGAGATGGTAAAAAGAAAATGACGAAAAAGTTTTGAAGTGGGTAGGGAGGAACCTCTGGGTTCCGGGAGACACCTCGGGATTCCAGGAGACACCCCGGAATTCCATGGCCTGCAGTCCAGTGCTTTCATATGGCCAGGGAGTTGCTCAGTTACTTGGGGTAGTGTATTCCTTAGACATTTCCATTTGCCTAAAGATGCCATCATTCTCCCATCTCGAGCATCTTCATCATCTTCCGTAGCAAAGTCACCTGTTGGGGCCTCTTTCCTACCCATTGCAGAGCGCCTAGTAACATTAATCACAATTCAGAAATGTATTTCCTGCCAAGACCTTACAGGCGTATCTGGATTATTTCCCAGCACGCAGCCGAACATGTTCCAGCAATTCTAATGATAACAGTTGGCTACCTTCCTCCTCAATTTCCTCCCAGAATTCCCTGCCTTGGAAACGCTCCCCTGGTGGACTGCTGCTGGCTCTGCATCACACTCTCTGCAGCGTGCATCCATCACTGCTTATACTGTCGTTGCTTGTGGATCCTGAACATTCGGTTCAGCTCTGCCAGTTACGCTTCAGACTTAAATAATGTCCCCATTGTTTTAGAAATATATAAAGGCTAGCATTTTTTTGTTGTTGTTGATAGGCCACGTGAACGGCTTGGGGGCTTTCCTTTCCTGGTTGAAGGATTTTTACAGTTGTCCTGCTAATGTCCTTTTTACTGCTGTTCTGCGCTGCACCAAACAGATAGCCGACCTCTGATCCCTAAGAAAACTGCATACATCATTTGGTCCCATTTCAGAATGCCTTACCTTTGACGCTCCCATCAATCGAAAAGTTCTATTCTGTTTGGCTGCACTGCAGCACACCTTTCATTTTGTTTAGTGGGTCAAGTGCTTCGAAGTGTCATTGCTTGGTTAATTATTTCAGTGCGGTAGAGGACTGGATTGCACACTAGTGTGGAGGGAGAAGCTGAAATGTACGTTAACGGTTGCTGGCTGTGCAGTGGGAAAGCAGTCATGTAGCTCGTCTGCAGTGCCTGGGAAAATTAAGCAGAACTTTTGAGCAAAAAGGAACAAACGTAAGCAGGGATACATTTTACTTAGGGTATTGCTCTGTTCAGGCACTCCAGCTTATAGCGATTTTGCGATCCCGCAAAATGCTGAAAAAAACGGCAGATTTTGCAAAAAATCCCCCACAAAAATGTGTTTAAAAAAAAAAAAAGAAATTTAAAAAAATCAAGGGGCCAATGGGCTCAACTCTTATTTTTTGGACTCAAGAAATGAAATGCGCAAGCACATTTCAACACTTAAGCAAAAAAAAAAAGAGCAGTTCGATCCACAAAGGACATCTGAATGGACGCTTCTTATATGCGGCCATTCAGATGTCCCTTTTCACCCCTTTGTGCAAATCAGGGGGCGTTTCTGTGCATTTAAAAGCACATCCCAAATTGACAAGCAAGATGCGCTTTTAAATGTGCAGAAATTGCAGGCCACCCTATGCGCCCACTTTAAATACGTGCACGAGGGGTGCCACTCCTTTACAGTGTCTTTACTGACCCTACTGACTCATGCAATACTCATTAAAAAAAAAACATTTTTAAGTGTGACAGCTGCTGGCTCACTTGCATTTCTGTTCCCCAAATGGGATAGAAATGTGTTTTTTTTGGGTTGCATTTTACAGTGGAAGGACCCTTAAGGGCCAGTCAGGGTGAAATACACGGGGGGGCCTTTAGACCATTGTCGGGAGAGCGTTTCCAACAGATACGTATTCAAGGTGGCTGGCCAGCTTATCATTTGCGCTACAGCTTTGCCCCGTGGAAATGCGCAGGTCACCTTTCAGATTAATATTTTCAGCATTACAACTAATAACGTTAATAATATTAAATAGGCATGCATATTAAACCAAAAAATGTAGCCAAAACAAACACTGCCAAGCCAGAGACATCTAGGACTCTTCCTATTTGATATAAAAGATACATATATTGACACCCTGGTTCTCTTGTAGCCTTGCACACAGCCTCTTTCCTGCAATGTACCAATCTTGCACCCTCCAGTCAATAAAAATTGTGCTGCAAAAATGCTGCCATAAATAAAGGTGTGTGCCACATAATTTGCCATTTCATGCTGCTAAATCATGGAGGTTCTGTCTGTTAGTGCCTGTGTGCTTGTCCCAATTTGTTTCCCATCTTTAGATCCTTCTCCTTGTTGGAGCCAGTTGTGCTGGGAATGTATGCTGTGGGATTGGATGAAAATCCGCTCAGTTGTGACATGGAAAACGGATTGCAGACAAGTATAGAAGCAATGGGACTCTCATCAAGTTGCTTGTTGTCTACTTTAGGAATCTTTTTGAAGTCTAAGGCCAATCCAGGCCCTTTTGATTTTGTGATCACTGGCATCTTTATTTTCTCCATTACACCTATATGTGACTTCACTTCAGAAACGGACATGGGAACGATACGTTTTATCCTTTTAGGTTATGGGGAACACATAACCAGGGCCAGATACTCAGCGAGACTATAATGCCTGCTTTCAGTAAATGCTATGGCAGATAATCCTAAAATAATGGGCAAGAAAATGACATAACAACATGAAACGTGGCCAGGCAACAAACTGGGAAAGCAAAGCTAGCCAGTGGCAGGAAGCCTGGTTGCTAGGACCCAGAAGGCAGCTGAGTGCTGGAGGAAGAGGAGGCATTTTAAAACTCCAATGATATGCAAAGTGAATGTGAAGGCTGCACAAAGGCAGTCAGCTGCAGGGGTGCCCACTTTTTTCTAAAGCGAGTGCAGGAAGCCTACAGGAGACCCACGGCTGCTACGACCCAGGAGGCAGCAGGAGAAATGGGAAGGAATTGTGAACTCCTGGGACATGTGAAGGAAGTTGTTTTTTAAGGTAAATGTCAGAGTGGTGATTTCTTCCTAGGGAAATCGATCTATACAAGACATATTGCTGCTATAACAGGCTTTCCATGGTCGAAAGGAAGGCTGATATCACTTCTGGAAATTTTGAATATTAAAGAAGGGCAGCGGTTGGCCATTAGATCTGTTCCTAAAGAATGCTGTCAGGGGCCTGGAGGCTTAAGTAATGAATGTTTCAAAATGTATTCATTCTGTTTCTTCTTTTGCCTCTGCCCCCGAGAGGGCTCTTGAAGTCGATATTTGACAGAACAACACTGAGGAGGGGCTAATTGTCCATGATACTTTGATCACTATTTTGCTCCCTGGTTTGTCCCCTCATGACATTATGGTTGGAAATAATGAGGGTAAGAGGACCTCCAAAAGGAGTATGAGAGGGCCAACCAAAGCAAAGGAAAGACCTACTCTAAAATCTAAGCGTGTTGAAATAACTGCTGCTCTTCAGGAGTACAAGGATGAGTAGTCACTAAACCACATACTCTTCTTTACTTACACATACACTTCCTTACTTTACTTTACTTTAATTATTTGTATAGTGCAACAATGGACCCGTGGGCATGAGGGCACTGACAAACATAAAAGCAGACAGTCAATCATTGCATCTAATGCCATTCCATCGAAATCTTTCCATCTAAAAAATGTCCATCGAATGCATATTTTTGGGGGGGCAAAGGGTTAATTTTTGTTTAGGTGCATTATAGAGGGTAAAAAATTGGAGTTGACGGGAAAAAAATGCATTCCAGGCAAATTTTTTAGATGGAAAAAATTCGATACAAATGCATGTCGATGCAAGGAATCCGATGCAATGACCATAAACCATCAGAAAAGCATCTGTAAACCAACAGCGAATCCAATCATGCCTTTTGTGGTCATGCATAATGTAATGGTGCAGTGTTGTGGGTTTTCAGTAGGGAGTGACAAAAGGCAGGACATTTAGCAAGGAATTCTGCAAGGAATTCATAAATGATATGTTCTTAGTGAAAAGAGGTGCAAAAGGTCCTTAGCAAGTCTAAAGGGTCCCAAAGGTGGGCCAGGAGGACAGGGTCAGTTGGGTCAGTTGAAAGTATCTTAATCCAATTTGTGGCGGTTTGACAGCATCAAACCAGGCTTTGAGCTGTACTGTGGTGCAGGTCGAACCAGCCTTGGTGTGGTAAGCTATACTGGATCAAATATTGAGTTGGCTCAAATCAAAGACTGTCGGCTAAATATGGCGACCTTGGGGATCTGATGCAAGTTTCAAACTAGCAAGGGTTTGAGTTTGTTTGCAGTGGTGGGCTGATTGTTCAAGCCAAACAGGTTTCGTGTTACGCTTGGCTGAATGCGCCGGTGACATGGTTCAACGGATTCAAAACAGTGGTGGTTTGAAGTTCAGTAGATTGTCGAAAGAAGCACCAGCAGTTCCCTCTGGTTAGAATGTGGTGAACACAGTGTGAATGCAATTTGACCAGTGTGATGTGGTAGAACAGGGATCCTGGCTGAGATGGCTCTACTGATGCTGTGACACACATGGCAGGGCTCTATGATAGCTGGGTCCTTTTGGGTTCTGCTCCTCTCCCATTTTAGGGAGGTTTGGTGCAGAGTGACTGGAAATGGTCCTTAGCAAGAGTCACCCCCAATAGTCCCTCGAAGTGGTTAGGTAGCGGAGCTTGCCTCTGCCTTGGTGCACTCCCTCATTAACTCAATGGATGAAGCCTTTTGGAAAGATCAGCTCTCCTGAAAGAGGTCCACTTGATTTCTTCCTTACGTCCTGAATGGTCCAAAAGGGAATCAAAGAAGGACTAGTAGAGAAACAAGATGATGAAATCCTTCCCCAACTGTGCAGAGCTACCTCTGACCACACTACAGGACCCCTTTCACAGAACTATAGCATCATAGGCCCTTTGGTATGCACCACCCTGGTGTGATACTTGTCCTTTTGTTTAGGGTATGCCCTTTGATTCCTGGTTCCGAGAAAAATCACAATACCTGCAGCTTGAGCCAACAGAGGTCCGAATTACAGGTGTCACTGCAGGAGTTAACTAAAGCTATTACACACTTTTCAAATTCATTGCTTGTTAAATAATTTTCTGTCACACTTTACAGAGATTAATTGCCAAGGAACTGTTTATGGTAGAATGTTTAATTTGTGTGATGCTGAAGTTGAACACATGCGAGGTGAATATCTTAAAGGCAGCCTCTGTGCTGAATTTACTTTGCTGTCCCACCCAGCTGTCAAGAGTGCACCTATGACCTACGAACTTGCTCTGTCACACCAGAGAGCAGGTGCTGCAGATTAGGATACTGTTGCTTTTGACATTGAGTTCGGTGAGAGCGGAGTCTAGTTGGCAGACCACCCTTTCTGAGCTAGAGCTACCCCCATCATTTTATTATAAATAAAAGTAAAAAACAGGGCTTGTACACCCTTGCCAGATGGCAATTGTTCACAGTAAGATTGCAGACAGAACATACAGAGAGGTAATGTGGAGCTTGGCAATGAAGAAATTCCAGTAAATGATAATGCTGGAAATGCAATTAACATCAATCCTCTCAACCTGTTAGGCTGTATTAACCTTGTAAATATGCAATACTGACAACAAAAATTACCATGCAGAGTATATAAACACTTTAGGGATTTGCACCACATTTCGCTCTTGGCACTGAGGATAATCATCAAATTGCTGGTAAAAGTAATCTAATTATGGTACAGTTGATTCTTGAAGTTTTACTGCCAGATTCCACTATCAGTAAGTTGTTGAGTCAGCTTATTTTGCTTCTTATGTCCATATAGGTTCACCTAGAAGTGATGGAAGAGTCATTAGCTGAAATGTCAAAGAGTGTACAGTCCTCGTTTAACCAGCTATTGTCCGCTATAAGACTTGACTCTATCAAGAAAAGTGATAAGGTGCCCGACAGAGTGTTCACTTTGTTTGGCTCTAAGAGTACATCAACCCCTCTGTCCAACATCCCAGGTGACTATGGGAATATAACTAATGTATTAGGTATAACAGCAGGTGATGTTATGAACCCAAAGGTCAACGGGCACACCATTAATGTAGTAAACCATGTATGTACTAGAAGAAATGGTTCTAATGACACAACTGAGCCTACAATATAATCATTGAAAGACTTTGCAAATATTAATTCCAGATATGCTGTTTTTTCTCTGTCTCCTGCTGCTGACTCACTGGTAACAGTAATCACACAGGTACCTGTTCTGGCTGAGGAGTGTGCAGAGTCTACTTCCTTATTGCTAAACAATGGTACCCATTAGATCATTGTTAATTTCAGTAGCCAGCTGATAGATTCTAGCCTTGTTAAGATGGCTAGATCTGTGAAATGGGTGTATTCAATGGCGAAGCATCTGGATGGTGATTGCATAGTTGTCTCCTTTGCAAATCCTTCCATTGTGAAGTATCTTTTGAACTCTATTTGGCTCTTTCAAGAAGAGGCACTATAATTATCTTTGTTTCTCCTAATTCTTTTTACAATTATGGTCAACAGTCTCTTCACTGTAATTGTAATTGGTTAGTTATAATGCACTTAATACCCAGAGGTTTCTAAGCGCGGACCCAGGGATCGAACCTGTGTTGCTTCATGTTGTCTTGCTTCCAAGGTGAGCATGTTACCCCTGAGCTATCCTCCCGAGACCTTTCCCCATGATTGGGAAAACCATGCACTAGACCATGGGGAAAGAAGCCTCTTGTTAACAGTCTTCATCAATTGGTGGAGAGTCTTAATGAGTTTGACCCCATTTCAAATTTTGAAGATGACTATGATTAAAGAACCTGTGGTGTTTAACATGACGTTAGATAACCCCTCTTATATACAAATGGAAAATAATGTTGTTTTTCTGAATTCTAATCATTTGTCTTTTCATGTTTTATCATGGTATATATTTCCTGGAATGGCTCATACATTTAATATTGCTGAAACATTAACTCAAGAAACATGATATCATTTGTTTACAAGAGCTGGTCTCTGGGCCCCCTCATTGAAATAGTTATGGTACCTTCTTTTAGGAAGCTCGGTTGAGTCCAAGAAGTAAGATTGTGAGTAGGTGGTCAACTATGGTCTCGTTACCTAATGTCACGCAGTTCAATGTGCTTCCAAATCTTTTGAAATTTGGATTGTGAATTGTTACTCAATATTTGTTTCATTTGGATAATTTACTGCTGTTATTCCTTGCAGACTAAAAAGGAAAAAGGCATTTTAAGCACTGCAATTATGTACGAGTTACTTGATCCAGAGGAAGATTGTAGTTTAGGAGTGGTACCATTTACCATGAGAGACCCCCATCATGATGCTGACAGTCTTCATCTGTTTGACTACTCTGTCGATTGGGTCTTAAATTGGTAACAGTAAGGGTTCTCATTGACTCGCTTGGTAATTTGACATCTAATGGTATTCTTGGTTCCTGTGTAATAGATGTTTTCATAACTACTAGAAATGTGCATTGGACCTAGAAATGAATATACATCTTGATGGCGACCAATCAATGCTTTTCTTTCTCTGAACATTCTAGATTAACAGGGCACATGAAGCTTGGCTACAGGTATCATAGAGGACGCTGTATCTAATTACCCAGTCCCATAAAATGGGATAAGATTGTGAGTAGAGGAATCATGGGATAATGGGTAAAGTCTTTTTGGCATTTAATAATTTAATTAGATCATGTTTAGATTTTGAAAGTGAACCATATTGCTTACAGAATACTTTCAGTGAACTAACTAAAAACATTGGCACTAGATTAAGTATGGATTGTAAACGTACTACTGCAACCTATTGAGATACTAGTCTAGATAAATCATGAAAGTTGCAAAGAAAGAGCTCCTACAAGTTTTGAAGACCTCAACGCCCATCAAATGGAAATCAGTTGCGAGAGAAGAGTATGTAGAGAATACTTCAAAAATTGTAAGGCATATTCATTAAAGTCGTCATGGAAAGTGTTAGTAAGTTCCACCTTTAACTTCAATTCTAGGTGTTTTTGGAAGTTTCATTGCTCATGCTCTTGAGTTTAATAGAAACTCAACTTTTGACAATACTGTACATGAACATCTGTGGGAAATGTTATCTTCCATACCAATGAGTGCATTGAATAATCAGCATAACAATACTGGCTCTGAGAATTCTTTTACTGTGTATGATGAAGTTTAGAATTGCTTAGTCTGGAGGAGGTAACGATGGCTATACATTCTTTGAAGAGTTAGGAGAGCCCAGGAATCGTTCAAATTCTATTTTATTTTTTTATAAATGTATGCCAGCATTTGGAGGCCTTTATTGAAACAATAAAACTCGAGGAGGGGCACATGTTATGTTATGTTATAGAGATTTGTAAAGTGCAACATACGCCAGCGAGGGCATTAAGGCGCTAGGCAAGGAATGTGAAAAGCAGATGCAGTGGAACCGAACAGCCAATTATGTAGTAAACAGAAGAGTTTTTAACCTATGTCTAAAAGTAAGGTGATCTTGTACTGCGCGTAAGGAAAAGGGAAATTAATTCCACAAACGAGCTGCACAAACCAAGAAGGGGCGGCCTCCGGCACGAGAATGCCAGACGCGAGAAACAGAGATACAACGTTTAGAAGAGGACCCCAACAGACGAGAGGGAACAAAGGAGGAAATATGGGCTGAAGATATTCTGGGCCAACCTTGTGGAAAGTCTGATGAACAATGCACAGGGCTTTAAAGTTGACCCTACTGACAATCGGAAGCCAGTGAAGAGAGCTAAGAGCAGCAGAAGCAGAAGAAAAGAGAGGAGCTCCTTTGGCCAGGCGGGCAACAGAGTTCTGGAGAGTCTGAAGGTGGTGCAGTACATAGTTAGGTTGGGCTAAATAAAGGGAATTGCAATAATCAAAAGAACCAGAAATGAGAGAGCAAACGACAATCGGACGAAGGAAAGGGGGAAGAAAATAAAGAACTTTATGTAAAACACAGAGCTTAAAGTGGACAGAATGACAAACAGCACTCACCTGGGGGAGTAAAGAAAGTGAGGATGATAGTTTGATGCCCATGTTTTTAACAACAAGCAAGGGGACAGGAAAGGGGCCAGGCTCAGGGGGCCAGTATGCACTGGACCACAAAGAAACATCAGGATGAGACCCGACTAGAAGTATCTCAGTTTTATCCCCATTGAGGTGCAGCCAGTTGAGAGTCATCCAGGTATGGATGGCTGAGAGAGAAGAGCAGCACTGAATGGCCGTACCAGGAAGGGCAAGGTCCAGCTGTATCAGGATCTCTGAATGTCACCCGCGTAAGAATAACATCGGAACCGAAAGAGTGAATGTGAGAAATAAGAGGGTGAATGTAAACATTAAAGAGAAGGGGTAAGAGCACAGAGCCTTGAGGGACCGTGCAAGAAAGAGGGAGGGCAGGCCATGTGACAGGGGACAGAAGGAGAGATTGGGAGCAATCAGTTAAAAAGGTGATAAACCAATGCAGAATTTGTCCAGAGATGCCTAGGAGAGAAAGCCTCTGGATCAAGATGGCATGATCTATGGTGTTGAACGCTGCTGAGAGATCCAGCAGGAAGCGAGCACCCCACTGGTCTACAATCTGCGTAATATCATCAACCACCGTCAAAAGTACTGAGGCCTAAAGCAGACTGAAACGGATTGAGGCAACTGGTGTCCTCAAGAAAAGAAGAAAGTAGAGGCGTAACAAGAGATTTCAGAAGTTTCATAGTAAAGGGTAGAAGAGAAACAGGGCCGAAATTAGCAGGAAAAGGGGATCAAGATTGTTTTTTGTAGAAGAGGAAAAACCAGGGCATGTTTAAGAGAAGGAATAGGGCTATTTACCAAAGAAAAGTTAACTGCTGATGACACAAGAGAGGCAATCTGAGAGATAATCTCTTGACAGATACCAAGAGGATTAGGGTCAGGTAGATGGAGAGGCAGATTTGAGGTGCAAGGTGGCAGAAATGATATTGGTCTTGGAGAAATCGGGAAATTGAGACCAAGAAACCAGAGGAGGATAATCAAGGCAGGCAGAAGAAGACGTTGAGGCAGGGCCTAGAGAACTAGTAATCTTCTGTCGGATAAGAAAAATGTTGTCCTGGAAAAAATATGACAAGGACAGACAGAGTGGTAGAGAGGGGATGATGTGATTAGTGCTATTATGGGTAAATAGGGATTGAACTATTTTGAAAAGAGCGTTAGGGGAATTAGATGAAGATTGAATGGAGGTGGTGAAAAAGGCATGTTTGGACTTTGTGATAGCTAGCTGTTATGTGGCTGTAACTCTGCGGAGTGTCAGGCGAGTGGAAGGTAGATAATCAATTCTCCATCTACATTCAGCCTGCCACCTGAGTAAATGCAGCTCGGCGAGCAAAGCAGAGAACCTAGACTGTGAAGTGCTGCCACAGCGCCTGGATACCCAAAGAGGGGCCAGATGATTAGCAGTGGCTGTGAAAGAGGCTGAAAGGGTTGCAAGATCAACAAGAGTATCTGTAGTGAGATGATTGGAGATGTTCTTTATGAAAGCATCCCTACTCAAGTTATTCCAGTGGCGCGCCGAGGGACGAGGGAGCAGTAGTACAGTAGGAGCGGGAGCAACTCTGATGGAAAACAGAATGATTGTGTGGCCCAACCAAGAAACGGGCATGCTAGAATGTACTGTGACCAGATCAGGCAAAGCCAAGATGAGGTCAAGTCTATTGCCCAAGGAGGGACCGACAACCAACTGGGCAGATCAAGATCTGCAAGAGCAGACATGAAGAGATAGGCAAGGCGAACATGTCTGTCATTAGGATGAACATTAAAATCAACTAAAACAATAAGAGAGTCATAATGAAGCCTTAGGTCGGAAAGAATCTCTAGAAAAGCTGGTACGAAGGCAGCATCATAGGTAGGTCTATTAACTAAAAGAAAATGGAGAGTGTGGGTAGGATAAACTTGTGCAAGAAGGGGAAAAGTGTGAGAAAACGATAGTATAGAGCATTTAAAAATGTTTTTTAAAAGTTATGCAATTCCACCCCACGATGTGCCGTCTTGTCTTAAAATATCAAAATATGACTGGTAATGCCCCCCCATCCCTCTGAGGGCTCTACTGCACTTAGTACACTGGCACAAGGGTATTAATAGTTTATTTTTCTTGATTTGAGAAACGGCACTTAAACTGTTTCTCAACTCTAGGAAACAAATGCAAAAAACATGTCTGCCATGGATCAGGGAGAAGGTACTACACATAGTCAATTCTCCCTTTCCTTGGTGGCTATTTGTGCAGCAGAGATGCACCGAGAACAGTACTGTTCCTGGCGCTGTAGAGGGACTGAGCACCACAGGAAAGAGGGGTGGGATAGGGAGGGGAGAAGATGTGGGAGCGTATTACCTTAATTCCTGGCGAGGGAAGATGTTGGCCTCCTGCTCAGAGGGGGTCTTTACCGGTGTGGTACAAACCCTGTTCTGAGCCTCCTTATTAGCTGGGAGGCTGCCACCCCCAAGCCCTTTGCTGGGTTCTAATATGTGTTGTTTTTAAGGCATGAAAAAAACAAGTAACTTTTCATATTCGTGGTGGCAGTCATTATTGCCACTGTATTTAAAAAAGGAAAGGAAACCTTCTAGCTAATTATCATCCAATATCTTTATTAGAAAATTATTTTTTCAATGATATCAAAGGTTTTATCAGCCGGGTTAATGGACTGGATTCAGACATTGGAATTTTGACCCCGGTAGAGCTGCGTTTTAGGAAGGATTTTGAGATCCACCATCGGGGTCTTAATCTATATTTGCTGGTAGCAAGTTACATTTATATTAAAAATAACAAGTTTATATAGCATTTAGCAATCTTGACACACATTTTGATTCAGAGAATCGCTCTAAATTCTTTGTGTGAAGTTATTTGCACTTTGAAACTGGATGTTCATGTAATTGATGGATTAAAATACCTATTTTTGCATATGCAGTTGATAATATTTTTATTTTCTATTTTGTTGCGTATATCGCAAACTGAGCTCAATAGCAGCAGAGCGTTTTACATCAGCAGGGTGCCAGCATTGGGCTTGGTTTTTTTTTTTAAGTAGCACAGCACTGTTCGTGGAGGGAGTGATGGATTTGTATTCGTTTGGTAGGTATTGTTGAAATAGCCAAGTGTTTAGTGTGTTGTAGAACTCGTGGATGATTGGAGGATTTTGTGCCATTGCTGGGATTGAGTTCCAGATGGTTGCGGGGTGGCAGAAGAAGGACTGCTTGACAGTCTTTTCTTTTCCAGGCTTGCTTAGACCCCAACCTTTTGATAGGTTCACCATGTGAGGTGCAGGGGCCTCAAGAGGTCTGAAGTTTCACCAGCTAGAATGTTGGTATTCTATTGAGGACTGCCTTGTAGGTGATACATGCAGTATTGAATATGATCCTGGTGGGGACTGGGAGCCAGTCAAGCAAGTCCAGTGCAAAAAGTCCATGATAAAATATTGTCCATCGGGTCAGCAGATAGACGGCGCACCCACATTCAAGTGTGCATCAGGCAACTTAATTGGAAAATGCACTACTGAAAATGTTAATCCGGCTTCCATTTCGAATTCTCTGAGCCACATGCTTCAGAAGGGAGCACAATGAAGAACCAGAAGGGTATAATATGCCCATTGTAAGTACTGAAAATTGACACATTTTGACACGGGGTCTGTGGGGGTGTGGGGCAAGCTAAAACAACTTATGCATGCTGCGACAGGTTCAGAGTTATTTTGGACAATAGGAAAGTACAATTTTGGGAGGCTTATATCTTTGCCTAACTGGTTGAAAATACATTGAACATTCCAAAAATCAAACACAGCCATTCTGAATATTTATTAAAGATTTGGTGACAACACGTCCAGCAGAGACAATGTAATAGGCAATGTCCAAAAACAAACCTTTACCATTCTTCTTTATCCTCTAGGACAGACCTGCATGAAACATTCCAAAAATCAAATGTAGGCATCTTTGAATATGTTTGGAAGGTTTAGTGAAGTTTCTTTTGAGTTCTAGGGCAGTCAAAACTTTTGGCTTTTTATTTAAATTTTCATTGGCGAAGTACTGCTAATGTTTAGCGTAAAAACAACCTAATGTACTGACATCAAACTAGGATGGGAAGTTGGCAGGTATGGTTACTATGCTGGGAGAGGCCGCACCCCCAGTCCATGCAAAGCTGGCAATTCAGGAAGGTAAAGTGAGCAGAAGGCATGGCCACAGGAAATGCCCTGAAGACCGCGATGGATGGCCATGGTAACAGGACATGCTGCCATGCCCAGTGAGCAGTGCATGTAATATCACTGTGTCAGGGGCAAAGATGCAGGCCATTGCCAGAGGGCAGTGCAGGGAGTGTCACTTGGCCAGCACGTAGTATAGGCAATGTCAATTTAACTGGGGCGTGGCACCAGGCATGCCTAGGGAAGTGTATTGTAAGGGATTTCAATCAGGCACACACCCAGGTCTCGCCTAGCAATGTAATGCACAAATGAAACCCTTATTTATTTTTGTCTATAAGTTCAATATTCTGAATGATATACCACTCATATTACACCCTTCTCAAAATACCTCCTCTCCCCCCGGTCAGAATGAACCAGGAATCAGGCTAGTTTGGAACGGTAAATATTTATTTATTTATTTAGAATTGAATTCACAATATATTTTAATAGGTAACAACAATCACCAAGGGGTGACAAGAACAATGAATAATATCTTTAATGCACTGAGAATCAGATAATGAACACAAAAATAATAAAGAATAATTTTGAGTTGGTTTGGAATAGATAGCACTGTGGTTAGAGGTTCCCCCTGCAACACAACTCAACCCACCAATCTGCAATTTAAATGGATGTAAGGAGAGAGCAGGTACTCAGGAATACTACAGATCAAACAGAATATCACTCCCACCTTCACCCCCTTCAACACAAGAGAAAAACGGATTTGACTTTTCAACTGTCAGCATGGCTTTGAAACTGGCTAAGCAAAAACACTAAATGTGGTCAAAAATGCTTAAATTAATATACATTTCTATGGGAGCCGGTTTGAACAGATGCAAGCAATCACAAGGAATGATTTAATCAAAAGAAAACAATTTGAATCTCAAAGGCAAAGTGGGAAATCATTTAAAGGCAATTCACATGTGTCAAACTTTAGCAAAAGGTAAATTTGCAGCAACCTTTTACAATGTGATTTTTGGGAAAAACGGGTCAACTAAACGGTTTTGGGATGTGGAGATGGCTAAGGATGTTAAGTATCAGTGGGAATTGAAATTGTGTTTCTATCTTTAAAGAGGTTTTAGTGAGAGGTGTTTTTCGGAAATAAAGACACGCATTTGGACAAGACTTCAGTTTAAAATCAGAAAGTATGGGTTATGCTTTTACTCAAGACTAGAGCATGCAGACTAGACAACCAGGTTGGGTCTAAGTAAGCTCTGAGACTGATTCATGACTTCAGTACCAGATCCCCAGCACCTTCCCCGGCAGAACCAGTCCAAACACTCGAAGTGGGATTTATGGATCAGAGTTACACAAATGAAAATAACTATGAAAATGACGCTTTAGAAAATAGATAGGGTAATATAGCACTAGGATTTTGACACGGTTACTGGTTATGAAAGTAAGGGTAGTTCAGAGATTAGGGTGGAACAAATAAGGCAAGGTATACAATAGTTCTGTAGCGTCCTGTTAATACTCACAAGCCACTGGGATTTAAGATTTTATGCCCGTCAAGATTCTGGTCAATGGATCGGGTCTATCAGGGAAGGACAGCACACCAGCTAGGCCGGTCACCGGAACCGCATGGGATCTGCCCTTCTTGTTTCTGGATATTTCAGATCAGCGGGATGGCGAGTTCATCAGGCAAGAATTATGGTAGCAAGCCAGATAGTTTCAGGATGCTTCCCACACCACAGCGCTCCGCTGGGTTGTAAGGATTAGTTGAGGATTAATAAAGAATTGAGGCCTAGCTGAAATGGTTCAGCTACTGCTTGGCCTGGTCATGGGCGTCTGGATCTAGAAGGATGTTGAAAGCTGGATGTTGAATGCTGGATCAAAGTGTTTCACTGGGATCAGAAGAGAGAGTCCATGTGTTGTCAGCTGTCTCTATCCTTTCCAATGACATCACAAAAATGGGTGTATGGGCCGGCTTAATGAAACTGCCCCTGTGAACTGGAATTGGATCAGCACCTCATCTCCGCCTTGCATCCGAGTGAGTGGATCAAAGCCAGATGATGTCAAGTTTATGGTTTGATTTTTACAATACTTAGAAACCTCCCCTATCCACTAGTATCAAAATTGAATTTTGTCCTAAATACTTATTTATACATTTGCAACCTCCGTGAAAATCACATGCAAGGATTACATATTTTATGGAGCATTTGTTTATCAAAATCCCACAGCTGTGAGACCTGGTTTCGCCTTTTTGCAGAATTTTGTCCATTTCACCCTGAAAACATTTTCCAAACTTTCTCGAAATTTTCACAAATATGCATGTTTACCATAGGAATGTGTGTGCAAAGTTTAACAATTCTAGCATAAATACAGTTCCCATAAAAGCACATATATTATAATTCCTGTTCAGAATATGGTACACAGTTCCACCACATTTTGAAATATAGGGCACAAAATTAGATCAACAAATCTTCCCTTTTTATATTTTTCACCACTTCTGATAGCGAGTTATAAGTCTCTAAAAAATATTCATTACATGTTTTTAGCAACAAATGGTCAGCCTTTTGTCTGTCTCTGGAGGCAAGGAGCAGCCCCTACCTTTGGGATTTCCTTCTGCAAGTGTAGTTTACAACCTTTTCACACGTCCGTTTCCTGGCCTGGAGAATCTGCCATTGTTCAGTCCCTGGCTGCAGACAAAAGTCTGGCCTACCCCACAATTATAAAGTGTCAGTGAGTTTTTGCCGAGAGGAAGGCCCTCTCCTTAGGTGGAAACCAGTTTTTCAACCTCTTGCAGGACCAGCCAGCCTAAGTTAATTCTTAATTTCTTAACTGGAAATCCAGCACAAAACAAATGTGTTGCATCGGATGACATAGATAAATTACATTGTTAGATTTAAACCTGTGGGAGCAAAACAACTGAGATCTGTGTTACTTTCAGCAACAATCCTTTTATATTAGCTAATCCGGCAGATCTTTTGTATTAGACAACTTTAAAGTTTAATCAGGAGAGCCCATTTGACTGGGGCTGTCACTCACAAGTAGCCCAGTGTGGCTGCACACAGATTTTAGACAGAAATTGTCATTCACAGGCAATCCAGTTTTGCTGGAAAAAAAAATGTTCTCTTAACATTTCAGGACTTTGTAAATTCACAGTGCTTCATTAGATTAACTGAATTTTAGCACCAAGCAAGATTTTGAATGTTGGAAAGTGTTATGTACAGGCATTTTGAAGTTTCAGCAGCAAAGCAAATGTCATTTATAGGCACATTTTGGAGTTTCACTTGCAAAGCGCTGCGGCTCTCTTGGTACTCCAGGTTTACTTGTCATGGAGCCCACTGGCACTTTTTTCTGTAGTATGCGCTCTGTTCCACCACACATACACCATGGGTGGCAGGTTGTACAGCCATCTGTCAGAACCACTAGGAGATCCTTATGGTTGCAGTGTAAGAGGCATCATCCCACATATTCTCGGAAGAAACCAAGATGGCGCCTCTTTTGTTCCGTTCTTCCAACTCCAGCGCAGCGGTCTAGTTCTTTTCAAGATGGCGACCTCCATCTACCCGGAGCTATTTAGTTCCTTCCGCAGCTTCGGGTAGGTGCGTCGCTACTTGCTACTTGCTTGCTTCTCCGCTACGCTTATTATTTCTTTTCTTACCTTTTCTCCTCCGTTATATCATCCCTTGCCTTGCACTTCCCGCAGCGCTTCCCGCTCTTCCCCTTCGGTGCTTCGGTACCGTTTTTCTCCTGTCTCACCTTGCTGCTTTCCGCTTGCCTTCTTGCAGTTCAATATTGAAGCTACCTTCCCCCTTCCTTGTTGCTGTTCGCTGCTGCGGATTATGGGAAGGAATTCGGCTACACTCCATTGCTGCCATTGCTGCTACTGTGGAAACAACACCATCAGAAGTCTTACCTGCATCTCCACTGAAAATCCTTGGACTCCGTGACGGCATCTCACAGATGGGTTTTTTTCCCCGGAGGGTTTCCCGTGGATGCCGCCCTCCGGTCTCTGTGATTCCAATCATTGGCCTCATTAGAGACTCGAGGGAGGCATACCATTTTCTTCAAAAGAAGCAAACTTATATCGTCAGAAGTTCCGTGAGTACTTCAAACTATCTAGTATTGTTACAGATAGCAACGCCATAGGAAGATGGATCAACAAGTGCAACAGCTGATATTGGCAGTCCAAACCTTAAATACAGAGATGCAGACTCTAAAGAATGAAAACCAACTGTTGCAACAATTGGTTACCTCACGCTCTGAAATACCCCCCGGGGCATTACCTATGGGCAAATACGATGGTAATCCCAAAAAATTTAAGGAATACCTGGACTCCTGCACCGTGCAGTTTTCTCTCAAACCAAAATGTTTTCCTACAGACAGAGCGAAGGTTAGTTATATGATATCAAACATGTCTGGTAATGCTCTGGCATGGGCTACGCCCCTGGTCACCACAAACAACCAGTTGATGGATTCACTTGCTGGATTCACAAATATAGTGTAAGCAATGTTTGGAAGATGAGAATTGGTGGTCACGGCTCAAGAGCAGTTACTCGACCTACGCCAAGGCAACACTGAGATTCTCTCCTTCATTACGCAATTCAAACAATTAGCAGCAGAAACTGCATGGTCTGACGATGCCTTAATTACCATATTTCGGAGAAACCTGTGTGATGAACTTAAGGATGACATTTCCCAGGTACCACGACCCCCTAACCTTGCAGAAATGATTTCACTTGTACTCCAGATGGATTACGGTGTACAGGAGAGAAATAACGAGAAACGCAAATCTCGAAGTCGTCAAGCTTCTCAGCCAGTTCGTCCTGAAAGACCTTCTCGAGGATTGGAAGATGGAGAACCTATGCAATTGGGAGCAACTAGAGGTCCACTGTCCTCGGAAGAAAGGCTTTGACGCAAGACCTTAGGTCTATGCATGTACTGCGGTTCAGACAAACACATGATCACCGAGTGCTCCTTGATTCCTCCAAAACGCTTGGGAAACGCCAATACTCGCCAATGAAAGGGACCAGGAGCGGGTATCGCGCCAGTAGTTCCCTTGGATGTCTTCCCACTTCTCAAAACATGATCGTACTCCCGGTAACTCTAGTACTTCATGACAAGAGCTTTCCCGGGATTCCGGCACTTATTGATTGCGGGGCTGCAGGAGTATTTCACGCCGTGAAACACTTGTGTATAGGCGCGTTACAAATGCCATATCATATCATATCATATATCATTTATGGATGCAGAATGGGCTACCCAACATTCCATTCCCAGGAGAACCAAGGAGGTGGCTGTTCCTGTTGAAGGAGTGGATGGAATGCCCCTACTGTCTGGTCCTATAAAGGAGAACTCAGAGGAAGTCATTCTAAAGATTAATTCCCATCAAGAAAAGATTGTCTTTCACCTGATTAAGGCCGCTCATTATCCTCTCATCTTTGGACTTCCCTGGCTAGTTAAACATAATCCCTTCATAAATTGGACTGCAGAAACTCTCTTTTTGGGGTCTGAACATTGTTTGACTAACTGCCTTCACCAAGGAGCTATAGGGTTAGTCACTTCGCCATCTAAAGAAAGTACTTCTTCTGACACATCGGTGATATCAAATCTCAATCTATTACCAGAATGTTATCATGACTTGCAAGACGTATTTTCTGACAAAGAATTCAAAGAACTTCCTCCTCATCGTCGAGATGATTGTTCTATTGACATTTTTCCTGAGGCACAAGTACCGTTTGGGCGGATGTATACCTTCTCGGAACCAGAAAAGGAAGCATTGAAAGACTACCTTCAAGCCAATCTTAAGCATGGACTTATTACTGAATCCAAGAGTGCTGCAGGACCTTCATTGTTCTTTATTCCAAAGAAGGACAGCAAGGAATTAAGACCATGTATTGACTATAGAGGGCTGAATAAGATCACTTGCAAAGACCGCTACCCTCTTCCATTGATCCAAGACATTTTGGAAGCTGTCAGAGGGGCCACTATATTCACCAAATTGGACCTTAGAGGGGGTATCATCTGATCAGAATTAAACCTGGTGATGAATGGAAAACCGCCTTTCGTACGCCATTTGGACATTACGAGAATCGAATAATGCCCTTCGGGCTAGCTAATGCTCCTTCCATATTTCAACGCTTTGTCGACCACATATTCTCAGATCTTTTGTTACATTCTCTCATAGTCTATCTTGACGATATACTCATCTTTTCAAAAGACCCTCACGAACATGTTAAACATGTGACAGACGTTTTGCAAAGATTACAAAAGAATCATCTTTTTGCCAAGATCGAAAAGTGTTCTTTCCATCAATCCAGTATCCCTTACTTAGCTTTCATCCTTTCCTCAGAGGGAGCTGCAATGGATCCCAGAAAGGTTAAGGCTATTATTGACTGGAAACCCCCTCATAATACCAAGGAAATACAAAGATTTCTGGTGTTTTCAAATTTTTACCGGAAATTCATTCCAAGATTCTCTCCAGTAATCAAACCCTTCACAAAATTATTGCAAAAAGGGAAGAAATATTGTTGGAGCCCTGAAGCACAACATGCCTTTGAGACCCTCAAAACTGCCTTTTCGATGGCCCCTATCCTAAGGTTGCCAGACCAAAGTAGACCCTTCATACTGGAGACAGACGTCTCGTTTTCAGCTATAGGAGATGTACTTAAACAGACATCATCCAATGGTACAGAACACCCAGTTGCCTATATGTCAAAAACCCTCACTCCAGCCGAATGTAATTATACCGTACTGGAGAAGGAGCTATTGGCCATGAAGAAAGCATGTTCAGAATGGAGACATTTGCTACTAGGAGCTCGGCACGCCATTCTAGTCAGAATAGACCAACGAAACCTAAAATCTCTACAGAACTTTGAATGCCAGAACTCACGCCAGGCTAGGTGGGCTCATTTTCTTTCTTCCTATGACATGGTCATTACTTCTATCCCAGGAACTAGAAATCAGATCGCAGATGCGTTGTCACGTAGTCTATCTGAAGACAGATCTCTTTCTGCGAGTGAAAAGATGTTACCTCAGACGCCTTTGATTTACTACATCCCCTCCTTCTTCCAAGAGGTTAAGAAGAACAGCAAAAATGTCACTTCCGAAGAGATACAGCAATATCAACTGGTACAAGAAAAGGAGCTTTGTTATCATTCTGGAAAATTGTACATACCATCCAAAGACCTACGGTCACATATTCTTCAACTTTGTCACGACCACAAAACAGCAGGGCATTGCGGACAGACAACCACTTACGAGTTAATCCATCAATATTTCTGGTGGCCTCTTATGCACAAAGATATAAAAGATTACATAGCATCCTGTGCCATTTGTATCCAATCAAAAAGCCCTCATATTCGACCCATGGGGAAGCTAATGCAACCGTCATTGCCATCCCAGCCTTGGGAAAAAATATCCACAGATTTCATTACGGACCTACCTCCTTCTTCTCAATACACTACCATAATGGTGACAATAAGATTCCATGACAAAGATGGCACACTTCATTCCCTTAACAAAACTATCTTCTTCAGCACAAATGGCTTCCTGTTTTCCGCAAACTATTTTTCGTTTGCACGGATTACCCAAGAGTATTTTGTCAGATCGAGGACCACAATACATCTCAGCCTTCTGGAAATGTTTATGTCGCTCCTTGGGTATACAGCGGAATCTAACATCTGGCTACCATCCCCAATCTAATGGGCAAACAGAGAGACTCAACCAATCCTTGGAGCAATACCTCCTCTGTTTTGTGTCCGCATCCCAAGACAATTGGAGTGCCCTGCTACCCTATGCAGAATTCACATACAATAACGCATATCATTCAGCCATTAAAATGTCACCATTCTACTGTTCCTACGGATTCCATCCTTCTGTTTTACCTACTAACATTCCTTTCTCTACAAAAATCTCTTCAGTGGATTCTTTGGTAAAAGAGATTCAAGAGAATCACATGAAGGCCATTTCCACCCTCAAAGATACCACGGCCAAAGTGAAGCTACAAGCGGACAGAAAACGTTCCCAGGAATCTAACTTTAAACATAGTGATCAAGTGTGGCTTTCTTCTAAATACTTGCCGAAACATCTGGCCCCCACTAAACTCTCACCACGATATTTTGGGCCTTTTTTAGTTCTCAAGGCAGTAGGACCTGTGGCCTATAAGATTCGACTACCCAAAACTTGGCATCGGATACATAACGTATTCCATGTGTCTCAACTGAAGAAAGACATTGCAGACACTTTTCAAAGGCGACAGAACACTCATCCTCCGCAGCAATTAACCTCTGACGGACCAGAATAAGAAGTTGCTGAGATATGTGATTCTAGGTACTACAGAGGTTCTCTACAATACCTTATTGATTGGAAAGGTTATGCTCCATCTTATCGCTCCTGGGAACCGGCTTCATCGGTACACGCTCCAAAACTCTTAAGCAAGTTCCACCATATGCACCCATGGAAGCCGGGACCTACTACCCCGTGGGGAGGGCATCCTGTCAGAACCACTAGGCGATCCTTATGGTTGCAGTGGAAGAGGCATCATCCCACGTATTCTCGGAAGAAACCAAGATGGCGCCTCTTTTGTTCCGTTCTTCCAACTTCAGCGCACGGTCTAGTTCTTTTCAAGATGGCGACCGCCATCTACCCGGAGCTATTTAGTTCCTTCTGCAGCTTCGGGTAGGTGCACCGCTACTTGCTACTTGCTTGCTTCTACGCTACGCTCCGCTTATTATTTCTTTTCTTACCTTTTCTCCTCCGTTATATCATCCCTTGCCTTGCACTTCCCGCAGCGCTTCCTGCTCTTCCCCTTCGGTGCTCCTGTACCGTTTTGCTCCTGTCTTGCCTTGCTGCTTTCCGCTTGCCTTCTTGCGGTTCAATATTGAAGCTACCTTCTCCCTTCCTTGTTGCTGTTCGCTGCTGCGGATTACGGGAAGGAATTCAGCTACACTCCATTGCTGCCATTGCTGCTACTGTGGAAACAACACCATCAGAAGTCTTACCTGCATCTCCACCGAAAATCCTTGGACTCTGTGACGGCATCTCACGGGTTTTTGTCCCTAGAGGGTTTGCCATGGATGCCGCCCTCCAGTCTCTGCAAGTCAAATCATTGGCCTTATTAGAGACTCGAGGGAGGCGTACCATTTTCTTCAAAAGAAGCAAACTTATATCATCAGAAGTTCCATGAGTACTTCAAACTATCTAGTATTGTTACACCATCTTTTTGTGTGTTGAAAAACATGGTTTTGGAGGTTTTGGTGCGCACAAGGGTTTTGCCGCCATTTTGCTGTTTCTCGCACCATAGATAGCAGAATGAGGCCGCATAGTATAGCAGAGTGGGTCAATACATCCCACAGTATCCACTGGGCATGCTCAGCAGATACTTCAGGGAGGGTGGAGTGTTCCCTGGGCAAGCCTGACTCACATGCACAATACATGCGTTGTCTCATGCACAATGCACTAAAACACATTTTCCACAGTATTTTTTAGGTTTTTCATTCTCATCATAGAAAAATGTCAACTTTATTTTTAGCTATGGCTCAAGGTGTCACAAAAAGTTATTTGTTTTTTTGAAATCATTTGTATTTTTGTACTTATCTGAGCATAGTACCATTGCACTACAATGGGCAAAGAAATAAAGATACTGATGACTGCCAGGACTGCTACATTTATCATGTGCACGTGTGCTCCCCCCACACACACACACACTCTCACACACACCTATGGATATTGGAATGCGCCCTTACTGTACTCAGAATAGTGGAATATATCACTGTAAAGACTTGAGGGGGGTATCTGTACTTCTGCACACTAAATGGTTGGGGTAGAGGCACAGAGCACCCCAGTCAAAGTTCTCTAATGGTAGCAATGTATGAGCAACCAAGTCTGTGACTCAAGGGAGGTGATGCAAGCTGTTTCTTAGGTGCAGTGAATCCCCAAGCCCCCACAAAGGAATGTCCACACACTATGTTATATGCTACACAGTTATTTTATTATATAAAATACGGGTTAAGTAAATAAATATTGCAATAAATAACACTCTTTGTACTCAGGCAACACTTTCCTAATAATGGGAAAATATATACACATCTATGTGGTATCACAATTTACTTCAATTCAGTTAAAATGCACCAACTGCTAACAGTTATTAAAAAGCATGTGAATTACTAAGCAGTGTGTAACCTCATAGACAATAATGTAGAAAGACAGAGTCATATGTTAGAACATTGACAGAATGCTTCCCTCAGAATATAAATGCAATACTGTGTGAGGATCCCCAACCTGGGCAACCTGTAAGGAAGAGTGAAAGCACCCTTTATCTTGTCTATTACAGCCCAGTCCATACATGTTCAATAATACTCTACTTTTCTTTCCACAGATCCGACTACCCCAAAGTACCTGAGATACTACAGGATAACAGGATAACTGGATCCAAGATAAATATGGGACCCCTGGATGAATCCTGAGGCTGGCAGATGGTCTTCCTTGTCATAGTTCCTTAAGTCCCTTGGAAAGTGAAGTGGTGGAGTTTCTTGGTTTTACTCGACGAGACCCCTCAAGGGCGGTGCCCCCTTGGAAGGAGTCGTCTCTGGGATGTCGGCGTGGAAAAGAAGGGAACCAAACAGTGTCGGAAAGGCAGCAATGCAGGACTTTTTGATGTGGTTTCCGATATCGGATTGCTACACTTGCTGTGGATGTCCCACGAAGGTGAAACTTGCTGTGAACCTCAACAAGGCCTGGCTGAAGGAAAGACCCTTGGTGGTCATCGATGACTTTCGGTGACAGCGGATGCAGTGACAGAAATAGGTGTCTGGTTTTGGGATTTCACTTTTCACTGCCTTTCGGATCTTCGGTCATGCAGCTGCAGCACATACCTCAGATGGCTTCTGCTGGGTGACCTGGACTCGACCACTGGACTGGACAGTGGACCCATACCAAGTCTGGACACTCTGGACATCTTCTTCGGATATTGCTGGTGGGAAACCCACCACCAGACAATCCTCTGTGACATAGATGGACTTCTTGGGCTCAAGACATCCAGGCATTCTTCTTCTGGACCCACAAAGATCCTTTCTCTGGATGGCAGGCACACAGGACTTGCTTCCAAGACACTTCGGGTGAAGAGCAGCAGTTGCACGATGGTCCCTTGTAGCTATGGGAAAAGGTCAACTCTCCAGGTACTCTCTCGCAATTCCGTTCTAGGATCAAGTGAGCAGTCTTCGGGTTTGTTGAAGAGTTGCTGCCACAGACTTCCTCCAACTGGATCTAGAATACAAGCTTCAGTGGACTTCAGCTTCAGAATAAATTGGTGCCTAATTATACTGACATGTTCCCTATTCACTCTGGCTGAGCCAGGCTCAGTCAGCCAATCACATACAAGTGCATTCATGCAGGGTGGCAGCCTATAAGGCTCATAGGCAATCGGGCCATTAACCCAAAACCAGACACCCATAACAAAGAATGTCGATTGGAGGTAACACCCAGCCTTTCGGAGCACTATACTACATTCACTCTAGTTTTAGTAAGGGCTGGCCCAGGCATTTGTCACACAACAAAAAACAGAAACCCACAACACAATGTGAGTTGCCTCCATACTCTATTCATACAGGTCCAACCCCCAAGGGTGCACCCACAACACACAGTCACTGGGAAGGCTCCAGCCAGTCTGTGTGAGGCTGCCTCAGGGTCATATATGGTTGTTCCACCCAACAGCCATTCAGGGGAAAGGGAGAGAGCAAAGACTTCTTGGGACTTTGAGAAACAAGGGGTGAAGGCAAAAGACACCAAGAGGCTACAGTGGCCATCTTATCTTTGTGTGGGAATCCATTGGTTCCTATGGCAGGGCCTGGGTGTCACAAAAATGGAGGACACTCAGAGCCAGCCCATAACCTGCTCTGTGGGCAACATTTGCCCAGAAAGACACACTGGTTGTACAATAGTGTACCCCCTAGCCATGGGTCCTATAATGGGATCCCAGAGGTACTGTTCACAAAAAGGTAAAATGAAGAGCTGCACTGCCAGGGATCCAAACTGGACTCCTGTGCAGATAAATACACAGAAAACACCAACAGAGAAGCGGCACGACAAGGATGAGGCGGCCCTGTCTCTCCAAAAGCATTTACCAACATCAAGTTCACTACTCTTGTAACTGGGCACAGTCGTCTCTGGCCTTTCTGAGCTAAGTGGGAAAATTCAAGCATTTTACTGATTACCTGATTGGGCATAATGGAATCTGGTTGTTCTATGCTAACTGCACATAGCTGTTCCTGACACGTCTTATCTAAGTGAACATAACATAATCTGACATTTCTATGACTATTGGATACAATGCATTGAAGGAATGTATTTTTTCACTAAGACACTTTTTACACTAGTGCTAACACAGTGCAAAACTGCAGTAGCCCCATTACACAGGTTCTGTAAAAAGACCCCTGAAAGTGTAGTGCCTGATTCACCCTCTCAGTCTAGACTGCTATGTTCAAATTAATGTTTTCTTATAATTATCTGATTAAACTCGTATTCAATATTTCCACCATGTTTAATAGTGCTCTTTGATTATACTCAGTACAAATTACCTTGAATACAATAAGTATCTGTGCAATATTGCTGAAGTAATTATTCACTAAGGCTTCCCTTAATAAAACATTGTGGTTTTATGCCAAATTCATCCGTCCTCTGACCATTATAGTGATAGGTGTTATTATTAACCAATTTATTCATACTTAATACATCCAACTTGGATAGGATGATGGGCTGGGTCAGCCCTGCAGTGATTCAAATCTGAACAGAGTTGTCTGGTGCAAGTACTTAACTTGCTGAGCTACCTTGACAGCTTAAGTACGCTTCAGAGTTATTTTTAAAAAGTGTCAATTTCACGGAGAAGACCCCCACTGTTAGCACTTTATGTGCACATCAGACCCCTCTCTGCAATTTTCATCAGCTCGAAGACGTAGTAGAAAAACGCAAAAAAGGAAAAAATCACCTTATTTTTAGTCTGGTAGGCATTTACAATGGATTCTCTTTCATATTTCCCCAATTTTAGCAGATGCTAAAAACAGGCTGATTCCAAAGAAATCCATTGGTTTTACTTTAGAATGAAAGTCTCATCCTTGTGTAAAACGAAGCGTTTTAGCAGGCAGAGTGGAAATAATCCATGGCAGGAACGGACAAGCAATTCCGTGCCTCCACTCCACCTGCAAAAACAACTGAAATCCCACAGTACGTTAAGAAAGACACGTCGCATCTACGCCTGTATTTGCCACGTTTTGTCACACTATGCTGGAAAGGAAAATGGGCCCCATTGGGCCTGATTTACAAAGCCTCTTTTGGGTGATGGGTGCTGCTACTACAGAAAATGTGCATCAATGCAACTGCAATTAGCAGAAGGGCAACAAAAATTCCAGTGCAAAAAACATCATTTTTATACGTTCTTTTCACCAGAGAAAAAGAGTCAACTAGGTCACACCTTTCCCTGCATTGAAAAAAAACTATTTTTGCACATGGGCAATGTTTGCCCTTGTGCTAAGTACCCTTGCACTCGTGCACATTTTCTGCAATGCCACCCTCCTGGGTTTGTTTTTTGCCTGCATCCTAAGCACACTGTTTAAAATGATGCCTCTGAAATGATTCACCCAAATGATCATAAGCTAATTAGTAAGCCTTCTCTATAAGGCTGTGTCACTTACAAAATCCGAGAAAATGACTCATATTGACCAAATCTAATTTTGCTGCAAGAGTTTGCAGGTTCAGGTAAATCCCAATGAGGTGATTTGTTGTTTAAGGCTCTTATACACCTCTTCGTTTCCCCCACCGAGTGCTACATCGCAATGCATATCCCGACATGTTAAAGCACAATATGTCATATTGAAATATGAGCCTTCTTCGGGGCACTTCTAGCCTTTAGTGCTGTTTACGCTGCCCGGGGTTTTGAACTCGGCGTGGTTGACTGATGAAGACTGATCAGAGAAGCTGAACGCCAGGCCGAATCAGCGCACGCGTGGTTTTAAGCTTTCTAATGGAGCAGAGTTGCTTCGTCGCTTGCACATGAGAGAGATGCCGGGCAGAGCGCCGTGTTTATTGTAAACCCCTCGCATTGGAGCCAGTGGTAATTGACTTGTGGAATTCTTTATCGATACAAGCAAGATTTCCACCCCCAAAAAAAGTTAGTTAACTTTTAACAAGCTGTCTGGGCTGAACCTCTGTATTAAGGCCAGTATTGCACCTCGTCTCCGTTCTCTCCAGTCTAAGTTGAAAATGCAAATCGAATCAGTTACAATATTTGTGTTTTTCAACATTTCCAGCAAAGCCAGGAACCACCATCGCTGCGCAGAGACAAATAAATATGTATATGTTTATAATGACTGATCAAAAGCGTAGTTTTAGACCAACTGTGTTCAGTAAAACTGGCGAAACTTTGCCTGCCCCTAAGATACACGATAATGTGCATTTTGTAAGGCAGTTGTTTAATGCCGAGAGGAGTTTGCAGTCTTGGCAGACATTCTAGACCTGAGAGAGTCGACCTCCGCTGATTGTGCCCTGGAGAACAGTAATTACTTTTAATGTAGGTTATTCAGCCATGCTTATGTTATGCCCCGTGGTATTTTCGCCAGCGCGCTCTTTTTGCAATCGTTTTACAGTGCACGCGAAGAATTAGAAATCTTTAAGTAATGACGAGTCAGTCGATTTAAAAGACAGGGTCATTCACAAGGACCACTTCCCTGCCAATAGCAAATCTCAGGCAATGCGGAGGTTTACTTTGGTGCAGTGAACTTCATGTTGTGGGGAACTTAATCTACAGTTGACACGACTGTTTTCTTTTCTCATGTGCAGATGTGGGACTCCATTTTAGGGCCCTCTGGGTTCTCTGTTCCTTGAGTGCTCGCCCAGCTGTTGGGCAGTGTGTGGTATTCAGAAACGAATCCGGCTCTGAAGGATGAAAGTTGACTTGTCGAGCCTCCCTTACAAAATGTCATCCACAGTGCTCGAGACAGGTGCTAGCATTTCCATGCCAGGTGGTAAAGTGTGCCACACAGTGGAAGCCTTTACCTCAAATACAGCAGGGGGAAACGATGAATGCATTAACCTAATGACCTCTATCCTTTTTAAAACTGCTCAGTGATGCAAATGTGTATATAATATACAGCGGTGTCGATGGAAAAAATGGAAAGGGGATCCCGCAAGGGCCGGGGTGGGGGCAGAGTTTGGAGGAGGGGACGGAGTTCCAAGGGGGCGGAGCTAGCACTTGAACTCCGCTCAAAGGAAATGTTCAAAATAATAGTTTAGAAATTGTGCCCTTTCTTTCATGCTGCTTCTTGCCCCCATCCCAGTGATAGTCATGGCCCATTGATTCCCACGGTGTCTCTTTCAGGCCAGAAGAAAGAAACAGGTAAAGCAAATAAACCTACAAACCCACGAAGGACGGCTGGGGAAAGAAGCACAGGGCAGATTACATCACATGCCCCCGGCTTCCCTTGGCAAAGAGGGGGGCTCAGTAAAGCCTTGACAGGGCCTGAGATCCGAGGAGACATCATATGCTGGATCTCAGATCCAGCAAGATCCGGCCCATTGACCATCGCTGATAATATATATATATATATATTTGGAACACAGAATGAAGGGCGCACTCCCATTCTCAACAGTGTACAGTGCGCCGCTCTGAAAATACTGTGAATAGAAGACTTTGATTTGTGAATGGACAGACCTGATATCACAACAGCAAATGACCCAGAGGCGTTGCTAGGCGGGGGCTGAGGGGCATATAGTCCCGGGTCTTTTGGTTGTAGCCCCGGATAGAAGCTCTGGGGCAAAAACAAAAAGGCTAGCTAGCCCCGAGTGCCGACAGTCCCAACATTAGCATAGCCCTCGATCTTTTCCAGGCCTAACAACAGCCCAGGACCTACTCGAAAAAACTTGTAGGCACTGGGATTCAACAATATGGTATGTTGGTCAACTCACTCACACTGCCAGCCATACACTTGCCCTTGCCTCCTCTCGCAAGTTTGAATCCACAAACATTGTAATGCAATGGTAAACAGGTAATACCACTCCTTAATCACCTTCTGTCTGCAAAACTAGATCTATCACTCTCCCTCTTGCACACACATGGAAACTGTCAACCACTCAAGAAAGTAATTAAGGAAGCTTAATGTAACATTCAAAGATCTCTTAGTGAAACCAGCTAACACCTTTGAGGCTGATGCTTTGCTAGACCACCTCAAACGCAACTTTGCTGCTTCGCTTTGCATACTGGCCCCTTGTCAGACCAGAGTAAATGAAATCAGGACTCCAGCCCAAAAAGAAATGTATAACAGAGAATGGCCAAGATGAAAAGCGTTAGTCACAACCCGGAACTTCAATCATAATGAAAGAACGGCAAAAGGTGGTAAGAGTCACTCTTTGGAGGATACCAGAAGGGCCTGAGAAGACCCATACAAGGGCAATTTTAGTCACCAAACCAGACCAGACCAGACCAGAGAAATCATTAAAATCACTAAAAAAACTATCAAACGCAAATTCCATTGAGGTTTTGGTGAATGCTGCCCAACAACAGTGTGAAGACCTGCTGCCCTTCTTTGAATCCAAGCTCAAACAGATCTGAAAAGCCTTCTCAACGAGAGCAGAGCTTGTGAGCTTGGGGGAGCAAACATTCTTGGTGGAGGTGGCGATTAGACATTGACCCTGAATGGTAACCTGCCCAAACGTAGGATTGAAAAGGCTGTCAGGCCTACAGATCGGTCTGAAAAGACTGACTTCCCCTGAAGGTCTGCAGAGTGAAAGATTGACAGCCCCACAGGGGGAAAAAAACGGTTTGCCATATGTAGACAATAATACATATCTTTGTTTCCGTGCTAGAATCAGCAAAAAACAGGGGGACTTTCCTCTTATGGTTGCAGCCCCCATTTCAGTCTTTGGCCAGGACATAGGACGAGGCTAAGGGACCAGAAGGGAGGTGAAGGGTGTAACTCCTACAGGTACCATAAGTACTAGTTGACAAAGTGGGTGATGGCAGTGCCACCCCCCCCCCACCGCCGAAACGGTGTAACTGCAGAAGAAACTGACACTTGAGGACAGCACAGTGGGGGGTACTGTAGGCTGAACAGGAGAACCAGGAAGTCAAAGTAAGAAATGGATGACCTTATATTCCAACGTCCCAGGGAATGCAAACATCCGGTCTGTTGTACAAAAACAAGCACAGCTTCATCACAAGGCAAATAAGCTATGGTAGATGCTGAGTATGGCAGAGGAGCTTCGGGGATGCAGCCATTGGACATAGAATCCATTTAACTTTGAGAACCCCATGCCTGTACCCACTACATTCCTTCTTCATTGCTGTTTCTGCAATCCCTTGGAAACAGAAGTGGTTGAAAACTGCTTAACCAAGATGACCAACACGCCAGCATAACCATATCCAGTAGCTTATATAGAGCACTTCCTTCTGGCACTCATCGCTAACAACATAAACTGGATTTATGCATCATTTGAAAAGGATATGTTATCAAATCGTTTGAAGCATGCCATTAATACTCATTTTCTGAAGAAACTGACAGTGGAACCTCAAATTCTGAAAAACCTAAGGCCATTCTCCAACCTACAATCGAAAGTACGGTCTCGAGACAGAGGAGACATATTCTCACTCTGGCCAATGTCAGCGAAGTTGGTCGCCTTGACCTCTTTAGTGATGGGCAGCACGCCACCTTGATACTGCTCAAACTTGTAGCAGCTCACAATGCTGTAGGACATTCTTAAATCTGGGCAAGGGGGTCCAAAGCAGCTTTACAATGGACCTGTTAATTCCTTACTAATCAATGCCATTAAGAATGGATCCGTTCAGTGGTGTTCTTCGCTCAGTGTGTCATACTGAATACCACTCCAGTGCTCACTGTTACTCCTTTTATTCAACATTTACATGCCTTGACTAGAGCCATGCCCTTTCCAAATATACCCGGATGATATCAAATCTATATCCAAATAAAGAATAAATCAGGAAGGCAGAACACAATCACCAAATGGATTCCTTGGTGTCAATGGAGATGCTGTAGTTTGCAAAGATCTCGGAACACTTCCAGAAACATTCACAGAATAGATGAAACCTGAGAATAACCGTTGACACTAACTGCTCCTTTGTGCTCATATCAATGTAGTGGCGAAAGGGGTGAACTTCCTGCGATCATGGTCTGAGAAGTCCTCTTTCTTCATATTAGCCATAGGATTATGTAAAGCTGTGCCCTGGTGGGATGGCTCGCCTGGATTATGGTAGCCTAGTTATGTTAGTGGATTTGATAGATCACTATGCTGACATTTGCTGGATCTCTGCGCTATGCAAGAGAGAAGGCGCAGGTTAATAGGGAGATGGAAAATGAACAGAGGGAAAATGCAAGAGAGGTCTGCTGTGATATTTGTGTATGCAGGTAGGAAACAAACATGTTCTGCAGGCATGTATGCTTTAGGTGCTTTATTTTGAGGGAACTTCAGTTATTATATCTATACGGGAGACTTGTGTGCCGATAGTTTGAGTGTATGTTGGTTGGGACTGTTACAACAATTTGTAGTGTTATAATAATTTTAGAGTGCAATGAGAGGCATTGTTCAATTTCAGGGTGTGAGTGGTTTTGTCAATTTGTGTAGTATATAGTGGAAAGAAGATATTTGAGTGTTTTAGTGAGGGGTGCCGGCACTTGAGACCCCAAATGGCACTCACATTTTCATAGTCGACACACCACGACAAACTTGGCAGCAGGGGAGCACCTAGGTGCATAATTGCATTGGTGGAGCACCTATAAGATACAATATGGCGGAGGACCATCCAGCCTCAAAACTACAGCGGGAGAGCAACTAGGAGCAGAACCATAATGGGGGCACATATGAAATGTACTCGGTGGAGTGACTACTGTAGTCTAGTTCCATTCCCCCCTTCCTCCACATCCATGGGGTTTCCATCACTGCAAAGGGGGCGGGATCAGAGCACGCTGGGCTCCCCAAGATTAACGGTACAATGCTTGCCGAAAAGAACATCAAAAAATATGGGGGGTTGGCATAATATGCGAGAGGGTTTTTGGGGTGTCCCCCCTAATAAAAACAATCTACAAACTTTTTGAGCACAAAGCTTTCGCCAACAAGTGCCGCGAAAAGAAACCGAGCAAAGAATTAACATAGAACCAGATTAACAGTATTCAGGCACGACAGAATCAGGTTATGGACTTGATCTTGATGGTCGTGTAGATTCGTAATGCTTCCGTCCCCAAGTACCACACAGACAGCGAGATATTCAGTGCCTTTGCAGTCTTTGAGACCACAGGTTGTTTTGTGAGCCGTCAGGTCTGGAACCGGGAACAGCCAGAAGGACCCCTGGAGCACTGCAAGGCAATAAGTGATTATCAAACAATGTGCGTGTTGTACATTGAATACCCAGCAAGGAAAAGGAGCTGTGCTTACCTGGAGTATAGGAAGTGACACCCTGAAGGATAGTGGGGCCCTGGACGGGGCTTGAACTTCCAATAGCAGAGGGTTAGGGATTGGTGTGCGAGACTCTGTGGATGGGCGCCACCGTGGTTTGAGGCAATCCAGGTTATGCAGCCAGGCGAACGCCTTGCAGTGGCCGGTGGCCAAAGTACCAAAACAAAACGAAATCCGTGAGGCAATCCAAATCCACGTCCGAGGTCGTAAAAAATGCAAAGCCAAGGTTCAAAAGTGCCAGGGGTTTAGACAAAGCAATCCAGTAAACAAATCCGAGGTTGTGACAGAGTTTAGGCCACAGTTCAAAAATGCCAAGGGTTAGACAAAGCAATCCAGTAGACAAGTCCGAGGTCGTGCAAAGATCGTAGGAGCAAGGTTCAAAACAAGGAACAAGAGCCGTACAGTACTGAAAGAGTTCAGCTGTGAAGCAACGCTTCCGTGTTCCTGGACGCTTTTGAATCCTTGAGAGAAATCACGTGAGGCGGAAGTGTTGTTGCCACGTGACTCCTGGCGGTGCTAGCCCCCTCAGGTGATGCGTGATCGTGTTGGTCCCCTCACGTGACGCGAGGATCGTCGCAAACGATGTGGATTGTTGCGGGCTGCCAGTGGGAGTCTCCATTGTAATTGCCAGCGCTGGGAGGGCCGGTAAACCCCTGGTCCAAACAGTGTCTTGGTGTGGCTGGTAAGAGGATGCAGTCTCCGACTTCCAGAGTGCATATGCGGGATCCCCTGATGGTGTTTGGCAGAGGCCGGGCGTGCGGAGGGAGCAGGGAGAGTGTGTGCGGGGGAAAGCGTGACACCCATGTGGGTTTGAACTTACTTCAGAAAATTAACTCATAATAAATCTGATGTGAAGGTACTCCACAGGCTCTCCATGGATTCCAGAATTTAATTCAAAATGCTCGATATAAGGCACAAGGCCCACTGGGGAAAGGACACATTCATCCTGAGGTGTAGTGTCCCTATGATCCCCCATCTGAAGCAACGATTCAGTGGCTGCTAGTCCATTTAAAGTTCCTCTGCCTGACTTATAAAGCATTTTGCCAACAAGATCCAAGCTTCTCCACTGCCTCTAGCCAACTGAGATCCCAAGCCAAAAAGCAAAAAGACATGCTCTGGCAGTAGGACTTTCCAATACTTAACCCCATGTTTTGGAACACTTGGCCCCCATTTGAGAAAAATTGATGACTTTAGAACATTCAGGCTACACTTGAAGACATATTTTTTTACAGCATACTGTTTTAAGCACTATCCTTTTCTTTAACTATACATTCAGGTGAACTTCTGCAACAGTTAACTTCTCAGCGCATAATGGCCATTTGTTGGTATGTGTACTTTACGAAAGCACAACATAACAGGCAGAGCTACTGCCTTCCACCACCCTCCAGACAATTTAGAATTTCAAATCAAGGTGGCCACAAAATCCAGAGTTCTCCCTTATTTTTTGTTCTTTGTCCATTCAAGTGCCTGGTGTAAATTTCTCAAGCCCACTGTGTGTTGCATCACACACCAGTCCAATCTCCCATTTACAGTGCGTTTTACCACCGTCCCAACCTCTTACATTCCCAAAAGAGGTGGCAGAATCAAGTGCAAGTAAATTATACAGTGCTCTTTTATCTTGCTGGATACTCAAAGATGCGCTTGATGCAACATTCTCAAGCAGCCAGTTTTGCATTACACTCCAGGAAAAACAGATACTACCACTTGCAATCAGCACCCTCCAAGCAGGCCTAAAATGAATGAAAAAAGCAAGAGCAACTAAAGTCTATGGTACTATGCTATGTTGCTATGTACTATGCTCAGTCGAATTGCTAGTGTAAAATCCCAAGTCAGGGTATTTTGCATAGCGTACCAGAACAACCTGTCAATGTCACTACTTATTATCACCACCATCGACAAAACAATTTAACAGTTTCCAAAGTTGAAGGTAAAATCAAGTGCAAGCACAATTTAGAATTCTATTTTGGCTGGAGGTCGCCACCAATGATAACGTCACAAGTCAAGTAAAGATAAAAAATACTTGGTTCTTCAGACCATACTTAAAAGCAAGACTTTCATCTCATTAAGTATCATGCTCTCTTTGAGTCTCGGGTCACCTTGTCGCTCAGCTTGCTCTCACTGTGGCTAGTAACCCTTAGTTGCCATAGCTCATGTTACTCTGGATGCCTTGGTTCTATATCTTGGAATTACTACATTAGAATGCCCATCTCTATTCAACAATGTCTCCCTCTCTCAGTGCCTCTTCACCACAATGGCAGGACTCTTACAACACAGTTAGCTATGGATCTCCTGAGGCTTTTTAGTGCCATATTCTCTGCCTCTGAACACTCGTGTAGACCTGCTCTCAAATCTTGACACTAAGACTCCCTCTGACCTCATTTTCCTTCACCTCTCCTCTGCCTTTGGCACGGTTAACTACATCATCTGATCACACATCCCAGTGACACCCTCGGAATAACAGGTCAGGCTCTGGTGTGGTTAACCTCCTTCCTCTCTTACCACCCATCCCAGGTGGAACTCAGAGCCTTTCTCTCGAGTATAGCTCTTTCAACCTGTGGTATTCCCCAGGGATCTAATCTATCCCCCTGGTTCTTCAACTTTTATATGGCTGCCCTGGATCGTGTGATTGCCATGTTCACCTCTAACTTCCAGTGTTGCACGGATGACACGCAACAATCTTTCAGGCAACCCTTAGCCTCCTTGCTAATTTCCGACTGTCTGCCTGCTATTTATTCATGGTGTGCTGGAAACGACCTCTGCCTCAATGCCAGTAGACTGAGATTGTTCTCATTTGGACCCCTGCACCCGCTTTCCCACTTTCACTCTGGCCAGCATCACTTGGCCATGTGCCCACACCCACCTGCAAGACTAAAAACCGTGGGGTTATCTTTGACTCCACTCTCTCCTTCTCCTCTCACATCTCTGACATCTCTAAAAAGTCTAACTATTAGCTACACCTCAGTGTTACTCTACCTTTTCTCACTTTCCACCAGCGGCTCACTGTCTCCAGAGCCCTGGTTCTCTCTAGGCTGGACAATTGCAACAGCCTCTTCCTCAACCTCCCTTCTTCTGCCCTGTGCACTCTGCAACTTATCCAGAACAGAACCCTGAGACTTATCCTTTGCCTCATCTCTCCGTTGCTGAAATCCCTTCACTGGCTCTCTGTGGCTGCAAGGAACACGTTCAAGAACCTTTGCATTGTCCACAAGGCTTTTTGGGGCCATGGCCCTACCTCCTGCAACATTGCCTACCTAAATACTGTCCCTCATGAGCCCTCTGGTCATCTACCTCCAACCTTCTGCGTGTGCGCCGGGTTCTCCAAGCAGAGATTTGGAGGGAGATAGGTGCCTCGCTTTGGAACAGCCTCCCTGCCACCCTCCGTCTTGAGCCTGATCTTCTTAAGTTTCGAAAACTCCTCCAGACCTTCCTTGTCTCCTCTTCCTTCTCTCTCCCACTGCCCTGCTAACCTAGCATCTACTCATTCCCTCCCTCCTTCCTGCCCCTAACAGCTTGCTGGCTGGCCGACCAAGTGTACCTCCGGATCTCACCGGTCCCGGGCACCCCCTGCCCGTCCCCTCTTCGCACTTGCCTCAGGGCCCTACACCCCACCCACCTTCACTGCACTTGAGAAACTAACCCATGAGAGTGGCTTTTTCTGCACTTATCCCAGTCTCCACTGACCGGGTGTACTTGGACCTCCCCCTCCCTATCACCGTCTGTGCACTTGCACGATCCGAATGCACCGTGCTCGAGGATTGTCTTTCTATTCCCTCTTGTCCTCACCCCTAATTGCACTGGTAAAACTGCTGAATCGCCGTCAGGCCTATTTGCTGTGTCTCAACTTATTAAATATATTATAAAAACTTACTCTGCCTGTGGAGTCTATTACCGTCTCAGAATTTCAAGGGCTCTGACCGACCGTTGTTTTTCCACATGGTCCCACCCTCCTTGAGCGCTATGAAACTCTTGCCTGTGTATAGGCGCTATATAAATAAACAATACCATACATACCAATACCTTGTGAAGTTTTAGATCCATACTGTCTAACAAACTGATTCACTTTCTCTCAATTTCTTGCACTATTTTGTGGTGTGACATGATTCCAACTACCAGAAGACAGTTCAGTGTGGTTCTCATGAGGCTTTGCAGCCGCACACTTTCTCTCCCTCTGTGCTTCTTGTACCATGATGGCTTGTGACAGAACTCAACTAAAAAAAAAAAGTATCATTGCCATACACTTTGCCTAGTGAAGTGCTAGAACCGCAACTTGCAACAAACCATTCAAACTGTTTCTCTCTCTCTCCCTCTCCCTCTTTCTCTCAGCATATCTTGCACTGTGTTGGGGAGTGGCAGGATTTCAACTGCCACAAGACAGTTCAGGTGTGTTCTCATGACGCTTCTCAGCTGCCACTTTCCTTGCCTTGTGATGAGTTAGAACCATAGCATTCAAGAAAACAATCTAACTAGTTCATTTTATCTTTAACAGCATCTCTTTGGGCAAGTTTGTGAATGACAAGACAAACTCCCAGAAGACAGTTCACCTTGGTTCTCTTGATCGTACTCCATACCACATGCATTGCCATGTAAAGTGTTGGCATTCTCTCAGAGCCTCATATGACAGGACTGTAACTCCCAATGCACAGTTGTACTCAGTGTCATTGCAATGACTCAGGGCGCCTTGTATTCTGGGGCTGAGGGCCCGAATCACAACTCTGAGTCGGGGTCCTCTTGGCTCTCCTAGTGTTTCAGCATTCCTTGTACACCAGTACAGAATAATGGCCCAACTACTACCTACATGTGGCTTTCCTGAGCTTTCTTACAGTCTTGGAGCTGCTTGGGCTCTAGTGCACACCACTAGCTCTGTGATACAATGGCTTCTGCTCAATAGGAGTACATGGATGAGAAGTGGCTAAACCACCTACTCTGCCCACCACAAAACCAGCAGTGATGACCGTCATAAAAGGTGAAACAGACACAAGCCAAAAGGTACACCTCCTTTGCTTCTTTTTCTAAGGTGGGCCATCGGTAGGCTATGTCTTCAGGACCCATGTGAGGTGATAGCAGTAGTAATCCACACAGCAGTAGTACAAGAGTGCAAGATAAGATTGTTCACCGCAGGTTCCATACAAATATAGACTTTTAATAAAATAATAAAGTTGTACATAACTAACTCCCACTGTAAAGAAACATATGAAATGCAAGCTGTTGAAGAAGAGCACTCTGGATAGATAAAGGTGGCTGTTCAGGCATTCAACTGGCACAATGTCAGCGTTGAAGAAGGTGTCTTGTAAGAAAAATGCAGAGAAGCGGGGCTTAAAAGTCACAATTGTGCCCAAAGTGAACCCAATCGAACAGGGTCTCTTCATAGAGTTCAGTCAGGCTGCTTTTCACTTTCCTGTGGTCAAGCCGGGACAGGTCTGATCGCATTGATCCAGTGGTTAGCCTGTGTTGGGTCGGCATCAAGATGGGGCTCTGTGTGGAGTGCTCCAGGCAATGCGGTTCGATGGGCTACAAGGGATTCGAGTTGGCAGTCGAGTCGGATCAACCTATGCTTCCGCTAGTTTCAAGCAGTTTGAGTTGGCAGTTCAGTCAGGACGAGTCAAGGTTCTGTCGTATCCATGCGATGCTCAAAGTGTGGTGAGTTGGATGCTTCCACAGGGGTGAGCCAGCTCTTGAACCAAAGAGGTTGTGATCTTAATTGATGCAAGAAAGGATCAAGCTAGCTTGAAGAAGAAAGTAAGAGGTTAAACGTTTGCAGAGTGCCATAAACAGCATTGTGTGTCCTGTTTATCTGGAGGGACCTCAAACTTGGTTGCAGCATTAATAATAATGTATACAATTGTTCTTTTATAACGCACTTAATACTGAGGACCAGTTTCTAAGTGCGAACCCGGGATTCAAACCTGTGTTGCTATGCAAGACAAACGCGTTGCCACTGAGGGGTTCAGCATGGTGAACAAGGGTTCCAGCTGCCCGTGGACTTTCTGGGCTTGAGGACAAGGTGAGTCATTCTTCGCTCTGCACTCCCAGTCCAGGGAGTTTGGCTGCCCCTCACAGGGATTCCTGCACTGCCAATACAGCTAGGCAGGACTTGGTCCACATCAGATCACCCCTACTGCTACCAGTGGATGGTAGCATCCAGAGCTTTTCTCTGCTTTGGATAACTTCTGTTTTCCCTGCTATGTCAGAGCACTCTGCAATGGACTACACTCCCAACTGTGATCCAAAAATGTATCCTTGGTGTCCACAGATGAATACAAGAATGCCCCTCTCATTTTGAAGGTAAAATGCCACAAAGGATTGGTCAATAGCAAGGCTGATGGAAGGGGTACAATCTCTGTTGTTGTACCAAGTGCCTTTTGCCTTATGACCTCACAACCAGAGTGCCTTGCTTGGTGGAAATGGTGGGGACCCGGACAGGGCGGAGAACCCCAGCAGAAATCAAGATGCTGGGCCCTTCCCAATGCCTACCTTCACCCTCTGGCTATTCATTCCCTGCCCCCTTCCCTGCAAGCTGCAAAGGCATTCCAATGATCAGCACCCTGGTTTGAGGCTGGCTTTGTTATGTCAACATTTGACTCTGAGACATTGTTACCTGGAGACCACCTGGGGGAGGTGTTCATGCCCAGGGGGAAAGTGTGCCGCTTCCTCCTGGAGAATCAAAGGAGGCAGCATCTTGCCCATTGTTCCACAAATGAGCCGTGGAATCAGTCAGCCTAGACATCAATACATATCAGTGATGTCAAATCTGGGATCTGCTCACAGAGCTGATACAAGTGTGATATCAGATTATTTCGACTTTCATAATGGTGATGCCTCAACACCTAATCACCTAACACAAAATGACAATGCCTCAACTCTGGAATGTCTAATATATAGAGATTTACTCGCTACTAGACTGATCAAGGCTTACTATTATCATTTAGAGCAGAGGCACAGAAGTTAAATTTGCTATTTGTGAGTGCAGTGACCTGGTGTCACAGCACCTGTCAGGGATGCACAGCTGACCTATGAACCTGCACTGTGCCACAGCAGAGCTAGTGATGTCATGTCAATAGACTAATTACTTCAAGGTACATGTGTGTAATATGATTTGGGCAGACATCACTTTCAGAAACAGACGTTTTAACCTGGTTTATTACACTTTCGGCTGATTAAGCCTTTTGTGACAGAGGAAACATACAAAAAGTAAATACAAAATATACATCATTGCAAAATACACTATAGTCTTAAAAGCAAAATTTAAAGATTTAAATTAATTTGAGACACCTAATTCCTCCATAAAAAACAATGATTACTCAGCAATAGGTTTAAAAGCAACTCAGCAACAAGTTTAATAGCATCCACACACACGTACCAGTGATCCTATGACCTGGCTAAGCTGAAGCAGAATGACCTGCATCATTTTATATTGATAAACATTTTTTTTAAAGTGCGTTTACACCCACTCCAGATGGAAATCTGTCACACTCTGTTTCTAAAAGTTCTATCTCTTGTCACTGCTTCCTCTTGCCCCCTCAGAATCATCTGCTTTTGGTAGCATTACTCCTCGTGGGTCTTGCTGCTTTGATTCTCTCACAGGTTTAGATTCTCAAAAGTGCTTTAGACAGTCAGCAAATCCCTTCAACATGGCAGATTCTCTGTGTTCAGCTCAACATGCTTGCGTGATTTCTGTTCTGCCCCTTTTTCTTTGTCCCACGGAGCCGTGACCAACAGACATATGCATCAGCCATTTTATGTTACCTGATGGGAGCACTTTGCCACAATAATGATCAATGAAGAAAGTTAAATGCTCAAAAGGGCTGGTACAAGATGCCCTGGCAGAGAATAGACATGGTGTCTCAAATAATGCTGAAAGACAATAGCAGTTGCCACACCCTTCTACGCCTGTTCCTGCATATCTGTGGGATCTAAAAAAAGTATTCTTTCGAAATCATGTTTTTTTCTCTCTCTCTCCCTCTTTCTCTTTCTCTCTTGATCTGTTATGTTAAAGCATATGTATACCGCACACTATCACCACCGGAGTGGTCCCCTGGCGCTATGGCAGATCTGAAAGTGAAAGAGGGTGGGGTGGGTTAGTATGACTGAGCGGGATAAGAGCAATAGAGCTGTAATGTGCTGTTATCAGCATCAGTTTTCTTAACACTGTTCGCTGAGCTTAAGTGTGCTTTTTGGTTGGTTGCCATCATGTGCTGCTGTGCGAGACGATGTGTGGTTTGTTTTGTTGTTGTGGTGTAGTGAAGTGCATGTGGTTTGTTGTGCTTGGAGGAATGGTTGTGTTTGGTTTGAATATGAGAGGTGTATGCAGAGGGGTGAGATGTTTAGTAGGGTTGATTAATGACATCACTATCTAAATGTGGTACATGCTAAACTTCCCAATTCTCTCTTGATGTGACTCATGCTAATCTTCACAGTTCTATCTGGATGTGATGCATACTAATCTCCAAAATTCTATCTAGATGCAAGTCATGCTAATCTCCACAATTCTAGCTAGATGTGATGCATACTCATTTTCCAAATTCTATCTAGATGTGATGCATGCTAATATCCAAAATTCTAACTAGATGCGAGTCATGCTAATCTCCACAATTCTATCTAGATATGATGCATGCTAATCTCCACAAATTTATCTAGATGTGATGCAAGGTTAGCTTCACAATTCTATCTAGATGTGACGCAAGATTATTTTCACAGTTCACAGGCCAAAAAACAAGCGAAAAATCATGTGACACAGACACGTTTTGACACTAGCCACAGTTAGTAGACAAATGCAAGTTAATCTTCACAGTTTTGTCTAGATGTGACAGAGGCTAATCTCTACAATCCTGTCTAGTTGTGGTGTATGCTGACATTCCAAATTCTCTCAAGATGTGACGCAAGCTAACCTTCACAATTGTGTCTAGATGTGACGCAAGCTAGTATTACAGTTATGTAGATATGACGCAATGTTAATCTTCACAATTCTGTCTAGATATGATGCAAGCTGACTTCAGAATTCTCTCTAGATGTGACGCAATGTTGATCTTCACAATTCTGTCTAGATGTGACGCAATGCTAATCTTCGCAGTTCTGTCTAGATGTGACACAATGCTAATCTTCGCAGTTTTGTCTAGATGTGACACAATGCTAATCATCACAATTCTGTCTAGATGTGACGCAATGCTAATCTTCTCAATTCTATCCAGATGTGACACAAGATTATCTTCACAGTTTACAGGCCAAAGAACAACCGAAAAACCATGTGACATGGTCAGGTTTGGAAACTAGCCACAGTTAGTAGCCAAACACAAGCTAATCTTCACAATTCTGTCTAGATGTGATGGAGGCTAATCTTTACAATCCTGTCTAGTTGTGGTGCAAGCTGATATTCAAAATTCTGTCTAGATGCGACGCAAGCTAATCTTTATAATGCTGTCTAGGTGTGGAGCAAACTGACATTCACAATTCTATCTAGATTTGGCACTGGCTAATCTTCACAATTCTGCCTAGATATGATGCAAGCTAGTATTACAGTTGTCTATATATGACACAATGCTTATCTTCACAATTGTGTCTAAATATGACGCAATTCTAATCTTCACAATTATATCTAGATGTGACGGAGGCTAAACTTTAAAATATTGACTAGGTGTGGTGCAAGCTGACATTCACAATTCTGTCTAGATGTGAGGGAGGCTAATCTTTACAATCCTGTCTAGGTGTGGTGCAAGATTATCTTCACAGTTCACAGGCCAAAGGACAAGCGAAAAACCATGTGGCACGTCCATGTTTGGACACTGTGTAAAATGCTATGCTTATTAACTCAATGTTAAATACATTTATTTTGAATCATTTGTCATTCTCTCTCACTTAAAATAAAAACTACAATTATGTTTTGTTAAAGTCCTGTACAAAATGTTGCTTTTGGAAAGTTACCTTACCGTATGCTCTGAAACAACACCAATCACCCTTCACCCTTTGCTTTCTTTGCAAGATTCCCAGAGAATTCTGGGAAAGAGCAGAAGCACGAACATTCTGAGGCATTGTAACCCAGCCAGGACAAACACTATTGCTAAAATGACTTTACATTTAGAGCAACACATCCTGGATACACTAACAATGTGACATTCCTCTGAAGATGTTCATCAAGGAATTTGTTGCTTTTAATCTTATAGGACCAGCATGTTGACATATATGTTAAACAATTATGTCTCTTTCAAATAGTAAGTGAGATTTTACATGTTTTTAGTCTTTCATGATAAGTCTTTGATCAATAAATCATTGATCATTAAGGACTGGTGTTAAATGTGTGTTCTTTGGAATTGTTTATAATGGAGAAGGGGTAGAGACGCACTTGTGCAGTTCCTAACATCAAGTGAGAGCCCTTAAGACGTGCAATTCACAACTCATTGGGATTTTGTCATTTTAATCACCCAGATATTAGTTTGCTAAAAGTATAGTAGGAACGCTCTGTACTTGCAATCACCTTATTACTTAAATGTTGCCAAATGATTTGCGAGAGACACTTGACATTCCACCCCCCCCCATATGAATTAAAATGTTTTCGAGTTTATTTAGGCAGTAAAAAGCAGAATGTCATAGAAACAATATTAATTTGTATATGTGTAGTGATTCTGACCCTTCAGATAGCAGAAGCCTCATTTTACAAGTCTTTGTGAGTTGCTGTTGTAATAGGAGTACTGTTGGGTCTCACCGAGTTAATAGAACAATGTCCAGAAATACTCAGATTTCATGTCAGAAGTTGCACCCAATGACATTGTGAATCCTGTGTTGGAGATGGAGCACACAGAAATGGATGGCTCTCCTAATGATTGGGACAAAAGCCTTCCATTATAAAATAGTTGATCGTCGCGGGCATAGCGGGGACCCTCCGCAACCTCTGCGGTGCCGTGGGTCCCACCAGTACATGTCCTAGGAGGGCGGCCCCTCAAAGAATTAAAAAAAAAAAATGAATTTTTTTTTAAGTCACTATGCCTTCATGAAGAAATAATTTCTGTTAACGAGTAACAGAAATAATTTCTTTATGAAGGCTGAGTGACTTCAAAAAGAAACTATTTTAGTCCGAGGGCTGCCCCCACCCCATTACATGGAAGCCTCCAGGCTGGAGGCCTCCATGTCATGGGGGAGGGGCCCTAAAACATAAAAAAGAAATAGTTTCTTTTTGAAGTCACTCTGCCTACATAAATAAATTATTTCCGGTACGGTTCGGTCCTTTAACGGAAATAATTTCTTTATGAAATCACAGTGACTTCAAAAAGAAACAATTTCTTTTAGAAGTAATAGGTGTCCCCTCCAAACCATGACATGGATGCCTCAAGATCCTCTTCAGGTGACTGGAACAAGCATTCCTGGCTGCTTCAGGGAGCTGAAGGCCTCCTTCCCTGGACCAAAGTATTAAAGATAAGAACATGTATTATTCTTTAAATGTGTGTGCATGCAAGTGTGTGTGTGCATATGTATATAATGTAATGTGCATGAATGTGCGAGTGCATGCTTTATGGGGGGCTGCCTGGGTGTGCCTGTGTGAGTGTATGGCAAAAGGGTGCACACTTAAATGTATGGGGGGGCGGATGCTTGTGTGAGTGTATGGTGAAAGGGTGCACACTTAAATGTATAGATGGCTGCCTGTGTGATTGTATGTGTATGGTGAACGGGTGCACACTTAAATGTATGGTTGGCTGGGTGGATGCCTGGGTGTGCCTGTATGGTGAAAGTGTGCACACTTGCATGTATTGGTGGATGCCTAGGTGTGCCTTTGAGGTGAAAGGGTGCACACTTAAATGTATGGGTTACTGCCTGGGGGTGTCTGTATGGTGAAAGGGTGCACACTTAAATGTATGGGTGGCTGCCTGGGTGTGCCTGTATGGTTAAGTTGTGGACACTTAAATGTATGGGTGGATGCCTGGGTGTGCCTGTATGGTGAAAGGGTACACACTTAAATGTAAATGTATGGGTAGCTGGGTGTGTATATGTGTGTCTGGTGAATGGTGTGTGTGCTTCTGTTCAGAAGCGCAACGAAACATAAATATCAGGGAGGGACTAACCTGCGCAACGAAACATAAATATCAGGGAGGGACTAACCTTTCAAATGTTGGAAGAGGCGCTAACTCACAGGCGGTGGGGAAGGGCCAAACTTATTTGTGTGGGGTCATCTAACTTCTTTACACAGTCTAATGAGACTATTCTAATGCAGCTTCAATGTTACAAGCAGTTAACTCTCTCCTTTAAGTCTGAAAGCACCTACCTATGTACTTCTGTGAGAATGAACGGTCTCCTGTCCACTCTCTACCCTTAGAATCACTCCTCTGGTATGCAAGTACTAAACCCAAATCACTATTTCAATTGCCTAAAAAATGAAGCATTTGAATGCAGGTACTAACAGTGCAATGCTTTCCATTAGTAATTGCCAGCCGTTTGTTAACAGCGAAACCCAGGCGTTGTTTAACATCTGTGTCCTGTTCTGTCCTGCAACAGCTCTGTAGGTCAGTCAGGTCGATGCAACATAGCCCAAAACTTCAGGGGGTGGGGGAAAGGGCTGAAGCCCAGCCAACTCAATGGTGTCTCACCACTGTTTGTGTTTAATGCCTTGATTTCTTATTGGTTTTATTTATTACTCCTGGCCCTATTCTTCTTCGTCCAGGTACTTGTGAGTACTGGGATGAGGTAGAGGGACATGGAGGCAATGCCTGACTTAGTTACCTCTAATCTACATTACTCCTAGTCACACTCTTTCTCATCCCAGTACGTACCTATGAGGCAAGTTGCCTCATACATAAGCACTGGGACAAGAAAGCGGGATGTGGAGATAATTCTGGGCCAAGGAGCTAATTTGAGGGTTGCGGCAAGGGGTGGGAGTGAGAGGGGATGTGTGTGTTGGGGTGGCCGGGAATTGTGCAATAATACATAATGGTCATCCATATCCACGCTAAGCAGGCATTATATGTGGTATAAGTGGCTAGAGAAGCATTTTGGTGCAGCCAGTCTAGTAATTTCTTAGTTTGACTTGTTTTCATTTTTTAGCTGGGCATCTCTGATAAAGCAGTCCTGCTAAGTGTAATTACCTGGCTAGACTGGCATTTGAGTGCTGTCAGTCTAGCTGTTTCTTACATTGCATATTTTTCTGGGCATCTGTGATAATAATAACCATGATAAGTATTATTGCTTCAACTGTCATTTTGGTGCAACCAGTCTAGGTATGTATAAATGTGGCCTGGCATGCTTTACTGTAATATGTTATTACGTGTCTCGACTGGTCTACATTGTGCAGCCCTTTGGACAGGTTTTCATTGTGGCATGGCACATTTAATAGCAAAGCATTCCATTAATTAAAGCATTAATGTTCAGTTGCACTGTTGGTGACTTGCATGCATTTAATTTTTGGATTGGTGTTATCCTACAAAACAATTGCAAATGTTATCCAATTTTTCTCAGAAAGCATGCTGTATAATGCATGAAAACACATATGTTTATCTTTCTCCTAGTGCAGTGTGCAGCAGCATGCTTGTGCGTGCTTGTGCGTATTGCACACGTGTGGTAATCCGAGCTGGGGGGAGAGAGGCCTCCTCATCATGGTTCACAGGGGGGCCCCCCAAATGTTGTGATAGGCCCCTGTTATACTAAAGACATCCACACTATGCCCCTGCATATAATGGCCATTCTCATGGAGCTACTGGTCTGTCCCAGCACCTGCTAAAAGGGAATATTCGGTGTACTGAGAGAAATCCTCGGCAACCGCTTACATATTGTATTTTCCGTACCTGCCCAGCACACCATGTTAAACGTCCCCCTTGGTTCTATCCCATGCATTGCTGACCCATGCACCTACGCATGATAAACTTTCAGGATCAGGTCTATTGCATGGCTACCCAATCAATTAGCAAATGCAATGGTGGCACCTACCTGTCTGGCTAACATCTGGTTACTTTTGCCACTCTGAAAATACCATGAAGCATCCTGTGTTATTTAGACTCCTCGATCATCATAAGATGTTACGTTCTCAATTAATTTGCCCTTCAAGATTAACTTAAGTTGCAGAAAACCTTTGTTGGGAATAACCATATATTTGGTTTTCCTTATGTCTATCATTACTCCATTACAATGACATATTTGTTGAAAACACTCCACATTTATGTAGGCTTCTGTCAGATTTAGAAATTAGACCAGTACCATCTGTCATGTTTGGTGCTGTTTAAAACTGGTGCTTTGACATCTTTATTGGATAGGTTTTCAAAAATGCCTTTAATAAATAATTAATTTAATTAATGGGGCAAAGCCACACCGTTGATAAACATCGCTAGTAACGAGAAATGGGTCACTCGAGTCATCCATCTGAATGAATCAGTGTTATTACAGTATAACATAGCCATAATGGCTGGAGAGGATGCCATATCGACAAAGGATTCTCTCTTCTAGCTCAATGAAAAGCAGCTTGCCAGTCAATTACAGCAAGGACAAAATCAATGATTTTAACAAAACAAACTGCTGAATCAAAAGAAAAGATGCAATCTGAACACTTGATCAGTGGTGCTAATGACTTTTCTAAATCCAGTTTGGATTCTTGATATTTTATATTCTGATCACCATACACCAATTCTATTTAACAGGACTCTCCCATGTACTATGTCCGGGAATAAAGTATATGAATCAGCTGGTAGGTAGATGGATATCGTCATTATCCTTTTGTACAAATTGATATAACTGTAGCAGAAGGAACTTCCCCAAATCAACTCTTATAACCATATCAAAAAACCTTAGGATAAATTGTACCCAAATAATGGGCTCCTTTTTGAAGAGATCAATATGTTTGCCATCTAGCTCAGGCGTTTTCCCTGATTTGTGTGCTTCTGACTCAGATTTGATCTCATCTTGGTGGTGAAAACCAAGGTCTCCCCTGACTCACTCATAGATAAATACATGGAGCCAGAATCTACTAAAGAGTGTAAAGAAGAGTCCACAACCTCGTCTAGTTCATTGTGAGTGCAACCACTGTTTTTAATCAAGCTGCCCTTTGAATTTTGGAACTGTTTAAAATAAATGTAGCTGCGCTTTAAATTTAGTTGCATTGTGATTGTTGCCACTGTTTGGAATCTAGCTGTGCTGTGATTTTTGCCAGTGTTTTAAATCCAGCTGCATTTTGAATTTTGGGACTATTTTAAATCCAGCTGCCCTTTGAATATTGCCACTGTTTTAAATTCAGCTGCACTGTGAATTTTGCCACTGTTTTAAATCTAGCTGCGCTGTGAATTTTGCCACTGTTTTAAATCTAGCTACCCTTTGCATTTTTCCACTGTGTTGAATCCAGTTGTATTGTGAGTGTAGCCATTGTTTGAAATCTAGCCACTCTTTGAATTTTGCCACATTTTACATCTAGATGCACCACAAATGTTGCCACTGTTTTAAATGTAGCTGCCCTTTGAATGTTGGCACTGTGTTGAATCTAGTTACACCGTGAGTGTAGCCAATGTTTGAAATCTAGCTGCGCTCTGAATCTTGCCACTATGTTGAATCTATTTGCTTTGTGGGTGTGGCCACTTTTTAAATTCTAGCTGGGCCTGGAATCCTGCCACTGCTTTAAGTCTAGCTTCCCCCTGAATACTGCCACTTCTCCAATTGAGCTGCATTATGTATGTAGCCATTGCTTGAATTAAGCCGTGCTTTGAATCTTACAACCATCTTTAATCTAGCCGAATTTGAGTGTGCTGATCATGCTACAGGCCCATAATCGTGAATCTAGCTGACAGAGCAGAGGAAGCAAACTATCCACCATGCCAAGCACATCCAAGGTTAGTGGGGCACTATGGTGCACCAGAAACCTGGCCAGTCCCTCTCCCTCCCCCTTCTCCACTTCCTCCACACCCTCCATATGTCCAGCCCTCAGGAGGAATACTACCATTCCCATATATCTGCCCTGACATCTCCCTCTGCAACCCCCACAGCCTCTGCACCCCACACAAACCTCCACTTAAAGCTTCCCAGCCCGCCCACACCCACCCTTGCAGCTTACCTGACCTCCAAACCCTAACCCATCAAGGTTCACACATCCCTAAGCACTGTTCGGACTACCTTTGCCAATACCCCACTCTCAGACGCCCAGCAACCATCACACATATGCCACAGGCACCCAAGAATCCTTTAAAACACAGAACAAACAACACCCAGACCCTCTCATCTCTGCACACCTCACCCTATCCCCCCAGATCCCTGCCTGTACCTCTCACTTACACCATTATGATCTTCCCCAAATCACCCAACCCACTGAAATCACCCTTAATCCCTTCCTTCAATAACCTGCCACTGATCTCCATTTACTTTAGGGACTATTTTGTCACTCGGGTGTGGGACTACTGGGACTACTTTGGAGGCTATTTAAACCACGCCCGAAGAGCAGCACACGCTTCGCGTTATTCTGCATCCAGCAGCGTAACGTTCACCGTGCCAGCAGCAGCATCCAGCCTTCTGCCACGCCCGCCTCGAACCTGGAGCACCTAGAAAGAAGGAAAGAAGCAAAGGTTAGAACAAGAGTACTACCTGATTTCTTACCCGATTCCGGATTCATCGTATCTTCAAACCAGAGGAAAGACTTTGTTTTAAACGCGTCGCATTGCCAGCAGCAGCGCCGCGCCATACTCACCGTTCCACGCAGCATTTCTTCGATCCGGCGCTGTCTCCATCTCTACATCGCCGAATCCCGGCACCTAAGGGGGACAAGAAACAACGAGGTGAGCAGAGAGAACAGACAGAGACAATCTCTTTAGCCGCCATATGCTTACCTGATTTTACCGCCGGAGGTATAATTCTTCAGCACGCCACACCTTCTAATGCCGCACCTGTAAGATAAGGAGAAAGCAGCAAGTTTAACCCTTGGCATTATTTACCGGACAGTTTTGGGTAGGACAGACTTTTACCGGAGCACTTTCAACTGTCAATCTTCTTATTGGGTCAAAGCTGCAAGATAAAAGAGGAATTGGACAGGAGTGAATTCCAGACATTTTGAACTCTTACGAACTATATACTTACGGCTCTTCGCCAGGACCTTTTGGAGTCAGGATTCATCTACAACTCTTCCAATATCTTCAGGTTAGTGTAGTAACTGGTCATCAACGCGCCCCTGCGTGCTTCGCAGGATGGAGAGCTCATCCTTCAAGAATATAAGGTGAGATTGCTGAGAGGATGCTTCAGAGGTGATTAGTGGGGAGGACTGTGGGGGTGCTATCACTTGAATCCACAAGTAGCTAAATCTATCTCTCCACTTGTAGGAGAATATTTCTACGGGCAAAGCAGACAAGATTGGGAGGGCAGATCCAGTCAGTCATCGCTGCACTACGCATCACGTGGGTGGAGGCCGCAGCAGTCCGGGTCTGACCGACGCCCCTGTGGGAGCCAGGTGAGCGTAACAGAACGCGAAGCCCATCTACAAATCCCCACTCGGGCGTTATGGAAACCTCAGAAACCGACCAACTGGCACAACTTTTGGGGGAATTTAGGGCGGAAGTGCACTCCGCTCTCCAAGAGACTAATACCCTCAGAAGAGAACTAATTGTATCGAAGGAGCGCACAGATGATCTCGCTAGACAACTGCTGCAAACTCAAGCTGGACAAGCACCCCTACCTGGTTCCGGGGGAAACCCAGCTCCTGTGTTATCGAGTAACCCTGTGCAAATAAACCTACCAGGAAATATTCCATTAGCTCCACCCGAACGCTTTGCCGGATATCCCAAAAGGTTCGCCGTGTTTATGAACCAATGCCGCTTGCACTTTTTATGCAGACCAGGAGCCTTCCCAAACGATCAAGCCAAGGTAGCCTTTGTATTATCATATCTCAGCGGCAGTGCAGCTGATTAGTCAATTCCACTAGTTACTCAGGATGACCCAATTCTTCGGGATTTTCAGGGCTTTCAAACGAGCATGGAAAGACTATTTGCCCGGCACTCCCAAGGTCAGGCCCTGGATAACGAACTTTTGTCCTTACGACAGGGTAACCAGGATCTGCTAACCTATATCGCAACCTTCAATAGATTGATAGTGGAAACCGGATGGCCTGAGGAAAAACGAATTACATTGTTTCATCGTGGACTTCGGGGAGAACTTAAAGACGTCTTGGCTCAAGTTGTGAACCCACCTCAGGATTGCGCAGAGTTTATAGACTTATTGGTCCAGCTGGATCATCGACTCCAGAATAGAAAGGCTGATCGAGCTAAATTCGAAAATCGGGTATTGGTTAAATCCAACGTTGCCCCCAAAGGAACAGATGCATCAGAACCTTTGCAAATTGGAGGGGGGGGGGATCAAAGGACCCTTAACTCAAAAGGAAAGGGAGAGAAGAAGACAGATGCAATTGTGTCTTTACTGTAGAAACTCAGGACATTTTCTACGGGATTTCCCTATAAAACCACCCAAGAAGGTGGTAAGGGCTGCTGATAAAAGCCATATGGAGTCAGATTTGGGAAAAGACCACGCCCGACAAGCGTAGAGGTCCGCTTGCCGAACTTAAAGACGGACACTCTGACCTCGCATCTGATCACACCAATGGTCCTAATTGATCCTATACAACCCTCACGTATGCACGCAGTAAGGGCATACATTGATAGCGGGGCCGCAGGGAACTATATGGACCACGAATTGGCTTCCAGGATGAATCTACCTCTCTGCTGAAAAACCACCTCAGATGTCATCACCACAGTCGATGGAACTGAAATAGCCTCTGGGCCTGTAACTCATTCCACCGCAGAGATGACACTATTGGGTCAGGATGTGCATCGAGAGACTATTGTGTTTGATCTAATCAAAGCCCCACAGTTCCAAATAATACTGGGGACACCTTGGTTGGAAACACATAATCCTGGCACTGATTGGTGAGAGAAGAGAATAACCTTCCCGGATTGTGCACAAACCTGTTACCCAAAGAAAAATCAGAACGCAGGCCTGGCCACAGTAACCACAGCAGTCATGCAACTACCTCCAGAATACCAAGAATTCCAGGATGTCTTCCAAAAGGAACAGGCAAACACCTTACCTCCTCACAGATCGTACGATTGCCAAATCGATCTCATACCCGGTGCACAACCCCCTTGTAGCAGGATCTATGCCCTTACAGAACCTGAGAACCTTCACCTACGGCAATACTTAGACCAGTACCTTGCCAATGGCTTTATTTGCCCTTCCAAGTCTCCTGTATCCTCAGCTTTTTTCTTCGTGCCAAAAAAGGAAGGTGACCTTAGAACGTGCATAGACTACCGCGCACTAAATCAGATTACGGTAAAAAACCGTTACCCATTGCCTCTGATCTCCGAACTACTAGACCAAGTAAAGGATGCTTGTTTCTACACTAAGTTAGGTCTCCGAGGGGCATATCATCTGGTACGTATAAAGAAAGGCGACGAATGGAAGACGGCCTTTCGCACCAAGTACGGTTTATTCGAGTATCAGGTGATGCCCTTCGGGTTGTGCAATGCACCAGCAGCCTTCCAGTATTTTATGAACGATGTCTTTCGTGAACTTATTGACGCCTGTGTTGTCGTCTACATAGACGATATCCTTGTGTACTCCTCCTCAGAATCAGACCATGTTAAGCACGTACGTGCAGTCCTTGAGAAACTATGCCAGCACAAGTTATATGCAAAATTGGAAAAATGTGTTTTTCATGTTACGGAAGTTGAATTCCTTGGATTTATCTGGACTCCAAAAGGAGTCCGAATGGACTCACGAAAGATGGACGCAATTCGCAAGTGGCCATCACCTAGTTCAGTTAAAGGGGTGCAAAGCATGCTCGGATTTGCCAATTTCTACCGCAGATTCATTCCAGACTTCTCACATGTTGTACATCCCATCACAGCACTTTTGAGAAAGAACAAACGTTTCTTGTGGACCGAAGAGGCTGAAAAGGCCTTTCAAGAGCTGAAAGCGAAATTCACGCCTGCGCCTGTCTTAAAGCATCCACGCCCAGAGCTTCCATACATAGTGGAAACTGATGCATCCAGTTTAGCCATGGGAGCTGTCCTGTCCCAGAAGGATCCTGAAAATGGTCAGCTTCACCCAGTGGCATTTTGGTCCAGAAAGTTCTCGGCACCCGAGTTAAACTATGCGGTTACCGATAAAGAGTTATTATCCATCAAATCCGTCTTTATGGATTGGCGACACTATCTTCTCGGTGCCAGGCATACCATTACTGAAATCACCGATCACCGGAACTTGCAGTATCTAAAAACAGCCAAAGCCCAATCATTGCGCCACCTTCGATGGACATTATTCTTTGCCGAATTCGATTTTGTGATCACTTATCGACCAGGCTGTAAAAATGGCAAGGCAGATGCCTTATCCCAAATAGGAATGGAAGAAGCATATGCGAACCCGGAGCCGGTGCCTATAATTTCTGAACAAAGAATTCTTGGCATAACTACTTTACAGACACTAGAAGAAATTCATTTAAAAATCCAACAACTCTTCAATCCAGCAGCTCTGCAGGACTGGGTAAAGAAAGGCCCGGATTACTCAGTCATCAATGACCTACCCTACTATCAAGGACGATTATTTCTACCACACAAGGAATACAGGAATTTTTCATCTCCAATTATCATGATTCCCTAATAGAAGGTCACCCAGGTATCGCAAAAACCGAAGCCAACATTAAGAGACAATTCTAGTGGCCCACCTGGCGAAAATATATTAAGTCATTTGTGATGTCTTGCGGCATTTGCGCCCAAAACAAGAGTCAAAAGAAAAAACCAGCTGGCCTTTTACAACCTTTGGATATTCCACCTACACCATGGCACACCTTAACTTTAGACTTTATTACTGATCTACCGCCATGTAATGGATTTAACACCATTCTAGTTATCGTGGATCTTTTTTCCAAGATGGCCCACTTTATTCCTTTGAAGGGATTACCTTCTGCTTCAGTCCTGACCAAGGAGTTCCTCGAAAACATCGTTCGAATACACGGGTTTCCTTCTGTATTGGTCTCTGACCGAGGTAGTCAATTAATTTCACATTTTTGGAAGAAATGTTGCCAATTGGCGCAAATCGACGTAAGGTTATCAACCAGTCACCATCCCCAGACCGATGGTCAGACGGAGAGGACCAACCAGACCCTTGAACAGTACCTTAGTTGCATGCTTCACCAGACCGAAAGTAATTGGAAAGATATTTTATGGATTTCCGAATATGCATGAAATAACTCTGTACATTCAGGAACCGGACAAAGTCCCTTTTATACCATATATGGACACCACCCTCGAACCTCAGAACTCGATTCGCCTCAGCACTTAGAAATGCCTGCAGTTAGTCATTTGCATTCTACTATTACACAAGCCTTCAAAGAAGCGACAGAACATTTGAAGCAAGCAAAAGAGAAATACAAGAAAAATGCTGATCTACATAGAAGTGAAACTCCACAGTACCAAATTGGAGATCAGGTTTGGCTAGCTACAAAACACATAACTCTGAAAGGAACTCTGACTTTTAATCCTAGATATTTGGGACCTTACACCATTAAGGCCATTATCAACCCGATGGCCGTCAAATTGGAATTACCCTCCAATATGCGAATCCATCCTGTCTTTCATGTTTCACTTTTAAAACCAGTTCAACCAGGAACAAGATTAACCAAACCACCAGATCCTTTCTTGATAGATGGAGAACCTGAATTTGAGGTGAAAAACATCCTCGACTCCAAGGTGGTTAAATCAAAACTTTTTTACTTAATCTATTGGAAAGGTTACGGGCCATAGGAAAGGTCATGGGAGCCTAGTGGCTGTCCGGTCATTTGGTCGACAGAAAATTGGTCGACAAGCAAATGGTCGACGCAATTTGGTCGAAAGACAAATGGTCGAATTTTTTTTTTATTTTTATATATATTTTTCAGGTTTTCGTTTAGGAAAAAAAGGGTTTTTAAGCAAAAAAAAGGGGTCTGGAAAACCCCCCCCAAAAAAAAAAAGTGAAAATACAAAAAAAAAAATAATCGATCATTTGTCTTTCGACCAAATTGTGTCGACCATTTGTCCTGTAAACCTTTTTTTTCGACCAAATGACCGGTAACCAGCCTAGTGACCACGTTCATGCACCACGATTAGTGAAGAGATTCCATCGGGACTTCCCAGACAAACCAGGACCAAGGGGAGGAACGACTTTAGGAGGGGCCTTGAGGGGGAGTGCTGTCATGATGCATACCCCCGGGCATCCAGACAACGTCCATCAGCCCCGGGAGCAGGCATCATGTCACCTTGAGAAAACCCAGAAACCCCTGCTAGGGGCTGTCTGGGTTCAGTCCTGGCGCCTATGGCGCCAGGCTCATATGGGACATCAGTTTTGGCGCCATAGGCACCAGGCTCATAGGTGCACACTTACCTGATGCAGACCATGCTGCAAGGAGATCCAAGCCCATGTGAGGCCTGGAAGGGACTACTTTACTTTAGGGACTATTTTGTTACTCGGGTGTGGGACTACTGGGACTACTTTGGAGGCTATTTAAACCACGCCCGAAGAGCAGCACATGCTTCGCATTATTCTGCATCCAGCAGTGTAACGTTCACCGTGCCAGCAGCAGCATCCAGCCTTCTGCCACGCCCGCCTCGAACCTGGAGCACCTAGAAAGAAGGAAAGAAGCAAAGGTTAGAACAAGAGTACTACCTGATTTCTTACCTGATTCCGGATTCATCGTATCTTCAAACCAGAGGAAAGACTTTGTTTTAAACGTGTCGCATTGCCAGCAGCAGCGCCGCGCCATACTCACCGTTCGACGCAGCATTTCTTCGATCCGGCGCTGTCTCCATCTCTACATCGCCGAATCCCGGCACCTAAGGGGGACAAGAAACAACAAGGTGAGCAGAGAGAACAGACAGAGACAATCTCTTTAGCCGCCATATGCTTACCAGATTTTACCGCCGGAGGTATAATTCTTCAGCACGCCACACCTTCTAATGCCGCACCTGTAAGATAAGGAGAAAGCAGCAAGTTTAACCCTTGGCATTATTTACCGGACAGTTTTGGGTAACACAGACTTTTACCTGAGCACTTTCAACTGTCAATCTTCTTATTGGGTCAAAGCTGCAAGATAAAAGAGGAATTGGACAAGGAGTGAATTCCAGACATTTTGAACTCTTATGAACTATATACTTACAGCTCTTGGCCAGGACCTTTTGGAGTCAGGATTCGTCTACAACTCTTCCAATATCTTCAGGCTAGTGAAGTAACTGGTCATCAACGCGCCCCTGCGTGCTTCGCAGGATGGAGAGCTCATCCTTCAAGAATATAAGGTGAGATTACTGAGAGGGCGCTTCAGAGGTGATTAGTGGGGAGGACTGTGGGGGTGCTATCACTTGAATCCACAAGTGGCTAAATCTATCCCTCCACTTGTAGGAGAATATTTCTTCGGGCAAAGCAGACAAGATTAGGAGGGCAGATCCAGTCAGTCATCGCTGCACTACGCATCACGTGGGTGGAGGCTGCAGCAGTCCGGGTCCGACCGACGGCCCTGTGGGAGCCAGGTGAGTGTAACATCAACACCCTCCCTTACCCACAGTGTTTTACGCATATACAGACCTCCCGGCTACAACAGAAACTTTGCTGATGCTCTAAGCAACTCCCTAGTTGCCCACTCCTCCTTCATCTTGCTAGGAGATCTCAATGTATAGTTTGATACCCCAGATAACCCCATGACATGTCCTCTCCTGGACAACCTGTAAGCTCTCAACATGACTCAACGGATATCAGGTGCCACAGGGCATACCTTAGATGTAATATTCAGCTCCTCCAACCTGATCTTCGCACATCCCCGATCACTAAACTTGCTGGGTCATGCAGAATCCTCTTATTTTATTTATTTAGTTATTTATTTCAATTTGTGTAGCCTGCTGCATGCCCATGGGCCTCAGAGTGCACAAAGAACATAACAAGACAAGTTAACAAAAGTATAAGAAGCAAATCATAAACAGATTTATCAACAGTAGAGAGAGATGGAATTAGTCTGAACTAAGGTTGAAGAGAAGAGTTTTAATTGCTTTCTTCAAGGAAATAAGATTGCTGGCTAGACGCATAGAGGCAGGAAGAGGATTCCACAGAAGAGGTGCCTGAATGTCAAAACTGGTCCCACCAAGGCGGGCCAGTTTGATTCTGGGTTGAACAAATGTGGGCGCCATAGAGGAACGAAGGCTCCTAGTGTGGAGATTAAGCTTAACACTATGGCAGAGATAGACCGGGCATGAATGAAAGAAGCATTTAAATGCCAGTGTCAGACTTTTGTGAGTAATCCTTTGCTTAATAGGAAGCCAATGCAGAGCTCTCCTGGAAACAGAAACGTGTGCGTGATGAGAGAGACCTAAAGTCGCTCGGACCGCATTATTTTGGGTAACTTGCATAGCTCGAATGTTAAGAGCAGTGGTGCCTGCCAACAAGCTGTTACAATAATCAAGTCTCGAGTTAATGAGAGCGGTGGACAGCACCGTTTCCAGCAGTGATGAAAGCGTGAATGTAATGTATAAGTTTGGAGATGAGACCACATGTGGAGCAGATGTAAGACACATGAGGCCTCATAGATAGTTCTTCGTCAAGAACTAATCCCAAGGTTTTAACCTTCTTAGAGACGGAAATGGTATTTCCAGCAGTTCGAAAGTTGGAATACTCGGGCTCCAGCTTACTCAGACCTGCTTTAGAAGCAACAATCAGATGTTCAGTCTTTTTACAGTTAAGTGCTAATGAGTTGCAAGCCATCCAGTCCTGGATGGCATTGTAGATGATATTTATGGCATAAAGATCTTGCTCATGATGCCCACTGAGCTGAAGAACAAACTCAGTGTCATCGGCGTAGTTGGTATACCAGACACCCAGAGTGTCTTAACAGGTCGAGCATGGGTTGGATGTGTATATTAAACAGAAGCAGAGACAAGCAGGAGCCCAGGGGGACACCACATGTTTGAATGACAGGTGTGGAGTGATAATCCCCAGCGAAAACCTGAACAGCCTGAGGTCGCAAGAAGGAAGATATCCAATTGGATGCTATCCATCCTCTCGCTATTGACTGCACTCTCTCCTCCCTACTTGACTAACATTGAACCATTTACCTGCTTCCCACTGTGGAACAAGGTTATAGTAACTCAGGACTTGGCTGACTACCTGCTTGCCTCCCCTCACAATCTCCCTCTCCAGGGAGGTCTTTCCTCCATCAGCAATTTTGACCTATGCTTCTCCAAGGCCCTCAGACAACTCAAATCCCTCAAACCCCTTAGCCACACCCTGGAACGCAGATGGTGGGCCAACCATTCCCACCAGAATAGGGCTGCTTACGACAGTCAGATCAAAACCTAGAAGGCAGAAATCCGAAAACCTAAAACCCCTTCTACTGCAACAGAATCTCTAACACCAGCAGGGAATGCCACAAGATCATCTCAGAATTCAAGGCCCCTCACTGCACTTCCCCCATCTCCCAACTCCCAAGCACTTTGTGATGCCCTCTCGGACCACTTCCACAACATTTCTGTGGAAACAAACTGTACCATCAGCGCAAAACGAGCAGCGCTCCTGCCCCAATTGCAAGGTCTATTAGTAACTCTTCCCTCACGTCCCAGCAGCTTTCAAGACATCGCACATCAAACCCTGTCTCAAAAAACCCTCTCTTGACCCCCCTCCTTCTGGCCCATTACAGACCTATCTCTAACCACTGCTTCATAGCCAAACTTATTGACCGAACAGCCAACTCTCATCTTTGCCTGAATTGTCACTAGTCTCCATCTGGGATGACCTCAAAAGAACCGCAGACTCAGAAGGCTGTGCTGCACTTATCCTCCTCAACCTCTTTGTGGCCTTTTACACTATCGAGCACTGCATCCTGATGGACAGACTCCACTTCCACAACATTTCTGTGGAAAGAAACCGTGACATCAGAGCTAAACCAGCAGCGCTACCACCCCAATCACCTCCACCCTCGTCCAACCCCACAAACCCTCCCACCACCCCCTATCTTCTCTTTTTCTCCATTCTCTTGACCCAAATTCATGAAGCTACTTGCTAGCAGCCACCCATCCAGATCCCCAGGAGATCCATGCCCTCTTGCACGCCTTAAAGATATCCTCTCCTTAACCTGTGCAGGCCGCATTACGAGGTCTATTATTAACTCTTCCCTCACCTAAGGCATATTCCCAGCAGCTTTCAAGCAATCACACATCAAACTCCTTCTCAAAAAACCCTCTCTTGACCCCCCTCCTTCTGGCCAATTACAGTTCTATCTCTAACTACTGCTTCATAGCCAAACTTATTGACCGAACAGCCAACTCTCAGCTTTGCCTCTTCACCTAAATGAACCTCCTCCTCGACCCCGCCCAGTCCAGCTTCAAAACCTTTTGAGGAACTGAATCATCTCTAGTCTCCATCTGGGATGACCTCAAAAGAACTGCAGACTCAGACGGCTGTGCCGCACTTTTTCTCCTCAACCTCTCTCTCGGCTGTCTTTGGCACTATCGACCACTGCATCCTCACGGACAGACTGCACTTGCTTGGCATTAGGGACATAGCATTCAGGTGGCTTTCCTCCTTCCTTGCTAACCAATCACAAATCACCCTCGTTCCTTCCTTCTCCTCGACTCCGTGCCCTGCCACACATAGGGTACCCCATGGCGCCTCCCTATCCTCCTTGCTCTTCAACCTCTACCTGAGCCCACTCTCTGCTATTATTCACTCACATGACATAACCTGCTACAACTGTGCAGAAAACACCCAGATCATCTTCAAGATCCCTAAGACCTCTTCCCTCCCCCATCCCAACCTCGCCTCATGCCTCTCAGAAATTGACCAAGGGATAATGGCTAACCACCTCCTCCTCAATCCCAGTAAAACTGAAATCATGATCTGCGGGAAGACGTCACTCTTCCCCCAACCCACCCCTTTGCTGTCCTCCCTAGGCCCTCCTTGCTCTGCATCCAACTCAGTAAAGAACCTGGGATGTACAATGGATGCAGACCTGACACTCAAAGCACAGCAACTCTGTATCTAAATCCTGCTATCTACACCTCTGCATTCCCAGACACATCTTCCCTTACCTAGCCTAACCTCACAGAGTCACAGAAATCAAGTCCATAGTCCTCTCCTGCCTAGACTACGCTAACTCCCTTTACTTTGGCGTCCCTGCATATCAACTTAGAAAGCTCCAATGGATCCAAAACACAGCAGTTCATCTTCTCCTAGCACTTGGCCGCAAGAGAGAATATCACACGCACCCTCTGTGTCCTCCACTGGCTACCTGTCGGGCCACGCTCCTCTTTCGAAGCCAGGTGCATCACCCGCCATGCCCTGCACAAGACAGGCCCAGAATACCTACAACACAAGCTCACCCCTTACAAACCCAAAAGAAACCTGCAATCAGGCACACACTCCTCCTTGTCATCCCTCCCGTCAAATGGACAAGAATAGGGGGTTACTCATGTTCTGTTCAAGCTCCCACAATCTGGAACACTATTCCCGTAGGCATCTGCCGATTAGAGGATCACCTTGTCTTGCGGAAGACATCCTAGACCTGCCCCCACACCCCAAATCCTGACAAACCCATTCCACACCTCGGGTTACTCAACACCCTGTTAGACAGGCTGAGGCAGCAACGGAACACCTCATAGAACGTACTGAGCAATGGAGAGAATAAACTCCAACAGTCCACAGAACAGAATCCGTGCCACGCCTATGAAACCAAGAAACCTGTCAGGACACACAGGTACATATCCCACTCCATGTCGATGGAAGAATGTCGTAGGCATGGCCACCCACCCGCTCGCATCTGCTATCATACACTGTTTGAAGACACATCGCAAAACACCTCTGCCATTAGAATACAGCTACGTCCCACAACAAGAATTTGGTCTTGCTGGACTGTAAGAGGATTCAATTCAACACTACAGCTAAGTCAATGCCTAGTCTGGGATACTGAATGGAAACCCTTATTGATATATCTTTATGTCCAGTTCATGAGTTCTGGATGACTACCCCTATATAACACCCCTCTCTTAGAATCCCCCTGACCCCACTGAGCCAAGAAGTAGTTCTGTTTTGCAAGTTTAAAAGGTTTATTTGAGAAATAAAACAAAATATAGATACCACGCTTTTATAATAAATTAATAATCGATATCGCCCTTATAAATATAATGTTAATCAACAATGGGTAATCTGACACCAGCACACTTCTTTATAATCAATGAGGAGTTGGTGTAGGATGGATAAAGTAGCAAAAATACTTTTATGATTTCAAGGGAAAAGCAATGAGGAATAAAATGCAGTACAGAAATACTTGATATGATTTTAGCAAAAGATAAGATAATCACTTTTTCTCTGGCAATTCACCCCCCTCCCCTATGCAATGTAAGAAATGGAAGGAGATTGGAAAGAGGAGCACACAGTTCTCAGGAATGCAATCAAAGACAATATGAAATTCAATTCCCACCCCAGCAAGCTTAGAGAAAACAGGTATGAGTTTTAAAACAGAGGCCCAAGTGCTTTGAATGTGGTGGCAATGAAGTGAGAAATATGCTGAAAATGCTTTTAATTCCCTTTAGGAGGTTCAGGGTGAGTGAGAGATACTTGGGATGAGCTCAGGCTCACTTTAGCAATGATTCAGGGATGGTTATTAAGAGGCAAACACATTTTTAGCAAAGGAAAGCAAAAAGCTGCTATCCTTTTACAGGTAAAGAAATCAGGCCAAATCGCAAATCGCGGCAAAATTCGCGAGTGCGTGAATCGTGATTACTGCAGAAGTATAAGGAGTAGCAAGTCGGTTCTAGGTGCGTTGGAAAGCCGAGATTCTAAGCTTTCAGAGGGAAGTTAAACCAAGTTCATAGGACAAACGGTTCCAGAGATATGAACGATTTTGTAAAGGTCGTTTTTCGATTTAAAGTAAACTCAAAATGACAGGTGACAGCTTGCAGCTGCAGAATTGACAGGTGACAGTTGTGCAGCTTTAAAAATGACAGATGACACGATTTCTAGGAGGCAGTTCTACTTAGGTTAAAATAGTTTGGATTAGATTATTTTAACTAAGAGATTGGTTCTGCACAGTTCTGCTTGGTACTCACAAGATATTTTGTGCAGGAATGGGCCTCGCCACGGATCTGGTCAGGTTTTGGACTGGACTCCGGTTCTGGTCTCGGCACTTCACAGCGATCTGGGTCACTGGTTCTGCTCACAGCGGTCTGGGTCAGCTCTGCTCTGCTGGTCTACCCTCTCTGGATTCAGCGGCCTCTGGTTCTGGATACTTCTCTGCTTTCCAGTCCGGATCAAGTGGATTCTGTATGTAACACTGCTTTCTGGGTACTGGCAAGAGTTCTTGGCAAAAGAATTCAGACAGCTCGCCCGGCTGTGGAAGAGTTTGCAAATGATTTTGAGGCCTGCTGACAAATACTTTTGCTTGCAGTGGGCCTTCTTGGTTCAAAGTTCTGTAGTCTCTGTTTAGCTTGGAAGTCTAAGTGTTGGATCTCTGGATGTGAAGTCGTCGGTCAGCATGCTCCGCAGCAAATGGAATTGAATGTCTCTACCTGTCCCAGCAGTCTCTTTTTATGTGTTTTGAAAATGGGTGTGTGCCTGGGCCTAGCTAAGCCTGCCCCTCTCTACTTGTCATTGGCCCAATTCTCCCCTCTCCCATGATTGAGGGAAGGAAATGGATTGTCAGCATGATGAAGTCTGTTTATAGGTCAGAGGATCCTCCCCTGGTCAGTTTGCCCACAAATCTATATTTGATTCAAACACATCCTTCCCAGATATACAATTTGTTGATATTACATGTGCACATTATATATTCCTTATGGTCCATGCTTGTCCGCCTCTGATCTTCCTGGGGGCTTGCATTCAAAAATGACAACATTTTGCGCTTTTTAACTGGTTTTGCAATATCGGACATTTACCCAAAATTACACACATGTGCGCAAGGAGTATGGACATTAATTGATGAAGTGTCCGATTTTTAACATGCAGACATTTGGAGTGAGACCCTATTTTCCGCTAGCAACCCCCCAGAATACACCACAGGGTCCTAACGCCTCTCAAAATGTTCACAGAAAAATCACAAAAATAATGATATTACTTATATAATTCTGACAAGTCCGCACTATGAGTTATCTATCTTTTTAAAATGATGCCCTGTTCAAAAAGGGGTGTGGCTTCCCACATCACAGGGTGGAATAACTGGTTTATCCACTTCCCCCAAGCTCAGCTGCTAGTAGAGGCACTGCCCCTCCCAGTTTCCCCTAAGAGGAAGCCACTTTACAGCCCCCCACTATAACATTTGCCTGAGTCCAGGACAGGCCTTTGTTCAACTCCCTGTAATCCCCAGCTGCTCCAGCCCTAATCTAATCAGAGAGGTGACAACTCCTTTTGGCAAGGGGAGTGGCTGAGCAGGTTTCAACTCCTGTCGGGGGTAGTTGTGTCACCCGCAGGCGTTCCGACTGGCGGTCTCTTCCGCGCTGGGCTTTGGGACATAGGTACGGGAGGTACTAGTCCCTCCTTTGTGGCCGTTACTTTTTCCTCCTTGTAGCGCGGGGCCGCTGGGAGTATATCTACTCTCCCGGCCCAGCGGTCCCTGCGTTGCAACTTTCCTTTGGAAGCTCTCGCTCTTCCGGGTTTCTTCGCTCCTGCCTCGCTCTGTCCAGGCTCCAGCCACTCGCGCCCTACAGCGAGTGTTCTTCTTACTTCCCTTCCCTCCAGTTTTCTCTGCTGCCGCCGTGCCTCAGCGGTTTCTGTTTTCTCTGTTCTTGCGGCCCCATCCCCGCGGATAGGCGCCGCCCCTTTTCCCTGCGCTTTTCTTTTCTTTTCTCTCTTTTCTCTCTCCGCTACTTGCCTGGCGCTTTTCTCCTTTGTTTATCTCTCTCCTCTCCTACGGTCCTGACCCCCCTTGCAGGCCTTGGCTGGTGGGAGTTCCGGCTCCCACGACAGGATTCCTCTGTTCCACTGCTGTGTTACCTTCAGTTACAGATACGGATCCAGTCTACTGTCTACTTTTCGGCTGGAACTACGTCTTCCGGGCTACAGACCAGAGGAGTCCAAGGGTTTTTCCCCATTCGGGGTTTTTTCCCCTATTTCGGCTTGGTTCCGGAAGGGAGGTCCTCGGACAGCTGTTCTCTCCAGCGGTCACGGTGGCCTCCCTCCGTGACAAGCAAGCTCATCGGAAAAAGGAGAAGGATTATCTACTCCGACGGCGTCTGCAGGACCCTGACAGCGATTCCAGCGGTTCAGGTGAGGAGAGTTCGACAGAAGGGGGAGAAAAGGGAGACCAGGCACTTAAACTGTCACAGTTTGCAACGCCAAAGAAAGACACCATGTCAGCCGAAGGGCAAGTGCAAGAACTTTGGAAGGCAATTCAAGCTATGTCTCAGGAACTTCAGGGAGTCAAAGCTGAGAACGCCCTCCTTAGACAAATGGTATCCGCCCGGGAACCTCCTCCTCCAGAATTACCGCCTACAACACTATCCTCGGGAAAATTTGATGGTGCCCCCAAGAAGGTGAAGGAATTCTTAGAGGCGTGTACCGTCTACTTTACTTTCCGACCCCGCACTTTCTCTACAGACCAAGCGAAGGTCGGCTTCCTAATCTCGAACATGACAGGCAACGCTCTGACCTGGGCCACTCCCCTAGTCACAAGCAACAATGCCATTCTCCAAGATTACGCAGCGTTCCAAAGTTCTCTGAGACAGACTTTCGAACGCCCAGAGTTGTCATTTACTGCTTCTGAAGAGTTGTTGGATGTAAAGCAAGGTTCTTTGGACGTCCTGTCATATATCTCTGCTTTCAAAACAGTAGCCTCTGGCGCAGGCTGGCCAGAACCGGCACAGTATGCCATTTTCAGGAGGGGTCTAAAAGAGGAGATTAAGGATGAGTTAGCCAGATCTACTCGCTCACCTACTTTCTCGGACCTGCTAACTGCGGCACTACATATCGAGTATCGCCTACAGGAAAGGAAGATGGAAAGACGCAAACAACGAGGCTCAGGATTCTTCCCGGATTCTCGGACATACTCTCCCCCCAGTCGTTCTCCCGCTGCCGCTTCAGAGGAACCGATGCAGATTGGCTTCACAAGAGCACCTCTGACTGCTGCCGAAAGACGGCGAAGAAGAGAAAAAGGACTTTGCGCTTACTGTGGGTCGGATCAACACCTTCTAAAGGACTGCACAGAACTGCCTAACAAGAGGCAGGGAAACGAGTACCCTCGGCATCAATAGGGACTAGTGTCCGGGGGTTTCCAGTTCTGTCTACTCGTCCCTATGTTTCTCTAACTGTTTCTTCTTCCAACTCCAATGAAGATTCCAGACTCATGGTAGTTTCAGCTATCATCATGATAGAAGGCGAGAAGGTGGAGAGTCTCGCGTTATTGGACTGCGGAGCAGCAGGAAACTTCGTTGATACCCTATGGGCCGATAAGGTCGGTCTACGCAGGATACCCCGGAAGGAAGTTCAGAAGATAGAAGGAGTTGACGGCTCTCCACTATCATCCGGACTCATCACTCATACCACTGAAGAGCTATCCTTAACAGTTTTTCAGCACTCGGAAGTGATAAGGTTCAACATCATTCGGGCTGCACATTTTCCAATTATTTTGGGGATCACATGGCTTCGCAGACACAATCCTCAAATCAATTGGACTAATAACCAGCTGAGTTTCTGTTCTACATACTGCACCGAACACTGTCCTCCACCGAAGAGTCAGAAGGCCCCTCAATCTATTACGGCTCACACCTCCAACTGTGTGGGGGTTTTTGCACTACCCAGTTTTTGTTTGAAATACTCCGAAGTATTCCAAGAAAGCCTTCACTCCAAACTACCACCCCACCGGCCCGAGGACTGTACCATAGATCTGGAACCCAATGCACTAGTTCCCTTTGGCAGAATGTTCTCTCTAACACTTACGGAGAAGCTTGTGTTACGTAACTATTTGGACACGAATATGGCGAATGGGCTGATTCAGCCTTCGAAATCCCCTGCAGGGGCTCCCTTATTTTTCATCAAGAAAAGGGATTCCACTGAACTTAGACCCTGTATAGACTACAGAGGCCTAAATAAGGTAACTATCCGAGATCGCTATCCCATGCCATTGATCTCCGATATCATCGAGGCTGTACAAGGAGCCAGAATTTTTACCAAACTCGACCTCAGAAACGCATACCATCTGCTCAGAATCTCCAAGGGTGACGAATGGAAGACGGCATTCCGCACTCCATTCGGCCTGTACGAGTATAAGGTGATGCCATTTGGACTGGTTAACGCTCCTGCAGTGTTCCAAAGATTTATGGACAGAATGTTTTCCGACATGCTTTCCACTTCTGTCATCATCTATTTGGATGATATCTTGGTCTACTCCTCAAACTTACAGGAACACATCGTTCATGTCACTCAAGTTCTTGAAAGTCTACAGAAAAACGAGCTATTGGTTAAAGCCGAGAAGTGCAAATTTGCGGTACCTTCTGTGCAGTATCTGGGTTACAAGTTATCAGAAGAGGGAATAGACATGGATCAAAGGAAGGTGCAGGCCATTCTTGAATGACCCGCCCCCACTTCTGTCCGAGAGGTGCAGAGGTTCCTGGGACTCTCCAACTATTACCGAAGGTTCATCCCCAAATTCTCGGAAGTGGTGTACCCCATCACTCGCCTACTCAAGAAAGAGGCCTTGCCGTTCCGCTGGTCAACCGATACCGAGAACAGTTTCAAGTTGCTCAAACATCTCTTCTGCTCAGCTCCGATACTCAGACACCCGGACCAAACTCAGCCCTTCATCCTGGAGACCGATGCCTCTTCAATTGCCATCGGAGCGGTACTACTTCAGGCTGTCGGTGGAGTGGAACATCCGGTAGCTTACTTATCTAAGACACTCTCACCCAGTCAATTGAATTATTCTGTCCTAGAGAAGGAGCTGTTGGCAATGAAATTGGCTTGCGACGAATGGTGCCATCTGCTCATGGGGGCCCGACATCCCTTCCTTATCAGGACTGACCACAAGAACCTGAAAGCCCTCCAGGAAATGGAGTGTTCTAATTCCAGGCAAGCACGTTGGGCTTATCTTTTCTTGCAGTATGATTACCAGATTTCTTCCATTCCTGGGTCACTAAACCGTCTGGCAGACGCCCTATCCCGCAAGGACTCCAGCAAGGAAAGGGCTTTGTTATCCGCTGAACCTATGTTTCCTCGCAACCCGATATTGGCCCTCGTTAGCTCTTTCCTACAAGAGGTTAAAGCCGCTGTGGTTCAGGAACTTCCCCCAATTACCGCTACACTCCGACTCTCATTACCAGGAGAAGGACGGCTGGCTATTCTTCAAGAAACTACTGTATGTTCCGGAAGGAATGCTGCGAAAGAAGATTCTGGATTGGTGTCACACTTCTCGCCTTGCAGGTCACCGTGGGGGAATCAACACCCTGGAGCTCATCTCGAGGAATTTTTCCTGGCCCACTGTGAGAAGAGATACCCTGAACTTTGTGAAGACCTGTCCTACTTGTGCTCGGTCTAAATATCCTACAGGGAAACCGTTGGGATTACTCACCCAAGTTGAGATGCCTACTCGCCCCTGGGGGTTGGTTTTTACAGATTTCATTGTAGACCTACCGGTATCCGAATCCTGTACCTGCATCATGGTCACTGTGGATGCGTTCTCCAGGATGGCACACTTCTCTCCTCTTTCTGGTGTTCCTACAGCCACCAGGATGGCTGAGGTGTTTGCACGAGATATTTTCAGACTTCACGGTTTACCTGACAAGATCATCTCTGATCGGGGTAGTCAGTACACCTCGAGATTCTGGACAGCCCTGTGTACCCGATTGGGGATTGAGAGAGCACTCTCTTCGGGATTCCATCCCCAATCCAACGGGATGACGGAACGTCTGAACGCTACTCTCGAACTATATCTGAGATGTTACGTCACTCAGCATCAAGACAATTGGGTTTCTCTACTGCCTACTGCAGAATTCTCGTATAACAATACCAGGCACACTGCCATTGGTCTCTCGCCATTCTTTTGTACTTATGGGGTCCACCCTAAGTCCATTCTTCCTGAGGTTCCAAATTTCACCAACTCCCCAGCGGCCGAAGAAGTATTGGGTCAGATCAAAGATGCCCATGCCACGGCATTGCGGAGCCTAGAGAACAGCAGGAGACGATCGAAGATCGGAGCAGATAAACACCGCAAAGAATGTCCAGACTGGAAGCCAGGCAACAAGGTGTGGTTGTCCACTCGGTTTTTACCCAGATGGACAAGGCCCTCTAAACTCTCCCCTCGCTTTCTGGGTCCCTTTCCCGTTCTTCTCAGGATCAATCCTGTGGCTTACCGTCTTCGGCTGCCTCCTTCTCTAAATCGCATTCACCCTGTATTTCATTCGTCTCTCTTAAAACCTTTCTATTCCGATTCTCATCACAGACCAGTGCTCAGACACATTCCCTCACAGACACCCAATCAAGCAGAATGTGAGGTCTCCAACATTAAAGACTCTAGGTTCTACCGAGGAAGGTTGGAATACCTTTTGTCCTGGAAGGGTTACCCGGAGTCGGAGGACTTTTTGGGAACCTGCTTCTCAGGTGCATGCTCCTCGCTTGCTTGCCAGGTTCCACCGCCTGCATCCGGGGAAACCTGGGGTGGTGCGGACTGGAAGGGGGCATACTGTCACCCGCAGGCGTTCCGACTGGCGGTTTCTTCCGCGCTGGGCTTTGGGACATAGGTACGGGAGGTACTAGTCCCTCCTTTGTGTCTGTTACTTTTTCCTCCTTGTAGCGCGGGGCCGCTGGGAGTATATCTACTCTCCCGGCCCAGCGGTCCCTGCGTTGCAACTTTCCTTTGGAAGCTCTCGCTCTTCCGGGTTTCTTCGCTCCTGCCTCGCTCTGTCCAGGCTCCAGCCACTCGCGCCCTACAGCGAGTGTTCTTCTTACTTCCCTTCCCTCCAGTTTTCTCTGCTGCCGCCGTGCCTCGGCGGTTTCTGTTTTCTCTGTTCTTGCGGCCCCATCCCCGCGGATAGGCGCTGCCCCTTTTCCCTGCGCTTTTCTTTTCTTTTCTCTCTTTTCTCTCTCCGCTACTTGCCTGGTGCTTTTCTCCTTTGTTTATCTCTCTCCTCTCCTACGGTCCTGACCCCCCTTGCAGGCCTTGGCTGGTGGGTGTTCCGGCTCCCACGACAGGATTCCTCTGTTCCACTGCTGTGTTACCTTCAGTTACACATACGGATCCAGTCTACTGTCTACTTTTCGGCTGGAACTACGTCTTCCGGGCTACAGACCAGAGGAGTCCAAGGGTTTTTCCCCATTCGGGGTTTTTTCCCCTATTTCGGCTTGGTTCCGGAAGGGAGGTCCTCGGACAGCTGTTCTCTCCAGCGGTCACGGTGGCCTCCCTCCGTGACAAGCAAGCTCATCGGAAAAAGGAGAAGGATTATCTACTCCGACGGCGTCTGCAGGACCCCGACAGCGATTCCAGCGGTTCAGGTGAGGAGAGTTCGACAGAAGGGGGAGAAAAGGGAGACCAGGCACTTAAACTGTCACAAGTTGTCAGGCAGAATCCAGGTTCATTAAGCCAGGTTTCAGCTAAATGTCACTTTTTGTTCCCAGTTTTCTACATTCAAATCAAACTGACAATTTTTACATATAAATTAAATAATTACTTCCTTCAAGTCATTTCAGAATATAGTTTTACATTGTATCCACCTCTTAGCAAGTCTTTCCTTGGTCTGGTTTTGTTTCATTTGTTCAGTTTTACACAAAAGTCTGGTGGTTTTAAAACGCCGGCTTTCTGATAGTGGTGAGTACTGGTAAGGCAACCATTTTTGGGATTAAGAAAATGAATTCCCCAAGTTCTGAGTTGCTTTTTTGGCAATCAGCATTGCCATTCCCAATGGGTTCAGGCTACTGTGTGTGTAGCCCACTGGTGGTTTTAGGCAGTGCCCTCCTGTGCTCACAACATAGGCAAAAATGGGTGGCAGCCTATTCTTCATGTTTTCCCTGTGCACTCTCTGGGGAGTTCTGGCCATCATGATGTTTTCCATGCCAGTACTGCACAGTTTTATTGTAGGGCTTGGATGCATGGGTAAAAACATCCCACAAGCCCCCCCTCTTGCGATGGCCATTCTGTCCTTTCACTGATGGAACTCGCAAGATCTGGGATGTTCGCCTCCTCTTCTTCCAATTCCATAGGTGGCACAGTTCAGCATCTTTTCCTCCCTCCAGTCGATCAATCAGTTCTCCTTGCTGGTCCTGATGGGAGGATTGGGCGGTACCCCAAGCCCCTTGGGTCTCTGCTCCCGGTCTCCGGATCGTCCTCCTTGGCCAGTCTCCAGGTTTTCTTTCTCCTAGGACGACAAAGGAAAAGCGGCAATACCTATTCATAGACATTTTTCCATCACTACTAATGGTGTGGCAGACATATACATTTTATACTTTAACATACCTAACATTTTACTTTTGAGATACAAGTTATCATTCAAAGACAGTGGCTTACAAGAGTATAATATTTTAGAGACTATATGTGGGATATTTTAGGGTTGGAACTGAATTAATCTGGAGCGGTCCCCTCTGGTATTGCAGAGGACTCCTCCAGTTGCTGCAAAGTGTGCCTGGGATGGCAACACTTTAGCTGGTTAATATGGACCCACTTGTCTTCCCCTTCCGCCAGACTGCCTTTGGGGATGCAGATCTTATAGGCAACAGGGGAGATCTTGTCTATAATTTCAAACGGTCCCTTCCATGTAGGCAAGAAGTTTCGCTGTTTGGCCTGGTTCCTTTGGAAATTGTATAGATAGACCCGATCACCCACCTTATATTCCTTTCGGGTAGTTTTTAAATCATAGTGGGTCTTCATGCTCTCGGCTGATCTTTCTAGATTCCGCTGAGCATAGGCAAAAGCATGCTGAAGGTGTTTCCTTAAATTCTCCACATACTCATGAGTTGTGGAGGCATTTATCAACGTTTGCTCTTGGGTTCTGTAGAGCAAATGCTGGGGAAGCACCATCTTGCGTCCAGTCATCAACTCAAATGGTGACATTTTGGTTGCAGATGAAGGGGTAGATCTGATGGCCATTAGGACCAGAGGTAATCGGATATTCCAACTTGGCCCAGAATCTGCCACAAACTTTTTTAAGATGCTCACAATGGTTCGGTTATATCTCTCTACTGCTCCAGAAGAAGCTGGCCGGTAAGCAATATGTAGCTTTCTTTTGACCCCCAGTATCTCCCACATCTTTGTCATTACTTCACTGGTGAAGTGGCTACCCCTGACTGACTCAATCCTTTGAGGTAGACCAAAACGGGAAAAGATGTGGTTAATCATCAGGGCAGCTGCTGTTTCTGCCTTGCAGTTTGGGGCTGGGAGACATTCCACCCACTTGGTAAACAAGCATGTAACGGTCAACATGTACTTGTTTCCTCTAGACGAGCGAATCACAGGGCCTACAAAGTCGATTTGCAAATCTGACCATGGCAGTGTCATCCCCCTCTTTTGGAGAGGCGCACGGTGTGTGAGGGATGATGGCTGAAATTGTGCACACACAAGACACACCTTTAAGTATTGGTCGAGGTCCTGCCCCATGTGTGGCCAGTATGCAACCTCTCTTAAGATTTCCAGTGTTGTGTGAAACCCCCTATGACCGGCGGTGGCCGCATCATGGGCGTGACTCAACATCAGGCTTCGGAATGAGGTAGGAACCACCCACTGATCATGGCCAGCTTGGGATTTCCTTACCAACAAACCGTCTTGGATTCAGAACATTTTTGGACATTTCATCAACACTCTTAGGTCCTCTTTCCCAATGTAATCGGTATCCGTCAGGGGAAAGTTCTCAGGGTCCTCAAGGTGTTGGTAAAACTTACCAATAATTGGATCCCCCTTCTGAGCTGTAATTAAATCAGCATCAGGGGTCTCCTTACTCCATTGTGCAGTTGAAAGATCATTGTGAGCATTTGTCTGGGACCTAGTGATAGCGGTGACCTGGATTTCCCCCAACAGGGACTCTATTTCTATTAGATCCCCTTGGATGGCCCCGGTTTTGGCCAGAGATGAGCTAAGTCGTTTCCAGTTTTGTCTGGTCCCTCTACTTTGGAATGACCCTTGATCTTTTTCCAGTAGATGGTCATCCCATTCGATGTGACCAGATCATCAATGTTTTGGATTAACTTCCCATGTTTCAAGGGTTTGTTGTTAGCATATAACATGCCTCTGGTTTTCCAGTTAACCAGGTGCTCCACGAACCCGCTCCGTACATAATCCGAATCTGTGATTATGACCAGTTCGTGGAGTTGATGTTGGACAGCAGTGAGGATGGCCTGATGCACAGCCATCAATTCTGCCACCTGACTACTTCGGGGACCAATTTTGTATCCAGCGGAGGGTTCTGGGAACTCCTTCACCCATGCATTCCCTACGCCAGCCACCAGTTCTTTCTCCCCGTCGTTGTCAACTTGGTAAGAGCATCCATCCACATAGACAGTGGGCATGCCCTCCAACTTGTCTTCTTCAAAGACTTTGTGTGGGGAATTAAGGTATGCCTCCATGTTGTCCTTTATTTTTAGACTTTCGTCCTTGAGACAGTTTTCTCTGGCACAATCATGCAAGTCAGCCAGACCTTGCGCGAGGGGACTCTTCTTGTTTTGGCCATATCTGACCTCCACAGGAAAGCCTTGCATTGACAGAATCCAGGAAGTAATTCAGGAATTACTCACATTTCCGGCCCAGATTCTGTCACTTTGGAGATGTTGCAGAGGCTGGTGTGGAGTCTCCACTATGATGTGTTCCCCCTGGATAAACGGGCGGTATTTCTTCAATGCCCACACCGTTGCCAGGAGTGCCTTCTCACAATCGTTGAATTTTTCCTCCACAGAGGATAAAGTTTTGCTCGCATAGGAGATTACTTTATTGACCTTGTCATGCTTTTGGTATAATACTGCCGTCAAGCACGTATTAGAGAACCCTGTCTCCAGGAAGAACTCCTTGTTTCTGACAGGGTAAGCTAGGCAAGGCGCTTGTGAGAGGCTTCTTTTGAGTTGTCTTACCGCCTCGGATTGCTCTGGACCCCATTCCCTCTTGACCCCCCCCCTTCAAGAGATGAATCAGGGGTCTAGTGATCTCTGCGTAGCCTTCAATGAACTTTCTGCTGTAATTAGTCAGTCCAAGGAGGCTCCTTAGTTCCCGCAGAGTTGTGGGGTCTTTCAGTTTCTGGAGTGCTTCCACTTTCTTTTCTTTGGGGACAGAGACCCTGAGGAGTAATCTCATGCCCCAAGAAATTAACACGGGTTCCACACCACTGTGCTTTCTGAAAGGAAAGTTTTGCTCCGGCGGCCCTCAACTGTGTCAGAACATAACGGATCTCCGCTATGTGTTCCTCCACAGATGAACTTTTGATGAGGACATCATCTACATAAGCCAGGTTACCCCTCGCACCCAGGTCGGGCATGGCCTTATGTAGGAAAATGTTGAATTCATTGCCAGAGTTGAGGTATCCGAAGGGAGTCCGGGTTCATGTGTACTGCTGGCCCCCAAAGGTAAAAGCCAGTTTGTATTGGTCCTCCCTACTGACAGGCACGGTCCAGTATCCATTGGGCAGGTCTATTGCTGTGAATACCTGTGACCCCTGAACCTGGGCCAGCCCTTGGTCAATGTAGGGCAGAGGCCATCAGGAAGTATGGACCCGTTTGTTGAGCTCCCTAAGGTCGGCGCAGAGTCTCCACTGGCCGTTTGGCTTCAATATTCCCAGCACCGGATTATTGAAAGTGCTGTGGACTGGACAGATTATTCCCCGGGACTCTAGGTTCTTAATTATTTCAGTAAGGGACTCCATGGATGCGAGAGGCAAGCGATATTGCTTCACAAACACTGGAGTCATTCCAGGGTCCGTGGGAATTGTTGTGGTGTGGATGTCGGTGCGACCACAGTCATATGAGTGTACCGCAAAGAGATCTTGGAAATCCAAGAAAACTTGTTTCAACTTTTGCTTCTGTTCCAGAGTCACACAGGCATCAGCTAGGTTGACTCTCTCTTCCACCATCTGCCTGAAGCCTGGAAAGACTTCTGGTTTGGCTATCTCAGCGGCCTCCTCCAGCTAGGTGGAGAAGTCCCTGGTCAGAGTGCTGATTTGGACTAGAGGCTTCAGGTGGGAAAGGCAGCCCTCATGGACCTGGAAAATCACCTCATCCCTCCTGAAGTCACAAGTCACATCTTCCTTACTGTAAGGGCAAGAAGTGTACACCAGGAAGTTCCCCCCATGCCGGGTGAAGATCCTGTCTGGTGTTGTTTTGTCATCACTGTCACTGTCAAAACAGTCCTTGGGGATTGGTCCTAACAGTTCATTTCCTAGATCAATGGAGAAATGTCGGTCATCAACCGCCATTCCAATAATGGTGCCTGCGGCTAGAGTAATACTCTTTAAGTCGCTGTTATCCACCTCTATTGGAATGGTGTCATGTTCTATGTTGACTAATGGAGTTGGGTTTACCCCCAACCCTTGCTGTTGGAGAGAAGCATTTAGATGTATATAAGCATCTGGGTTTTGCAATTTTTGTCCTCTTAACTTTCACTTCCAGGGAGAATTGTCGGGTACTTTCTGGGATGGTGACTTCCTCTTTGATCTGAATTTCAATGGCATAAGGTAGCAATTGAGCTGACCTAAATGCTTTTTCTGGATCATCAAAGCCCATGGGATTATCCGCTAATCGGGACCAAGCTTTGAAGTTTATTAGGTCCAAACTAATGGAAAAGCGATTGAGAATGTCACTGCCTAAGTAAAAGGCGGCAGTGACGTCTCGCACGACCCAACAATTATGGACTATGCTCTTGTTGCCAATGGAGATTTTGAGCATACACCTGATTGGCAGGAGATGTTTGGAATTAGGTGCTTCCAGGTCCATTTCCCATTTGTCTATCAGTTTGAATGTGGGAATGGCTGGATCTTTTGGGAGTTGGCGGAACATGGCTTCGCTGATGAAGCTCTTACCGTTGTTCACACACACTCGAGCGAGAACAGAGTCCTTCCCATCATTTAACTGGACAGGGATGAACAACTGCTCTCCAATTTGCTGAATATCAGCCAGGCTCTGAGCTGATTTCACATCTTTCTGGACTATAGGAGTGGGAGTTTCTGATTGTGGATTAGTAAAGAATTTCAGGGTGTTTCCTTCCAGTGTGGAATACCACCTTAAACTGGAAGGAAGGTTGATTTTCAGAAATAGAGAGGACCCCCCAACACCAGTCTGTTGTCCTTCTGCTATTACTGTCACGTCTGGAATTTGGTTGTTCTGGAAGTGAAATTCTACTTGGTCAGATTTTTGTTCAACCATGTGGCAGGTGCCATTTAAACTAACATGGTTGACACTCTGTTTTAATTTTATTGGTCGGCTAGACTGGGTCCAGAGGACCTTGTTTACGCAATCTATTAGGGGTGACAACCTTCTCAGGAGGTCATTCCCTAGTAAACAAGGGGTGCCCTCTGGAGTCACTACTATGACCGGGTGTTTCACCTTGTGTCGCCCAATTTTAAAGTCCAAGTCTGCAGTCCCCTCAACGGGAATTTCCTTCCCGTTAAAGTTCTGCAGTTGTCCAGGAAGAGAGGTGAGAGGAATTCGGTAATGCTCCCCCCTTCCTGCATTTAGTTTCTCAAAGGCCCTTTTGGATAGAAGGGTAGCTTGGGATCCAGTGTCCACCAGTGCCAAAATTGTACCCTGCCCTGTACTTGTACCGGGGCATAGTATCTTCCCTCCTTCTCCTCAAGGGGGCACAGATAATGCACATTTTTGGACAACTGGTGGGCTAACTTTCTGGTTTTGGACATTGCTAGCGAAGAGATTTGGGCAGAATTGTGTGGAGAGCCTTGGGAATCTGAAAGAAAAAGTTGGCAACTGGAAATGGTTTCGGGTTCTGGGCCACCCCCCCCTTTTTGGAGACAGTCCTCAGGATGGGTTTGACCCACGGGATTTTGGTATTGTCGGTTCTGGGATGAGATGATGGGCGGCGGTAGCTCAGCCTCCACATCTCCCCTGTCTGAATTGGCATCCCTTGGGACCCATTTTTCCTTGGGAGGAGTTCCCCCATCTCTGAAGGAGAAGATCCTTTTCCCAGGATCTTCTGAGGATCTCTCTCCCTCAAATTGGAAGACCTGTACCTCCTCCACAAAGTGGGTCTGTTTGGGTCCTTTGTTTCTCCTACCCCCCCTCTGCTCCTTGGGAGGCAGGCTTTCAGGGGTAGGAGATTTTGTTTCCGGTTCCTGGTTTTCCAGAGGCTGTTTACAAGTTGGGAAGGAGGCTTCCTCCAAGGCTTTACACCCCCCTTCCCCTTGTGCCTCCTCCCTGGGAACCGGTGGGTTATCGGGGTGCTGCCCCCTTCATTGTTCTGGAGCACCCGGTCCAGAGTTTGGGGCATTCTGCGGTGGCATGCTCATCTGAGGGTTCTGTTGAGCCCTCAGTATGTGACCCAGATCTCGTGCCATATTTTGGACCTGGCGCTCAAGTTGTGAAACCCGCTCAGGCTGATACGGGGCTCTATTTTCTCCCCTGGGCTGATCCCGGGAAGGGTAGCTATCCCTTCTCTGGTAGTACCCCTGGTTGGGGAGATTTTGGTACCCCTCCACCCTTAGCCTCCCCTCTCCCGGATTAGGTTGTCTGGGCTCAGGGAATTGGGGAAAGAAGGATGGATGATTTTGGGGCTGGAAATTGGATGGATACCTGGGGAAAAAGTTCTGCCCAGGATTTGGAGAAATTCTGCACTCCTGTGGGAAGTTGGGAGGGAAGTTCCCTGGGTTAGGTGCTTGGCTGGATCCCCCCCCCTTGGGCTGGAGGAGTCCACACATAACCCAGGATTGGTCTGTTTCCCTTGTAGCAGGGACTTACATAGTCAGGGGGGCGGGGGACCCCATTTGTGGGACTACCTCCTCGACTCCCTGTCTGTGACTGGCCCGAGGGCCTTCTGGGCTGTGAATTAGTTGGTGCAGGCAGGTTTTTAGGCCCCCCATCTCCAAATCTAAAACGGGGGCAATCTTTACCTCTGCCACCTTGGCAGCAGCAGGGGTGCTGTTGGTTTTGGGGTTTTTCGGCGCATTATTTTTATTTTCGATGGGCTTCTGCACCTCATAGATCCGGGTAGCCTGTTCAATGACCCAGTCTAAAGGTCTTTTCTCATGAAAATCTCTCACGAGCTGATTCATTATGTATTTGGGTAAGGCATGGAAAAACGTATTGATAAATTCTCTGCTATCCGTGCGCACCCTTCTGGTGGTCTGCGCAAAAGCATGTTTTAATTCTTGCACAAACTCTTGTGGGGCCTGATCCTCCCCACATTGCAAATTGTAGGCTGCCTTGCGAGCCTCTTGAGGATTTCTGTGAACAGAAAAATGTTTCAAGATGGCCGCCTTATAGGTGGACCATCTTAAATGATTTTGGTCCTCCAGCCCCGCAAAGAAACTGGAGTATTCTGGGGAGAATGTCCATTTGACGTACTGGATGCAGCTACTGCTGTGCTTCAAATGGAAAGTCTCCATCATTTGCTCATAGAGCTCCAAGTGTTCCCAAATGGAATACTTGGCGTTCTTATGGTAAGGAGTGATGACACTCCTGATTGCCTTTATTTGTTTCAATGGGTCCTTAAGCAAGGCCCTTTTTGCCTTATTGGCCTTTTTGGTTCGGGTAACCCTGGTCCATTCATCCTCCGACTGAGAAGCGCTGCTCCCAGAGGTGCCCGTCTGATCTTCCAGGTTTTCCCGGATTCTGCGAGCCTGGGAATGGCTGGAAGAATGTGGGGACCTGGTCTCCTGTGTCCCGTGACACTCAGAGGAGTCTTTAGATCCCTCCTTGCTACCAGGATTTGCTGGGTATCCCCCCCACTGACCTAAATGGGCAGAGGTTTTCAGGATGCCCTTAATGGGCCTACTCTCCTGGGGTTCCCCACTAAATTGCACTGTGCTTGGGTGCCCATACCCGATACCCGCCCATCCATTCCTGGGAGGTACTGGCCTATGAGCCCCATGCTTTTGGCTGGATAGTAATCTGCCATCCCTGTGGCCCGGTACTCATGTGCGCCAGGGGACATGGGGGTGGCAGAGTCCAGGGACTGAGAGAGATGAAGGCCTCCGGTACTAGGGCTCCCGAGGTTATGTTCCGGTACTTCCCTTTCCCAGTGAACCTCGTCTCTATCAGCCCCTGCTCCCTGTTGCAATGCAAGAGCCTGCGCCTTCAGTTCCTCAGTTAAGGCCTTACTAGACTCTATCAGTCTCTCCTGCATGGCTACCTGTTTCTGGAGCCTATCATTGTGCTGACAGAGAGCCTCATTTTCTCTCTGTGCCTCCTGGTTGGTCCTGGAGTACTGGGCCAGTCTTTGCTGCAGGAGGGTAACCTCCTGAGTCCCTTCCCTACTGGCCTGCTCCTTTCTTGCCAGAGCCTCCTCCACCCTCCTGGTGAGCTCTAACAAGTTCTGGTTTTCTTTTTGGAGGTCACCCAGTCCCTGGAGGGCCAGGTGAATTTCTTCCATTTTTCTTTTTAAATGGCAGACTTCCTGGCCTAAGGTGTCCCTTTCCTGACCAAGAGCCTGAATTTGTGACGCCAGGTCGTCCTTCTGCCTTTGAAAGGCACCAGCTTTCTGGCGCTCTTCATCAAACTCTGCCTGGGTATCCAGGTCTTTCAGAATCAGTTTGTTGCTCTCTGCCTTCACTCTACCTCGATGACTTTGCAGGGTGGCTACCTGCTGTGTGCATGCACTGTTGAAGTCCAGTTGTTGCTCCAGCTTTTTCTGGCTCTGCAGAAGGGAGTCCAAACCTTCTTGGTACTCCTTCTGCAAGGCCAGAAATCTGGTATCCTGGTCAGCCTTCTCCTGTTGCAGTCTATCCATGTCCTCTTTTATTTTAATGATATACTGCCTACTATCATTTTCTGACTCCTGGCTCCTCTGCAGCCTCTGCTCAGAAGAGACCAGGTCAGATTGGGCCTTTTCTAACGCCAGCTGTTGCCTATTTGCCAGATCTTGGCCTTCAGCACATTTGTCCTGCATGGCTCCCATATATAGATACAAATATGCTGCTATCCTGGCAATCTTATTATGTTCCTCTTTGGCTTTAGGGGCCATATATAGTTCACTCAGGGCCACATGTAGGGGACCCTGATCTCTCCATTTATCTGACCCTGTTTCAGTGACCTGTTGCGCGATTGCCTGCAACCAGACCGTTTGGTCCTGATGAGTCCACTCACCTCTCACAAATAGCTTATGTAAGAGGTGCTCCCTCGCTATTTTCATGTCTACCAAGGTCGCCATTCTAGAAATTGATTTCCGTCCTGATTTACAGAAATTAGTATTTTATTTTTGCAAAACAGACCTTTCCCTTAGAGCGTCCTTTTGAGGAGTGCTTTACAGCGTAACACAGCATGGTGATCCGACCGGATGTATGTATCTTGTCAGTTAGCACACTGTATTAATCTGCACAAGTGATAGATCTAATCCGGAATCCCCGGCTACGAGCCCCCAATTTGTAAGAGGATTCAATTCAACACTACAGCTAAGTCAATGCCTAGTCTGGGATACTGAATGGAAACCCTTATTGATATATCTTTATGTCCAGTTCATGAGTTCTGGATGACTACCCCTATATAACACCCCTCTCTTAGAATCCCCCTGACCCCACTGAGCCAAGAAGTAGTTCTGTTTTGCAAGTTTAAAAGGTTTATTTGAGAAATAAAACAAAATATAGATACCACGCTTTTATAATAAATTAATAATCGATATCGCCCTTATAAATATAATGTTAATCAACAATGGGTAATCTGACACCAGCACACTTCTTTATAATCAATGAGGAGTTGGTGTAGGATGGATAAAGTAGCAAAAATACTTTTATGATTTCAAGGGAAAAGCAATGAGGAATAAAATGCAGTACAGAAATACTTGATATGATTTTAGCAAAAGATAAGATAATCACTTTTTCTCTGGCAATTCACCCCCCTCCCCTATGCAATGTAAGAAATGGAAGGAGATGGAAAGAGGAGCGCACAGTTCTCAGGAATGCAATCAAAGACAATACGAAATTCAATTCCCACCCCAGCAAGCTTAGAGAAAACAGGTATGAGTTTTAAAACACAGGCCCAAGTGCTTTGAATGTGGTGGCAATGAAGTGAGAAATATGCTGAAAATGCTTTTAATTTTCTTTAGGAGGTTCAGGGTGAGTGAGAGATACTTGGGATGAGCTCAGGCTCACTTTAGCAAGGATTCAGGGATGGTTATTAAGAGGCAAACAATTTTTTAGCAAAGGAAAGCAAAAAGCTGCTATCTTTTTACAGGTAAAGAAATCAGGCCAAATCGCAAATCGCGGCAAAATTCGCAAGTGCGTGAATCGTGATTACAGCAAAACTATAGGGAGTAGGTTCGTTGGAAAGCTGAGATTCTAAGCTTTCAGAGGAAAGTTAAACCAAGTTCCTAGGACAAACGGTTCCAGAGATATGAACGATTTTGTAAAGGTCGTTTTTCGGATTTAAAGTAAACTCAAAATGACAGGTGACAGCTTGCAGCTGCAGAATTGACGGGTGACAGTTGTGCAGCTTTAAAAATGACAGATGACACGATTTCTAGGAGGCAGTTCTACTTAGGTTAAAATAGTTTGGATTAGATTATTTTAACTAAGAGATTGGTTCTGCACAGTTCTGCTAGGTACTCACAGGATATTTTGTGCAGGAATGGGCCTCGCCACAGATCTGGTCAGGTTTTGGACTGGACTCCGGTGCTGGTCTCGGCACTTCACAGCGATCTGGGTCACTGGTTCTGCTCACAGCGGTCTGGGTCAGCTCTGCTCTGCTGGTCTAGCCTCTCTGGATTCAGTGGCCTCTGGTTCTGGACACTGCTCTGCTTTCCAGTCCGGATCAAGTGGATTCTGGATATAACACTGCTTTCTGGGTACTGGCAAGAGTTCTTAGCAAAAGAATTCAGACAGCTCGCCCGGCTGTGGAAGAGTTTGCAAATGATTTTGAGGCCTGCTGACAAATACTTTTGCTTGCAGTGGGCCTTCTTGGTTCAAAGTTCTCTATTCTCTCTTTAGCTTGGAAGTCTAAGTGTTGGATCTCTGGATGTGAAGTCGTCGGTCAGCATGCTCCGCAGCAAATGGAATTGAATGTCTCTACCTGTCCCAGCAGTCTCTTTTTATGTGTTTTGAAAATGGGTGTGTGCCTGGGCCTAGCTAAGCCTGCCCCTCTCTACTTGTCATTGGCCCAATTCTCCCCTCTCCCATGATTGGGGGAAGGAAATGGATTGTCAGCATGATGAAGTCTGTTTATGGGTCAGAGGATCCTCCCCTGGTCAGTTTGCCCACAAATCTATATTTGATTCAAATACATCCTTCCCAGATATACAATTTGTTGAAATTACATGTGCACATTATATATTCCTTATGGTCCATGCTTGTCCGCCACTGATCTTCCTGGGGGCTTGCATTCAAAAATGACAACATTTTGCGCTTTTTAACTGGTTTTGCAATATCGGACATTTACCCAAAATTACACACATGTGCGCAAGGAGTATGGACATTAATTGATGAAGTGTCAGATTTTTAACATGCAGACATTTGGAGTGAGACCCTATTTTCCGCTAGCAACCCCCCAGAATACACCACAGGGTCCTAACACCTCTCAAAATGTTCACAGAAAAATCACAAAATTAATGATATTACTTATATAATTCTGACAAGTCCGCACTATGAGTTATCTATCTTTTTAAAATTACGCCCTGGTCAAAAAGGGGTGTGGCTTCCCACATCACAGGGTGGAATAACTGGTTTATCCACTTCCCCCAAGCTCAGCTGCTAGCAGAGGCACTGCCCCTCCCAGTTTCTCCTAAGAGGAAGCCACTTTACGGCCCCCCACTATAACATTTGCCTGAGTCCAGGACAGGCCTTTGTTCAACTCCCTGTAGTCCCCAGCTGCTCCACCCCTAATCTAATCAGAGAGGTGACAACTCCTTTTGGCAAGGGGAGTGGCTGAGCAGGTTTCAACTCCTGTCGGGGGTAGTTGTCAGGCAGAATCCAGTTTCATTAAGCCAGGTTTCAGCTAAATGTCACTTTTTGTTCCCAGTTTTCTACATTCAAATCAAACTGACAATTTTTACATATACATTAAATAATTACTTCCTTCAAGTCATTTCAGAATATAGTTTTACATTGTATCCACCTCTTAGCAAGTCTTTCCTTGGTCTGGTTTTGTTTCATTTGTTCAGTTTTACACAAAAGTCTGGTGGTTCTAAAACGCCGGCTTTCTGATAGTGGTGAGTACTGGTAATGCAACCATTTTTGGGATTAAGAAAATGAATTCCCCACAGTTCTGAGTTGCTTTTTTGGCAATCAGCATTGCCATTCCCAATGGTTTCAGGCTACTGTGCGTGTAGCCCACTGGTGGTTTTAGGCAGTGACCTCCTGTGCTCACAACATAGGCAAAAATGGGTGGCAGCCTATTCTTCATGTTTTCCCTGTGCACTCTCTGGGGAGTTCTGGCCATCATGATGTTTTCCATGCCAGTACTGCACAGTTTTATTGTAGGGCTTGGATGCATGGGTAAAAAAATCCCACAAGACACATAACCAGTCTCCTGCACTCGCAAACCCTCTCGACAAATTCAAAGCATCCTTTTACAAGACATCTCGACATGGGTCGCTAGTAGGGACTTGGCCACCCCTACCTACCTTCATAGTGGCTAAAATCCACACACGCATTCTAACCTGCTCTGATGAATCTCCCATACCTTGAACTTCGGTCCCCCAGGGGTGTTCCCGTACAGCGCTTTAAGGCCATACCAATGGAAAAAGGCACTATGCAAATGCCAAATTACATTATGTAACTCAATGAAATATACAAACCATTTTATTGCATTAATGTTAACATTCAATGGCTGGGCTCACTTTAAATGAACTAATACAATCTGTTAGTTAGAAGGTCTCGTGATCTTCCTCGTACAAGCCTTCACTGGATTGTAAAGGTTCAAGGTGTATGTTAAAATTGCCCACAACAAAATGTGGTTAAATGTGGGTGATCCCAGGGCCTTTCGTGGTGGGTATCCAATAATTCTAATTCCAGGACAGAAGCTTTAATCCCCCCAAACTCCATTTTTCATTTCCAGTGACAGTCACAAGATGTCCCCCTTACAGATGCAAGTACACATGCTCTTCGCTTTTATGGAATCAAAGTGGTCCTGAACTGTTTGTAAAAGGTGATATCCTATGGACAAATAATATGCGTGCTAACATCTTAGCCTACAGTTTCGAAGGTCTTGCAATGGTTTTGGGATTTATGAGAGATCTGTATTGATTATCAATAGCGTGCGCAAATTATTTTTTGCATGAATGAAGCCTTCACTCCCACGTTCGGGGTGACAGTCCCAGGGAGGGTCCACCAGCCAAAGCTTAAGGTTGGCCTGAGAATGTTAGCACTCTTGGGCCATGGTTTCCTGTGTTGATGGGTGGCTTTCATTATACCACAGTTTATCATAATATCTGTGGGTGCTTTCCATGTGGAAAATGTTGGTTGTTTGTTGCTTTTCCCATGGATTGTGTTGCTATCCCATGGATTGTAGAAGAGTCAGATGTGAAGAGAATTGTTGTGGATTATTGAACTGCTTGGACTCCTTTTAGGACACAGAGATTTGACCATTGCTACCCAGTGGCTAACGTTATCCTAATTCCTAATGATTTTCCATTGCTGTGATTTTATTAATTGAAATTGCTGCAGCACATTACCAATTTGCTAAGGTAATAATAACAGCTGTATGCACGCTCAATTAATTAAGCATGCTAGCTATAATATTTAAATATTTGTAAAAGTGCGTATTCACAGTTTTCTGATGTTCTTTAAGGTCTCAACAACGTTACTCGTAAGAAATCAATGCCAAATTTTAAAATTGGAATGCCCTGCTATGAGACACAGATAATAGGCATAAAAGGCCCGGTTAAACTAATTTCGCAAAACCCAGATTTAACTGAAATTGGGTAGGACAAAGCTTGCTGAATCACGCAACCTTTTTGGGCTGGTGGGAAAAAGGATGCCATTCCATGCAGGACTGGTAAACATGATTTTCTTTTTTTTTTTAAACTTTGTTTTATTGGCATTTTCATAATATAACAGAAAGGCGCAAGACATTTTCACGAATTGTGCAAGTAACTGGCCCAGAGATCCCCCCCTCACCCTCCCCAAACGCACCCACCCCCCCAAAAAACTTAGTCCCCATAGAAACATTTTGCTGGGGAGCCGCTATGAAAGCTCCGAAGGTCTGGAGCTCAAGAAAGAGCGAGAGCGTTGACTACATGAATGGCTGATTAACTACCATCGTCCCCTGGGCCGTGGGCCCTTTCCACTCCTTGTTCCCCCCCTGAGGCTCAATGCACATCCCAACCCCATGTCTGCTGTACCCCGTACCAGTTTGCTTGGAAAGAGCCCAAGTCATTGTTCATCATTGCCGTCAATTTATCTATCAGGAACATGTTTTTTACCTTTTTTAACCAGTCTTCCTTCGAAGGGGTCTCCGGGCTCTTCCATTTCTGGGCCAGTGCAACCCTTCCCGCCCTCAACATTGTTTCCCACATTCTAGGGTATCGGGGTATGTCCGTGTCTTCCAGAGGGAGGCCCAGCAGCATTGTCAGGGGGTTCTGGGGGAGAAGCTCTTCAGAAACTTCGGCGATCCAGCCCCTCACCTTCTCCCAGTATGCCTGAGCTTTCGGGCAGTGCCACCACATGTGCCGTCTCGTACTGACCTGGTCACATCCCCTTGGGCATGCGGGGGACACTCCCGTGTACATTTTAGCCAACTTCACAGGGTCTCTATGCCACCCCTGTAGGATCTTGAAGTTGTGTTCCATGTCCGCCGTGAATAAGTTCCCATGGAAGGCTATTTTAAATATCCTCGACCAGGCGTCCTCTGAGATCTCATCCCCCGCTAAGTCATTCCAGAAAGTGCGGAACCCCCTTCTCTCCCCCAGGTTAACCATGTTCAGTAGCCTATACATCCCTGATACCGCACCCTTCCTGGAGGTTGCCGAGTCCAGGAGTTTCTCGAAGGGGGTCAGCTGTCTTTTCAGGTTCTGGCCCCAGGCCTGGTCACATAGGATTCCCTTCAGGCGGATGTATTCAAATATGGAGAGGGACCACTGACCGAGGGCGTCTCTCAGTTCCTCATATGGTTGGAATTCCCGCTCCCTAAACATTTGCCCCGCCCACTCCATTCCCAAGTCGGACCACGACTGGGCGTTGCGGAACCCCTGCTTCCCAGTTTGAGGGGGTGACCCCAGAGCGATGACATCGGTGACGGCCACGATGTTAGGTGTGCCGTCTGGGGGCTTTCCCTCCAGATTGTCCAGAGGACTCCCAAGGTTGGATGAGATTTGAGTCTGTTCGGGATGAACTTGCTAGGGGCCCACAGGAGGTCTCAAATCTTTAGTGGGTGAGCGTCCATGTCCTCCAGATAAGACCAGTAAGTGCCCATCCCCTCTTTCATGTGTTCTAGGAGGACACGCAGCTGGGCGGCCCGGAAATAAAGTTGAAAGTCTGGCAACCCGAACCCTCCCTCCTCCCTCGGTAAGGTCAAGACCCTATTTGCGGTCCTCGGGGTCTTGCCCTGCCATATGAACTCCCGCACCGCATTCTGGAGGACCCTGAAGGTCCGGTCGGGGACTACAGTTGGGAGGGCGGTGAAAAGATATAATAGTCGCTGGAGAATGTTCATATTCACAGCCGTCATGCGGCCGTACCAGGACAAGATCATTGACCTCCACCTCCTTAAATCTGCAGTAACTCCTGACACAACGGGGTCGTAGTTGGCAGGGGCAAGATTGGAAAAGTCCCGGGTGAGGAGGACTCCCAGGTATCGAATGGAGGCCTTCCCCACTGTTATTCCTTCCAGGCTGGCAAGAGGGTCCAAGCCCGGGTCCCGGGTTCTCATGGGGAGCAGGACTGATTTGGATGCATTGATCTTGAGACCAGAGAAGCGCCCAAAGGCAGTCATCAGGGAGAGGAGCGGGGGGAGCGAGATTCTCGGGTCTACCAAATAAGCCAGGATATCATCTGCGAAAAGGGAGATCTTAAATTCCAACTCCCTCCTCTTAATCCCCTTAATCTCTGAGTGAGCTCTGACTGCTATGGCCAGGGGTTCCATGGAGAGGACATAGATTAAAGGGGAGAGTGGGCATCCCTGCCTTGTCCCCCGCGAAACGGGGAAGGGCTCCGACAACCCGCCATTCACTTGGACTCTGGCCTTAGGGGCCCTGTATAAAGCCCCCACCCAATCCCTGATGTGTGGTCCAAAGCCCATTTTCTGGAGGGTAAGTTCCATGAATCTCCACTCCACCCTGTCGAACGCCGAATCTAGGGACAGGACGCTCGCGTCCAAATCCGACCCCTGGGCATAGTGCAACAGATCTATAGTTTTCTGGATGTTGTCTGAGCCCTGTCTCCCCCTAATGAACCCCACCTGGTCGCCGTGGACCAGCTCCGGCAAGACCCCCTCCAACCGCCCCCCAAGCACCTTGGCCAGAATCTTTACATCGACATTCAATAGGGAGATGGGTTGGTAGGAGGAGCATTCCCTGGGGTCCCTGCCGTCCTTGGGGAGCACCACAATAATTGCCTCCATCATGGAGTCCGGGAGGGACCCCCCCTCCAGCACCGCGTTGAACACTTTTACCAGGTGGGGGGAAAGGGTCGAGCGGAACCTTTTGTAGAAGTAAACCGAGTAACCGTCCTCGCCCGGGGAAGTGCCCGCCTTCATCCCTCTAATCGTGCGCTCCACCTCGTCCTCGGTCACAGGGCCCTCCAACCCCTCCGCCATCTCCCTGGTCAGGGCCGGGATCTGGATTGAATTCAGGAACCCCTCCATCTCCGCCTCCTCCCCATTATATTCAGACAAATATAGTTTCTCATCATATCGGCGGAAGGCCTCGCCAATGTGGGGTGTGTCATAGCCTACCTTTCCCGCCTCGTTCTTTACCGCTTTCACTAATCGGCTTCTCTGCACCTCCCTCAGTTTCCAAGCCAGAATCCTATCCGCCTTGTCCTCTTTTTCGTAGTACTTCTGTTTGACCAGTTGAAGACTCCTCTCTGTCTTGTGGAGGAGGAGATCCTTCAATTGGAGTCTATAGTCGTCCAGTGTGGTCACCTGATCGCAGTCTAGGGGAACCGTGGGAAGACCCCCAGGTTGGAATGGGGCGATTTTCTCCCTGAGATACCTTTCCTGGGCCTCCCTTTCCCTTTTTTTCTGGGCTCCCATTTTGATCAAGATTCCCCGTAAGGTCGCCTTAAAGGCGTCCCAGAGGGTATGTAAACCCACCTCCCCGTTGTCATTGAGTTCAAAGAATTCTGTGATGGCCTCGAGGACCTCCTGGGCTAGGGCTTCGTCCTTTAACAGGGAGTCGTTGCACTTCCATCTCCCTCTGCGTTCGCATTGACCTCCCCTTGCTATAGTGACTCAGACCAAATCGTGGTCAGACTAGGGGACGGGGTCGACCCTGTGGCCTGAGGTAAATGGGTGTAGGGTCTCGTCCACCAGGATGTAGTCTATCCTGGAGAACGACGTGTGGATGGCTGAGTAATATGTAAAAGAGGGGGAGTCTGTTCTGGGGACGGGGATCGTGTCCAGCAGACCCAGTTCTAGGTTGACTTTTTGGAAAGTGCGCGCCAAGATCTCATCCGCTGCCCTAGAGGACTGCGGATCTGCACGTTTCCTGTCCAGGGCGGGGTCCAGAACCATGTTGAAGTCCCCATGGATGAAGTACTTAAGTTTGTCCCCCACCTCCTCCCAGAATTGGGCTTGGCCTTCGTTTGGGCCATAAATGGTGGCTAGGGTCAGTGGGGCCCCCTGCAGGGACCCCCGCACCAGCAGGTAGCGGCCCCCTGGGTCTTTCAGCGTGGCTTCATTCTCGAAGCCCACATGCTTCACTACTAGGATGGCAACCCCTCTCTTTTTGCACTTGTGGGATGCACTATAAACCTCGCCAATTCCCCCTCCCCGCAGTTTGGGCTCCTTCCCCCGGGGCCAGTGAGTCTCTTGCATGAAGAGAAAATCCAGGTGTGCCCTTCTAAATTCCCTACAGACCAGGGACCTCTTAGTGGGGGTATTTAAGCCACGAACATTAAGTGAGCCCACACCCTGGGCGGGCAGCCTGTCAGCCATGGTCTCTATGTTCCTCTCTCTCGGTCAACGTCTTCCCAGGGCTCTTCCCCGCATGCTCCGTTATTTCAGCTCTGTGTTCCCCTTCTCCCCCCGCCCCCTTCCCCCGGGGGGGCCTAAAACAAAACCCCAACTGCCCCCCCTCCCTGAACCGTAACTGAACTTCCCCAACTCCTGTGTACCCCCCCACCCGCCGCCCCGGCATCCAGCCAAGTAGTTCTGCCATTGCTGGCTTTTGGCCGAACCACCAGCCTGCCCACCTCGGCCAGGCAATCTGCATAAGAAGCTCATCTCCTTGAGCCCCCTACGATCCCCCGCGGCTGTGACCCCTCTGCGGACCCCACCTACTTGCAGGTCGTAGGGACGTTGATAGTAGTGAATCCTCTGAGTCTGCGTCCCTCCGACCAGGGCACACCAGGGTGCCCCCGTGCTCAGTCCTCGGAGTCGTTACGTTCTCTGTCCTTTGATGGGGAGGGGGTGTTCATTTTCCTGAATTTCCTCACGCCGGTGCGCTTTCTCCTCTCGCCGGACGGTCCAGGGCCACCGGGTCTCCCATGCTCCGGCCCCGACGGGCCCCTCCGGGGGTTCGTGTCCACTGTATACTCTTGTATGGCTCCCCTTATGTCCTCTTCCGTGATCAGGGTCGATCTTTGGCCCATGTATTCAAAAGTCAGGGAGAAAGGGTAGCCCCATCTGTAGCGCACTCCCTTTTCCTTAAGCACCTGTGTAAGAGGGCGGCACATCCTACGCCTAGCCAGCGTGTAGGCGGAGAGGTCTTGGTATATGGAGACCTGGGCGTTGTTATAGGTGATTTCCCTAGCCTTTCTGGCCTCCTCCAACACCTTCGTCTTCTCCGAGTAATAGTGGAACCGGACCAGAATCGACCCGGCCCTGCCCCCCGCCCTGTGCACCCTGTCGAATGTTAGCTCAGTTGTCATTTCCTCCGCGAACAAGAGGGTGATGATGTCTCGTACTGCTCGGGTGACGTCCCTCTCCGTTTCCCCTTCCATTTCGGGCACCCCAAAGATTCTGAGGTTGCTCCTCCTCTCCCTGTTTTCGAAATCATCCATCTGCCGGGCCCTTTCCTTGTCCCTCTTCTCCAGGGCCTCCAGCCTCATGCTATATTGTACGTCTTGGACTGCTGTAGAGGATTGGTTGGATTCGACCTGTATCAGTCTGTCCTCAATCTTATCCACATTTTGGTCCATTTTTTCAAATTTCTGGGCAATGTCGGAGCGCATGTCCCTGATTTCCTGTAAGATCGAGGCGAAGCCCCTTTCCATTGCCGCCGAAGAGGGGGTAGCATCCCCAGATTGGGCCATGGTCCCTTAGCGGTTTAAGCCTTTGTCACCTCTTACAACCTCCTGGAAGCAGTATCTCTGTAAGGCTTCCCTCCAGCTCATGTGGTTCTTTCCTGTGTCCTGTATTCCGGATCCCCGCAGCCCCGGCGGCAGGCAGGGGGTCCCCTGCTGGCCAGTCCTTCCTTGCTTGGGTTGTGCACTCCTCAGATGGCCCGAATGGGGTGTCACAGTCCGGGGGGGGCGGGCACACGCCCCTCCTGTTCCCAGGCGGGGGCCTCTCACCCTTTTCAAGCGCCTCGTGGCAATCTGGGGCCTCCTCTGCTCTCCTTGAGGAGGGGAGGTGGTGATTCGAGGGGGCCCGACCTTCCAGGCCAAAGGGGCCCTTCCCGCAGAGCCAGGGGGGGGGAAGGGACGCCGTGGCTCACTCCGCAGGTCTTGGGGGGGCACCTCTGGGTGGGCACACGCCCCACCAGCGGGTGGCGGGGGCCTCGCACCCGGGTCACCCCCGCTTCAGGCCGTGCTGTCTCTGTGTCCCAAAAAAAACCCGTGGGGGGGCGAGTCCCAGGCCCCTCGGGGCTCCGCCAACTCTACTGCACTGGGCTCCTGCGGGCCGTGAACGCCCGCGATGATGTCTCTCGGGGGGGGACCGCCCCGCTCCTTCGTCTCACTCCCGGGGGGGAGGACGCCGAGTCCCCGGGGGCGCCGCTCCAGGCCCCCGGATGCCGCCTCCTAGCCGCGTGGGTGATCCCGGCGCGGTATGCTCTGGTACGGGCTGCGGGGGGAGGGGCGGAGGGAGCCTTCCCACGCCCCGCGGCCGCGTCCCCGAAGTCCCGGGGGCCCGGACCCCGACCGGGTCGCTCCCCGCACTCCGAGAGGGGGGGCAGTCGTAAGGGGAGTGAGGGCTAGTCGGGCGGGGATGCCGTGTGCGCCCGGGGAGGGACTGCCTCACTCGCCGCACCGAGGCCGTTCTGGTCCTGCTGCGTCACCCGCCCAGGCGCCGCGGGTTGCAAACTCCGGCTCCCCGGGGAGCTCAAGCTCCGCTCTTTCGCTCGTTGGGGGCCTGGGGGGGCGCCGAGTCGATCTCTCGGGTTGAACTAGCAGGGGGGAGTCAGGGGGGGGGCTCAATCCCCTCGGATTCCTGGACTTCGGCGGGAGCTGTGCACTCAGGCAGCCATTGCCTGTGCGCCCCCTGGTGGCCCCGGTAAACATGATTAATACCTTTCATAAAGTGGAGTGAATCATGTTTTCTAAAGAAAATGTCTCTCACGAGTAGGCAGGAGGATAGCTCCCGGAGCAACGTGCTCACCTTGAAGCAAAACAACACGGAGCACCACAGGTTCGATCCCAGGGTCCGCGCTTAGAAACCTCTGGGTATTAAGCGCGTTATAAATAACCCATCATATCATCACACCAGAGCTCACGCCCTGCAAACATTGTGTCTATTTCAATTGTGCTAGGAGAAGAGAACATGCTACTTCTAGCTGGAGGCTGACCACACTGGGGAAAAAGATAAAAAAATACATCAAAAGTGTGATTTCAAACGTGACGCCTGCCTGGGCCAGAAAATAAAAACAGATACAATTTTGCTCGGGTAGGCATGGCAGAATTGGTTTGTTCAGGAAATATCTCTCATATTTCGAGCATTGTGGCGAGCTTGGAACTAAAAATACAATTTGTCAATTTCTAGCGCAAGCAGTGAGTCGCGCGACTTTACTGGAAATAGAAAAAATATTTCTAGCATGGGCCGCCTTCGGGTGTGATTAAGTACTTATTCTGTTTCTGCTTAAAGCCTCAAACATGCTAGAAATGGTATTGATCGATTTCCTATATTTCTAACAAGTGCTCCCACATAATAGAAAGGTACTATTTCTATGCCTGGTCAGGGCAGGCTACTGAATCCCGCAGCAAGTACGTGGTGAGAATCGTCATCCCCACTTGGCCCATGCCTATTCGTGATGGGTCACTTTTAACCAAGTTCAAGCAGGACTGATAACAAGTAGTGAAAGGGCAAGCTTGGATCCTCAAAACAAATTGGCTAATTTTGAGGTTGCGCCAATGAAATCCAGCTGGGATAGCTGCAGCGAAGAGGCTGGAGAGCAAGTAGTACACAGAGTGCGCTCTGGAAGAGAACAGAACGCTAAATAGGTGAAAGTGAGTTGCAGGAATGTTGACAGCCTCCCCCTGGAATAGTCCTGTTGGAAATTTGAAGTAGGAAATCACTCTAGAGAGGTGGGTTTGGAAAACATATAAAAAATGGAGATTACCACGTGATGATGGATGAGGCATTTTTCCAGTCATTATGATATATTACGCCATGTTGTGGCAATTAACCTCATGGTGCAGGACGGTTTAAAAATATATATATCTTGTTTAGCTACATAATTTTAGTTGAGCAAGCAACAATCTAGCAATGGAACTGGAATAGATTGCACACTTTGCACGTGAGTTGATGCAGTAATTTCATTCTTTCCCTCTAAACAACTGCAAAAGGGACTTTGAAAAGTATTTTTGAATGGTCAGATATCACAATGGGTTAAGCCCTCAATCCTGAAATGTTAATCTGTCACTTGGTCCTGAGTTCTTATCTCAGCAGGACAGCCGCATCCTTTCATCATTCCGAGGTTGATGAGAGTTGCATTAAATTAGATTTTAGGGGCCTGGGCGAAATGACAAGCCCTATATAAAAGCTGGATTCTCATTATTGCCAGTGGTCCGCTATAATATGTGTTGGAGGGCAACCTAATATGATTGAAATCGAGCCCTTGGCGAGCAGTCCTCAAGCAGAGCTCACCCACTTTAACTTTGACAGACTTTATTTCCCCCTTCTGTGCCTTATCTTGCACAATGCTTGTTGAAATTCGGCGAGATACGCTCTTCCTTTCAATGTCCAGATCTCCAAGGTTACAATGTTTTCCGCATTAGATGTTTGCTTTCAACTCTAATCCAATGACCGACCGTTCCTGGGCTTCGCGGGGGTCACAAAGAGTTTACGGGTGTTGAGATGCTGTTTCCATGTGCTGGTAATAGTACAAACCAGAGAGCGCAACCGGAAGCCGATTTTTACTAAATTACAAGGTTACTGAAATGCTACCCGGCGGCTGGCAAAGCAGCATTACATCACAAAGTTACTTTTTGTAGTAGCATTTTTTCTTGATTTCGGTCTGGGGATGTAGAGATTGTTTAACTTGCAAAAAAAGAATCTTTTGAATGAATTCCAGACGGATTTGCAGTAAAATTGTCAAGCTTAATCCTGTAAACCCCGAATGTAACAATGCTGTGTGTCCTCCTTGTGTTTATGCTTGCGGAGACTTCCAAACTCTTCCTAATAATCCGGAGTCCTAACTTTAAGGACAAAACACAGCTTTCAAGTAGGGAAATCATTCAATAGTCCGCAGATAGACATTCTTCCATTTAACGAAGGACACATATTCTTGCTTCCCCAAAGAGCCAACTGTGTGATCGTGGGCACATTGCTTTACTTCCATGAGCTGCACATTCCCTATCGGTCCAAAGGAGGGTGTTTATATCATGTCCGAGATACGCCAGCGATAGGTTTTGGGAGAGCAATTCATTTTTGTTTATTAATGTTTCATTTGATACATGTTTGGTCTTTAGTAAAATATATGTTGTTTGCCCTTATTTTCGCCAATTGTGACGGTAAATTAGCCCAAAAAGAGAACACAATGTTAAATAGAACATTTTCAAAATCTTTCGTACAATTGGTTAATTATATATAATTCTTAATACAGGGCACACAACAGTAGTTATAATGAGGCACTGGTGAACGTGTTAAGGAAGCTTACACAAACCTTTGTAGTTTCTTCTATTTCCAAGTTTTATTTTTAAGCCATCGGAATGATATTGTCATACAAAGTCATCTCATTCTTTGGTAAATTCACTACATTTTCCAGAATGTAATTCAAGGTATCTTTTTATTTGTGCCTTTTTGGTACTTTCACTATTTTCCCATTATACAACTTCAGACCTCTATTTCTCCGATAATTGTTGTTGGAGTCTTTGGTACTTTCACTACAATTTACAGAATGCCATTGCTGGGCTTGCTTTCTGTGTCTTTTGAGCGCATTGACAAGTTCACTACATTTCCCAGAATTCATCATTTGGGCTTTCTCTTGCAATATCTTTTTGCCTCTGTAGTACTCTCACTGGGTTTCTCAGAATACAGCGTCGGGGGCTGAAGCGAGCAGCGGAGGAGAGCCTGCTGCGCTCTCACATTGGCGATGAGGTGAAATGCACCCGTGTTTGCATAAAGGAGGTTGTGCCGGCACAATCCAGTGCCGCAGCCATATCACGGCAATTACGCTGTGCCCGGGCGGCAGCAGTGATTGCAGGTGGGTCAGCCTGCGTGACATGAGTACAGTCCTGGAGGCTCTCCCACTCCCAAAGAGGCAGGACCGCCTGGGCAGCGGAAATGGAAAAGGAAACGAAATCCCGACGTAGGCAGAATTATATGCAGTACCCTTTGGGAACAACACACCCAATTAAGACTACAAGTGACAGTACAAATTCACCTTTGGTACAAGCCTGCACTACACAGTAAATGGTAGCAATGGCTGAGCAGCCAGACTTATATCAAGAGTAAAGTGAGCAGTATCAATAGTTACACAAAGGACAGCAATTACTATCGTTCAAACAAACACTGACTCAAGGTTTCTGAGTAAAAGAATATACATTTATTTACGCATCAGTTATAAAACATTTCACTATTATCAAGCAGTTTAAAAATCACAATCTTAAAACACTACACACCACCCAATAGATTCTGGACAAGTTAAGCTCAAAATGAAGTATGAGCAAAATGGCACTCCAGCAATTTAAAAGGGAGGGAAAGACAAAGTTAGACAAAAGTTGAGCAGCACCAATAAGTAAGTAAGCAGGGCAATCTAGAGAAAGTATCTACAGTGAGGAAATCAAATCAAGAGGCCTGGGCCAAAGTCAATGGACCAAAGTCTTTGCAGAGGATCACACAGTTCTGAGTAGTTCGCGGTTAAGTCTTTGCCAAGAGTTCAGAACGAAGTTGGTCGGATGAAAAGTTACTTTAAAGAATAGAGAAGGAAAAGCCCTCGGATTGGCAAAAGATTTCAAACACTTATACCGCGGTCGGACGGAATGAACGACCGGATTTGAACAGTACCTTAAATGGAGAAGAAGACTGTAGCTGAGGCGGACGTTCCTGGCAGATCCTGCAGGCTCACGGTTCCTGAAGCGACTCTCGGATTGACACGAAGTAGGAAGACTGGAGGGTCCTGCACTGCCCAGGGAAGAAACCAGCCGCAGAGCAAAGCAACGAATAAAAGGTGTGCTCCTTAAAACCCAAGCAGGGTCCGAGCCACCTGGCTATCCGGTTCACTGTAGCTGTGCACAGCAAATTCGACCAGAGGAGGGAGGCCTGGATTGGTCCCACCAGCTCAAGGGGAGAGGATTTCTTGCAGATCTTCCCTGTCGTCGAAGTTTGAAGATTCGGACCCGCAGCAGGGCTTCACCGGTAGGTTCAGTCATGGTAGAGTTCCTCTTCTGTAAGCTTCTCTTCAGTTCTCTCGGTCCAGTGGTGACTCTGCCTTCTCAGTCCCAGAGACCTGCTTTTTATGCAGTTTTCCCCCATTCACACAGCCTGGCTGTCAATCACACAGCAGGGTGGTTGTCCCGGCGGGACAGTCACCCCAGCCAATCACACAGAGTGCGACATGGGTCTCCAAGGAGGCCCTGTGCAGGGAGTCTCAAACCCCTCCCTCACATTCTGTCCCCCTCAGATTTCAGGCGCCTAAGGAGGGCTTCTGTGCAGAAGCCTGCCAAAGGTCAGTGAACAAAGGAACCAAGCCTGGTTTGGCGCGCAGAGTAAAAAGCAAGAATGACTTTTACAGAAAGAAATGGTGAATGAACCCAGCCAGAACCACATAAAAGTAAATATGGTCCAGCGGGTTTAAGTTCGAGGCTACTAAGCTAGCCTAAAAAAATACCAAGGCTATTTAAAATAACCGCGGTAGGAAAAATAGAGTAGATCCCATTGCCACCAGCCAACTCTTAATGAAAAGGGAACGAAATAATGTTCCATGAGAAACAGACAAAAAGAGATAACTATTAACCTTTTTCCAGAACTTTATGTAAGCTAGTTTGTACTGGGTCTGTGGTTTTAAAAAAGACTAATAAAGTTAATAGCACCTTTACCTGTTCCAGGAGACAGTAGTCAGTCCCAGAAAATGGAGTTTAAAATGGGAAGTCTGAAAAAGACAACCCAGTGTCACTGCACTGAAGGTGCTGTGTAACACACAGTAAAAAGATGATGCCTATGGAGTAGGTGAGGCTTCACAGTCTATGAACACAAGAAAATGTTAAACACCCACAGCAAAACACATGTAAGAGTGGAAAAAAGGCTCACACTCTTACCAGGTCAAAAAAATAAATCCTAGAAATCCAGCAAAGCTGCTGAGGGACTCAGTAGGTAAGGGAAATTAGCCATTCTGGAGAATTCTCCCTAACACCCACACATCATTTTGGTGGCAAAGACATCACAGACTCGGGCCACGGCTGTGAGTGCAGCCAGTCCCACTTTCGGGGCCCTGGGCACAAACATCTTTGGGGCCTCCTCCACCAAACCAAAGGAATTAAGTAATCAAGAATATCTCCCTCCCACCCACCGCTGCAGTCACAACCCATTGGTTGATATGCTGCCTTCCAGCATTAGAAATAAGGATGTTTACTCCCGTTAAGTCCCCTTAGTCCCTTTATTCTTGCTCAAATCAGAATGATAAACAAGTACCATTTGAAGACCAACATGATCAGTCTACGTAGAGGTTACTTCTGTTCTAGCATTGATTCAGGAGACTTTTTATCAATAGAACCCAGGAAGGTATGCAGCCTGTAGTATTAATGTATGACTGTATGTAAAAGGTACATGTAACCCAGAATAGATGGAGAACTCACATTTGCTGCCTCACAGAATGCAAACGTGCTCAAGCATGGACAGAGGAAACCAACTGGAAGCAAGGAGAAAGTTACACATACCATAGCATGGATAGTGGATGCAAATTAGAAGCTACCAGGAAGGTGTCTGTATCTAGACAGACTGGGACATGGTTTTCAAATAGTGTTGCCATTAGAGATCAAAAGAATAAAGTGCCTGTGGTGTGCAATATATAAATGCTCACTAATATAGTGGAAGCAGCACTATAGCCAGTGAAACCATGAGTGAGGCTGTTTTGAAGATCATACCCTGCGAAGGAAATCTCCCTGAAGGGCTGACAGTTTTGAACGGTTTAGGGACTGGCAATTTCGAGAGACTGGGCAATACAAGTTTAAATTAGATGCCCAGCATTACACACACTGGTTAAGGGGGGAATCTGTGATTTGTGCCAACTCTGCAATTTCTGCATTTGAACACTTTCATTACCAGTTCTTACCATGAACTGAAATAATCTCATTTTATAAAACCGATCTGGAAAATACAACAATCACATTACCAAACATGACAATTTTTAAAAACAAAATATTATAAATGGGTGTAACACAGAATGATTCTGGCTTAATTCTCTCCGTCATCAAGAGAAGTATCTAAGTACTAGCATACCAATCAGTGTGATTTAACAGATTTGATCTGGGATGGTCTCTTGTATTTTAAAGCTTTACGTAGTTCCAAAACACTGGCTTGTGAAATTGTCATTTATAAACGTGCAGAAAAAGATTGAATTTTGCAAAAATGCAAAGCGGTTTTTGTATTAAACAAGCAGGCTTTAAAATATGCCTGCCCGAGTCCTGCACCATCTGGTCCACTTCCTTCTGTCTATCACCCCTTCCACTCAAATGGCCTACAAAAGAAGAAAGATGAAGTAATGGGCTAAATGATGCCCCCAGCATGCGAGGAGGCAAACTTTACAAAAGACAGTACAGTAATGTACGAGATATTAGAGGATTTGACCAGGATCACTGTATTATCTGCTGGCAAAGCCAGGATACAAGCATTGAATGCTTTGGTTCCAAATTTGGATACTTATTCATCTCTTGGACTAACAGTTTATGCTCATCGTTGGAGGTGATAGCCTAGCTTTTACAACAGCCCATCTGAACCAACCAATTTCTAGACCTTCACAATAAGGCTGACATGTTATGTTTTCCTAGCATCCCTATCTGGTGCAGGTACATTGCTGATAATAGCACCTGTTCTGCTGCAAGACCAAGTACATACGCAGGCAGGTTTATAAACTTCGGACATAGGAAAGGCTCAGCCAGCCTTACCGTAATGTGCTATTCTAATCTTGTATAGGAACACATATTTCCGCAATGAGTGCTTAATGCACTGAGCTAACCTTTAAACCATTGTGGCACTCAGTTTACCAATATGCATTTCAGATGTGGCTATTGCACATGATCAACATAATTCACGCAGGAAGGAAAGAATGCTACAGGGGTTGTGCCACAAGGAAGGAACACACAAACTATATATACAACCTTGAACACAGTAAGCAATACAGGATGATTTGATCGAGGCAGAATGTACTTGCCAATACAGGCAATAGGTTTAGAGCTTCAGCACCATGCCATCAAATATCCTGAGGTGTGCTATTTAAGTCTGGTGTACAAAGGAGTCTTACTTCTTTAGATCAGGCAGCCTTGTGGGCCCCCCTCCAAGGTGGGCCCTGGGCAAATGCCCCTTTTGCCCTCCCATAAAAACGTCTCTGAGTGTAAGGGTCACTATGTCACGAATCTGGACCAAGGAGGACCTGCAAAAGAGTGCTTTAATGTCCATGTGTGATGCCTGACAGCAGCACAAGGAAGAGGGGGCCCCAGGGATTTGCTCTCCAACGCTGAGAAATAGCTCACTGCCACTCACATGTCCACGAAGTGTCAGGCACTAGTGCAGAGGGCCACACAGAACCAACGGGGATGGCACAACCATGTCAGAAGAGGACATCCTGGCCACCATAGCATCATGCCCGTCGGGATAAATCCAAATGGCGCAGAGCGAGACCATCCCATGGCAGGTACCCGTGGCATTTGACTTAACAGACACAAGCAATCTGGGCCCACAGTGGGTCCGGTGGTCAAAAGAATTCAAGGTCTACATAGGGGTGATGGGGTTCATGGATGATGAGAGAAAGAAGAATCTGCTGACCCTAGCAGTAGGCGCGGCAGTAGTAGACATCCTTTATGAGCTAGTCAATGAAGAGAAGGTGACTTTTCAACAAATCCAAGACGCGCTGGCCATATATTTCGCCCCACGTGCCAATGTCGACTATAAACATCACATTTTCCACACAACGACTCAGGAGGTGGGGGACACCTTGACAACTTCCTTATGAGGCTATGCATTTCACTGTTAATCCAATGAGGAAACACTCAGATCTCAGGTAATTTCAGGGTGCAAGTCTTCAGAATTTCGAAAGAAACTCCTACATAAACAAAGGCCATTGGGTGAAATACTAGCTATGGCCTGATCAGACTCTGCCATCTTCCTGCAAGTCCACAATATGGGGAAATTGAAAATTCTGCGGACAGCCAAAGAAAAAGAGTCCATCCAGAAGCTGTGGCCCTCACAGGGTGAGGGAGCAAGGAGAACAAGCATGACATGTTATATGTGTGGCTATGAGTACTCACATGACGGCACATGCTCAGCTCTGTGATAGAAATTCGGGGCATGTGGGGGTGAGGACCAGGGTTGCATTGTCCCCTCGGCCAAAATCGTCCGTGAGGTGTGGGAGCCGGTTTCTGGCCATGCCTGGGCTGGTTTGGGAGAAAGAAAAATGTATTTATTTTTTTTCTATTTTTTTTATTATTTTTTTCAAAAAGCCTTTCATCCTTCTTAGGTCAATAAATGAGTACCAACACAGGTTGGGTGATATTGTATGCATATTTGTTCTATAAAAAAGAGCTTAAGCGTAAGCGCTATACAATAACATTATCATTTGGCCTTGGACGTCTGCTTGGATTCAGTGTTTAGTGTACTTAGGAACCATGCTATTTGATGTCACTTCCTGTTTTGTCAAGGGGTGGAAGGTCGTGTTTCATCGGTTCCCGGGATGTCACTTTGGGGTGGGGTCAAATGACATCACTTCTGGTGATGTCATCAGAGGTCAAGGGCCATGAGGCGAGGGGTGGGTCACTTTGAGGCAAAGGGTAGGCCACTTATTTTTCGGTGCCCGGGCCTATTTCTTGTCCCAATCCGACACTGGTGAGGACCACTTCTGAGCGGTGTGCAAAAACACCCCACAAGCCTCTGCTCACACATCATCACCAACCAGTGGCAGACGAAATGCGAAATATCAGAGGGAGGAACGCAGAAGCTCCCGTGACCCCAGAAGTCTCAACCCGGTGGAGGAGGATCACGACAAATACCACAAAAGTAAATCACACAGATCGGGAGAGATGAGGAGCTTGGACCACCCACGGCGTAGCCTCTGATACGTGGCGATGGGCTCCCAGTGAGAAAAGGGGGTGACAGTGAATGTTATGAGCGAGGAAACATACAACAAACTCCCCCCAAAGCTAAATCTGTCGAAGGTGGACATATATCCATATGGATCTAATTCCTCGCTCCCCTGCTAATGCATGTTCACAACTGTCTGTGCACACAAATCGCACACAGCACTCATTCAATGGCATGTCTTACCAACGGCAACGGACAGTGGCTGTATCCTGAGTTTTTGAACAGCTATGGAGATGCGACTGGTCATATACTATACCGCACCATGTCTCACAAATACATGGCACCGGTCGGAGATGTGGTTAAGATGTTCTCAAACCTCTTCAAGGGTCTGGGAAAACTAAGAAACTGCAAAGCACATTTACATATTGACCCCACGGTCAAACCAGTTGCCCAACACTATAGAGGAATTCCAATCAACGTTCAGAAGCAAGTGGAAGAAGAGCTCCGCCGCTTATTGGACCTCAACATCATTGAATGGGCAAGTGCCCCCACGCCATAGGTCTCCCCAATTGTGCCATTACCAAAGAAATCGGTGGAGGGGTCCATCTGCCTCTGTGTGGACATGCTCAGACTGAATGATGCCATCTAAAGAGAAAGACACCAGGCCCCCAGGATCACCTAAACGGTGCCACAGTGTTCTCCAAATGGACCTTAACAAAGGTTACCACCAGTTGGAATTGGTGTCATAATCCTGTTACATTACCACATTTGTCACACACATTGGTCTGTTTCCCTATAAGAGGCTTCATTTTGTAATCATCAGCGGCAGAAATATTTCAGGAGGAGATACACCAAGTTATTGAACACATACCAAATTGCTTGAATTTTAGGTTTTGGCACAATGATGAGCAAATATATATATTTTTTTTTAAACAATGTTATTGCATTTTCAACAAACAAAACCAATACAAACTAAATATGCAGTGCAAATATCGATAGTACAATTTCTCATTGTTCATTACACAGTTTGATCACTGCTCCCCTTGTCCCACCCCCCTTACAAGCCTATTAATCGTATTCGCTCTGTATCCGCACCGAGTGGTGGGGTTTGATTTTCAGTGGTTTCCGCCAGATCTGATATCGTTCCAAACAGTTCCGCTACCAGCTATTTCCATGCCATCAGGGTTCCCACCTCTTCTTCTCCCCCTATGTTACTTGCCTCCTGCCACACCATAGTCTCCGCCTCGGCCCACTTCTGCAACTCATTCCACCACATCTCCACCCGTGGCCTGTGACAAGCCTTCCACCACATGGCTATCCTCCTTTTTGCGAGCACATATGCTAAATCCTTCAGTTTGTTGACATGCTTCAGTTTCTGCGATCTGGGGAACCCCCCCAGTAAGCAGGCCCAGGCTGAGTTTATAACAATAGTGACCCCTTTTTCTTCTATTTTCCCCGCTGCTTCACTCCAGAAGCGCTCAATCACCGGACAGGACCAGAACATATGTACCACACCAGCCTGCTCTTCATCGCATTTGGGGCATGCTTGTCTACCAGCATTTTCAAACCTTGATATCTTCAGAGTTGTCATATAAGCCCTGTGCGTAATATATAATTGTATCTGTTTCAACCTGGCGTTTCTTGACACCTTTTTATGATACCACAGGGCACGTTCCCACATCCCATCCTCTATCGGGGCTCCCACCTCGGTTTCCCAGTCTAATCTTAGTTGCGTTGGTTCTTTCCCAACCTTGGACATTATCATTTTGTACAATCTAGAAATCTCATGCCCTCCCTCCGTTATATCATATATCGTGTCTTCAGTACCATCTGGCTCTTCATCGAGTACCGTTTCAGGCCAAGTTTTCTTGATTTCCCGCACCAATCTGTGGTATGTAATATACTGACCCGCATGTAGTCCTACTTCCTCACCCTGCTCTTCAAAATTTATGATGGTCCCCTCCCGCCAGACATCTCCCATAGTTACCGACCCCACCAATTCCCAGTGGTTTCTGATTATCATTCATAGCTGCACATCTCCTCCAGCTAGCGCAACCAGCGGTATCTGCGGGGAGCATGGGGCTGGGTTTCCCATCATCCGGCATGCTCGGCGCCAGACCCTCCACCCAAGTATCATCATCTCAGGGCGCGCTTTCATTTCTGTCTTGGGCAACCAAATAATTTCTTTTAAATAAAATGGGGCACAATCTGCCCTAAACAACCTGGATTCAGGGGTCACTTCATCAGAGAGCCATTTAGCGATGTATTGCAGCTGGCTCGCTATATAGTAGACCTCATAGTTGGGGAGTCTTATCCCTCCTTTTTCGTAAAAGTTCTGCAACTTCCATAGTGCCACCCTATTCCTGGTGCCCTGCCACAGGAAACCCCTGCACATGCCGTTCAGTCTGGTGAAAAACTTCCTAGGTATGAGGTATGGGATGTTTCCAAAATAATGCAGAAGCCTGGGTAAGACCACCATCTTGAGCATTGCACTACGCCCCATCATCGCTAGTGGCAGCTTCACCCAAAATTTCATACTCTTTTTGATTTTAGCTATAGCTACCTCAGTGTTATTCCTATGTTCTTTTTTTTTTTTTTTTTTTTTTTTTTAAACTTTATTTAACAATCGTGGTGGTACACTTACTACACAACATAACATACCATAGCATTTCACATTACGTTTCTCCAATATCGGAACTTGGTTACAGTGGAACGATTTTACACACTTGGCACAGTAACAGTTCCCCCGGGGCTGTTTCCAGCCGACCCCAATTCACACAAATATACCCTGAATGGGCCCCATATGTCCTTGGGTTTGCATGTACCTGGCAAGGACATTATGTAATGTTCTTCACATTCGTTGACATAGGCCAGCTCTTTAAGGAAGTGGTTTGCACTCGGGGCGTTCGTGCTTTTCCATTGTTGCAATATACATTTTTTGGCCACTGCGCACGCAACGTTGAATAATCGCCGGGCCACTACTGAGATCTTACCAATGTCACCAAATATATATTTCTGAGGAGCTAGGTCCGCTGGAATCTGTGTAATATCTTCTAGGATGGATGCCACTTCACCCCAGAACTTGTATATGAGTGGGCACCTCCAATACATGTGGAATGAGTCGGCCTGTTCGTCTCCACATTTCAGGCACCTGCTCGATCCATCTCGTATAAATTTCGCTACCTTCTGAGGGGTATAATGTAACTTATTTAACACCTTAAATTGGATTTGGCGGAGACCCGCGTTGATGGAGACTCCTTTTGTCAGAGCACAATATTTCTCCCATTTCTCGTTCGGGATCGTGATCCCCAGGTCAGATTCCCATGTCAGTCTGATCCTGTTTGTTGTGGGTGTGTTTGCCTGCATAACTGCATATAGCCCCGAGACACTAACTCCCCCTTGGGCAGTCAACACATCCAGGCATGGATGGGTAGGTGGTTCCTCCGGGAACAGAGGCCATCTAGCTTTAAAAGATAGTCGCATACGATGGTATTGCAATATTTTCAGCGGATCTCTTCCCATCCCTACTTTAAATTCCTCTAAAGTTATGAACTTGCCATTAGGGTATATGTCCCGGAGTTTAAACTCACCATCTGGGTCCCAGTTTGTGCGGATACCCGGATCGTAGGACGGTGCTATACCGGGAAAGTTCCAGAAGGGTGCTTCCGGGCAGTAAGGGGCTACTATTCCAAGCCTGCCGAAGAGTCTAGACCACGCGTGTACTGTAACGCTAACCGGGTGGAATGGGCAGTCATCCTTATGTTTCTTATTAAAGATTATGGACCTTATATCGGTAGGGAGAGCGGCGTGCTTTTCGATAACAACATGTGGGGAGGTGTCCAGGTCGTCGTACCAGTATTTGATAAATTGGGCCTGTGCTACAAGGTAATATAATTCGAAATCCGGGGCAGCTATTCCCCCCTTGTCATAAGGTTCCACCATCTTTTCCCATTTCATCCTGGCCGTGTTCCCTCCCCAGACAAATTCCACCGCCAGTGATCGGAGGGTTGCAAAAAACTGTGCCCCCGGCCACAGCGGAATGTTGGTGAATATGTATAGCAATTTCGGGAGTATTACCATTTTTAGTATGGCCACTCGACCAACGAGAGAAATGGGGAGCCGTGTCCACAACTTAAGTTTAGTAGATATGTTGTCTAATAGCTGATCATGGTTGTCAGCATAAAGAGAGGCTGCTCCCGTGGACACCACTATTCCCAGATATCTCAGCTTGGCGGGGGACCATTGCAAACCATATGTGTTGGTTGGGCATCTCGTGGCGGGGGTTAAGGGGAATATCTCGGATTTAGACCTGTTGGTTCTGTAGCCCGAGTACTTGGCAAACTCATGTATTGTCTCTATCGCAGGGCCTAAATGTACATCTGGTTCTCTAATATATAACAGTGTGTCGTCTGCATATAAGGATATGGATTGAGTCAGACCTGCCATTTTTATGCCCCTCTGCCCCTGATGCTCCCTGATTGCTGCTGCAACCGGTTCCATCGTGAGGGCGAACAATATAGGGGAAAATGGACATCCCTGTCGCGTGCCCCTGCCCAGCTTAAACCAGTCAGACAGCACGCGGTTGGTTAGCACTCTGGCGCCCGGGTCCGAGTATAACAGCCCAACACATCTTAGAAAGTAGGGACCTATACCAAATTTATTTAGCACCTTGAACAGGTAAAGCCATGACACCGTGTCAAACGCCTTTTCAGCGTCTAGTGAGACTGCCACTGCCTGGGCCTCCGGTTTTATCTGGGCCATTATACCGAACAGCCTCCTAAGGTTGAGGGCCGTCGATCTGGTAGGGATGAAGCCGCACTGATCAGGGTGTATCAACGTGGGCATGTGTGGGAGAAGTCTAGTGGCCAGGATTTTAGCAAAAATTTTTGCATCACAATTAAGTAAAGAAAGGGGGCGGTCAGAGGACATCTCACTGGATGGTCGCCTGGGTTTCAGCAATACTGTGATTATGGCTTCTCTCATTGATGGCGGGAGAGTACCCACCTCCACAGCCTCCTCCCACACCGACAGCAACACCGGGGTTAGTTCCTCACTAAGCTCCTTGTAGAATTCTGCACCAAGCCCGTCCGAGCCCGGCGCCTTCCCGTTGGCCAAAGATTTTATCGCATCGGCGATTTCCTCAGTGGTCAAGGGTTGGTCCATTGCCAGCTTGTATTCGGAGGGTAGCGACGGGAGGGTGATGCCACGGAGGTATGCCTCCACCTCCTCGGGCGTTTTCGAGTCGTGATTAGAGTATAGATTAGAGTAGAACCGGGTGAATTCCCTATTTATCCCCTCCTCACTGGTGACCACTGAACCGTCCTCCAACAGTATGCTGGAAATCGGTGTGTGTTGCCTCTCAGCTTTCAACAAGTTGGCTAGAGTGCGTCCCGCTCTGTTGCCCTCACCATATCTGCGTGCTCTGCTGGGGGTTGACATGTACAATAGTTCTCTGTTAGCCAGTTTGTTGAATTCTAGCAGATTACGATTGATGTCCGAAAGGGTTTCTCTATCGTGTTTTTTAGTGTATCTAGCCTCCAGGTTCGTCAGGCGTTTCTCCACTTCCTCGAGCTCTATCCGAACCGCCTTCAACATACCCGAGGACTTAGAAAGCAGTATACCTCTCACCCAAGCCTTAAAGGCCTCCCATAGAGTGTGGCAGCTATTCACTGAACCCCTGTTGGTGTCGAGGAAATGCCCCACCTCTATATGTAAAGACTCCACTACCTCTGGGTCGCTGAGGATATTTGGTGGCATCCTCCATCTTCTGGCGGGGGGTGTTATGTTTTCTAGCGTGATTGTCATCATAACAGGGGAGTGGTCTGAAAAAGTACGGGGAAGTATTTCGCAGCTGTCTAACTGGTGTATGAGGCTTAGAGAAACCAGCCAATAATCTATCCTGGACTCTGAATCATGTACCGACGAATAAAATGTGTATTGTCTCCTACATGGATGCAGTGTTCTCCAGGAGTCAACCAGTGCCATTTGTGACAAGATCTGCGACAGCATCTCTGCCGCTCTGGAGGGTGTCCGGCGTTTTGTGCTGGAGCGATCCAGCGTGGTGTCAAGGATGGTGTTGAAGTCTCCCCCCCACAAAATGTGTTCATTACCCGTGCATCCTATTTCAAGTGCCACAGTTACATAGAAGTCGGGATCGTCCAGATTTGGCCCATACGTGTTCACCAGCACCACCTCCCTTCCCGCTATACTCCCCCATACTATGACAAAACGACCCAACATGTCCACTTTACTTTTCCCACATCGAAACCCAACCGAGGGATGTATGAGGGTTAGGACCCCTCTCGCCTGTGTGGAGTATTCCGTATAGTATCGGTTATGACCCCAGTTCTTCAAGAAGGCCGTGTTAACTTTGCGAAGTGCATGAGTTTCTTGCAGCATGATCACTTGTGGGCAGTGTCTAGTAATATAGGCTCCCAACTTTCTTGATTTAGCTAGATTGTTCAGGCCCCTAACGTTCCAAGTAAGCAGCCTCAACTTCAATCTCTTATCTTTTACTCCGTTACATGCCATCTCTGTGTGTTAGACTCATCATATTCATTCCGATCGTCCCAGAACGGATGTCCTGTGTAGCGTTGTGTCCACCACTTTTAACTTGAAACACCCTCCCAACTGAGCTCCCCCAACTCCCCAAGCTCCTTACATGAGTCCCGTATATCCCAACATAAATGGTTTTATCCCACCCTGTTGGATCCCTCCCCACATCATCCACCCCAACTTGACGATGTTGCCCAATAACATTCGGGACTTCCCCGATGGGCATACCCCTGAAATAACCTTGGAACTTTCCTGAGGGTAGCTGCCGTCGCTGTCCGACCACCCTGTCGGGGGCTCACGGCCCGGTCCTACCTTAAGTTTATGTCCAGGCCATTCTTTGTGTTGCTTCGTGTGTAGAACGGTTCAGGAAGGATATTTATTCAAAGGATTTTCTGGCCGAGCCGGAGCTCTCCCTTCAGGCGGCCATTTGCTTTGCGCGCAAGCCACGCCCCCTCCTATGTTCTTTTTCAACCGTATGGTACACATCTATCCCCAGGTACCGAAAAGTTTCAACAACCCAAGGAGCTTGTTACACCGGCAGCTGCCCGACAGGGGTCCCCATATAGCTGCCTAGCGGGAAAATGATAGACTTTTGAGGGTTCACCACTATCCCAGACAGCCAGCATGTACTGGAGATTCTCTTCCGGGTGCTGCAGGTACAGCAGCAAATCATCTGCATACAAGGAGATCAAGTGACGCTCCCCTCCCACCTCGATGACTATAGTATCATACTGTTGTCTGAGGTAAATAGCCAAAGGCTCTAGAGCTAGTATGTATAACATGGGGGACCATGGGCACCCTTGTTTAGTACCTCTGCCTAGACGCCATCTCTCAGAAATCACTCCTGCTGTTTTGACTCTGGCCAACGGCTCACTATTTAGCATCTCTGCCCATTTTATGTATCCAGGCCCCATCCCATAGCCCGCCAAGGCTGCAAGCAGCCATGTCCACTTGACAGAATCGAAGGCCTTTACCGCGTCTAGAGACACTATTGCCACTTTGCCCTCGTTCTTGCTTGCCCATTCGACAATCCGATGGAGTCGTCTGTGGTTTTGAGTTATGTTCCTGTTCGGAACATAGCCTGTCTGATCGGGGTATATTAGTTTGCCTATGACTCTTCGCAGTCTGCTTGCCAAGACAGCTGTCAGTATCTTGCTGTCCTGATTCAGCATTGATAGTGGTCTGTAGGAGCCACAGCTATGTCCAGGCTTGTTGGGCTTAGGAAGCGGCATTATAATTTCCTCTCTAAGCGACTGGCAGCCGTCCCGTCTCAAACGCTTCGTCTAGCATATCTAACATCGGGGGAGCACTTCTGCTTTATACACTTTATAAAACTCACTTGGAAACCCGTCCGCCCCTGGAGCCTTACTAGTAGGTAGTTGTCTCACCACTTCTTCTAACTCCTCTAGGGTAATCGGTGCATCCAGTTCCTCTCTTTCTTCAGCACGTCTTGTAGGCAGACCTATGTCTTCTAGTGTTTCTTTTATTTCCTCATAACTGCTCCTCTCCACATCCTCACATAGTTCCCTGTAGTAATTTGCAAACTCCTGATTAACTCCCTCCTGGGTGTCAGCTACACTGCCATCTTCTCTTGTTATTGTCCTAATGGTGGGTCTGGGGGTTTCGCTCTTGTATGACCATGCCAGAAGCTTTCCCGTTTTATCTCCTCCCGCATGCTGTCTCTCTATATATTTCTTATAATTTAGGTTAGACAGCCTATCCCAATGCTCCGCACATGTCTGTTGCAATTTGAGTAACAGCTCTGTATCTATTCCCTTATCATCATTCTCCCTCTCTGCGCTTTTTCCAGCTCCCTTTCAGCTTCATGTAGATTGGTCAGGATTCCTCCTTGCAGGCTTTTAGATTTTGCTATGGCTATGCCCCTCAACATCACCTTAAAAGCTTCCCATAGCGTGCTCGCTGAGTCCACGTTGCCAGTATTCACCTCAAAGTAGTTTATGATCTCCTCCCTTATATCTTCCCTAAAAAGGGGATCTTTAAGCACCTTCGCCCGGAGCTGCCACGTTGGGATCCTCGCTCTTGGGGGGTGGTATTGCCAGCCAACAACTAGAGGCGAGTGGTCTGACAAGAGCCTCGCTTTATATTCTGCCTGCACCGTTTCCATCATTATGTCCGACGTGGCAAAGACATAGTCCAGCCTTGTGTACAACTGTTGTGGGGCAGAATAGTGCGAGTACTGTCTTACATGGGGGTGCTTCGTTCTCCACACATCCGCCAGACCAAAGTCATCTAGCAGTGTTTGCAGCGCTCTTGCCGCCGGGCCAGGTCTATCCAATTTCCGATCTGATCTGTCCACCCTGGGGTTTAGTACACAGTTAAAATCTCTACCCCAGATCACTGCACTTCCCATACACATGCTAAGGGTAGTATTCAAGGTTCTGAAATATGTTGCCGTATTCTGATTGGGTGTGTATGTATTCACTATACTTATCTCCCTATTCTCCACCATTCCCCCCAGTATGACCATTCTTCCATCCGCTTCCGCAGTTTCCTGAAACATGTGAAAGGGGACATGCAGTGCCACCCAGATGAGCACACCTCTAGCATAGGCAGAATATGTCGAGCCCGCCACGACCCCTTGCCATTTTTTCATAACCGTTCTCAGTTTTCCCTGTGTCAGATGAGTCTCCTGTAGCAGCGCAATATATATCTTTTGTCTGCGCAGATATAACATAACCTTATTTCTTTTTAAATAGCTGTTGAGGCCCCTGACATTCCATGTGAGTATCTTAAGGTCCCCCATGCAGGGACGTCATTTCACCAAAATGCCAGGGGTAGCGGAAGTGACATCACAGTGCCACACCCCCAAGAGTGACATCACAGGAAGTGATGTCATTTGACCACACCCCCACATGAAGTGATGCCATTAGACCACACCCCACCAGAAGTGATGTCATTTGACCACACCACTACAGGAATTGATGTCATTTGACCACACCCCCACCATGACATCACAGGAAGTGGCCTCATAAAGCATTATCCCTCAGTGTACTAAGAAAAAAATGGTTACGATATCAGTGTATTGTGACATTTCATACAAGAATGGATCATCATATGTAGCAGTGTCAAGGTCCATGTTGCCACGTGAAGTGTATGAACCCCAATCCCCTCTTTATGTGGATCTGTCCTGTTATTTCAACAGGACTACAGAGCGAAATCACATTCTGGGGGGACAGGGACGAATAGGCGGGCACGGGGATAGGGGAAAGCCAGGATAAAAGGGGAGAGGGAGAATATTTCACCAGAAAACATGTATGGCATCCTCAGTTTTTAATGATTCTTCTTCTTGTGTTATTTTGGCTGCCAAAAGATTAGTTCAAAAGGTGTTCATGGCATACAGTGCATTACTGAGTGATACAAACTTCAGTACAAAAAGCCTCATCAGTCCTGTCCCCATATTTTATGTGGGGAAAAATCCTGGCTGCATTTTGCATTACTCCCACACTCACCAACACTCTTTATATGCCTAGGTTTCTGTTCCTACATGTTCATTGTCCTCCACACCCTGCACCTCTCCACAATGGTACACATCCCAACAATTAGTACTATTATATAGATTTTGGGATAATGCCCAACAATTGCTCTTCTTTCACTCTGATCATAAGACTTAAAATGTAGTTTCTTACCAGATTGAGCAAAACAGTGGCTTGACAGACGTGCCGGTACTGCTGTTTCAATGGCATGTGAGGTGAAGATTCTGACTCGAAGGCAGGTTGTTGCTTAGGTGACCGGAAACCAGAGGAGAGGTCTGTGAGTGTTCAATGGCAACAGATCAAGAAGACAGAACTCTGGTAGTGGAGCTGCAGGTATTTGGCACAGAAGAGGCTGCAAGTATGGCAGGTGCTGTTTTGAGGTCACAGAATACTGGCTGTGATGCCGATGGTGCCGGGCTGGTTTTAACAGAGGACACTGACTGGGTGTGTCTCATCATTGCTTGGTTAACTACAAATCAAGGATAAGGTGCTGGCATTGTGAAGACAGAACTGTAGCTGTGGGGCAGCTGGTGACTGGCTTAAAGGAAGTTGCTGCTTAGATGGCTCATCATTGCTTCATTGACTGGAAATGAAGAAGAGCCAGGCGGGAATCGGATAGCAAATGTTTTCATGACACAAAACTCCAGCTGTGCTTCAGCTTCTGGCTGACTTGTCAAGAAGATACTGATGGAGGCTATTCAAATTCTAAGAGACTGGCAGTTGACAGATGCTTGTGGCTGTTCTACTAGTAGTGCCTGTTTGGCTTCACAGGAAAATGCTAATTGAATGTCTTGCTGTTGCTTAGACTGAAAATCTGTAGGATGCCGGCAGTGTGGCAGATGCTGCCATTTTAAAGACAAACATGATGTTTCTGACGTAATGATCCATTGTTGCTTAGCTCACTGGTAAAAAATAGGATGTTGACAAAACGACAGCATACCATGCAGTGTTTTGAAGATAAGACAAACTGGTTGTAGTGCATGAGCGATGTATCATGGCTGACTTCATGAGGAGAAGAGGCTGGTAGTATAGGAGAGTAGCAGATAGTTTTGAAGACTGTATGTGGTGCTGATTAGGTCTGCGTGACTTGAAAAGAAAGACCTAACTGGAAAATTGAGCTATAATCTAACCGTGTCAAAGAATTTAATGGTTCATCTTTTCAGAGGATACCTCCTGTGTCGCATGTCGGCAAATTGGTCAATGGCATCACTCAAATTTACCTCGTCAACCTCCATAGGTTCACATGCCATTACCAACAAATCACTAAGTCTATTGTCTCCACATCTATTTCGCAAATAGTTTTTAACTCTTTTCAAACAGGAGAAGAACCTCTCATTTGTTGCAGTTGTAATCGGCAATGCAAGAACCAGATCCAACAGGTTTAGGACACCAGAAAATCCTCTTGGAGATTCATTGAGATAGTACCTGACAGAGTGAATACCTGCTAAAGTCTTGTCAGATAAATAGCCCCTTGCAGTGTCAAGGCCTGAATGTAATGCAGCATAATCTACTTTGGGCCCTAGGTAGTGCCGAGCAAGAAAATCTGCAGATGAGTCCTCCAAGAAATGTTTAGCCCTTGGATTGAACATGCCAGCAGCCTTGATAAGCCCCATGTTATCTATAAAACGAGCATCCAACTCTCTTACAAACCTATCCAAGGTGGAGAAAAACACCTCTTGCTTTATCCGTTCAGTCTGTGGCATTCGATCCTCAGGTTGCTCATAATGTCCAGGCCTCTTCCCTACAGTAGTACCAACAAGGTATTCTTTGAGTTTGCTGCTCAGTTGGTGCTGCCTTACTGGTAAAGCTCTGCGGTTGTGGTCTTCAACTGTTTCAATACCAGATTTTTCTGCCAATTTCGTTGCGTCATTGATGAATTTCACCCAATGGCATTCTTGTCGAAGGTTGACGAGGGCAGTTCTTGTCACTTGAATTAGGTGACTGGCATCTTGCAAATCAAGATTATTTCTCTGAAGTTCATCAGATAACACACAAATCTTTTTCAGAATTGCTTCCATACTTGACAAAGTTAGCAAAAACTCAAAGCACTGCATATTTCGGAGAAGTCCTCTGGCTTCTGAACAAGCCTGCTTGTCACGTTGTTGCGATGATTCTATTACACTGAGAACAACTATAATGGTTTCAAATCGAGCCTGTATTTTTTTAACATACGCGTACCAATAAAACCATCTAGTGCCACAAAGTCTTTCTAATTCTTGTACTGCCAGACCGCTTTCTGTTTGAGCTTTTACAAAGAGTTCCTGCCGAGGAGAACTTTGTGAAAGGAACACATACACAGCCTGCAAAGTTGAGAAAAAATCCTTCACTGTTTGTATGTTAGTGATAGTTTGCACTAACGCAAGGTTTAGACGATGTGCATGACAGTGAATGTAAGCTGCCTGTGGAGCAATATCTTTTATTTTCGCTTGCACTCCATTGAAACAGCCACTCATAACTGATGCCCCATCATAGCATTGTGCCACACAGTTCTTCCAGTCAAGGCCAGCATTGCCTACAGATTTGTCAATGGCTGCAGCTAAACTGGAGGCATCCAACTTCTCCATGTGGCAACATCCCATGGCTTTTTCCTGAATGTTCCCATCTTGATCTACAAACTGGATCACAAATGCTCATCTGTTCTTTATGCGAAATGTCTTTGGTTTCATCAACCAACACTGCAACGTGCTTTGTCACTTTCCTAACGATATTCTGACGTATAAGATTTGCCACAACTGAGATCATGTCATTTTGATACTCAGGAGGTGTGTAGTGCCCATATCTTCTAGCCATTTTTACTTTAAGATGTTCATTATTATCAGACAGCAAACGCAATATTGCTATGAAGTTTCCCTTATTGCGATTCATCTGTGGCTCGGAAAGCAAGTCCTTGACGACCCAAAATACATACAACCTTTAGTAACTGCAGCACATGTTGACAATTCTCTTCAATCTCTTGGTCCTCAACCTTTTCTAGCATTGAAACAATTGAATGGTGAGGGCCTGTAGTCTGTTGTACACGCTTAAAGTCTGCCTAAGCTACAACCGAAGACTTATGCTTATCAGAATCTGAGTGCATCTTTAAAGAACGACTTGTCCTTTCCCATTTAGCGAAGCCAATGTCAACAAATGGAACATTGCCACGTGCATGCCCCTCTCCTCCAGGATTAGAACCAAAATGTCTGCATGCAAAGCAGTATACTTTATCTTTCAGAACGGAATACTCCACCCAAGGATGTGTTATGTAGTCTCCGTTAAACGTACGGGAACTAGTTACAGGGTATGTAGGAAGTTTTGGCTGTACAGGGTCACTGCATGGATTTGGTGACAGATCAGTCACCACACTGTCATCTAGACACATCTGCATGCTGTTCTCGCTCTGCAACCAAGATCTGCTTGTGCTCTCCCTGAGGAGTGAAATGTCGGCAGAGCAAGCACCAGTGGGGGGGATCATCAAACATGCCAATACGGGAAGAACAATCCTCAACATCAGGGTTGAAAGAGCACTCACCGCTATCCAGGAAAGTTGAAGTTTTGCTTAGATCATCAGCATCACGTGAATCCATCACAGCAATGTCTGCACGTGAACAAGAGCCTTCAGTGGCCACTACAAATCAAGGAGATGCTATGTCAGCCAAGGAAGGTGGATCTGTATACAAAGAGTCAGCATGTGAAGATAGTGAACCAATGTCAGCACATGTAGATGCATGGTCTGCACCTGAAGAAGCAGCTTCGCTGCCAGCAAGAGTTGATGTGCTGGCCGATGGTCGGACAACATCTGCAGCTGTGTTTGAACTGCCACTTGAGGTATCATCAGATCTCTTGCACTTGCTTGAATCAGAGCCTGGAGTAGGGCCAGCTCCTCTTGCTTTTGGAGAAAACATATCAATGATTGACCTCTGTTTTGGATCCTTGGGTTTCCCTGTAGGTGTAGACATGTTCGTTCTTTTAGTACTGCTAAATCAGAAGCTATTATTCAAGCAAATGATGGATTCCTCACTGTCCTCCCGACTTCTTTTGTGCTTTACACTTCTTTGGAGGACCACTTCCGCTGAATACCAAAGAGGAGACAAATCTGAAATGTATTGCTTTGGCTTACAAGTTTATCACTGTACTCCCTGAAAATAAGCGAGTATTCCCCAAAATGAAAAACAGATTACAAATACTCCCAACAAAAAATAGGAAACAAACACTGTGGACCCTGGACCCTGACCCCTGCTTTCACGCACACAGCTCCATGGATGTTTGGAGAGGTAGCGCATGTAGTTCAAAAGGAAGAAAGTACTATTATTGCTGCTCGATCGGTAGACATGCACATGATCTTCTAATGTGTATAGAGTAACTAGGTGCAACATAATTATTAGAAAAACCTTTCTGTTTTTCAGTTAAAGCGTTTTTACTTGCTTACAAAATACTGCCGTGGGGAACTAGATTTACATGTTTACTCCCTAAAAATCATTTTACTTCCAAGTTTACAAAATAGGGAATACAATAGTCCGACTTCAAAATCTTATCTGGAGCACTGAGTACATACCTAAGCAGTGATTTCAAGTATTTATCTGTCAGGGTAATACTTTACATTTGAGAGATTAACAGTTGCAACCTGTTCAAACTCTGCCCCTAAGAAAAAAGGAAACTTGTGGGTCCCACAAAACTGAAGTGAAGCATGCGTTCAGTGTCATACAGTTTGAAGTTAATTTTGTGGTGTTCTCTGATTAAATGGAAGAGAAACAGCCATCTTTAGTGTTGAAACAACTAGGACAAGGCTGCAATGCATAAATAGATATGGACTAACAGATCAGATCATTAACATATGCTGTACATTTTCAATATGTTTCTTCACGTTCATTTACCTCTCACAGCGGTCACAGATAAGGCTGGATGTCAGCTGCTCAATGGTGGTACTGTTTGCTGGCGTTAAGAACACAGAAAGGAAGGAACTCCCACACGAAGATGCAGGTCTGAAAATAATAACAAAATATCAGAAAGATTCATTTGTGCAACACCAGACCATATTAATTTTTAATCGAATTTTAGAGTTCTGGGGTGTACGCATCATGCAAAGACAAACTGGACCACAGAGGCTGTGCACATGACAGACCTAGAGACTGTCTCCGGCCCAGCAACGATTCATCATTAACCTCCTGTGACTCGGACAGACGCATGTTATGCGCCATTGCCCTAGGATCTCTAGGAACTAGCTCTGTAGGCCGCAGCAGGCGCAGGCTGTGTGTGTGGCTCGGGCAAGGAGCAGTTTACATAATGTCGTGTCACAATGTAAAATCCTAGTTAGATGCATTGCAAAATGTATAGGCTGCAGGCCACAAATGACCTGGATTTCATCTGCCTGTGGTTAATTTAAGCAGTTTAATTTGCATAAACTGTTGCTGTAAACTGGGCTCAGGAGGGAACATGAACACAGTGGTGAGGGGCAAGGGGCACATGGACACAGTGGCGAGGGGCACATGGACACTCTGGCTGGGATCGGGGCACATGGAACCGGCGATGACTTATCTCACAGCAGGAAGTAAAAATGCCTTCAATCCCTCCCCCACATGATCTATCTAAGACAAAATGTAATAAGATAGTTGATTATAAAACACTCCCTTCGTCCCACAAAGCCCGGGTTCACATTTTCTCTATCCTGACAACACACACAGGTCCGGTCCCAGATTTGTCTCGTGAAGCGGGGACAAAATGGATGCTGTAATGGTGCAGTGTGGTGACCCCACAGAGACAGTCGAGGGGGAAAGTGCACATATCGGGACGTGTATTATTCAGTGACAATCACTGTATTATTTGCTGCCCTGCAGTACAGACCAGTGGGTAGTTTTCCACCTGAACAGAAGCCAAGCCCTTCCCCCACACAATAAAGGACACACACACACACACAGAAATCATCTGCTACTTGTTGGTGCAGTCTGGAGAGAGGCCCCGCCTGGTGGTTCTTTAAGCTGTTGCTTGGTCTTTCATTGTTATACAGCTGGGGCCTGCCCCACATAAAATCAAAAGTCCCTTTAAATTATTAGCTCTTGTATAACCACAACAGTGTTGAGGTATTCTGATGATGATGTTAGACTTGCTCAATAGTTCTGTATCATTAAATGTACTTCAGATCTTCAGAGTCTCGGGAGGATAGCTCAGGGGCAACATGCACGCCTTGGAAGCAAGACGACATGGAGCAACACAGGTTCGATCCCTCAGTCCACGCAACACAGGTTCGATCCCTCGGTCCGCACTTAGAAACCTCTGGGTATTATTACGCGCATTATAAATAACCAATTAAAATAAAAATAAATAAATCTGCTGAGAAGTGCTGGGGCCTTGTTAATAAGAGTGTAGCAGCTCAACTGAGAAGTGCTGATGTAGTTCCATCAAAAGTATAGCAGCCCCACTAAGATGAACTAGCATTGCCTCAACAAAAGCATAGTATTAAAATTATAGAAGCCCTGTTTAGTGAGTTAACTGAGCAGTACCAGCATTGCCCCCATTTCAAATATGGCAGCTCTAGTAGAAAATAGATTACACAGCCCTGCTGAGAAGTGTTGTTACTGTCTCTTTAAAAAAAGAGAAGCCCATTAGCTCTGCACCATTAGGCCCTGCCAGTACTATCCCATTGCATGCTAATACACTGAACAAAGTCAACAGTATGGCAAGGTACATACTGGGTTCTATGTGATAATGCTGCATTTTGAAGAACATATACAAAAAGACCTATTTATTTTAGCCGATTTGTGTGGTCTTCAAAAGGCTGAATTATCACATTCTACTGCCCCGAACCCTGCTAAACCCCCCCCAAGAAGGTGATTCCACCTCACCCCACACTCCCACCCTGTTACCTTCTTTAGAATTCAGGGGAGTTGCCTCCCTCAACGCCTCCGTTCTCCACCCATAGCATAGCATTCACCCTCACCACGTACACACTCAGAGACATGCAGTCCAGTCTCGGGAGGATAGCTCAGCAGCAACGTGCTCGCCTTGGAAGCAAAACGACACGGAGCAACACGGGTTTGATCCCCGGTTTGCGCTTAGAAACCTCTGGGTATTGAGCTTGTTATAAATAACCTATCATATCATATCAAACAGTCTCATTTGCCCTCTCCCTGCCACCTTGTTTAACAGATGCAATGCAAGAGGGGCGCCAAAAAGATTTTTAGAAATTGAGGGACAGACTTGCTTTGCATCTGTGCCTCCATTTCTAAAAATCATTAGATCCCAACCATCGGCACTACCCGTCTCACCTGATCCCGACCCTCGCCCGCACCTCTCCTGACCCACATCCTCACCTGCCCCCTCTCACCTGATCCCCACCCTCACCTGATCCCCACCCTCGCCAGCCCCCCCTCTCACCTGATCCCCCAACCCTCTCACCTGATCCCCACCATCGCAGGCATCCCTCAGCTGCCCTGATCCCTGTCCTCGCCAGCCCCCCTCTCACCTGATCCCGCACCCCTCTCACCTCACCTACATCCTCGCCAGTCCCCCGCTCACCTGATCCCCACCATTGCAGGAGCTCTCATCTGCCCTGATCCTCGCCGGCACCGGATTTGTTCTTCACAATACCCCTAGAAGGGGAAATCAGATAAGGAAGAAGAGGGCCAAAAGGAAAGCTTGGAGGTATGTAACCAGGTCAGATTTATGACTCTGTCAATGGGGGTGATGAGGACCCTGCTACTCTGGGGTAGGGGCCAGGGCAGGATTGCTACTCTCGGAATTGTATGACCTCCTCCCCCAGCAGCGTGTCTCAGAACCAGGCACAGACAGAGGATGTGGGCTAGGTGAAGTGACGCAGCGGTTAGTCGCGATGTAGCACTGCAGAGAACAAGGGTCTGTACAACTCCTGCCGGGGCTACCAGGAGATTGTGGTCCATTAACGCCTGGCAACTGCACGAGCCACAAGGCTGGAAAGGCAGGGAGCCACACAACAGCTCTTGCAGCCTTTACAGCTGCTTGTTCTGCGAGGCTGTGCAGTTTCAGATAGCTGGAATGACTTTCCACTGTTATGTTGTGCTGTCTGCAGGAATAGATAATGGTTTGTCACTCCAGCTCTTAAAGCTCTGTATGATGGCAGTCCACATTGCCCTGCATGCACTGCACTTGGGATTATAGGTAGTAGGTTTGCCACAGAGTTTGTCACAAACAGCATTAACCTTTATTAGAACTCACATATTTCACTATGTTGATGGAATGGTGCAGAGTGCATGCTGTAGAAATCAACAGATCCCCCCAGACTCAGTATTTTCCCCCACATTATCAGCACCACAAACCCTATTCACACACACACAGGTCACAAAATCAGTTGCATGGCGTAAGAGAGCATAGTAAACATAAAGCATTTGTTGTTTTAAATGCACTACGAACTAAAATGCAGTCCATAGCCAGCCAGATCGTAGATCTCCCAACTCCCACTCGAAATTCTGAGAACTAAAGTAAGCAAAACGGCTGTATGCCGCCTTCTCTGCCCATGCAATGCAGTGGCAAAAGTAAAAGTACTTGTAATTGTCCAAAATGTCATGTTCACGCTCCGCTTAACTCGGCTCCTAATCCATCCATCTCTAGACATCCGGGGACTTGCATGCTCATACAACGTCACAGCGAGCCATTTCTTTTAACTTCATCACGCTACTGCCATGTACTTCAACATTCCCCGTTCTCCGCCCCAATTCTTGAAGGTACATATTATATTAGAGGTGTCATGGTGCCACTCAGCTACACTGTCACTACATCATGGGAAAAGCAAGCTCTGGTTTAATGGCAACCCTTTTGGAGAACTAGGGGCTGCCTCTCTATTTAGGGCAGAGATGGTTTTGTTTTGCGCGACTGCAGCGAATGCCATTAATCCAGCTCATGGACGTGCCTGTTGCCGGTCCATGCCACTCTGTGCAGAGGCCCGAGCAGAGAAAAGACAGTGACAACCAAGACCTAAAAACACTGGCAAGACAGAACAGCGCAGAACATGTACCAGACCGATGGCCGCCCCAGTACTGGCATCAAACAGGGGTTTGCCTAAAACATTGTAATAGGGGTTTCCACCGGCCCACCTAAAACGTTCACATTTCTTGTATTACCTAATAAAGCCTCGCGTACAAGTGCCCTGTGGTGTTCAGCCGAGGGAGAATTGGTAGAATTTTTCCTGACACATATTACCGAAAAGTTTATGGGGACGGGGTTTAGGGTAATAATAAAGGCAGGGGTGTTTGGGGGAAGGCTGCGGGGGTCTCCGCGCATACATTTGTGGTGAAATGTTCTGAAAGAAAAAAGTAATTCGACCAATTCTCCCTCGATTAAATAAATTCGACCAGATCACACAAAACTATTAATTCTGTCAAAAACATGATGGGTAGTCTAACATGCTCTGGAGTAAATTACACCATGTTTCTCTTAGTCAAAAATATGCCACATATGCCTTCAGACACCACACATCCCACATTGTTAGACACATGTTCAATCAATTTCACACCTCACACCCACCTTTTAAAACTAAAACATTCAGGCATAACTTAGCTGTGTGCACAAAAGATTCTAAGACAACTTTGACATTTTGTAAACCCAAATGAATTTACCCTTTTGTGGGATTGCATATTTTATCCATACACTCCAATGACACATGCACAACTCTGCAATTGTCAGTAACTGGCCCCAAAACATAATCCCAAGTAATTTACTCAGGGTTGGACCAGCCTACATGGAACTCTGGAGATTTCCCGGTAGGCCTCTGCATCCTGGGCCTCTTTTGTGTGGTTACCCATTTTATTTCCACCTTTCCTTATAGGAAAGGGGTTGGGCTTGCTCAAAATGTGTAACATGCGGCCATGTTGAAAATTATTTCCAAGGCCTCTTTTGTTTCCCAGCTCACCCCCGGACCTACTCATAGGTAAGTCAGTATTTACTTCAATAGTAAACCCACCTAACCCCTGAAAAAACGTCATAAATAACCCATGTAATGGTGCAGAGCTGTTAGAGAAGAACGTTGTAGTTTTGCAGAAGGGATGGCCAGTGCACTTTGATCAGATCAGGAGACGACTAAACCCAGGGGGTTTGCTTTAACATTAGTTGTTACTGCAAAGCATTCAGCTGTCCCGACTACAACTCCCAGAAGACGCCTATAGAAATGAAAGCCCGGGACATTGGTCTGCATGGAGTCCCCGATGACAGTCATCTGCTAAGAAGAACTCACCTCCGATCTGCTGGACTGCCAGATAGCTTAACCACGGGCAAATCCTTATCCTGAGCCAATTCTCCACACGATCCCCTGCAGTCAGAGAAGGCTATTACTGTGCAACCAGAAGACCTTTCCATGGAGCACCAGTGAGCCTTCTCTCATACCCACCAGCTTGAAGCTTGCCACTATCTGCAAATACATTGCCCTCCCCGAACTGAGGCCCGGAGGAGGAAGGGTGGGCGCTGTCCCTCAAAGTGAACGCCCATCCCGCTTCATGGGGAAGCAAAGGGCCTCGTTTCCGGACTGCCTATTACTACAATCCCTTGACTCCCCTTGCCACGTGCTTACTGCTCACACCACTCTTCCGAACTCTGGTGGGTTCCCAGAGAACGTGTGTCCCCATTTCCAGCCCCGCACACTCCCCTACACAGAAGGCCTTGCTCAATGCAGGGGTTGCCTCTGTGCTCTAGTGCCACTTCAAATTCCACAAGAGATCCATTCTCGAGCCTCCACTGCGCTTTTCCCTTGTAGAGGGCTCTGTCGGAACAGGGGGACCTCTGAACCCCTCTGTCGCAGACATTTTATAAACTTAATGGAAGATAAAAGTGACATATCGGGTTTTGAGAAGAAGGCACAGCGCCCATTCCTGTATTCGGAGCGCATGAAGGTACGCATTGCAGTTATATTGGAATGTGTATTTCTTGTTGGGCCGCTGCCGCCCACTTATAACTCACATGTCACCAGTTCCTGCGCGCTCTTTTTTTTTGCAGCTGTGCGAGTTTTGCCCCGTGCTGCTAATGGCCAAAGTGTAACAGTAACAGATACCCAAGAATTAGGCTGGGACTGGCCTGCTGGGCAGAACCCCAAAATGAAGCTTAGGCTGGCCTACAGGGTCGACAGCCAGGGCAATACCCCAGAGTTAGGTTGGGACTGGTGAAAAGGGTCACAGGGCAATGCCGGAAGAGTGGCCCGGGGCCGGGCACGCCTGTGTGCCTGGTTTTGTTAGCCAATGTGGGCCAGTGGAATTACTCAGTGTACCCGGAAGTGGTTGTGATTAAGGTCACTCCTCTGATCTGGTACCCAGGCCTGTTTTTATCTTAGCCCGACCTGCCGGCAACATTTTATAATGAGCAGAAAATGCAACCAGCATCTCTTAGCAGGGTCGCTTTGTGTGGCAAGGCTCATTTTCCTAATATCGGGCCCTAAACTCGGCCGAGAGGATACACACGCTGTGTATCTTAAGTACCAGCCGTGCTTAGAATGAGCAGTAAAGTGCAGGAGGAAGAGGCCCATGTAAGAAGACATGAGAAAGAGGCAGGAAGCGTCGAGCCTCGGCAGCAACACCTCTCAAAGGTCATAGCACCACAAAAGCCAGCTTCCCCCTAGCTTCCCACCCTTGTGGGAAAGTGGAAGAGGGATGTGATCACCGTCCGCCCCCCAACCCACGATTCCGCTTTAGTTTCAGTTCTGGAGATTTGCCTCCCCGTGGCTTCTTGGCTTTTGAGAAGGTGTCAGGAAACCCGGAGGAATTATTTTAGCAGAAAACACTTAAGTATCCTTTGTCTCCTCTACCCAAGCGGGGTGTCTTGTGTCCTTAAAAACCGGGCGAACCGATGTGGTCATGCTCCACAACCGGACAGGAGGGTTGCCGGCTGCCGCGAACTGCGCAGTGTTCCGCTCCCAGCGCACGCACCAGGAAACGAGTCTACTTCGGACAATAGAGCTGTGCTGTTTCGTTTTTATGTGAAAGCCTGGCTGCCTCCTGCTGCGCAGCCCAGCGGGGGCACACAACATGGCCACCGGGCCGGCACGGCAGAGACATGTCTCTGCCGTGCCGGTGGCCGTGTGCCCTCGCCTGCGGCGTCGCCGCCGGGTCCTGGGGCCCGGCCCCCGGGCTGCGCGGCAGGCTGCCAGAGCCAGGCAGGCTTTCAATCGAAACGAAACAACCACCACTACCCGCGCCGATGATCACGGTGGCAGAAGTGCGCACCGGCGGCCCGCCCCCACACACACACAGACGACACCCGCTGCCCTCGACCCATGGCCAGTTAGTACTCACCAAGTCACGACACTGCAGCTGGCCTAGCCTGGCCTTCTTCAGTGGTCACTGGTCACTGGATAGAGCTGAGCAGCAGGAACTGATCAGCAGCAGCATGCGTTTACACGTGCGCATTACATTACAAAATGGTGGAAATCAAAATGGAGGACCACAAGTGTCACAGCACGCTGTGGCCACGCCCCCTCCTCCTCTGATTGGTTGATGGCCAGAGGTCGCAAGAGATTGACAGAGGTCGCTGGCCAATCGGCAGCGGTCGCTCTTGCGACCTCTGGCAACCCCTAAATGACGTCCCTGCCCCCATGGCTTGATCTAGTTCCCACCCCCCCATCAGTGCAGTCTAGTTCCGTTTCTGTTCCTGTCTATATAGGCTTGTACCCCGGTTCAAACTTACTGTACATTTTGCGCATGTATACGCGCTACTATATTCAAGTCTTTTGAGTTCGCTAAAGTCCATGGTATCCCCGCTACTTACTCATAATCACCATCATTATTTCTACTGGGATACCCGCTTTGCGTCACATCAAAATATATGCAATGTCCCCATCACTTATCGTGTTCCTCTTGAGCTTGCTCCGCATATCGTTCCGGACAACCCTGAAGGTCTAGCCAAGTCGTTGCTTCTTCGGGGGTGTAAAAAAAAAAACATCTTGCTTTTGTGCAGCACTTTCAATTTCGCGGGGTACAGAAGCATGTATTTTATTCCTGCCATGCGTAATCTCCTTTTGATTGCCACATAACTGTACCGCTGCCTCTGGACCAACATTGTATAATCCGGATATGCTGTGATGGTGCATGAAGCCCTTTCGATCGTTCCTCCTTTGCGAAAGTACTCCAAGATCCTCTCACGATCCTTAGAGTTCAGTATTTTAGCGATTATTGCCCTGGGGGGGGCCCCCGGGCTTCAGCTTCCTCATAAGGGCTCTATTTGCACGCTCCACTGCGAATCCTTGCGAGAGTTTTCCGGCTCCTATTGCTTGTAAGAATAGGTTCTCAACGTAGTCTGTAGGGTCTTGGCCTTCCTCCCCCTCCAGCAGGCTGACCATGCGGATCTTGTTCCTCCTTGCTCTCCCTTCCGCTTCCTCCTCACGGTTCTCCAGGTTAGCTACCGGCTGCTTTAATACGTGAACCTCCTTTGCATTGTTGGCGCTGGTACCCGAGTTGATTTTCCCTGCACTTTCCAGGTTGCTCATCCTCTCCGCCAATGCCCTAACATCCTGTCGTAGCAAGGCGACATCAATGCCTACTGCGTCTATCTTGGCCTCCAGTGAAGTACGCAGGTCTGCCATTGCTGTCTTCCATGAGTCTCTCAGCTCCGTGATAGCAGCTAAAATCTGAGGATTTTCCGTCGCTATGGTGCTCCCTGCCAGTGCTGTCTCGCCCTTAGGCGCTGTGGTCGCTGGAGACAGTTGCGTCTTGGCGAATGCTTCCATTGCGGATTGTTTGTTATTGTTCTTGCTTATGGCCCCTCGCCCAGTCATCTTGCAGCCTCAGTTTGTGTCCTAGGTTGCTGGGCCTCAGATGTGTCGATCCTGTTCCTCTGATTCGATGCGGCCTCAGAGTAGCACTACAGGTCTGGGTCCGTTGTTTAGGAAAACCTCTATTTAAGCTTGTGCTTGCTGGGTTAGTTCTCGAGTGGGTTGTGTCCTCCCACGTTTCAGCCTATTTTATTGCATCCTGGGGAGCACTCTTTCTTTCTGTCTAGGTTACCCGGCTTTTAGGGGCTCTGCGCACTCCGTGTACAGCTGCCTATATCTTCTGCAGTCTTATTTACTTCTTCATTAGCTTGAGTCCACCCCACAGGTTGTGTCTTTCTTTGTTAGCATCCATTTTGTGACTTTGTGCAGTGTCATATGCTAGTATAAAGCCACCACTCGTGCCCCAGCTCCCAATGCAGCGCCCTTTTTTTATCCTGAAGAGTGCTCGATCACCACTGCCTGTGGCAGCCCAGCAGTATCAAAAATGTCTCCCAGTGGCCGTTATCATTAAATACACAATTGCACGTTCCGTTTGCCAAATATTATTTATAAGCTGCCGCTTGCTGCATCCATTGCATCTTTCGCTTGTGCGTAATGCTCTGCTTCCAGTTCGGTACACACAAGCTATTATGTTGCCTCAAGCACCCACAGCGATGTTTCACAGAGTTCGGGCGCACGGTGCTTACTGTTTCCACAACAAAGGCTTCAGGCGGCCACTCCAGCTGATCTCTTTTTCACTCGGGGGCCTCACTCGTGCTTCGGTGTGCAGTAAAATCCCCGCTCCCGGGCTTGCCTCCCCGTGACCGGGTGTTGTGACAGACGGCTGCTTTGGTCACTGTGCACCGGCCCTCCCTTGAGCTGCTACAGTCAGCGATCAGCTTCTGCGAGTCTTGTTATACAATGTAGCACCTCGCCAAATGTTTTTCAAACGATCCGATGATCCGGCGGGCACCACAGCAGCCGCAGGCTTCATGAGCGCTGCTGTCAGTAGCCGCTCGCTTCAATGTATCTTTTGAGCTTTCTCTTCCAGGTTCCCCCCACAGTGCAGTACGTCGCTTGATGCAATTTTGTGGATTACGTGTTCCTTTAAGCTCCCCGCCCGAAGCGAGCCCTTCGTTCGCAGCTAACGGCCTGGCTCAGTCATTACGGCGATCGGGGTATTTGCTGGACCCGATGCCTTTGCCTGGGATGCCATTTTGTGGGACTTCGTGTTCCCCACAGCAAACACTAAAAAGCTCATATCTGGGCATCCTTGCCACAGCTAACTGGTCCTTTGCTACTGTGGCAGGGAACATGTTCCAACACCTCCGTTTGTGTTTCCATGAACTTTCAGTCCGCATAAGCGCTTCAAAACGGATCGTCATCGGATCAATAGGAGCAGCCACTCCGGAGCATGTCCTACTCCATGGCTGGCTGGCCACGCCCCCAAAAATTTATGAGCAAACATGATGACACATTGCATCAAGTCTGTCTGGCGCTAGAAGCATTTAGAGTAATGTTGAAGAAAGAGATATGCGAATACCGGAAACACACGCTGACATTTTTTGGGCACACATTCTCGAAGCAAGGTATGAGGCCGGACCCAGAGAAAGTGGCGGATTTAACCAGTACCTCCAGACCAACCACAGTCTCCGACCTCAGGTAATTCCTGGGTTTAGCCAGCTACTGTTTCCAATACCTGGAAATGTACACCACCATCAGTGTACCACTAAGGGAACTTACCAAGGACGGCCGTGAGTTCATCTGGATGTTTGGAATGCCAGGCCAGTTTAGAGTCCATTCGGTAACAGATTGCATCAGCAGCAGACATGGCCGACATTAGACGCCTGCCCTGTTGGGCTTGGTGCCATTCTGTTGCAGTCTGATCCACGAATTCCTCACACCAAGCAGTTGGTAGCGTATACCAGCCGCAGTCTCACCGATACAGAGAGGCGATATTCGCAGGCTGAGAAGGAAAGCCAGGCGTTAGTCTGGGCTTGCGAGTACTTTCACCTCTTTCTATAGGACAATGCTTTTACCATCATTACAGACCATCAGCCCCTCCTCACAATCTACAGCAACCTTAAGGCAAGGATGCCTCCACGAATTGGTAGATGGGGCCTCCAGCTGCAGAACTATAAATTCACGATCCGTTACAGGCCCTGGAAGGACAAGAACCCGGCAGACTACCTGTCGCGCCATCCAAGGGAGGCGCACCAGCCAGAATGTTCCATAGCGGAGGAATACATGAACTATGTCATCCATCAGATGAAACCGTTCCCAATCATATGGACAATGCTCCAACAAGAGTCGGAAGCAGACTCTGCACTCGCCATTGTAGCCTAGTGCCTTATTACAGGAAGGATGAGGCATTCCAAGGATATGGAAAAACACATGGTTCATACCACGCAAGATGAAATAAAAAAGCTTGTGTCTCGTTCAAGAAGAACTCACTGTTATTGAGGACTACATTATCTTAAAGGGTTGCAAGATTGTGCTACCCAGGTCACTGTGCCAAAGGGCCATTGATCTCGCTCATGAGGGACATGGAGGAGTAGTATCTACCAAGAAACTGCTCTGCCAGAAAATCTGGTTTCCTCTGCTGGATCGCAGAGTGTAGGAAACATTACACAAATGTGCCATCTGCAATGTGGTGGCCACGGCACCCACTGCAGATGTCACGCCTACCCGATGGCATTTGAGAAGAGCTGGCGGTTGGCATCTTTGAGTCCACGAGATACATGTTGATGGTAATCGACAAAAACTCAAGATTCCCAGATGTACAAATAATATCCTCCACTGCTGCCACGGCTGTCATCCCAGCGTTGGACCACATTCTCACAGCCTATGGCATCCCAAAAGTTATTAAATCAGACACATTTTGCCGCTACATGTTATTTAAATAACAAAAAGGGGGGGTTTGCCCCTAGTGATACAGTTTTTGGTAGGGGTCCAATAGAGTACATACGTAGAGTTTCCAAACACTGCTAAACAAATTGCTTTGCCCAAAAATAAAATAAATTCAATTTGATTTTTTTGAGTATCGTAAGATATCTCCTACACTATTCCTACCTTTGTAGTTAAAGTAAACAGTCAGCCGGAATAAAAGAATAAAGAGGAAAGAATCTTAAAGATTTCTATTTTTAGTAAAAAATGTTAAACAGAAAAGAGCTTGTTCTTGAAGTGTATAGTATAAATGCTTTGAAGAAAACAGGTTGTTTATAAAAAAAATTGAAGACAGAACAGTGTATGAAGCAATAAAAAACACAACAAATTATTCTTATCGGAGAGAAGAGTCGTTTTTCTAAAGCTACCTGTGGTAGACAAGAAACATTACATACATGGACAACATGAAACAGTAGAGCAATCAACAATTTGTAGACTTATGATGTCTATTGAGTATTCAGAATCTTGATTACTAAATCAAGTTTGTCTGGATGTCCAAAGTCTCCATTTCATAGTCAGGTTTTGCCTGCTAAATTAATTTTACCTGAAATGTCCAAAGAGAAGAAACAAAAAGTGTTTTTTTCAAAAAGTTTGTTCAAAATCAGGTTTGTCTACGTATAAGACAACAATTAGTAGTTGGCTTTAAGGTCTGAAGATACTATGTTTCAAGTTTCAAAGAACCATTTACTCGTTCTCTGCTGATGACCTCTGTACATTTCGGCGAGACCACCTGTTGGGCCGCGATTTCAAAAAAGTACGCCTTCCTCGGGGCAGTTTTTTTAAAGGGGGAAGAGTCCCACCAAAGTTGTTAAAGGGAAATCAGGAGCAGTTTATCCCAAGACATAGACCCGTTGATGCCGGTAAGTGTGGTCCAGCAAGGTTAGATAAGCATTATGCATGTTTATTGTAGGCAAGAATCAAATCTTCACCTTTCATACACTTGGAAGCATTTCTTTTGTTTGCCAGGCTCAGGGATACAGCTGTAGTAAGTTCAGCCTGAATTAGTTCGGTTGAAGAAAGAACATAAATTGCTTTTTTTGATGTTATTTTTCCATTTTTCGAAACCCAAATTGGTTTCGAAATAGTTAACGAGTCGAGAAAAATTCCTTTACGTGAGTAGTCCCAGTAGACGAGGCTGTACAGCATTCATTCCGCTCGCGGCGGCGTTCTGACTAAACTCTATGTATGTACGCTACATGGTATTTAAGCACCATAAGATAACTCTGCTCTGGCCACAAGCCAATGGCATAGTTGAACATTTTATGGCCAGTGTCAAAAGGACCTTACAGGTGGCACAGGTCACGGACAAGCCATTCAAACAGGTGTTATATCAGTTTCTGCGTGAGTACAGACACACCCCACATTGCTCCACAGGCGAGTGCCCGGCAAATCTCATATTTTGGGTGCTCCATCAGGACACAACATCCACACAACCCTGGGGTGGAGGATTCATGTCCCAATGATCACGGCATTCGGTCCCGAGACTCTGCTGCAAAACAGACAATGAAAGACGCTGCCGATGCCAGAAGAGGTGCTAAAAATACACCCTATGACATAGGAGATCCGGTTTTGGTGAAACAGGTGAAACAAAGAAAGGAAGACTCCACGTTCGTGCCTGAGACCCTCACGGTGACTCAAAGGAAGGGCATGGTGGTATTGCCGAGGGATGGACCATCACGCGAAACGTCTCTCACTTCAAGAGATTCGAAGGTGAACAACTTTGAGGACATGAAGAGGAAGAAGGGACCCCTGGGATTCGAATGAATCATATCTGGGGGAAGACAGGGTCCACAGAGAGGACTCCCACATGCACACGACAAGAACAAGTCTGGAATATCCAACGGCAGGATGCCCTGTGAGGGTCACAATAAAACCCACAAGGCTGATTGAGGAAATGGACTGAATAACTTTTCGATGTTTAAGAAGGGGGGAGGTGTCATGTTGGCCTATGAGGCCTGTTGATCTCATTACGTGGGAGGGATCTAGTCGGGATGCAGGGTGGAAAGGGAAGTGCCGAATGAGAATAGGAAGTCCTCAGGTGCAACTTAATAAAAACCCTTGTTAGGCCGCATGTCTTCAGCCTCCTTATCTGAGCCTGAACTGGCATACGGGGGCCGGGCCAGAAGTGAGTGGTGAAGGAGCGACTGCTGCGCTTTCACTCTCACTATTTATACCAATATCCTTTCTGCATTGCTTATTTAACGCCACTGTATATGTTGCATATTACATCTTCATATGCTCATCTAGTTTACAACATAACATATACCCCCCTGGTCTTTAACAATTTTTCAAACCAGTGAGGTAGTTATTCACATTTTGCCTTTTCACAAATATTTTGACAATTCTAGCATGAGCCCTAGGTGCTGCTTGTGCGGGCACCATCACCTCGTGATCTAAAGCCCACTAAAAACCCATAAACAACATCGTTTGAGTGGCAACTCCCGGGATGAGGCATAGATTTCAGACATTCCCTTCACCCCCCTAAACCAGAATCTGCCTCAATGAAAAAATGGCAAGCACATTGCAGTGAGAAAAGGGCTGAGAGGCTTCCTTTAAAAAAAGGGAGTACGCATTAATGCAGCGCATACTGTTTATTAATAAAAATTAGTGCATTTGACGCAGACACATCATTTATGTTTTACTCCAATTGCACAAACATTTCTTGTCAAATATTTCAGATAAAGTGTACTATTTTATAAACTGACATAAAAAAACAAGGGTACAAATGCATTAAATCTAATGTAAGAGGATCTAAAGCAGAGAGTGGAAAGCAACAAACAAAAATTGCTCTAAAAAAAGCCTCATTATCATCCCAAACCCAAATCCCCCCGAACAAAACGCCAATACATAAACCCAAAGAACTCATCCAATTCAACTTCTCGAAGGTCTCAGTGTTTGAAGTAGAGAAAACCATTCTTGGACTTAAGCCATCCAATTGCAAAGGTGACCAATGCCCAGCACAACTGATCAAGGACGCTGCTAGAGATCTAGCTCCCTTCATCACCAAACTTATTAATCCCTCCTTTACTACTGGCACCATCCCGCGCAACTTAAAGGAATCCTGGGTACTCCCCCTTCTGAAAAAACAAACATTGGACCCCAACATTCCCACTAACTATAGGCCCATCACCACAGTGCCATTCTTACTAAAAAATACTAGATGAAGTAGCATACACCCAAATTCAGAATTTCCTCGAGGTGAACCATCTCCTTGGCGCCTGCCAATCTAGTTTCCGCCCTCAACATGGCACAGAGACTGCCCTCATCGATTTAAAGGCCCAAATAGACTCACTCAGAGACGAGGGTAAATTAGCACTCCTCCTCCTACTAGACTTCTCAGCCACCTTTGACTTTGTGGACCATAGAGTCCTGTGTAATCACCTGGACTCTGCGGCCTACTTTTCAGGGGAGGCTATAGTCTGGATACAGTCATTCCTCAGTGACAGGACCATGAGGGTATTCTCCCCCTTGGCGGCAGCAGACCCAATACCCATTACGTGTGGAGTGCCCCAGGGATTTTAAGTCTCGCCTACACTCTACAACATTTTCACCAAGCCACTCTTTGACGATCTTCATAATCTGGGTATCACCTATACCAATTACGCGGACGATACCCAGATTCTCCTACCACTTACTGGGGATTATGGGGAAGATCTGGCCTTGGTGAACAGAGTATATAGCATCGTTCAGGCATGGATGGCCAACCATGGCCTATGCCTGAACGATGACAAAACGGAGTTTATCATCATGGGCACCGCTGCTCGCATTTCTAAACTCAACCCAAATTACTCAGCATTCATCATCGATGGGAACACTATCAAGGCCGCCAGAGAAGTAAAAACGCTAGGTTTCTACCTTGACTCGACCCTATCCCTAACCAAACAGGTAAACTCACTGGCCTCAACCACGGCCTATACATGTGAATTAATACAAGCTGGGAAACAATTCCTATCAGATGACAGTTGCCTAATCCTCTCCAGAGCGCTTATCCTATCAAAATTAGATTATTGCAACTCCCTCTACATAGGGGCAACTAAACAAACTATCAACAGAATACATGTGCTCTAAAATAAGGCACTCAGAGCGGCCCTAAGTATTCCTAGAAGAGTACATATTTCTGAAATAAGACGGAAACACAAATGGTCTACCCAGGAAAAAATTCACCTCAAATCTGCCTCCCTCATCCACAAATCCTTAAATAACAAAGCCCCTCGTTACCTAACAGAACGTTTTACCAGAAAAATCTCCACTAGACCAACAAGAACAATCAGTCCCAACTGCCTTCTAGTGCCTAGATTTAAACTAACCACTATTGGAGGGTCCAGCTTCCCAGTCAGGGCAGCTCAATTGTGGAATTCCCTACCTCACGCTCTCAGATCTGACCAAACGTTCAACAAATTCAGAAAGAACACAATAAAATGGCGCACTCTCCCCACGCACCCACCACATGTACTGTACCTGATAAAGATCTTGTCAGCTATATGATGACCTGCTGTCTGCGTACCGTTTTGTATATGTACTTTACTGCCTTACCTTCACCCGTGGAGCTGAGAGAATTGCTTTTACCATGCTCCGTACAGTTATAACCTTTGTAACCATTTTGTATATGTACTTTACTGCCTTACCTTCACCCTGTGGAGCTAAGAAAATTTGTTTTTTCCATGCTCTGTATATTGTAACTTCTGTAACCAAGTTGTAAGCCCTCTTGTCAAATGAGCCCTGCTACCTCAGGGTCCGGTTCGCACAATAAATAAATAAACAACAAACAAACAAACACACACACATGACACTAGCCGGGGCAGTCATAACTTCTGAGTCCTACTTATCACAGCAGTACAGGAGCAAGTTAAAAAAGCCCTTGTTAGGACGCAGGTCTCCAGCCTCCTTATTTCAGCCCGAGCCGGCATACAGGCGGCGGGTTAGAAGCGAGCGGTGAAGGAGCGACTGCTGCGCTCTCACAGTGCCCTTTTTCACACAGGGTCTTTCCACTTCCTTTCCCTGAATGGCATGCGAGGGCTCCTGTTCTCATTATGTCTTAAGGATGCTTTTAATACACTGGCCAGAATGCAGCGTCAGGCCCAAATCATGCATTCATCCCCCCATGTTCTCTGTTCCACGCTGTGGTATCCCCCGACTCGCTGTCTTTCTAGCTCTTTGTCACTTGTGGCCAGCCAGCATCTGTCATCCTGCACGCCACACACAGCTCCTATCCCAGCATACCCCAGCTCCCTTTGGAGGCCATCATTTTCTCTTCCTCGTTTGCAGGATGGCTCATGGGCTGCCTGGCAGCACCTCCACCGACCCTTGCTTCTCTGACAATGCTGTCTCCTGGGCCCTCTAAAGGTTTGCAAACATCTCTCCTCTCCCGCGCCCCTCTGCTGACTTCACATCATTACCTCCAGGCTCCAGAACCTCTCCAGCAACCAGGGTTCTCTAGGAGGTATTTCCACCTGGGTCCAGCCCAGGTAAGACCGCATTCTGATCAGAGCCCTCTCTGTGGCCTCGCTACTCCAGGTTTCAATAGCTACCACTTCATTGTCTCCTCTTTCAGATCTCCACACCTTCTTCACCTCTGTTGTGCCTTTCCAACTTCTTGTGTTCTGTGGCATTCGTCCTATTGGTGGGAAGTCGTATGACCTCCTCATAATGTCCATTACTGGTGATCAGCGCCCCCCACATTCCGCAGCATTCTCTTTTTTCACCTCTCATTGCATGGTCTAGGCAAGGGAGTTTACAAAGCCTCAGGCCGCCATTTTGGATTTCATTCCCATTTCTCTTTATTGTTTGGCCATAGCTTTATGTTCTCGGTTCTCCTGGTTTACAAAGGGTGACTGGCTCCTCTGTGATGCAGTGCACGTGCATCCTATTGTAAGCTTTGTTATATCTGCAGCCATTTTGCAGTAGCAAGTGTAGCTGTCTGAGTTGGGGAGGGAGTAGTGAATGATGCTTTCAAAAGAAGGTTTAATTTCCCTGCTGCTTGGTACATTGATGTGTTTTTCGGTTTTGTGCTGCATTATAATGGTGGTATTGTAATTGTTTAGTAGTAAAGCGCTTAAACACAAGTGACGTGCTTCAAATCACTTCAAGGTGGGAAAGGAGCAAGGGAATACAGTCGTCATTCTTAGGATTTGAAGGTTCTGAATGATCTAACAAAATATAACTAGCCCACTAGGCCTGAGGCATTTCAACTAGTGCAAGTGCATGATAGGAAGGAATGAGAGAAGGGGTGGGGAGAGAAAAGAGCATACAATCAATAGACGACCATACTATGCATAACGACATGTCAGATAGTGCAAGTGCATGACACAGAGTGGGGATGGAAGGGGGGACAGGGAAAAAGGACATACAGACAATAACTACCATATTATGTATAACGACATGTCGGATAGTGCAAGTTATCAAAGAACCATGTTAGCTATATCAAGCGTTGGTCGGTTCCTGTAAAGGCAATGCCGTAACTTAGGTGAATTCAAACATTGGAACTGTATCTCCGATATTCAATAAAGTGGCATGTCACATGCAAGGAAGACAAAAGCTGTCAATTAAGATTTGAGAAGCTGACAAACATGATGCAACAATGCACACCTGCAGATATCAATTGAGGTAATGATGGCCTGCTGCGTTTGACAAGGAGGCCACTCCCGCCAAGGTCTGCTTCAGGTTGTGGAGCTGCAGAAGCTTTGGGAGCTTGTAAGAAGCTGTCTAGTTCCTCGTGCCTTTCTTGCTGCCAGTTTGCCAACCTAATCACTAGAACACATATTTTTTAGAATACTTGTGCAGGGTGCAGCACTCAGCCCCCTGAGAAGAGAAGCCCGAGTCGAACCTTCAAGTTGGCAGTGTGGGCAGTCAAATAATTTCTTTAGTGCCCTAATTATCACTGCACGATCAGAACTAAGGTTGCTTGGCCTGTCCAGACAATGCTGCCGTTGCAGGGGAACTCAAGTCATTGCGAGCGAAACTATTTGTATCGATTCTGGCCTGTGCCGCGGAATAGGGCACCAATGGAGCTGCCAGGCACAGGGGAATACTCCAGGGGGCCAGGGCCAGTGCTGGTCATTGGGCCGGCTCTCGGCGGATCCGAGATCCGGCACCAGATGTGTAGCCGGATCGCGGGATCCGGCCAGAGTCAGCCGCCCAAGCCAATGAACCACGCAGGAAAAAAGAAAGAAAAAAAAAAAGTGTCCGCGATGGCAGCATTGCCGTTTACCGCGGCTTTGGCACTGATGTGTAATGCACAATGCTCACTACATGTACAACTGAAAGGAATCAGTTGTACATGTAGGAGCATTGTGCTTTACACACCAGTGCCAGAGCCGCATAAAAGTCAATGCTGCCCTCGCGGGCGTTTTCTTTTTTTCTTTTTTTGGCACAACAAAATGAGCCAGGGCTCAACAAGGGGGCCTAGCCTAACTGCAGGCCTAACTGCAGGCGTCCTGCTGGCCCGTTAGGCCACGCCTCCCTGAAGAGCCCCGGCTCAATGGGCAACTGGCACCCCTGCCAGGCATCCTTTTGTATTGATCAACACCCTCTCCCATGGGGGAGAGGGTGCTGATCTCTGCATTTACTTTCTATAGGCTTGCCTGGCAAGGGACAGCGCCTCGCCTATTCAGCCTTAATGGTGACGCTTCCCCTCGGCAGCTGGGGAGGGGCAGCGTCACCATTAAGGCTGAAAGGGTGAGGCCGCTGGAAGCTGAGGCTGTTTTCCTGAAGACTGAAACTCGCAGAGTTTCAGTCTTCAGGAAAACAGCCTCAGCTTCCAGCGGCCTCACGTTTCTCTCCACAATGGTGGCACCGGCCCACGGGCATCTCCTGCTTAAAGGGATGCCTCGTAGGTGCGGCGCCACCATTATGGCTGAAAGGCATTTTTTTCTGGAGCCTGAAGCTTTCGCACACGAGCGAGAGCTTGAGGCTTCAGAAACAAATCCTTTTTGTGTAGTGGCCGGGACTGGCAGGGGAGATCAGTGGGCCCCACAGGGCCCCGCCTCAAATTGAAATTTCGGAGCATGCCGGGGCTGCGCCACTTAAAGCCCTGTGGTAAAAGGCAATGTTGCCTTTGTGGGTGCTTTTTTTCTTTTTTTTTTTTAAAGTATTTATCTGATCGGCTGGCCACTACCAACCCCGCCTCCTCTAGACCACGCCCCTTCTTCCCCAACTCCTCCCCCACCCGGGTCTTGTGGGATCCCCCACCACATTTTTTCCATTTCCACCACTGGCCAGGGCAATGTAACTCACTCAGCCACAGCTGGGCCGCCTTAGGCAGCCAATCAGCAGGATGGGCAGGAAGGGTGGCGTCTTTTTTCCCACCAAATAACACACATCACTGACACACAGCAGGGTGTCAGCAGGGCGGGGACAGGCCCATGGTCAGGAAGTGTACGGACAAAAGGGAAAAGAAAGCCATACCGAGGTGTGAATAGCGGTCAGTGCTGCCAGCCGGCCAGAGGGGCAAGAAGCTCCTGGAAAAATGCATAGCCCCGGGGCTATGCAAAGAGAATAAAAGGAGGGAGCTGGGAGCAAGAAGCCAGTTCTCCTTGGACCTCCGAACTGAGCACCAACAGTCATCCTGTGCACGCAGGAGCCTTCTTTCCTGAGCATTGTCCTGCTCAGTTAGGCAAGCATTTTACTTTGCTCGAAGAAATCACGAGCATTTGACTTTGCTCAAAAGATGGACGCTGCCACAGCAAGCATTTCACTTTGCTCGCAGTGTGTTTTGGATAAATACATTTACCTAAATGTGTTGTATGATTATATGTGTGCAATAAAAACCACAGCCTTTTATTGCCAAGCACAAAACAGTGCCTCAGGTCATCATTGACAACACTAACCAGGGTAAGAGGTCAGCCGCTCTGGGCTCCATGGATTATTGTCAATCACAGAGTTTAATAGATCCAGACAGGACAGAATAAGGCCACTTTACATAGATGTTGTCACCTCTGCATTCACAGCCCTCTCCTATCACCTATAAGGTATGTGGGTGCCATATCCCTGAAACAAATATCTCATTATAAATAACCCACTTAACCCCATTTTTAAATGCTACCCAGAATATATCACTCTTATAGATCAAGCCAAGTGAACTACTTGAGACTCCTATTCCTAAGACACCCGCAGGGCCATGCGCAACGCCCCTTGCCGCATGATACTAGTGGAGACCTAATCTCCCAAACCTAGGAAGACCCTATAGCCAGAACCTACGAAGTGACAGAACACTAACCGCACTCCCTCCTACCCTCCCTTTGTGCCATAACTAACTCCTCCTTACAGCCGTACACCCCACTGGCTCCCCACCAGATGAACCACAAGGTCTAGTATACTGAGCACACCCCTATCCTACTCCTATTCTATCAACAAGCCAAACAACGATGCAACCGCTGTGTGGCAACCAAGGGTGGCTGCCCCTACACTGAACCTGCCCGGTACAGACCCACCGTCCCCGCCCCTGCTAAGAACAGTTTACAGTTTCCAAATCAGCACACAGGTAACTGGTACTTCCGACATGCGCACATCCACACAGTTGTATTTCCCTCTCTTCTAGTCTCAGCCTCTCCGTGCCCTTCCTCTTATGGAGCCATGCACAGTGAGGTCAGCATCATTGGCAGAAGGGCGCCATAGACAACCACTTTACCTTACTGTTTCTGAGCTCGGCAATGCTACTGAAATACTCCTGACTGGTTGGGGTTCCACATGCTGCGAGATCAGGAATGTCTTTTTCACTGAATATGTCATGAGACATCTTGAGGTATTAGGTACATCAAGATGTCCCATGACAAGTACAGAATGTTTATTCCTACCTGGCTTTTCCACTCATGTGTCTTTGCATTCTGGTACTTGTAGTTTTACATCAAATTCTGCTTCTTTAAATCCTGCAGTGCTGGATTCACACTTTACGTTAATAAACGTTGCGATGCCAGGAATAACCAATTCCATATTTTATATTTTGCAATGAAGAATCTATCACACTCCTAATTGCATGGATTTTGATTGCATTACCATTAATACATTGATCACAAAAAAGGCTCTTTCAAACGGCAGAACATTGGCGCATCAAAAAGCAACTCCACTGTGCCAATGCGCGGAGCAATCAACCAGCACACGCATGTGCGTTTCGCTTGACCACAAGTGCTCCAATGCTGCGAACAATAGTGAGAAATAAAAGACAGGATTGGATGAACACCTCAGACCTGACTCTCAAAAAAGTGGGCATCTGTGTGAAGCGCTAATACTGAGATGCACAAGCACAATGGTGACCTGAGGGTGTTTGGAGGACCAGAGGGCAGAGCAGCACTGCGCTGGCCTACCTGGAGGAAATGGCTAAATATAGGCTGTGCCTGTTCAGTAGTGCTCTGATTACCTACCAGTAATCTTTATTACTCCTAGTCATACTCTTCCTCGTCACAGTACTTACCTCATGAGGCCCCTGCCTCCAACACAGGACCTTCTTCTATTTCTTTTGGTTCCTACTACTCTTCCCCTTAAACCATGGAATCCAGTTTAACATATCCAAGCCGGAGCATGGGACCTTCCCCGCAGGGAGGCAGAGGAGGGTTGTCAGTACTGTGACGAGGAAAAGTAGGACTACGAGTAATGAAGATTACGGTAAGTAATCAGAGCATTACCTCCACATCCTCTCTTCCTCGTCCCAGTAGTTACCTCATGAGGCATACCATAGCAGTAATGAGGAGATGTCCCAATGAGACACAAAGCCAGAAAGTGCAGAACAAAAACACACACCTTTAATATCTCTGAATTCACATCGCAACGGACAAAACCCCTACCCCGAAGGAACCATCCCCAGAGTGGGAGACATTCAACCGATAGTGGTTGATAAAAGTGCTCTAATCAGTTCAGGTGGCTGCCCTACAAATCTCCTGTAGAGAAACCTCCCTCGCATCTGCCCAGGAAGCAGCCAAACCCCTAGTAGAGCGACCCTGCACGTAGGCAGGCACAGGCAGGCCAGAAGCCACATATGCCGTGGAAACAACAACATGGATCCAATGGCTAATGGAAACCACAGAGGCCTTCCGTCCCTGCACCAGCAGGGCCAAAAGTAACCAGGAAACTATCAGACTGCCGAAAGGGGGCAGTCCAAGCCAAATATTCCAGAACTCTTCGCCGCACTTCAATGGCATGCCAAGCCACCTCTTCCGGCATTTGTGGGCCCTGAAAAAATGCAGCGAGAACCAGATCCTGAAAGGTGTGAAAATAGGCATAACTTTAGGCAGGAGCTTCTGATCACACCTCAAAAGGGGGATGACACAATAGAGCCCCAATCTCCCCCAGCCTACGGGCAGACGTGATAGCGATAAGGAAAGCAGTCTTCAGTGTAATGTGCTTGATGTCAATTGCAGAAAAGGGCTCAAAAGGCGGCCCCTGAAGGAATTGCAAGACAAGAGGAAGATCTCAAGTGGGAAGACTTTTATAAGTACAAGGACGGGAAGAATAGAGACCCTGAAGCAACTTCCGTGCCAACACCTCCCCATCTAGGTGGCCATCAGAGTCCCCCAAGAGGATTTTAATGGAGGCCCATTGGGAGCGAAGCATGGAGATCGCTAGACCCTTGTCAAAACGCTCCTGGAGGAACTGAAGAATAGCGGCAGACCAGAACAATGAGGGGTTGCATCCAGGCAGACCGCCCACACCAATCCCAGAAGTGGCCCCAGTGCCTGCCATATGCCTTCTGAGTAGAAGGTCTACAAGCATTAATGATAGACTCGATCACAGGACCCAAAAACCCCTGGGACATCAACCGAGACCGTGCAATAGCCATACTTCCCATTGAATCTGTCGGACCCCAAAACCCAGACCCACCTGCAGGGGACAAGGCCACTTCGGAATAATCCAAGGTTCCCGGGACTGAAGTTTCAACAGTGAGGGAAACCAGCTCCGGCGGGCCAGAATGGAGCAACCAACAACACAGTCGACTTGTTCTCCCTGATGCAATGAACCACCCAAGGAAGAAGGGGGAGAGGAGGGAATGCATAAAAAATATCTGAGGCCACAGCACAGTGAGAGCATATACCCCCCAATTCCCCTCAGCCCGAAACTGGGAGCAGAAGAGAGGAACCTTCGCAGAGGCTGGAGAGGCAAAGATATCCAGAATGGGGATCCAGAACCTGACACAGTTCCGCAGAGGAGGGGAACCGTTGGCTGAGCAGATCCCCCCGAACATTGTCCACCCCTCCAGACATGAGAGGCCACTAGGGACAACAAATGCTTATCCCCCCAGGAAGCCATCTGAGCTGCCATAACATTCAATGAGCAGCCAGACCTTCCCTGGTGGTTGACATACGCCAATGCCCTGGTATTGTCCATCCAGACCAAAATTGGCCAGCCTTCCAGAAACACCCTGAAGTACCACAGGGCCCGGAGAATGGCACACAACTCTCTCCAATTGGATGAACGACAGCCCTACTCCGGACCCCACACCCCCTGGGCCGAGAGGACGGCCAACGTGGCCCCCCAACCTCTTCTGCTGGCATCTGTAGTAAGAGTGGTCACAGGAAGACAGACCAGGGACACCCCTAACTGGAGGTTCGGAACCTGCAACCACCACAGTAAGGAGGCCCTCAGAGCCGGCAACACCGGGATGGATCAAAGCCTTGTAAGCCTGAGAAGCCAGGAGCCAGTGGGAGAGTAGATAAGACACCAGAGGACGCAGATGAAGACGAGCCCAAGGAACCAGAAAAAGGCAAGACGCCATGTGCCCCTGAAGCATGAGCAACAGGCGATCTGTGACACACCACCTCCTGAGAACCCTGCCCAGAACAGCCAGCAGACGATGGACTCTCTCCTGGGACAGAAACACTCTCCCCATCCTGGTGCAAATCTGAGCCCCGATGAAAACCAGATCCTGAGAGGGCTCCATATGAGACTTCTGCCAGTTCACCAGAAACCCCCAGTCCCGCAATGCCTGGCAGACCAGCTGGTGATGAGTCAGGACTGTCTGCCGAATGGCTGCCTTGACCAACCAGTCCAGATAAGGAAAAATCTGAATGCCCCTCAGGTGTAGATGCGCAACCAGGGGAGCCACCAGCTTGGTGAACACCCTGGGGGCCAAAAGCAACCCGAACAGGAGCACTTGGAACTGAAAATGCTGGGATCCCACTGCAAAACGGAAGAACTTCATGTGGCAGGGGTGGAGAGCCACGTGCTAATATGCATCCTGGAGATCTAGGGACGGCATCCAGTCCCCCCTATGCAACATTGGGAGAATGTTCTTTAAAGTTTCCATTTTGAAGCGTTCCTTCCGGATGAAGCAGTTCAGAGCCTTGAGGTCCAAGATAAGGCGAGACTTCCCTGAAGGTTTGGGGACCAGAAATACCCATGAGTAGAAACTCAGACCCCGATGCAGCAAGGGAACGGGCATGATCGCCAGCCAAAGCCAACCTCTTGGTCAGTGATCGGGAAACAACAGTTTAAACCATGCAATCCTGGACAGGGGGAGGCCGGAAGTTTACTCAATAACCCCTCTGGATGGTGTCCAGAGCCCAAGAATCCAGGCACGACCTTTCCCACCTCGGAAAAAACAGCCGGAGACGACCGCCCATCAGCATGCCCAAACCATCAGGACTTCTGGGCCGGGCCCGGACATGAAGAGCATGGTGGACCACGCCCTCTCCTTGTTCTCCGAAAAAGAGCAGGAGGAGGAACCAGGGAAAGACTGTCCGCTCCCCGCACCTCTACCAGAAGATTTCTTGACCACCGAGGTAGACTTCTGCCGTAATTTGTCAGTGTGTTTGTCAGCACGAAACACCTTATGCACTTTATCCTCAAGTAAATCACCAGAAAGTTTGGACCCCGGGATCGAACGATGGCAATCTTCTCCGGGTCACGCCATTCTCAAAGGATCGTAGCACGGATATCAGAAACCAAAGGCAACCCGATCCTCGGGGTATGCTTATACTGGCGAATAGTGGGGTCAGCCCCCTCCACTGGTACCAAGGGCTCTGAAAAAAACATGCAGTCCCAAACTTGAGCAAGCACTTCCTCCACCTCTTCCCTGTCTAGATATTTCCCTTCTGCATCAACTGATGATGAACAGGAAGCGGCAGAGGAGGACTCTGCGCCAGAAGATGAAGCTGATGAAAATGACCAATCCCGGCGCTTGGCCCATGCGTATGGCCATGATGCCGTAGCAACTTCTTTATGTCCTTCCTGGGTAAGGAAAAATGCCTTGATTTTTTTCTTTTTCCTCCTGCGAAGTTCAGGTGAAGAGCAAGAAGAGGAAGAGGACAGGGCAAGGTGCCTGGGTTTAGCAGAGCGCTTTCCCATGGTGTGCATCAACAGCAACACAGAAATGCCACTTGCTAAGCAATCGTATTTTAACTGCAGGCCAGGCAAAACCCACCAATAAGGGAAAAAAAACATATAATCCCCTTGGGAATGGGCTGTTTAAACAAGAGTTTCTCTCCAGTTCGCCTGGAGAAAACTAACAACAACAAAAAAAACCTTCTCCCCTCCTTCGGAGGCAGAGCCAACCCGTCCCCAGAAGGCACATCAGTCAGCCGGCCCCGCTGCGCTGATGAGAATACCTAATCCCCCACACTAACGTGAGAAGGGGGTTTAGATTCTATAAAAGACAAGGAGGCGAGTATTATGCATTTACAATCTTTACTCTGAACCGCAGCAGCAAAGAAATAAAAAACTTTGTAAAAACGAAAATTTGCAAATAAACACAACGTTATGAAACAATGCAATGGGAAACATCCCAGTCCAACATGGTAGGCAGGTCATTCCCTGGAGGTAGCCAATGGGCTGCGAGCCAGTCCCATATAGGTTAATTCCTTTAGCAACTCCTCCTCTTTCTGTCGCTGATCCTCTTCACACACCCACAGAACATTTTCTCCACGCAGAACGAAGAACAAACTCCCATAGAAACTGCGGAAACTGAAACCTTGTGCAACTTGGAGCTGAACATCCCGCTTCTCCCTGTAGCAAAGCCATCAACCGAAAGCTGAAACAACAACCAACACCGGTATTAATACTTGCCTCCTTGTCTTTTATAGAATCTAAACCCCCTTCTCACGCTAGTGTGGGGGATTAGGTATTCTATGGCAAGGCAGGAGGCTCATATTATGCAAGTCAAAGCCCTTGCATTACATTCACAGCCACATGAGCAATATGTTTATGATAAAACGCCTTAAAAGTTGAATCCCTTGACCAGTCAGCTGCTTTTAAAATCTGTTCCAAACTACCCCCCAGAAAGGCTGCTTTAGAGGCCATAGCGCCCTGGACTGAGTGGGGACCTAAAGAGGACGTGTCAACCCCCGCCTCCCGTATAACACATTTGATCCATCTGGCCAAAGTAGAAGGGGAGACTGGTTTATGGGGTTTCCTGTAGAAAATCAGCAGCTGAGAGGTATTCGGAGGCCTAAAACCTTCAGTTTTAAACTCAAAACATTTCAAACAGTTGACAACACATAATTTACAATCTTCAGGAAAAGCTGGATAGGATATTGAGGAAGTCAAGCATTTAGTCATTCGTGAGATAAAGAAAGTAACCCCTTGAGGGGTGAACATCTTATTATCCACATCCAGAGCTCTGATATCAGACACCCTCTTAATAGACACCAGACAAAGTAACATAGCAAGTTTGGAAAATAACTGTTGCAAGGACAGATATTCATTAGGAGGCCAGGACCTGAAGAGCTGAAGTACCATATTAACATCCCAAAGAACCTAATACTTTGGTTTTGGTGGAACCTTAATACGAATAGATTTGAGGGCCCTACGCACCAAAAAGTGCCTACCCACCGGATCTCCCTTAACCAAAAGGTGACCAGCTGAAATAGCTGACCGAAACCCATTAACAGTCCTGTAGGCTTTCCCTTCCTTAAACAACTCTACTAGAAAATTAACCACTTCTACAGGAGAGGCAGAAACGGGATTGAGGTGCCTAGCCACACACCAGCTAACCCAGCGGTTCCATGCTGAGGAATACCCAGACTTAGTAGAGGGCGCCCAGGAGTCCCTGATGACCGACATAGAGTCTTGCGAAAGTCCTCTGAAGCACCAGGAAGAGCTGAAATCTTCCAAGCCATAAGGGCAAGGTGTCCCTGCAGGACCAACTCGTGAGGGAGACCCCCCGAATCCAGCAGCAACTGGGGATCGAGAGGGAGAAGACAGGAACATCTACCGCCAATTCCAGAAGGGCCGGGAACCAAACCTGAGAGGGCCAAAAGGGGGTAACCAGAACTAGAGACACCGCTTGTCTTCGAATCTGGACCAGAACCCGAGCTATCATGGCAAAAGGAGGGAAGGCATCCCCCAACTGACCCGACCAATCCTGCAGGAAAGCATTGGTGGCCAAAGCCAACGGATCTTGTCTCCAACTGTAAAATCTGGGAACCTGACAATTTAGTCTCGAGGCAAACAAGTCTATCGCAAGGGGACCTCAGAGGGATGCTATGCGGGCAAAGAGAGCCCTGTTCAACATCCAATCGCTCCTGTCTTGCAGGTGCCTGGAATTCCAATCTGCAACCTCGTTGCTGACTCCCGGGAGATATTCTGCTTTCAAAAGGATATCTCTGTCGAGGCAAAAGTGCCAACATTTTCTTGCCAAATCCGCCAGGGCTTTGGACCTGGTGCCCCCAGGTGATTGATGTACCTCACCGCAGAGATGTTGTCCATGCAGAGGAAAACACAACAATTTCCCTGATCCTTGAGGAGACTTCGAACCGCAAAGGACCCTGCTAACAACTCTAGACAATTGATATGTAGCTGTTTCTCTGACTCCGACCACTTTCCCCCTGTGGAAACCTGACCCAATTTGGTTCCCCAACATGCTCTGCTTGCATCTGACTCCAGAATGACGTCTGGAGATGGCCCAAATATTGCCTTGCCATTCCAGGCCTCCATGTGCCTGAGCCACCACAGGAGTTCCAACCTGGCCTCTGGCGACAAGTCCACCACCTGTGAGTAAGAGAGACACTTGTGCAGATGTTTGGCCTTCAGACGCTGTAGTGCTCTGTAATGTAGGGGAGCAGGGAAGATAGCTTGAATGGATGCCGACAGCATTCCCACAACCCTGGCTAACTGCCTGAGCGAGATCCTCCCTCCCCTGAGGAGCAGACAAATCTCCTTCTTTATCTTGGAAAGTCTGTTGTCCGGGAGAAGAAGGATGCAAAACTTTGAATCTATATTGAAGCCCAGAAACTGGATACATTGCGTAGGCTTCAATATGGATTTTTTGACATTTATCACAAAACCTAGATCCTGTAAAAAGGTCACAGTGAATTCCAGATGAGAGCACAGAGTTTGATAATTCTGGGCTAGCAGAAGCATGTCGTCCAGATAAATTATGATCCGAATCCCTCTGTTTGTTTTGTTTGTTTGTTTGATTCACTTTTTATGCACACCAAACCCAAGGGTAGCAGGGCGCAGTGGCAAGGAAATGCAAAACTTACAGGTTACATCATAGCATAACGTACACTAGAGAATACAATAGGTCTCTGGAACACAAATAATTACAAAATATACAAAGTTCAAGTAAGGTCAATCAGAGTTGCAGATGTATAGAGTCAATAATTAGTGCAAGTAATTCCAGTAGGAGGTAGGTGACACAGGTCAACTGAGGTCAGACGAGGTGAGGAGTTCAATGACATTTTTTTCTGAAACGAAGATAGGGCAAGTCCACTCTCAAGTCTTGTGGTAGTGAGTTCCAGGTTTTTGCAGCATTTACCGGGAAGCTATTTCCTCCGATCGTAGTGAGTCTAAAGTTCGGTATTGTCAAACAATTAGAATTGACAGCTCTGGTCGGTCTGAGAGATGTTCTCCTGTGGAATTTGTCAATCAGGTATCTAGGAGCGGAGTTATTAAGGGCTTTGTGGGTCAGGGATAACATCTTGAGTTTTATTTTATTCTCCGTGGTCAACCAATTGTGATGGCGTCTGGAGGAGGAGATATGGGATCTTTTGTTTATGCCTAGTGCTGCTCTCAGGGCATTATTTTGTAGTATTTGTAGTCTTTGAGTTATTGTTTTATTAGCTCCGGAATATAGAGCGTTTCAGTAATCAATTCTGGAGAGTATTAAAGCTCTAGCCAGGATTAAGCAGCTCTTATTGGAGAGGAATGGTTTACCGGCTCTTATCAGTTTGCACGTGTAATCCATGGAGGAGGCAAGGGATTTTAGCTGTTTATCAAGTGATACGGTAGAATCAAGATAGAATCCCAGGGTTTTTACATCCTTGGACACTTGGATGATATTCCCATCTATGTTGAATGAGGAGAATTCCTGACCTAGTTTTTTGATATTGGCTTGGGTGCCCAGGATAATCAACTCTGTCTTATCATCGTTCAGACAGAGGCCATGAGTGACCATCCATGCCTGGATGATAAGATATACCTCGTTCACCAATTCTGTGTCTTTCGCATGATCCCCAGAAAGCGGGAGGAGGATCTGTGTATCATCTGCATAATTAGTGTAGGTGATACTGAGATGGTCCAAATCATGAAACAAGGGCTTGGTGAAGATATTGCCTAGAGTTAGGGAGACACAAGAGCCCTGGGGGACACCGCATAAGATGGGGGTGGGATCTGCCGCTGCTGAGGGGGAGAAGACTCTCATCGTTCTTTCACTCAGGAATGACTCGATCCATCTAATGGCTTCCGGGGAGAAATGGGCGGCGGAATCCAGGTGACTACAGAGGACTTTATGATCCACCAAATCAAAGGCAGCTGAGAGGTCCAGGAGTAGCAAAAGTACTGTTCTCCCTTTGTCTCTCAGCTCGTCAATTTGGGATTTCAAGTCAATAAGGGCAGTTTCTGTTCCATGTAGGGGACGGAAGCCCGATTGTCTCTCTCCTAGGAGGTTGTGTAGTTCTAGATGCTTTTGAATTTGGTTGTATACAGCTTTGTCCAGAATCTTGAGAAGAAACGGTACCGTAGTGATAGGGCGGTAATTAGTGGGGATGAGGGGGTTTAGTGTCTGCTTTTTAAGGAGGGGGGAGTACCCAGGACTGTTTAAGGTTGGCAGGGATGGTGCCTGAGGCAAAGGAGGCGTTAATCAAGTTAGTGATAAAGGGAGATAATTCTCTGGCAGTGTCTTTTATTAATCGTGCTGGGCAGATGTCACCTTTACAATTAGATGGTTTAAGCAATAGGATCATTTTTTCTACTTCCAAGGTGGTCATTTTGGAGAAGTGGAATGTATTACTGTGCGCCATTAAATTGTTGGTATGGGGCATTTTAGGCGAATCCTGAATTTTAAGTACCTCTTTTTTTTTGCTGGATTTTATTTTGGAGTGTGATAATTTTATTTGTTAGGGCTTGCTGGATATCTGTCCACCAAGGTTTGTCCTTGGTACAGGCGTCCGGTGTGACGATAGGAGACTCAAGTTCCTTTAGAATGGAAAAAAGCTCTTTCATTCTGGAATTGGATTTGGCTATACGATCATCATACGAGTTACGTTTTGCCTGGCAAACTTCTTTTTTGTAAAGTGAGGAGAGAGAAGTTAATTAAGCTTTTTTATCGACTGAGGGGCAGAGCCTCCAGGTGGTTTCACTCTTTCTTTTCAGAATGCGTAGGTCTCTTAGCTGTGGAGTAAACCATTTGTTTAGATGAGCTTTCGGTTTGCTTGATCTAAGTTTGAGAGGTGCCAATTTATCTAGAGTAGAGAGCATGATATTATTAAATTCTTGCACTAGGGTGCTGGGGTTTAGATTAGCTGATAATGCGTTGAGGGTCGGTAATATAGCTGGGATCACTTTCTCTGCCGTAATATATTTTTTATTTCTGGTTGAGCAAGGTGGCGCTAGTGGAAGGGCCGTGGAGTTAGGTCTGGAAGTAGCTAGGTTAAAGGACACCAAAGAATGGTCTGTCCAAGGTAAGGGCATTATGGACGAAATAGTGGCTGAACAGTTACAGTCAGCTATCCAATCTGACGTTCTTCCCTTCAGGTGCGTAGGCTTGTCAACTCTTTGAGTTAGGCCTAGTGCGTGAATAGTATTGGCTACCACTGTAGCATTAGTATCCGTGGTGTCATGGAAACCTAAGTTAAAGTCCCCAAGGAGGATTACTTGAGAACAAGGTTTGAGGTTATTAGTGAGTAGGTTGTGGAGATCCTCTTCAAAGGTGCCTAAGGGACCTGGGGGTCTATATAAAAGGTGAATAGTGAGTGCTGATTATTATTTATCTGGAGTTTGGCAGATAGGGTCTCACAGGATTTAATCAATTGGGTGGGTACTAGTCTGAGTGAGAGGCTCATTTTAGAGATTATGCCGCCACCTCTTGCACCTTCTCGGTCATGTCTGATTATCGTGTAGCCATCCGGGATGGCTAGCATGAGCGAAGGTCCTCATTGTGTAGCCAAGTCTCTGTGATTGCGAGAAAGTCGAGGTTACCTTCTGAGATTAGGTCGGCAATGTCTAGGGCATAGGCGACAAGCAATCTCACGTTAAGGAGTGCTCCAATGATAGTTGGGGTCTTAGTGACCTCTGTGGCTTGGGGGGATAGAGTAGTAGATGTACTAGGTGTTTTAGGCTTGTTATTCTGAATTGGGCAAATATTGGAATTGGGTTGAAGAGGTAGCCTATCTGTGGAGAGCCATCACAGGCCTCATGAGCTTGGTGAAACACCATGGGGCCGAGGACAGACCAAACGGAAGGGATGCAAACTGCCACACTCAACCCCTCCACTGAAACTGAAGCAACTCCTGATGAGGGGGAAACACAGGAACCACTAGGTAAGCATCCTTGAGGTCTAATTTGACCATCCAGTCCGCCAGGAGAAGGGTATCCCTGAGCAAATGAATCCCTTCCATCTTGAATTGATGATTACAACAAAAGAGTTGAGGGCTTTTAGATTGATTACCGTGCGAAACCCCTGGTCTGGCTTCGGGACTAGGAAAATGGTACTCAGAAACTGAGAGGCCCTGTAAGAGGCCGGGACTACCGCCCCCTTAGAGATGAGATCCCTGACTTCTACATCTATGAGGGATTTTTTGACCTAGTCGAACACCAAAGGATGGGGATAAGACAACTGGCAAAGAGGGGCGTAAAATTCTATCTGATAACCTTGAACCGTTTGTAACACCCAAGGATCCGAAGTGAGGGCCTCCCACTGTGGAAGAAACCTGGTTAGCCTGCCCCCTAGACTTTTGAGGGAAAACAACTGTTAACACCTGAGAAAGTACCTGATGGCCCTCTTGATCTTCCGGCGCCTCTGCCGGCACGTCCTCTCAAACTCGAGTTTTGTTGAGGGTAAAACTGGTTGTGTGCTCCCTGAGCAGAAGAGGGGTTATATGCGCCATGGGGTGCAAACTGGCGGGGACGGGAGGAGCCCTGGGTAAACCGGCCGGAAAAGCGGGCCCTACCTCGTCCAACCTTGTTAAAAACCTTTGGGGCAAATACCTTTTTTATATTAGTTTGCACTTTGTCCAGCGCCATAAATGTATGAACATATGCAGATAGATCCTTGAGGAACGAATCCCCAAACAAATTACCTTGAGCCGAAGGGCCCCCTTCCCTCTCTGACATGTCCGGCAGTTTTGAATCCCACCTCATTAATAATGATTTCCTCCTTTCCCTACATATGGAGGCATTAGCGTTGCCGAGCAGGCAAACCGTGCATTGGATCCACCCCCTTCATGTATTAACATCCACCGGGGTATTAGAGGACGCCGCCTCTTCTGCCATTTCAAAAATCTGCGTGACTGGACCTAGTATGTCCAACAGTACATCTTGACAGCTACGCCACGCTTTGTCGACCCCTTTGTTGGGGTCTTTCCCCTTCTGGGAAAGAAAAGCCGCCATAGATTGGTCTATCTCTGGTGCTAAAGCCACCTTGTCGGCGAGCAAAGGTCTGGGACATTCCGACCTTAACTTATTACGTTCCTCTCTGGGCATAGGGCGTCTGATCCAGAACTTGAGGAAAGAGGAAACCTCTTCAGAGGGTTGCCACTCGGCTGACCTGGGGTGCTGTATCAGGGCAGGATGAAAGAATGGGACCCCACTAACATCAAGAAGGGGACCCTCCTGAGAGGCGACTGAGGTCACCTTTCTTTTCCGCCTCTTAGGGGGCAAATCAGAATCATCTGAACTCTGAGGATGAGACAGCAGTAGGGGGCTCCACCGGCGCGAAAGGCCCGTGCTCTGGCCATGGAGTGGAAGAGATAGGTTAACGGGGCTCTTCCCACCCGCGCTTTAGGTTTCTCCTAGGGGAAGACAAAGGTGATATGGCAATGGGGGGACTGAGTTGTCCCTGGATATGTTTAGTTTTGGCAGTGTACTTTTTAGGGGCCTGGACTGCAACAGATGGGTCAGCATCTTGGGAGGGATAAAACCTCGCAATGCGGTTAATTAACCTGTCAAAAGCTGACGCCAAGGTGTTAGTCAAACCTGTTAAGGCTGAGTCCAAAGAGGACTGAATAGCTTGCGCCACTGAAGGCTGGGAATGACAGGATTGATCTCCCATTTTTTTCCCAATTTATCACTTTTTTTGGAAGTGCGTACTTGAGTGCTGGCATCTGCAGAGGAGGGAAGCACCCCCTTATCCATGACAGCACACAAACAATTTTTTACTTGGTAATGTAAATATAAATTATTCATATATTAATAAACAGCAGGTTCAATGCTGTACCAACTTCAAAGCCGAGCAGGCTGAAACCCCTCAATCCACGAGGGCGTACAAACTTTAGGGAAGGGCCACCTAGGCAGTACACAGGCAGTGCCTGTAGTCTAACAGACAAAATCACGCGAGCAGCGTGAGAGGGCCATAAACATCACAGTAATGTTATACATAAAACACCTGAATTTATTAAATACACCTAAAATACAATATAATTAGGACATTTTTACATAAATAAAGCAGGCGGACAGCAGGCTAGAACCACTGACCCTGTATGGAGCATGCAGCACGCTTACTACGTGTGCCAAAGAGCTTCCTTATGAAGGCGCACGTCGCCCGTCAGAATGTAAACTTACTGACAGGCCGACGCGCGCAACAACAAGGAGAACGCTGCGGTCCCGCCCAGGGACGCGAGTCTAAAAGGAACGCTGAAGCGTTCGCAACAGTATCCAAAAGGGAAACACTTCAAAGCATGTAAATGCGCGACGCCCTCAGGAGGCACACAACACCTCAGAAACACGAAGCAGGCTTAAAGAAACCAACGCCACGCTCGGGTGAGGAAATTATGTAGCAGTACAAGAGGGAAAACCGTTCCCAAGCAAACGCTGCTACTCGTATAACACAAGATATTATACAATGATATTATACAATGGTACAAAGTATACAATATACACGCTAAGCAAAAACGGGAGGTGTGACTTAGCTGTGGGACAGCAGCAAAGAAAGAGGAGGAGTTGCTAAAGGAATGGACCTATATGGGACTGGCTCACAGCCCATTGGCTACCTCCAGGGCATGACCTGCCCACCATGTTGGAGTGGAATGGTTCCCATTGCATTGTTTCATAACGTTGTGTTTATTTGCAAAATTTTGTTTTACAAAGTTTTTTATTTCTTTGCTGCTGTGGTTCAGAGTAAAGATTGTAAAACACTCAGCCCCATTCCCCCGGGGCACACATGGTTCCCTCCATCTCCTTACTGTAGTAGCCCTGCAGGACCTCGGGCAGTGATGCCTCTATGCCGGCCTCGAGCCAGGCAACAAACCGGGAGAGGCTTCTAGTTCCTGCTTAACCGGGATCCAAGCCCGGCAGGGGGCCAGGAACTGTAGCTCCCCAGAGCTCCGTGCTGGGAACAGTACAACCTGCTGGAGGCAGGTACAATTAAACTGGATGCCTTGGTTTAAGGGGAGGAGTTATAGGAAATAAAAGAAATAGAAGAAGGTCCTGTGTTGAAGGCAGGGGCCTCATGAGGTAGCTACTGGGAGGAGGAAGAGTGGACGTGGAGGTAATTCATTTCACCGTTTGCCAGCACCCACCTGGGCATGAGTGCCCTGACACAATTACATCGACACAGGTAATTGTATTTATGTTTCTTTATTGGCGAGACCCCGCAGCCTCTAGCTACGGCTCCCCTCGCTCAACGGCTCCTGCGGAATGTTGATTCTGAACGTAGATCAACATTCCACACGATGCCTATGCACGAGCCCGTGCGTATTACAACATATCCTCTTCCCTTGGATAAAAATATTTACAATTTTTCTTAGCAATGGAAAATGAAACAACATCACCTGACATGTCATAAATGCCACTTCCTTTAACCATATAACCATCCAAGAAGCATGGATAATATTCAATGTCCTCCACTCTTAACAAACATAATCCCTAAATCTTATGGGACGCCCACAGCTCCTACCCACGCGATCCCTATTTTGAACTAGATCAGGTTCCTGAGACATAGCATTCTGAGCTTCCACATTTACCTGTGGATCCACAGGACCTAGGCTTGGTACCCCCTCTTGCTGTTCACTCCCAATGGATTGAGACACCACAGGATTATAATCCATCGCTGTTTCCTGTGTTTCCTCCTCCCACTCCACACCATCCTTATCCTCACGTCCACGTCCATCCACCGCCACACGCCTCTTACTCCACACAGAGCCATCCTCCAAATGCACATATCCTTTTCCCACTTTAATAACCTTCCTCGAGGGCATAAAAGTGCTGTACCCTTTATGAACTAATCTAGGATTCTTTATGTACACCTGATCCCCAGGCTTTACATTCAACTCCTTCCTACTCCTTTGTGAGGATTCCATAGTCTGCTGGCGCTCTATAATGCTACGATGTATTGCTTGCAAATCCATCTCGCATGGGCCACCACCCCCCATAGCCAATGTCCTCAACCTTGTACCTGCCTTCCTGCCCCTCATTAGTTCAAATGGAGATCTTCCCGTTAGCACGGCCGGAGTCCTCCTATATGCAGCCAAATATTGTGTCACAACTTCTTGCCACTTCCAACCATTGGCCAACGCCAATTGTATGGCTGACTTAATCGTGCCATTAGCCCTTTCAACCAGCCCATTTGCCGACGGATTATACAAAGCTGTCCTATAATGCGAAATGGCATGCTTTTCCAAGAATTCTCTCATGGCACTAGAAGTGAACTGCACACCATTATCCGTAACTAAACTTGCCGGTAAACCCTCACGGTCAAACACTCTTCTCAGAAAATCAATTACCGTACTGGTCGTAATATCTGAACACGCCGCCACCTCAATCCACCTGGACGTATAGTCCACCAACACCAACATGTACCTGGACTCAGGCTCCAGACAGTCGAATGGACCCATAATGTCCAACGCCAATTTCGACCATACCTGCTCTGGAACCTCAACAGGATGCACCGGTTGTGGATGCAGTACCTTACTCTTATCACTGACAGAACACGCTTGACACTCTTTCACCACCTGTTCCACATCCCTGTCCATTGACGGCCACCAATACTCCTCTCTCAATCTCCTTTTAGTCAATGATCGGCCCAAATGACCTTCATGTGCCAACTCCACCATTCTCCCCCTCAAACTTATCGGGGGTATCAATCTACTACCCCTCGAGACACCCCAAGGACCCTCTGCTAATTCCTGGAGAACCTGACCATAGCCTTTCCCTTCCGGCCTCTCCTTCACAGTGTGCCACCCCTTCACCAAACCTTCCTTAATCCACTTTAACTCAATGTCACCCTCAGACTCCTGATCCCACACCGACCTCTCCACAGCCGAGGTGACCAAAGCAACCTGACACTCCTGCACATCATCCTCCTTCCCTACTTCCCCCTCACTATCCTGCTCTACAACTGGCAACCGGGACAAACAATCCGCTACCACATTCAATTTCCCCGGAACATACTGCAAAGAAAAGTTGTAATCTTGTAACTGTACAGACCACCTCGCAATCCTCGGGGATACTGCCATGACTCCCTTGGAAGAAAATACCTGTACCAACGGTTTATGGTCCGTTCTGACTACATAAGGTATACCCCACACAAATGTCCTGAAATGTTTTGATGCCCACAACACTGCCAAAGTCTCTTTCTCTATTACCGAGTACCTGGTTTCCACATCTCTCAAGGTCCTCGAAGCAAAAGCCACCGGGACCCATTCCCCATTGATGCATTGCTCCAACACTGCCCCTAGGCCCACCTCACTTGCATCCACCGTCAACGCAGTTCTATTTTTTGGGTCAAATGATTTCAGACATGGAGCCTTCTCCACCTCCCTCTTAACCAGCTCAAATTCTGCCGCACACACCGCAGACCATACAAATCTTACGCACTTCCTCATAAGAGCTCTCATGGCCACAGTTTTTTCCGCGTAATTTGACACAAATTTAACATAATACTCTGCAAGACCCAGGAAAGCCCTCAGCTGATCCTTATTAACCGGAGCTGGCGTATCCCTCAACACTTGTACCAACTCCCTTTTTGGACTTACACCTCGTGAACTCAAAGTGTGTCCCAGATATGTGACCTCCTCCACCCCCACCTGACACTTTGTTAATTTTACTGTTAGACCACTCTCTTTAAGAATTTGCATGACCTTCCTTACCCTTTCATCATGTTGCTCCTTGCTGCTGCCCCAAACCAAAATGTCATCTTGAAAATAGCTGACACCCACCACCCCTTCAAACAAATGATGCATTAGCCTCTGAAATACTGCCGAGGCCGAAGCCAAACCAAACGGCAAAGAAAAGAGCATCTCGTTTGTGACTCTGGGGCGCCCTCACATGTGAGGACAAGACCCCTGGCCATCACATCCAGCTGGGTAGAAAAGGAGCGGAGGAACGCGCACATTCATGGGCCGTTTCTGAATTCAAAATTGTGCATCTTGCACAGTTTCCATTTACTCATGCGCAAGCACACGTGCAAATGACAACAAAAAAACACCATTCGTGAATCGGTCTCCTCACGTGAGATATCTGAAGCATTATTTTACCATAAAAAATCATTGTGCAAGAAAGAACGTTGAGGTTGAGAAAAGAAAGACGAGGCTCTTCAATGGAGGCGACATTAATCATGGGAGGGGGACTGAAAAACTCTAGCCCCGTAGGTCCACATTATGATAGTACATTTCTAAAAGTATGTAGCATTTCTTGTCCATATTTCAGTGTTTTATATTTTTAATAAAAAAGGACGCAAGGGTTTTTTTTTTAAACAAAGAAATAGGCTATTGCTCGCATAATCTCCCTATTTTGCAGGCAGATTGACCAGAACCAAACCCAGAAAGCTGCAAGTGATTAGCAAGCTTGAGGGAGGAATGATGGGGCTGGCCTGCTCCTCTCACATGCGAGCACAATCAGGGCGTGGCATGAAAAGCAAAGGCTTGCCAAGGGGCCGCCAGCTCTGAGATGCATCCAGCAGGACTGCCGATGCTCATGGCGATTGAGCGCCAGTTTCCTTCTGCGGAACCTGGCAGGACTGACATGCTGGCACTTTGGGGGTCATTTGGCTCTAGAGACAACATTTACAGTTGGAGACTGCAACCTTCGGTCACAGTGTCAGGACGATAGCTCAGGCGCAAAGTGCTCGCCATGGAAGCAAGACGTCATGGAGCAACACAGGCTCGATCCCCACGTCTGCACTTAGAAATATTTGGGTATTAAGTGCGTTATAAATAACCCATAATATCAGATATTTTGGACTACAACTTCCAATAACCCTAGACTGCATACTCCATGTTGAGTGATTATGGGAATCATAGT